>NW_026948801.1:0-680000 GCF_035770615.1 Melospiza melodia melodia
TAAGACCCCTACTACCCAGCTGATTTACCTTCCTAGGCTTACTGTTAGGGCTTAGCCTAGGACTTTGAAACCAGGAAGCCCCTGTGCTCCAGGCACACTGCAGCTGTCCAAGGCATCCGAGGGGAGCGCAAAGTGACACAACTTGGCTGCCTCCACTGCTATTTCCATGAATCATCCCCAACCATAGGCTGATTTTCCTTCCTAGGCTTAGGGGTTTGAGTTAGGCCTTAGGGTTAGTGTTCTTTTAACCAGAAAGCCCTGAGTTCCAAGAACACAGCAGCTGCCAAGGACTACCCAAGAAGAGCGCAAAAGTCCCACAACATGCCTGCCTCCACAGCTTTTTCCTTGGGGACATCCCTAATTCTGGGCTGATTTGCCTGTCTCGTCTTAGGGTTGGGGTTAGGCCTAGGGCTAGGATTTTTAAAATCAGGAAGCCCAGACCTCCAGGCACACTGGAGCTGTCAAAGGCATCCAAAAAGGAGTGCAAAAGTGCCACAACATGGCAGCTTTCACAGCTTTTTCCTTAGGAAGAACCCTACTACCCGGCTGATTTACCTTCCTAGCTTACTGTTAGGCTTAGGCCTAGGACTTTGAAAACCAGGAAGCCCTGTGCTCCAGGCACACTGCAGCTGTCCAAGGCATCCCAAAGGGAGCGCAAAAGTGACACAACTTGGCTGCCTCCACTGCCTATTTCCATGAGGACCATCCCCAACCATAGGCTGATTTTCCTTCCTAGGCGTAGGGTTTGAGTTAAGCCTAGGGTTAGTGTTCTTTTAACCAGAAAGCCCTGAGTTCCAAGAACACAGCAGCTGCCAAGGACTACCCAAGAGGAGCGCAAAAGTACCACAACATGCCTGCCTCCACAGCTTTTTCCTTGGGGACATCCCTAATTCCGGCCTGATTTGCGTTTCTCGTCTTAAGGTTGGGGTTAGGCCTAGGGCTAGGATTTTTAAAATCAGAAAGCCCAGACCTCCAGGCACACTGGAGCTGTCAAAGGCATCCAAAAAGGAGTGCAAAAGTGCCACAACATGGCAGTAATTCACAGCTTTTTCCTTAGGAAGAACCCTGCTACCCGGCTGATTTACCTTCCTAGGCTTACTGTTAGGCTTAGGCCTAGGACTTTGAAAACCAGGAAGCCCTGTGCTCCAGGCCACACTGCAGCTGTCCAAGGCATCCCAAGGGGAGCGCAAAAGTGACACAACTTGGCTGCCTCCACTGCTCTTTCCATGAGACCATCCCCAACCATAGGCTGATTTTCCTTCCTAGGCGTAGGGTTTGAGTTAAGCCTAGGGTTAGTGTTCTTTTAACCAGAAAGCCCTGAGTTCCAAGAACACAGGCAGCTGCCAAGGACTACCCAAGAAGAGCGCAAAAGTACCACAACATGCCTGCCTCCACAGCTTTTTCCTTGGGGACATCCCTAATTCCGGCCTGATTTGCCTTTCTCGTCTTAGGGTTGGGGTTAGGCCTAGGGCTAGGATTTTTAAAATCAGAAAGCCCAGACCTCCAGGCACACTGCAGCTGTCAAAGGCATCCAGAAAGGAGTGCAAAAGTGCCACAACATGGCAGCTTTCACAGCTTTTTCCTTAGGAAGACCATACTACCCAGTTGATTTACCTCCTAGGCTTACTGTTAGGCTTAGGCCTAGGACTTGAAAACCAGGAAGCCCTGTGCTCCAGGCACACTGCAGCTGTCCAAGGCATCCCAAGGGGAGCGCAAAAGTGACACAACTTGGCTGCCTCCACTGCTCTTTCCATGAGACCATCCCAACCATAGGCTGATTTCCTTCCTAGGCGTAGAGGTTTGAGTTAAGCCTAGGGTTAGTGTTCTTTTAACCAGAAAGCCCTGAGTTCCAAGAACACAGCAACTGCCAAGGACTACCCAAGAGAGCGCAAAAGTACCACAACATGCCTGCCTCCACAGCTTTTTCCTTGGGGACATCTTAATTCCAGCCTGATTTGCCTTTCTCGTCTTAGGGTTGGGGTAGGCCTAGGGCTAGGATTTTTAAAATCAGAAAAGCCCAGACCTCCAGGCACACTGCAGCTGTCAAAGGCATCCAGAAAGGAGTGCAAAAGTGCCACAACATGGCAGCTTTCACAGCTTTTTCCTTAGGAAGACCCTACTACCCAGTTGATTACCTTCCTAGGCTTACTGTTAGGCTTAGGCCTCGGACTTTGAAAACCAGGAAGCCCTGTGCTCCAGGCACACTGCAGCTGTCCAAGGCATCCCAAGGGGAGCGCAAAAGTGACACAACTTGGCTGCCTCCACTGCTCTTTCCATGAGACCATCCCCAGCCATAGGCTGATTTTCCTTCCTAGGCTTAGGGTTTGAGTTAGGCCTAGGGTTAGTGTTCTTTTAACCAGAAAGCCCTGAGTTCCAAGAACACAGCAACTGCCAAGGACGACCCAAGAAGAGCGCAAAAGTACCACAACATGCCTGCCTCCACAGCTTTTCCTTGGGGGACATCCTAATTCCGGCCTGATTTGCCTTTCTCGTCTTAGGGTTGGGGTTTAGGCCTAGGGCTAGGATTTTTAAAATCAGAAAGCCCAGACCTCCAGGCACACTGGAGCTGTCAAAGGCATCCAAAAAGGAGTGCAAAAGTGCCACAACATGGCAGCTTTCACAGCTTTTTCCTTAGGAAGACCCCTACTACCCAGCTGATTTACCTTCCTACGGTTACTGTTAGGCTTAGGCCTAGGACTTTGAAAACCAGGAAGCCCTGTGCTCCAGGCACACTGCAGCTGTCCAAGGCATCCCGAGGGGGATGGCAAAGTGACACAACTTGGCTGCCTCCACTGCTATTTCCATGAGATCATCCCCAACCATAGGCTGATTTTCCTTCCTAGGCTTAGGGTTTGAGTTAGGCCTAGGGTTAGTGTTCTTTTAACCAGAAAGCCCTGAGTTCCAAGAACACAGCAGCTGCCAAGGACTACCCAAGAAGAGCGCAAAAGTCCCACAACATGCCTGCCTCCACAGCTTTTTCCTTGGGGACATCCCTAATTCTGGCTGATTTGCCTGTCTCGTCTTAGGGTTGGGGTTAGGCCTAGGGCTAGGATTTTTAAAATCAGGAAGCCCAGACCTCCAGGCACACTGGAGCTGTCAAAGGCATCCAAAAAGGAGTGCAAAAAGTGCCACAAGATGGCAGCTTTCACAGCTTTTTCCTTAGAAGAACCCTACTACCCGGCTGATTTACCTTCCTAGGCTTACTGTTAGGCTTAGGCCTAGGACTTTGAAAACCAGGAAGCCCTGTGCTCCAGGCACACTGCAGCTGTCCAAGGCATCCCAAGGGGAGCGCAAAGTGACACAACTTGGCTGCCTCCACTGCTATTTCCATGAGACCATCCCCAACCATAGGCTGATTTTCCTTCCTAGGCGTAGGGTTTGAGTTAAGCCTAGGGTTAGTGTTCTTTTAACCAGAAAGCCCTGAGTTCCAAGAACACAGCAGCTGCCAAGGACTACCCAAGAGGAGCGCAAAGTACCACAACATGCCTGCCTCCACAGCTTTTTCCTTGGGGGACATCCCTAATTCCGGCCTGATTTGCCTTTCTCGCTTAGGGTTGGGGTTAGGCCTGGGCTGAGGGGAGTTTTTAAAATCAGAAAGCCCAGACCTCCAGGCACACTGGCAGCTGTCAAAGGCATCCAGAAAGGAGTGCAAAAGTGCCACAACATGGCAGCTTTCACAGCTTTTCCTTAGGAAGACCCTACTACCCAGTGATTTACCTTCCTAGGCTTACTGTTAGGCTTAGGCCTCGGACTTTGAAACCAGGAAGCCCTGTGCTCCAGGCACACTGCAGCTGTCCAAGGCATCCCAAGGGGAGCGCAAAAGTGACACAACTTGGCTGCCTCCACTGCTCTTTCCATAGACCATCCCACCATAGTCTGATTTTCCTTCTAGGCGTAGGGTTTGAGTTAAGCCTAGGGTTAGTGTTCTTTTAACCAGAAAGGCCCTGAGTTCCAAGAACACAGCAGCTGCAAGGACTACCCAAGAAGAGCGCAAAAGTACCTACAACATGCCTGCCTCCACAGCTTTTTCCTTGGGACATCCCTAATTCCGGCCTGATTTGCCTTTCTCGTCTTAGGGTTGGGGGTTAGGCCTAGGGCTAGGATTTTTAAAATCAGAAAGCCCAGACCTCAGGCACACTGGAGCTGTCAAAGGCATCCAAAAAGGAGTGCAAAAGTGCCACAACATGGCAGCTTTCTCAGCTTTTTCCTTAGGAAGACCCCTACTACCCAGCTGATTACCTTCCTAGGCTTACTGTTAGGCTTAGGCCTAGGACTTTGAAAACCAGGGAAGCCCTGTGCTCCAGGCACACTGCAGCTGTCCAAGGCATCCCAAGGGGAGCGCAAAAGTGACACAACTTGGCTGCCTCCACTGCTATTTCCATGAGACCATCCCCAACCATAGGCTGATTTTCCTTCCTAGGCGTAGAGTTTTGAGTTAAGCCTAGGGTTAGTGTTCTTTTACCAGAAAGCCTGAGTTCCAAGAACACAGCAGCTGCCAAGGACTACCCAAGAAGAGCGCAAAAGTACCACAACATGCCTGCCTCCACAGCTTTTTCCTGGGGACATCCCTAATTCCGGCCTGATTTGCCTTTCTCGTCTTAGGGTTGGGGTTAGGCCTAGGGCTAGGATTTTTAAAATCAGAAAGCCCAGACCTCCAGGCACACTGGAGCTGTCAAAGGCATCCAAAAAGGAGTGCAAAAGTGCCACAACATGGCAGCTTCACAGCTTTTTCCTTAGGAAGACCCTACTACCCTGTTGATTTACCTTCCTAGGCTTACTGTAGGGCTTAGGCCTAGGACTTTGAAACCAGGAAGCCCTGTGCTCCAGGCACACTGCAGCTGTCCAAGGCATCCCAAGGGAGCGCAAAAGTGACACAACTTGGCTGCCTCCACTGCTCTTTCCATGAGACCATCCCCAGCCATAGGCGGATTTTCCTTCCTAGGCGTAGGGTTTGAGTTAAGCCTAGGGGTTAGTGTTCTTTTAACCAGAAAGCCCTGAGTTCCAAGAACACAGCAGCTGCCAAGGACTACCCAAGAAGAGCGCAAAAGGTACCACAACATGCCTGCCCTCCACAGCTTTTTCCTTGGGGACATCCTAATTCCGGCCTGATTTGCCTTTCTCGTCTTAGGGTTGGGGTTAGGCCTAGGGCTAGGATTTTTAAAATCAGAAAGCCCAGACCTCCAGGCACACTGGAGCTGTCAAAGGCATCCAAAAAGGAGTGCAAAAGTGCCACAACATGGCAGCTTTCACAGCTTTTTCCTTAGGAAGACCCCTACTACCCAGCTGATTTACCTTCCTAGGCTTACTGTTAGGCTTAGGCCTAGGACTTTGAAAACCAGGAAGCCCTGTGCTCCAGCACACTGCAGCTGTCCAAGGCATCCCGAGGGGAGCGCAAAGTGACACAACTTGGCTGCCTCCACTGCTATTTCCATGAGATCATCCCAACCATAGGCTGATTTTCCTTCCTAGGCTTAGGGTTTGAGTTAGGCCTAGGGTTAGTGTTCTTTTAACCAGAAAGCCCTGAGTTCCAAGAACACAGCAGCTGCCAAGGACTACCCAAGAAGAGCGCAAAAGTCCCACAACATGCCTGCCTCCACAGCTTTTTCCTTGGGACATCCCTAATTCTGGGCTGATTTGCCTGTCTCGTCTTAGGGTTGGGGTTAGGCCTAGGGCTAGGATTTTTAAAATCAGGAAGCCCAGACCCTCCAGGCACACTGGAGCTGTCAAAGGCATCCAAAAAGGAGTGCAAAAGTGCCACAACATGGCAGCTTTCACAGCTTTTCCTTAGGAAGAACCCTACTACCCGCTGATTTACCTTCCTAGGCTTACTGTTAGGCTTAGGCCTAGGACTTTGAAAACCAGGAAGCCCTGTGCTCCAGGCACACTGCAGCTGTCCAAGGCATCCCAAGGGGAGCGCAAAAGTGACCACAACTTGGCTGCCTCCACTGCTATTTCCATGAGACCATCCCCAACCATAGCTGATTTTCCTTCCTAGGCGTAGGGTTTGAGTTAAGCCTAGGGTTAGTGTTCTTTTAACCAGAAAGCCCTGAGTTCCAAGAACACAGCAGCTGCCAAGGACTACCCAAGAGGAGCGCAAAAGTACCACAACATGCATGCCTCCACAGCTTTTCCTTGGGGACATCCCTAATTCCGGCCTGATTTGCGTTTCTCGTCTTAAGGTTGGGGTTAGGCCTAGGGCTAGATTTTTAAAATCAGAAAGCCCAGACCTCCAGGCACACTGGAGCTGTCAAAGGCATCCAAAAAGGAGTGCAAAAGTGCCACAACATGGCAGTATTCACAGCTTTTTCCTTAGGAAGAACCCTGCTACCCGGCTGATTTACCTTCCTAGGCTTACTGTTAGGCTTAGGCCTAGGACTTTGAAAACCAGGAAGCCCTGTGCTCCAGGCACACTGCAAGCTGTCCAAGGCATCCCAAGGGAGAGCGCAAAAGTGACACAACTTGGCTGCCTCCACTGCTCTTTCCATGAGACCATCCCCAACCATAGGCTGATTTTCCTTCCTAGGCGTAGGGTTTGAGTTAAGCCTAGGGTTAGTGTTCTTTTAACCAGAAAGCCCTGAGTTCCAAGAACACAGCAGCTGCCAAGGACTACCCAAGAAGAGCGCAAAAGTACCACAACATGCCTGCCTCCACAGCTTTTTCCTTGGGGACATCCCTAATTCCGGCCTGATTTGCCTTTCTCGTCTTAGGGTTGGGGTTAGGCCTAGGGCTAGGATTTTTAAAATCAGAAAGCCCAGACCTCCAGGCACACTGCAGCTGTCAAAGGCATCCAGAAAGGAGTGCAAAAGTGCCACAACATGGCAGCTTTCACAGCTTTTTCCTTAGGAAGACCCTACTACCCAGTTGATTTACCTTCCTAGGCTTACTGTTAGGCTTAGGCCTAGGACTTTGAAAACCAGGAAGCCCTGTGCTCCAGGCACACTGCAGCTGTCCAAGGCATCCCAAGGGGAGCGCAAAAGTGACACAACTTGGCTGCCTCCACTGCTCTTTCCATGAGACCATCCCCAACCATAGGCTGATTTTCCTTCCTAGGCGTAGAGTTTGAGTTAAGCCTAGGGTTAGTGTTCTTTTAACCAGAAAGCCCTGAGTTCCAAGAACACAGCAGCTGCCAAGGACTACCCAAGAAGAGCGCAAAAGTACCACAACATGCCTGCCTCCACAGCTTTTTCCTTGGGGACATCCCTAATTCCAGCCTGATTTGCCTTTCTCGTCTTAGGGTTGGGGTTAGGCCTAGGGCTAGGATTTTTAAAATCAGAAAGCCCAGACCTCCAGGCACACTGGAGCTGTCAAAGGCATCCAAAAAGGAGTGCAAAAGTGCCACAACATGGCAGTATTCACAGCTTTTTCCTTAGGAAGAACCCTGCTACCCGGCTGATTTACCTTCCTAGGCTTACTGTTAGGCTTAGGCCTAGGACTTTGAAAACCAGGAAGCCCTGTGCTCCAGGCACACTGCAGCTGTCCAAGGCATCCCAAGGGGAGCGCAAAAGTGACACAACTTGGCTGCCTCCACTGCTCTTTCCATGAGACCATCCCCAACCATAGGCTGATTTTCCTTCCTAGGCGTAGGGTTTGAGTTAAGCCTAGGGTTAGTGTTCTTTTAACCAGAAAGCCCTGAGTTCCAAGAACACAGCAGCTGCCAAGGACTACCCAAGAAGAGCGCAAAAGTACCACAACATGCCTGCCTCCACAGCTTTTTCCTTGGGGACATCCCTAATTCCGGCCTGATTTGCCTTTCTCGTCTTAGGGTTGGGGTTAGGCCTAGGGCTAGGATTTTTAAAATCAGAAAGCCCAGACCTCCAGGCACACTGCAGCTGTCAAAGGCATCCAGAAAGGAGTGCAAAAGTGCCACAACATGGCAGCTTTCACAGCTTTTTCCTTAGGAAGACCCTACTACCCAGTTGATTTACCTTCCTAGGCTTACTGTTAGGCTTAGGCCTAGGACTTTGAAAACCAGGAAGCCCTGTGCTCCAGGCACACTGCAGCTGTCCAAGGCATCCCAAGGGGAGCGCAAAAGTGACACAACTTGGCTGCCTCCACTGCTCTTTCCATGAGACCATCCCCAACCATAGGCTGATTTTCCTTCCTAGGCGTAGAGTTTGAGTTAAGCCTAGGGTTAGTGTTCTTTTAACCAGAAAGCCCTGAGTTCCAAGAACACAGCAGCTGCCAAGGACTACCCAAGAAGAGCGCAAAAGTACCACAACATGCCTGCCTCCACAGCTTTTTCCTTGGGGACATCCCTAATTCCAGCCTGATTTGCCTTTCTCGTCTTAGGGTTGGGGTTAGGCCTAGGGCTAGGATTTTTAAAATCAAAAAGCCCAGACCTCCAGGCACACTGCAGCTGTCAAAGGCATCCAGAAAGGAGTGCAAAAGTGCCACAACATGGCAGCTTTCACAGCTTTTTCCTTAGGAAGACCCTACTACCCAGTTGATTTACCTTCCTAGGCTTACTGTTAGGCTTAGGCCTCGGACTTTGAAAACCAGGAAGCCCTGTGCTCCAGGCACACTGCAGCTGTCCAAGGCATCCCAAGGGGAGCGCAAAAGTGACACAACTTGGCTGCCTCCACTGCTCTTTCCATGAGACCATCCCCAGCCATAGGCTGATTTTCCTTCCTAGGCTTAGGGTTTGAGTTAGGCCTAGGGTTAGTGTTCTTTTAACCAGAAAGCCCTGAGTTCCAAGAACACAGCAACTGCCAAGGACGACCCAAGAAGAGCGCAAAAGTACCACAACATGCCTGCCTCCACAGCTTTTTCCTTGGGGACATCCCTAATTCCGGCCTGATTTGCCTTTCTCGTCTTAGGGTTGGGGTTAGGCCTAGGGCTAGGATTTTTAAAATCAGAAAGCCCAGACCTCCAGGCACACTGGAGCTGTCAAAGGCATCCAAAAAGGAGTGCAAAAGTGCCACAACATGGCAGCTTTCACAGCTTTTTCCTTAGGAAGACCCCTACTACCCAGCTGATTTACCTTCCTACGGTTACTGTTAGGCTTAGGCCTAGGACTTTGAAAACCAGGAAGCCCTGTGCTCCAGGCACACTGCAGCTGTCCAAGGCATCCCAAGGGGAGTGCAAAAGTGACACAACTTGGCTGCCTCCACTGCTCTTTCCATGAGACCATCCCCAAACATAGGCTTAGATTCCTTCCTAGCGTTGAGGTTTGAGTTAGGCCTAGGATTAGTGTTCTTTTAACCAGAAAGCCCTGAGTTCCAAGAACACAGCAGCTGCCAAGGACTACCCAAGAAGAGCGCAAAAGTCCCACAACATGCCTGCCTCCACAGCTTTTTCCTTGGGGACATCCCTAATTCTGGGCTGATTTGCCTGTCTCGTCTTAGGGTTGGGGTTAGGCCTAGGGCTAGGATTTTTAAAATCAGGAAGCCCAGACCTCCAGGCACACTGGAGCTGTCAAAGGCATCCAAAAAGGAGTGCAAAAGTGCCACAAGATGGCAGCTTTCACAGCTTTTTCCTTAGGAAGAACCCTACTACCCGGCTGATTTACCTTCCTAGGCTTACTGTTAGGCTTAGGCCTAGGACTTTGAAAACCAGGAAGCCCTGTGCTCCAGGCACACTGCAGCTGTCCAAGGCATCCCAAGGGGAGCGCAAAAGTGACACAACTTGGCTGCCTCCACTGCTATTTCCATGAGACCATCCCCAACCATAGGCTGATTTTCCTTCCTAGGCGTAGGGTTTGAGTTAAGCCTAGGGTTAGTGTTCTTTTAACCAGAAAGCCCTGAGTTCCAAGAACACAGCAGCTGCCAAGGACTACCCAAGAAGAGCGCAAAAGTACCACAACATGCCTGCCTCCACAGCTTTTTCCTTGGGGACATCCCTAATTCCGGCCTGATTTGCCTTTCTCGTCTTAGGGTTGGGGTTAGGCCTAGGGCTAGGATTTTTAAAATCAGAAAGCCCAGACCTCCAGGCACACTGCAGCTGTCAAAGGCATCCAGAAAGGAGTGCAAAAGTGCCACAACATGGCAGCTTTCACAGCTTTTTCCTTAGGAAGACCCTACTACCCAGTTGATTTACCTTCCTAGGCTTACTGTTAGGCTTAGGCCTCGGACTTTGAAAACCAGGAAGCCCTGTGCTCCAGGCACACTGCAGCTGTCCAAGGCATCCCAAGGGGAGCGCAAAAGTGACACAACTTGGCTGCCTCCACTGCTCTTTCCATGAGACCATCCCCAGCCATAGTCTGATTTTCCTTCCTAGGCGTAGGGTTTGAGTTAAGCCTAGGGTTAGTGTTCTTTTAACCAGAAAGCCCTGAGTTCCAAGAACACAGCAGCTGCCAAGGACTACCCAAGAAGAGCGCAAAAGTACCACAACATGCCTGCCTCCACAGCTTTTTCCTTGGGGACATCCCTAATTCCGGCCTGATTTGCCTTTCTCGTCTTAGGGTTGGGGTTAGGCCTAGGGCTAGGATTTTTAAAATCAGAAAGCCCAGACCTCCAGGCACACTGGAGCTGTCAAAGGCATCCAAAAAGGAGTGCAAAAGTGCCACAACATGGCAGCTTTCACAGCTTTTTCCTTAGGAAGACCCCTACTACCCAGCTGATTTACCTTCCTAGGCTTACTGTTAGGCTTAGGCCTAGGACTTTGAAAACCAGGAAGCCCTGTGCTCCAGGCACACTGCAGCTGTCCAAGGCATCCCAAGGGGAGCGCAAAAGTGACACAACTTGGCTGCCTCCACTGCTATTTCCATGAGACCATCCCCAACCATAGGCTGATTTTCCTTCCTAGGCGTAGAGTTTGAGTTAAGCCTAGGGTTAGTGTTCTTTTAACCAGAAAGCCCTGAGTTCCAAGAACACAGCAGCTGCCAAGGACTACCCAAGAAGAGCGCAAAAGTACCACAACATGCCTGCCTCCACAGCTTTTTCCTTGGGGACATCCCTAATTCCGGCCTGATTTGCCTTTCTCGTCTTAGGGTTGGGGTTAGGCCTAGGGCTAGGATTTTTAAAATCAGAAAGCCCAGACCTCCAGGCACACTGGAGCTGTCAAAGGCATCCAAAAAGGAGTGCAAAAGTGCCACAACATGGCAGCTTTCACAGCTTTTTCCTTAGGAAGACCCTACTACCCAGTTGATTTACCTTCCTAGGCTTACTGTTAGGCTTAGGCCTAGGACTTTGAAAACCAGGAAGCCCTGTGCTCCAGGCACACTGCAGCTGTCCAAGGCATCCCAAGGGGAGCGCAAAAGTGACACAACTTGGCTGCCTCCACTGCTCTTTCCATGAGACCATCCCCAGCCATAGGCTGATTTTCCTTCCTAGGCGTAGGGTTTGAGTTAAGCCTAGGGTTAGTGTTCTTTTAACCAGAAAGCCCTGAGTTCCAAGAACACAGCAGCTGCCAAGGACTACCCAAGAAGAGCGCAAAAGTACCACAACATGCCTGCCTCCACAGCTTTTTCCTTGGGGACATCCCTAATTCCGGCCTGATTTGCCTTTCTCGTCTTAGGGTTGGGGTTAGGCCTAGGGCTAGGATTTTTAAAATCAGAAAGCCCAGACCTCCAGGCACACTGGAGCTGTCAAAGGCATCCAAAAAGGAGTGCAAAAGTGCCACAACATGGCAGCTTTCACAGCTTTTTCCTTAGGAAGACCCCTACTACCCAGCTGATTTACCTTCCTAGGCTTACTGTTAGGCTTAGGCCTAGGACTTTGAAAACCAGGAAGCCCTGTGCTCCAGGCACACTGCAGCTGTCCAAGGCATCCCGAGGGGAGCGCAAAGTGACACAACTTGGCTGCCTCCACTGCTATTTCCATGAGATCATCCCCAACCATAGGCTGATTTTCCTTCCTAGGCTTAGGGTTTGAGTTAGGCCTAGGGTTAGTGTTCTTTTAACCAGAAAGCCCTGAGTTCCAAGAACACAGCAGCTGCCAAGGACTACCCAAGAAGAGCGCAAAAGTCCCACAACATGCCTGCCTCCACAGCTTTTTCCTTGGGGACATCCCTAATTCTGGGCTGATTTGCCTGTCTCGTCTTAGGGTTGGGGTTAGGCCTAGGGCTAGGATTTTTAAAATCAGGAAGCCCAGACCTCCAGGCACACTGGAGCTGTCAAAGGCATCCAAAAAGGAGTGCAAAAGTGCCACAACATGGCAGCTTTCACAGCTTTTTCCTTAGGAAGAACCCTACTACCCGGCTGATTTACCTTCCTAGGCTTACTGTTAGGCTTAGGCCTAGGACTTTGAAAACCAGGAAGCCCTGTGCTCCAGGCACACTGCAGCTGTCCAAGGCATCCCAAGGGGAGCGCAAAAGTGACACAACTTGGCTGCCTCCACTGCTATTTCCATGAGACCATCCCCAACCATAGGCTGATTTTCCTTCCTAGGCGTAGGGTTTGAGTTAAGCCTAGGGTTAGTGTTCTTTTAACCAGAAAGCCCTGAGTTCCAAGAACACAGCAGCTGCCAAGGACTACCCAAGAGGAGCGCAAAAGTACCACAACATGCCTGCCTCCACAGCTTTTTCCTTGGGGACATCCCTAATTCCGGCCTGATTTGCGTTTCTCGTCTTAAGGTTGGGGTTAGGCCTAGGGCTAGGATTTTTAAAATCAGAAAGCCCAGACCTCCAGGCACACTGGAGCTGTCAAAGGCATCCAAAAAGGAGTGCAAAAGTGCCACAACATGGCAGTATTCACAGCTTTTTCCTTAGGAAGAACCCTGCTACCCGGCTGATTTACCTTCCTAGGCTTACTGTTAGGCTTAGGCCTAGGACTTTGAAAACCAGGAAGCCCTGTGCTCCAGGCACACTGCAGCTGTCCAAGGCATCCCAAGGGGAGCGCAAAAGTGACACAACTTGGCTGCCTCCACTGCTCTTTCCATGAGACCATCCCCAACCATAGGCTGATTTTCCTTCCTAGGCGTAGGGTTTGAGTTAAGCCTAGGGTTAGTGTTCTTTTAACCAGAAAGCCCTGAGTTCCAAGAACACAGCAGCTGCCAAGGACTACCCAAGAAGAGCGCAAAAGTACCACAACATGCCTGCCTCCACAGCTTTTTCCTTGGGGACATCCCTAATTCCGGCCTGATTTGCCTTTCTCGTCTTAGGGTTGGGGTTAGGCCTAGGGCTAGGATTTTTAAAATCAGAAAGCCCAGACCTCCAGGCACACTGCAGCTGTCAAAGGCATCCAGAAAGGAGTGCAAAAGTGCCACAACATGGCAGCTTTCACAGCTTTTTCCTTAGGAAGACCATACTACCCAGTTGATTTACCTTCCTAGGCTTACTGTTAGGCTTAGGCCTAGGACTTTGAAAACCAGGAAGCCCTGTGCTCCAGGCACACTGCAGCTGTCCAAGGCATCCCAAGGGGAGCGCAAAAGTGACACAACTTGGCTGCCTCCACTGCTCTTTCCATGAGACCATCCCCAACCATAGGCTGATTTTCCTTCCTAGGCGTAGAGTTTGAGTTAAGCCTAGGGTTAGTGTTCTTTTAACCAGAAAGCCCTGAGTTCCAAGAACACAGCAACTGCCAAGGACTACCCAAGAAGAGCGCAAAAGTACCACAACATGCCTGCCTCCACAGCTTTTTCCTTGGGGACATCCCTAATTCCAGCCTGATTTGCCTTTCTCGTCTTAGGGTTGGGGTTAGGCCTAGGGCTAGGATTTTTAAAATCAAAAAGCCCAGACCTCCAGGCACACTGCAGCTGTCAAAGGCATCCAGAAAGGAGTGCAAAAGTGCCACAACATGGCAGCTTTCACAGCTTTTTCCTTAGGAAGACCCTACTACCCAGTTGATTTACCTTCCTAGGCTTACTGTTAGGCTTAGGCCTCGGACTTTGAAAACCAGGAAGCCCTGTGCTCCAGGCACACTGCAGCTGTCCAAGGCATCCCAAGGGGAGCGCAAAAGTGACACAACTTGGCTGCCTCCACTGCTCTTTCCATGAGACCATCCCCAGCCATAGGCTGATTTTCCTTCCTAGGCTTAGGGTTTGAGTTAGGCCTAGGGTTAGTGTTCTTTTAACCAGAAAGCCCTGAGTTCCAAGAACACAGCAACTGCCAAGGACGACCCAAGAAGAGCGCAAAAGTACCACAACATGCCTGCCTCCACAGCTTTTTCCTTGGGGACATCCCTAATTCCGGCCTGATTTGCCTTTCTCGTCTTAGGGTTGGGGTTAGGCCTAGGGCTAGGATTTTTAAAATCAGAAAGCCCAGACCTCCAGGCACACTGGAGCTGTCAAAGGCATCCAAAAAGGAGTGCAAAAGTGCCACAACATGGCAGCTTTCACAGCTTTTTCCTTAGGAAGACCCCTACTACCCAGCTGATTTACCTTCCTACGGTTACTGTTAGGCTTAGGCCTAGGACTTTGAAAACCAGGAAGCCCTGTGCTCCAGGCACACTGCAGCTGTCCAAGGCATCCCGAGGGGAGTGCAAAGTGACACAACTTGGCTGCCTCCACTGCTATTTCCATGAGATCATCCCCAACCATAGGCTGATTTTCCTTCCTAGGCTTAGGGTTTGAGTTAGGCCTAGGGTTAGTGTTCTTTTAACCAGAAAGCCCTGAGTTCCAAGAACACAGCAGCTGCCAAGGACTACCCAAGAAGAGCGCAAAAGTCCCACAACATGCCTGCCTCCACAGCTTTTTCCTTGGGGACATCCCTAATTCTGGGCTGATTTGCCTGTCTCGTCTTAGGGTTGGGGTTAGGCCTAGGGCTAGGATTTTTAAAATCAGGAAGCCCAGACCTCCAGGCACACTGGAGCTGTCAAAGGCATCCAAAAAGGAGTGCAAAAGTGCCACAAGATGGCAGCTTTCACAGCTTTTTCCTTAGGAAGAACCCTACTACCCGGCTGATTTACCTTCCTAGGCTTACTGTTAGGCTTAGGCCTAGGACTTTGAAAACCAGGAAGCCCTGTGCTCCAGGCACACTGCAGCTGTCCAAGGCATCCCAAGGGGAGCGCAAAAGTGACACAACTTGGCTGCCTCCACTGCTATTTCCATGAGACCATCCCCAACCATAGGCTGATTTTCCTTCCTAGGCGTAGGGTTTGAGTTAAGCCTAGGGTTAGTGTTCTTTTAACCAGAAAGCCCTGAGTTCCAAGAACACAGCAGCTGCCAAGGACTACCCAAGAAGAGCGCAAAAGTACCACAACATGCCTGCCTCCACAGCTTTTTCCTTGGGGACATCCCTAATTCCGGCCTGATTTGCCTTTCTCGTCTTAGGGTTGGGGTTAGGCCTAGGGCTAGGATTTTTAAAATCAGAAAGCCCAGACCTCCAGGCACACTGCAGCTGTCAAAGGCATCCAGAAAGGAGTGCAAAAGTGCCACAACATGGCAGCTTTCACAGCTTTTTCCTTAGGAAGACCCTACTACCCAGTTGATTTACCTTCCTAGGCTTACTGTTAGGCTTAGGCCTCGGACTTTGAAAACCAGGAAGCCCTGTGCTCCAGGCACACTGCAGCTGTCCAAGGCATCCCAAGGGGAGCGCAAAAGTGACACAACTTGGCTGCCTCCACTGCTCTTTCCATGAGACCATCCCCAGCCATAGTCTGATTTTCCTTCCTAGGCGTAGGGTTTGAGTTAAGCCTAGGGTTAGTGTTCTTTTAACCAGAAAGCCCTGAGTTCCAAGAACACAGCAGCTGCCAAGGACTACCCAAGAAGAGCGCAAAAGTACCACAACATGCCTGCCTCCACAGCTTTTTCCTTGGGGACATCCCTAATTCCGGCCTGATTTGCCTTTCTCGTCTTAGGGTTGGGGTTAGGCCTAGGGCTAGGATTTTTAAAATCAGAAAGCCCAGACCTCCAGGCACACTGGAGCTGTCAAAGGCATCCAAAAAGGAGTGCAAAAGTGCCACAACATGGCAGCTTTCACAGCTTTTTCCTTAGGAAGACCCCTACTACCCAGCTGATTTACCTTCCTAGGCTTACTGTTAGGCTTAGGCCTAGGACTTTGAAAACCAGGAAGCCCTGTGCTCCAGGCACACTGCAGCTGTCCAAGGCATCCCAAGGGGAGCGCAAAAGTGACACAACTTGGCTGCCTCCACTGCTATTTCCATGAGACCATCCCCAACCATAGGCTGATTTTCCTTCCTAGGCGTAGAGTTTGAGTTAAGCCTAGGGTTAGTGTTCTTTTAACCAGAAAGCCCTGAGTTCCAAGAACACAGCAGCTGCCAAGGACTACCCAAGAAGAGCGCAAAAGTACCACAACATGCCTGCCTCCACAGCTTTTTCCTTGGGGACATCCCTAATTCCGGCCTGATTTGCCTTTCTCGTCTTAGGGTTGGGGTTAGGCCTAGGGCTAGGATTTTTAAAATCAGAAAGCCCAGACCTCCAGGCACACTGGAGCTGTCAAAGGCATCCAAAAAGGAGTGCAAAAGTGCCACAACATGGCAGCTTTCACAGCTTTTTCCTTAGGAAGACCCTACTACCCAGTTGATTTACCTTCCTAGGCTTACTGTTAGGCTTAGGCCTAGGACTTTGAAAACCAGGAAGCCCTGTGCTCCAGGCACACTGCAGCTGTCCAAGGCATCCCAAGGGGAGCGCAAAAGTGACACAACTTGGCTGCCTCCACTGCTCTTTCCATGAGACCATCCCCAGCCATAGGCTGATTTTCCTTCCTAGGCGTAGGGTTTGAGTTAAGCCTAGGGTTAGTGTTCTTTTAACCAGAAAGCCCTGAGTTCCAAGAACACAGCAGCTGCCAAGGACTACCCAAGAAGAGCGCAAAAGTACCACAACATGCCTGCCTCCACAGCTTTTTCCTTGGGGACATCCCTAATTCCGGCCTGATTTGCCTTTCTCGTCTTAGGGTTGGGGTTAGGCCTAGGGCTAGGATTTTTAAAATCAGAAAGCCCAGACCTCCAGGCACACTGGAGCTGTCAAAGGCATCCAAAAAGGAGTGCAAAAGTGCCACAACATGGCAGCTTTCACAGCTTTTTCCTTAGGAAGACCCCTACTACCCAGCTGATTTACCTTCCTAGGCTTACTGTTAGGCTTAGGCCTAGGACTTTGAAAACCAGGAAGCCCTGTGCTCCAGGCACACTGCAGCTGTCCAAGGCATCCCGAGGGGAGCGCAAAGTGACACAACTTGGCTGCCTCCACTGCTATTTCCATGAGATCATCCCCAACCATAGGCTGATTTTCCTTCCTAGGCTTAGGGTTTGAGTTAGGCCTAGGGTTAGTGTTCTTTTAACCAGAAAGCCCTGAGTTCCAAGAACACAGCAGCTGCCAAGGACTACCCAAGAAGAGCGCAAAAGTCCCACAACATGCCTGCCTCCACAGCTTTTTCCTTGGGGACATCCCTAATTCTGGGCTGATTTGCCTGTCTCGTCTTAGGGTTGGGGTTAGGCCTAGGGCTAGGATTTTTAAAATCAGGAAGCCCAGACCTCCAGGCACACTGGAGCTGTCAAAGGCATCCAAAAAGGAGTGCAAAAGTGCCACAACATGGCAGCTTTCACAGCTTTTTCCTTAGGAAGAACCCTACTACCCGGCTGATTTACCTTCCTAGGCTTACTGTTAGGCTTAGGCCTAGGACTTTGAAAACCAGGAAGCCCTGTGCTCCAGGCACACTGCAGCTGTCCAAGGCATCCCAAGGGGAGCGCAAAAGTGACACAACTTGGCTGCCTCCACTGCTATTTCCATGAGACCATCCCCAACCATAGGCTGATTTTCCTTCCTAGGCGTAGGGTTTGAGTTAAGCCTAGGGTTAGTGTTCTTTTAACCAGAAAGCCCTGAGTTCCAAGAACACAGCAGCTGCCAAGGACTACCCAAGAGGAGCGCAAAAGTACCACAACATGCCTGCCTCCACAGCTTTTTCCTTGGGGACATCCCTAATTCCGGCCTGATTTGCGTTTCTCGTCTTAAGGTTGGGGTTAGGCCTAGGGCTAGGATTTTTAAAATCAGAAAGCCCAGACCTCCAGGCACACTGGAGCTGTCAAAGGCATCCAAAAAGGAGTGCAAAAGTGCCACAACATGGCAGTATTCACAGCTTTTTCCTTAGGAAGAACCCTGCTACCCGGCTGATTTACCTTCCTAGGCTTACTGTTAGGCTTAGGCCTAGGACTTTGAAAACCAGGAAGCCCTGTGCTCCAGGCACACTGCAGCTGTCCAAGGCATCCCAAGGGGAGCGCAAAAGTGACACAACTTGGCTGCCTCCACTGCTCTTTCCATGAGACCATCCCCAACCATAGGCTGATTTTCCTTCCTAGGCGTAGGGTTTGAGTTAAGCCTAGGGTTAGTGTTCTTTTAACCAGAAAGCCCTGAGTTCCAAGAACACAGCAGCTGCCAAGGACTACCCAAGAAGAGCGCAAAAGTACCACAACATGCCTGCCTCCACAGCTTTTTCCTTGGGGACATCCCTAATTCCGGCCTGATTTGCCTTTCTCGTCTTAGGGTTGGGGTTAGGCCTAGGGCTAGGATTTTTAAAATCAGAAAGCCCAGACCTCCAGGCACACTGCAGCTGTCAAAGGCATCCAGAAAGGAGTGCAAAAGTGCCACAACATGGCAGCTTTCACAGCTTTTTCCTTAGGAAGACCCTACTACCCAGTTGATTTACCTTCCTAGGCTTACTGTTAGGCTTAGGCCTAGGACTTTGAAAACCAGGAAGCCCTGTGCTCCAGGCACACTGCAGCTGTCCAAGGCATCCCAAGGGGAGCGCAAAAGTGACACAACTTGGCTGCCTCCACTGCTCTTTCCATGAGACCATCCCCAACCATAGGCTGATTTTCCTTCCTAGGCGTAGAGTTTGAGTTAAGCCTAGGGTTAGTGTTCTTTTAACCAGAAAGCCCTGAGTTCCAAGAACACAGCAGCTGCCAAGGACTACCCAAGAAGAGCGCAAAAGTACCACAACATGCCTGCCTCCACAGCTTTTTCCTTGGGGACATCCCTAATTCCAGCCTGATTTGCCTTTCTCGTCTTAGGGTTGGGGTTAGGCCTAGGGCTAGGATTTTTAAAATCAGAAAGCCCAGACCTCCAGGCACACTGGAGCTGTCAAAGGCATCCAAAAAGGAGTGCAAAAGTGCCACAACATGGCAGTATTCACAGCTTTTTCCTTAGGAAGAACCCTGCTACCCGGCTGATTTACCTTCCTAGGCTTACTGTTAGGCTTAGGCCTAGGACTTTGAAAACCAGGAAGCCCTGTGCTCCAGGCACACTGCAGCTGTCCAAGGCATCCCAAGGGGAGCGCAAAAGTGACACAACTTGGCTGCCTCCACTGCTCTTTCCATGAGACCATCCCCAACCATAGGCTGATTTTCCTTCCTAGGCGTAGGGTTTGAGTTAAGCCTAGGGTTAGTGTTCTTTTAACCAGAAAGCCCTGAGTTCCAAGAACACAGCAGCTGCCAAGGACTACCCAAGAAGAGCGCAAAAGTACCACAACATGCCTGCCTCCACAGCTTTTTCCTTGGGGACATCCCTAATTCCGGCCTGATTTGCCTTTCTCGTCTTAGGGTTGGGGTTAGGCCTAGGGCTAGGATTTTTAAAATCAGAAAGCCCAGACCTCCAGGCACACTGCAGCTGTCAAAGGCATCCAGAAAGGAGTGCAAAAGTGCCACAACATGGCAGCTTTCACAGCTTTTTCCTTAGGAAGACCCTACTACCCAGTTGATTTACCTTCCTAGGCTTACTGTTAGGCTTAGGCCTAGGACTTTGAAAACCAGGAAGCCCTGTGCTCCAGGCACACTGCAGCTGTCCAAGGCATCCCAAGGGGAGCGCAAAAGTGACACAACTTGGCTGCCTCCACTGCTCTTTCCATGAGACCATCCCCAACCATAGGCTGATTTTCCTTCCTAGGCGTAGAGTTTGAGTTAAGCCTAGGGTTAGTGTTCTTTTAACCAGAAAGCCCTGAGTTCCAAGAACACAGCAGCTGCCAAGGACTACCCAAGAAGAGCGCAAAAGTACCACAACATGCCTGCCTCCACAGCTTTTTCCTTGGGGACATCCCTAATTCCAGCCTGATTTGCCTTTCTCGTCTTAGGGTTGGGGTTAGGCCTAGGGCTAGGATTTTTAAAATCAAAAAGCCCAGACCTCCAGGCACACTGCAGCTGTCAAAGGCATCCAGAAAGGAGTGCAAAAGTGCCACAACATGGCAGCTTTCACAGCTTTTTCCTTAGGAAGACCCTACTACCCAGTTGATTTACCTTCCTAGGCTTACTGTTAGGCTTAGGCCTCGGACTTTGAAAACCAGGAAGCCCTGTGCTCCAGGCACACTGCAGCTGTCCAAGGCATCCCAAGGGGAGCGCAAAAGTGACACAACTTGGCTGCCTCCACTGCTCTTTCCATGAGACCATCCCCAGCCATAGGCTGATTTTCCTTCCTAGGCTTAGGGTTTGAGTTAGGCCTAGGGTTAGTGTTCTTTTAACCAGAAAGCCCTGAGTTCCAAGAACACAGCAACTGCCAAGGACGACCCAAGAAGAGCGCAAAAGTACCACAACATGCCTGCCTCCACAGCTTTTTCCTTGGGGACATCCCTAATTCCGGCCTGATTTGCCTTTCTCGTCTTAGGGTTGGGGTTAGGCCTAGGGCTAGGATTTTTAAAATCAGAAAGCCCAGACCTCCAGGCACACTGGAGCTGTCAAAGGCATCCAAAAAGGAGTGCAAAAGTGCCACAACATGGCAGCTTTCACAGCTTTTTCCTTAGGAAGACCCCTACTACCCAGCTGATTTACCTTCCTACGGTTACTGTTAGGCTTAGGCCTAGGACTTTGAAAACCAGGAAGCCCTGTGCTCCAGGCACACTGCAGCTGTCCAAGGCATCCCAAGGGGAGTGCAAAAGTGACACAACTTGGCTGCCTCCACTGCTCTTTCCATGAGACCATCCCCAAACATAGGCTTAGATTCCTTCCTAGCGTTGAGGTTTGAGTTAGGCCTAGGATTAGTGTTCTTTTAACCAGAAAGCCCTGAGTTCCAAGAACACAGCAGCTGCCAAGGACTACCCAAGAGGAGCGCAAAAGTACCACAACATGCCTGCCTCCACAGCTTTTTCCTTGGGGACATCCCTAATTCCGGCCTGATTTGCCTTTCTCGTCTTAGGGTTGGGGTTAGGCCTAGGGCTAGGATTTTTAAAATCAGGAAGCCCAGACCTCCAGGCACACTGGAGCTGTCAAAGGCATCCAGAAAGGAGTGCAAAAGTGCCACAACATGGCAGCTTTCACAGCTTTTTCCTTAGGAAGAACCCTACTACCCAGCTGATTTACCTTCCTAGGCTTACTGTTAGGCTTAGGCCTAGGACTTTGAAAACCAGGAAGCCCTGTGCTCCAGGCACACTGCAGCTGTCCAAGGCATCCCGAGGGGAGCGCAAAAGTGACACAACTTGGCTGCCTCCACTGCTATTTCCATGAGACCATCCCGAATCATAGGCTGATTTTCCTTCCTAGGCTTAGGGTTTGAGTTATGCCTAGGGTTAGTGTTCTTTTAACCAGAAAGCCCTGAGTTCCAAGAACACAGCAGCTGCCAAGGACTACCCAAGAAGAGCGCAAAAGTACCACAACATGCCTGCCTCCACAACTTTTTCCTTGGGGACATCCCTAATTCTGGGCTTATTTGCCTTTCTCGTCTTAGGTTTGGGGTTAGGCCTAGGGCTAGGATTTTTAAAATCAGGAAGCCCAGACCTCCAGGCACACTGGAGCTGTCAAAGGCATCCAGAAAGGAGTGCAAAAGTGCCACAACATGGCAGCTTTCACAGCTTTTTCCTTAGGAAGACCCCTACTACCCAGCTGATTTACCTTCCTAGGCTTACTGTTAGGCTTAGGCCTAGGACTTTGAAAACCAGGAAGCCCTGTGCTCCAGGCACTCTGCAGCTGTCCAAAGCATCCCGAGGGGAGCGCAAAAGTGACACAACTTGGCTGCCTCCACTGCTATTTCCATGAGACCATCCCCAACCATAGGCTGATTTTCCTTCCTAGGCTTAGGGTTTGAGTTACGCCTAGGGTTAGTGTTCTTTTAACCAGAAAGCCCTGAGTTCCAAGAGCACAGCAACTGCGGACTACCCAAGAAGAGCGCAAAAGTACCACAACATGCCTGCCTCCACAGCTTTTTCCTTGGGGACATCCCTAATTCCAGCCTGATTTGCCTTTCTCGTCTTAGGGTTGGGGTTAGGCCTAGGGTTAAAATATTTAAAATCAGGAAGCCCAGACCTCCAGGCACACTGGAGCTGTCAAAGGCATCCAAAAAGGAGTGCAAAAGTGCCACAACATGGCAGCTTTCACAGCTTTTTCCTTAGGAAGACCCCTACTACCCAGCTGATTTACCTTCCTAGGCTTACTGTTAGGCTTAGGCCTAGGACTTTGAAAACCAGGAAGCCCTGTGCTCCAGGCACACTGCAGCTGTCAAAGGCATGCCAAGGGGAGTGCAAAAGTGACACAACTTGGCTGCCTCCACTGCTATTTCCATGAGACCATCCCCAACCATAGGCTGATTTTCCTTCCTAGGCTTAGGGTTTGAGTTAGGCCTAGGGTTAGTGTTCTTTTAACCAGAAAGCCCTGAGTTCCAAGAACACAGCAGCTGCCAAGGACTACCCAAGAAGAGCGCAAAAGTACCACAACATGCCTGCCTCCACAGCTTTTTCCTTGGGGACATCCCTAATTCCGGCCTGATGTGCCTTTCTCGTCTTAGGGTTGGGGTTAGGCCTAGGGCTAGGATTTTTAAAATCAGGAAGCCCTGACATCCAGGCACACTGGAGCTGTCAAAGGCATCCAAAAAGGAGTGCAAAAGTGCCACAACATGGCAGCTTTCACAGCTTTTTCCTTAGGAAGAACCCTCCTACCCGGCTGATTTACCTTCCTACGGTTATTGTTAGGCATAGGCCTAGGACTTTGAAAACCAGGAAGTCCTGTGCTCCAGGCACACTGCAGCTGTCCAAGGCATGCCAAGGGGAGTGCAAAAGTGACACAACTTGGCTGCCTCCACTGCTCTTTCCATGAGACCATCCCCAACCATAGGCTGAGATTCCTTCCTAGTGTTGAGGTTTGAGTTACGCCTAGGGTTAGTGTTCTTTTAACAAGAAAGCCCTGAGTTCCAAGAACACAGCAGCTGCCAAGGACTACCCAAGAGGAGCGCAAAAGTACCACAACATGCCTGCCTCCACAGCTTTTTCCTTGGGGACATCCCTAATTCCGGCCTGATTTGCCTTTCTCGTCTTAGGGTTGGGGTTAGGCCTAGGGCTAGGATTTTTAAAATCAGGAAGCCCAGACCTCCAGGCACACTGCAGCTGTCAAAGGCATCCAGAAAGGAGTGCAAAAGTGCCACAACATGGCAGCTTTCACAGCTTTTTCCTTAGGAAGACCCCTACTACCCAGCTGATTTACCTTCCTAGGCTTACTGTTAGGCTTAGGCCTAGGACTTTGAAAACCAGGAAGCCCTGTGCTCCAGGCACACTGCAGCTGTCCAAGGCATCCCAAGGGGAGCGCAAAAGTGATACAACTTGGCTGCCTCCACTGCTATTTCCATGAGACCATCCCCAACCATAGGCTGATTTTCCTTCCTAGGCTTAGGGTTTGAGTTAGGCCTAGGGTTAGTGTTCTTTTAACCAGAAAGCCCTGAGTTCCAAGAACACAGCAGCTGCCAAGGACTACCCAAGAAGAGCGCAAAAGTACGACAACATGCCTGCCTCCATAGCTTTTTCCTTGGGGACATCCCTAATTCCGGCCTGATTTGCCTTTCTCGTCTTAGGGTTGGGGTTAGGCCTAGGGCTAGGATTTTTAAAATCAGGAAGCCCAGACCTCCAGGCACACTGGAGCTGTCAAAGGCATCCAAAAAGGAGTGCAAAAGTGCCACAACATGGCAGCTTTCACAGCTTTTTCCTTAGGAAGAACCCTACTACCCGGCTGATTTACCTTCCTAGGCTTACTGTTAGGCTTAGGCCTAGGACTTTGAAAACCAGGAAGCCCTGTGCTCCAGGCACACTGCAGCTGTCCAAGGCATCCCGAGGGGAGCGCAAAAGTGACACAACTTGGCTGCCTCCACTGCTATTTCCATGAGACCATCCCCAACCATAGGCTGATTTTCCTTCCTAGGCTTAGGGTTTGAGTTACGCCTAGGGTTAGTGTGCTTTTAACCAGAAAGCCCTGAGTTCTAAGAACACAGCAGTTGCCAAGGACTACCCAAGAAGAGCGCAAAAGTACCACAACATGCCTGCCTCCACAGCTTTTTCCTTGGGGACATCCCTAATTCCGGCCTGATGTGCCTTTCTCGTCTTAGGGTTGGGGTTAGGCTTAGGGCTAGGATTTTTAAAATCAGGAAGCCCAGACCTCCAGGCACACTGGAGCTGTCAAAGGCATCCAAAAAGGAGTGCAAAAGTGCCACAACATGGCAGCTTTCACAGCTTTTTCCTTATTAAGACCCTATTACCCAGCTGATTTCCCTTCCAAGGCTTACTGTTAGGCTTAGGCCTAGGACTTTGAAAACCAGGAAGCCCTGTGCTCCAGGCACACTGCAGCTGTGCAAGGCATCCCAAGGGGAGCGCAAAAGTGACACAACTTGGCTGCCTCCACTGCTATTTCCATGAGACCATCCCCAACCATAGGCTGATTTTCCTTCCTAGGCTTAGGGTTTGAGTTACGCCTAGGGTTAGTGTTCTTTTAACCAGAAAGCCCTGAGTTCCAAGAACACAGCAGCTGCCAAGGACTACCCAAGAGGAGCGCAAAAGTACCACAACATGCCTGCCTCCACAGCTTTTTCCTTGGGGACATCCCTAATTCCGGCCTGATTTGCCTTTGTCGTCTTAGGGTTGGGGTTAGGCCTAGGGCTAGGATTTTTAAAATCAGGAAGCCCAGACCTCCAGGCACACTGGAGCTGTCAAAGGCATCCAAAAAGGAGTGCAAAAGTGCCACAACATGGCAGCTTTCACAGCTTTTTCCTTAGGAAGGCCCCTACTACCCAGCTGATTTACCTTCCTAGGCTTACTGTTAGGCTTAGGCCTAGGACTTTGAAAACCAGGAAGCCCTGTGCTCCAGGCACACTGCAGCTGTCAAAGGCATGCCAAGGGGAGCGCAAAAGTGACACAACTTGGCTGCCTCCAGTGCTATTTCCATGAGACCATCCCCAACCATAGGCTGATTTTCCTTCCTAGGCTTAGGGTTTGAGTTATGCCTAGGGTTAGTGTTCTTTTAACCAGAAAGCCCTGAGTTCCAAGAACACAGCAGCTGCCAAGGACTACCCAAGAGGAGCGCAAAAGTCCCACAACATGCCTGCCTCCACAGCTTTTTCCTTGGGGACATCCCTAATTCAGGCCTGATTTGCCTTTCTCGTCTTAGGGTTGGGGTTAGGCCTAGGGCTAGGATTTTTAAAATCAGGAAGCCCAGACCTCCTGGCACACTGGAGCTGTCAAAGGCATCCAAAAAGGAGTGCAAAAGTGCCACAACATGGCAGCTTTCACAGCTTTTTCCTTTGGAAGGTTCCTACTACCCAGCTGATTTACCTTCCTAGGCTTACTGTTAGGCTTAGGCCTAGGACTTTGAAAACCAGGAAGCCCTGTGCTCCAGGCACACTGCTGCTGTGCAAGGCATCCCAAGGGGAGCGCAAAAGTGGCACATTTTTGCTGCCTCCACTGATATTTCCATGAGACCATCCCCAACCATAGGCTGATTTTCCTTCCTAGGCTTAGGGTTTGAGTTAGGCCTAGGGTTAGTGTTCTTTTAACCAGAAAGCCCTGAGTTCCAAGAACACAGCAGCTGCGAAGGACTACCCAAGAAGAGCACAAAAGTACCACAACATGCCTACCTCCACAGCTTTTTCCTTGGGGACATCCCTAATTCCGGCCTGATTTGCCTTTCTCGTCTTAGGGTTAGGGTTAGGCCTAGGGCTAGGATTTTTAAAATCAGGAAGCCCAGACCTCCAGGCACACTGCAGCTGTCAAAGGCATCCAGAAAGGAGTGCAAAAGTGCCACAACATGGCAGCTTTCACAGCTTTTTCCTTAGGAAGACCCCTACTACGCAGCCGATTTACCTTCCTAGGCTTACTGTTAGGCTTAGGCCTAGGACTTTGAAAACCAGGAAGCCCTGTGCTCCAGGCACACTGCAGCTGTCCAAGGCATGCCAAGGGGAGTGCAAAAGTGACACAACTTGGCTGCCTCCACTGCTCTTTCCATGAGACCATCCCCAAACATAGGCTGATTTTCCTTCCTAGGCGTAGGGTTTGAGTTACGCCTAGGATTAGTGTGCTTTTAACCAGAAAGCCCTGAGTTCTAAGAACACAGCAGCTGCCAAGGACTACCCAAGAAGAGCGCAAAAGTACCACAACATGCCTGCCTCCACAGCTTTTTCCTTGGGGACATCCCTAATTCCGGGCTGATGTGCATTTCTCGTCTTAGGGTTGGGGTTAGGCCTAGGGCTAGGATTTTTAAAATCAGGGCGCCCAGACCTCCAGGCACACTGGAGCTGTCAAAGGCATCCAAAAAGGAGTGCAAAAGTGCCACAACATGGCAGCTTTCACAGCTTTTTCCTTAGGAAGAACCCTGCTACCCGGCTGATTTACCTTCCTAGGCTTACTGTTAGGCTTAGGCCTAGGACTTTGAAAACCAGGAAGCCCTGTGCTCCAGGCACACTGCAGCTGTGCAAGGCATCCCAAGGGGAGTGCAAAAGTGACACAACTTTGCTGCCTCCACTGCTATTTCCATGAGACCATCCCCAAGCATAGGCTGATTTTCCTTCCTAGGCTTAGGGTTTGAGTTAGGCCTAGGGTTAGTGTTCTTTTAACCAGAAAGCCCTGAGTTCCAAGAACACAGCAGCTGCCAAGGACTACCCAAGAAGAGCGCAAAAGTACCACAACATGCCTGCCTCCATAGCTTTTTCCTTGGGGACATCCCTAATTCCGGCCTGATTTGCCTTCCTCGTCTTAGGGTTGGGGTTAGGCCTAGGGCTAGGATTTTTAAAATCAGAAAGCCCAGACCTCCAGGCACACTGGAGCTGTCAAAGGCATCCAGAAAGGAGTGCAAAAGTGCCACAACATGGCAGCTTTCACAGCTTTTTCCTTAGGAAGAACCCTACTACCCGGCTGATTTACCTTCCTAGGCTTACTGTTAGGCTTAGGCCTAGGACTTTGAAAACCAGGAAGCCCTGTGCTCCAGGCACACTGCAGCTGTCCAAGGCATCCCAAGGGGAGCGCAAAAGTGACACAACTTGGCTGCCTCCAGTGCTATTTAAATGAGACCATCCCCAACCATAGGCTGATTTTCCTTCCTAGGCGTAGGGTTTGAGTTACGCCTAGGGTTAGTGTGCTTTTAACCAGAAAGCCCTGAGTTCCAAGAACACAGCAGCTGCCAAGGACTACCCAAGAAGAGCGCAAAAGTACCACAACATGCCTGCCTCCACAGCTTTTTCCTTGGGGACATCCCTAATTCCGGGCTGATGTGCCTTTCTCGTCTTAGGGTTGTGGTTAGACCTAGGGCTAGGATTGTTAAAATCAGGAAGCCCAGACCTCCAGGCACACTGGAGCTGTCAAAGGCATCCAGAAAGGAGTGCAAAAGTGCCACAACATGGCAGCTTTCACAGCTTTTTCCTTAGGAAGACCCTACTACCCAGTTGATTTACCTTCCTAGGCTTACTGTTAGGCTTAGGCCTAGGACTTTGAAAACCAGGAAGCCCTGTGCTCCAGGCACACTGCAGCTGTCCAAGGCATCCCAAGGGGAGCGCAAAAGTGACACAACTTGGCTGCCTCCTCTGCTATTTCCATGAGACCATCCCCAGCCATAGGCTGATGTTCCTTCCTAGGCTTAGGGTTTGAGTTACGCCTAGGGTTAGTGTTCTTTTAACCAGAAAGCCCTGAGTTCCAAGAACACAGCAACTGCCAAGGACGACCCAAGAAGAGCGCAAAAGTACCACAACATGCCTGCCTCCACAGCTTTTTCCTTGGGGACATCCCTAATTCCAGCCTGATTTGCCTTTCTCGTCTTAGGGTTGGGGTTAGGCCTAGGGTTAAAATATTTAAAATCAGGAAGCCCAGACCTCCAGGCACACTGGAGCTGTCAAAGGCATCCAAAAAGGAGTGCAAAAGTGCCACAACATGGCAGCTTTCACAGCTTTTTCCTTAGGAAGACCCCTACTACCCAGCTGATTTACCTTCCTAGGCTTACTGTTAGGCTTAGGCCTAGGACTTTGAAAACCAGGAAGCCCTGTGCTCCAGGCACACTGCAGCTGTCAAAGGCATGCCAAGGGGAGTGCAAAAGTGACACAACTTGGCTGCCTCCACTGCTATTTCCATGAGACCATCCCCAACCATAGGCTGATTTTCCTTCCTAGGCTTAGGGTTTGAGTTAGGCCTAGGGTTAGTGTTCTTTTAACCAGAAAGCCCTGAGTTCCAAGAACACAGCAGCTGCCAAGGACTACCCAAGAAGAGCGCAAAAGTACCACAACATGCCTGCCTCCACAGCTTTTTCCTTGGGGACATCCCTAATTCCGGCCTGATGTGCCTTTCTCGTCTTAGGGTTGGGGTTAGGCCTAGGGCTAGGATTTTTAAAATCAGGAAGCCCAGACCTCCAGGCACACTGGAGCTGTCAAAGGCATCCAAAAAGGAGTGCAAAAGTGCCACAACATGGCAGCTTTCACAGCTTTTTCCTTAGGAAGAACCCTCCTACCCGGCTGATTTACCTTCCTACGGTTATTGTTAGGCATAGGCCTAGGACTTTGAAAACCAGGAAGTCCTGTGCTCCAGGCACACTGCAGCTGTCCAAGGCATGCCAAGGGGAGTGCAAAAGTGACACAACTTGGCTGCCTCCACTGCTCTTTCCATGAGACCATCCCCAACCATAGGCTGAGATTCCTTCCTAGTGTTGAGGTTTGAGTTACGCCTAGGGTTAGTGTTCTTTTAACAAGAAAGCCCTGAGTTCCAAGAACACAGCAGCTGCCAAGGACTACCCAAGAGGAGCGCAAAAGTACCACAACATGCCTGCCTCCACAGCTTTTTCCTTGGGGACATCCCTAATTCCGGCCTGATTTGCCTTTCTCGTCTTAGGGTTGGGGTTAGGCCTAGGGCTAGGATTTTTAAAATCACGAAGCCCAGACCTCCAGGCACACTGCAGCTGTCAAAGGCATCCAGAAAGGAGTGCAAAAGTGCCACAACATGGCAGCTTTCACAGCTTTTTCCTTAGGAAGAACCCTACTACCCGCCTGATTTACCTTCCTAGGCTTACTGTTAGGCTTAGGCCTAGGACTTTGAAAACCAGGAAGCCCTGTGCTCCAGGCACACTGCAGCTGTCCAAGGCATCCCAAGGGGAGCGCAAAAGTGATACAACTTGGCTGCCTCCACTGCTATTTCCATGAGACCATCCCCAACCATAGGCTGATTTTCCTTCCTAGGCTTAGGGTTTGAGTTAGGCCTAGGGTTAGTGTTCTTTTAACCAGAAAGCCCTGAGTTCCAAGAACACAGCAGCTGCCAAGGACTACCCAAGAAGAGCGCAAAAGTACGACAACATGCCTGCCTCCATAGCTTTTTCCTTGGGGACATCCCTAATTCCGGCCTGATTTGCCTTTCTCGTCTTAGGGTTGGGGTTAGGCCTAGGGCTAGGATTTTTAAAATCAGGAAGCCCAGACCTCCAGGCACACTGGAGCTGTCAAAGGCATCCAAAAAGGAGTGCAAAAGTGCCACAAGATGGCAGCTTTCACAGCTTTTTCCTTAGGAAGAACCCTACTACCCGGCTGATTTACCTTCCTAGGCTTACTGTTAGGCTTAGGCCTAGGACTTTGAAAACCAGGAAGCCCTGTGCTCCAGGCACACTGCAGCTGTCCAAGGCATCCCGAGGGGAGCGCAAAAGTGACACAACTTGGCTGCCTCCACTGCTATTTCCATGAGACCATCCCCAACCATAGGCTGATTTTCCTTCCTAGGCTTAGGGTTTGAGTTACGCCTAGGGTTAGTGTGCTTTTAACCAGAAAGCCCTGAGTTCTAAGAACACAGCAGTTGCCAAGGACTACCCAAGAAGAGCGCAAAAGTACCACAACATGCCTGCCTCCACAGCTTTTTCCTTGGGGACATCCCTAATTCCGGCCTGATGTGCCTTTCTCGTCTTAGGGTTGGGGTTAGGCTTAGGGCTAGGATTTTTAAAATCAGGAAGCCCAGACCTCCAGGCACACTGGAGCTGTCAAAGGCATCCAAAAAGGAGTGCAAAAGTGCCACAACATGGCAGCTTTCACAGCTTTTTCCTTAGGAAGACCCTATTACCCAGCTGATTTCCCTTCCAAGGCTTACTGTTAGGCTTAGGCCTAGGACTTTGAAAACCAGGAAGCCCTGTGCTCCAGGCACACTGCAGCTGTGCAAGGCATCCCAAGGGGAGCGCAAAAGTGACACAACTTGGCTGCCTCCACTGCTATTTCCATGAGACCATCCCCAACCATAGGCTGATTTTCCTTCCTAGGCTTAGGGTTTGAGTTAGGCCTAGGGTTAGTGTTCTTTTAACCAGAAAGCCCTGAGTTCCAAGAACACAGCAGCTGCCAAGGACTACCCAAGAGGAGCGCAAAAGTACCACAACATGCCTGCCTCCACAGCTTTTTCCTTGGGGACATCCCTAATTCCGGCCTGATTTGCCTTTGTCGTCTTAGGGTTGGGGTTAGGCCTAGGGCTAGGATTTTTAAAATCAGGAAGCCCAGACCTCCAGGCACACTGGAGCTGTCAAAGGCATCCAAAAAGGAGTGCAAAAGTGCCACAACATGGCAGCTTTCACAGCTTTTTCCTTAGGAAGGCCCCTACTACCCAGCTGATTTACCTTCCTAGGCTTACTGTTAGGCTTAGGCCTAGGACTTTGAAAACCAGGAAGCCCTGTGCTCCAGGCACACTGCAGCTGTCAAAGGCATGCCAAGGGGAGCGCAAAAGTGACACAACTTGGCTGCCTCCAGTGCTATTTCCATGAGACCATCCCCAACCATAGGCTGATTTTCCTTCCTAGGCTTAGGGTTTGAGTTACGCCTAGGGTTAGTGTTCTTTTAACCAGAAAGCCCTGAGTTCCAAGAACACAGCAGCTGCCAAGGACTACCCAAGAGGAGCGCAAAAGTCCCACAACATGCCTGCCTCCACAGCTTTTTCCTTGGGGACATCCCTAATTCAGGCCTGATTTGCCTTTCTCGTCTTAGGGTTGGGGTTAGGCCTAGGGCTAGGATTTTTAAAATCAGGAAGCCCAGACCTCCTGGCACACTGGAGCTGTCAAAGGCATCCAAAAAGGAGTGCAAAAGTGCCACAACATGGCAGCTTTCACAGCTTTTTCCTTAGGAATGTTCCTACTACCCAGCTGATTTACCTTCCTAGGCTTACTGTTAGGCTTAGGCCTAGGACTTTGAAAACCAGGAAGCCCTGTGCTCCAGGCACACTGCTGCTGTGCAAGGCATCCCAAGGGGAGCGCAAAAGTGGCACATTTTTGCTGCCTCCACTGATATTTCCATGAGACCATCCCCAACCATAGGCTGATTTTCCTTCCTAGGCTTAGGGTTTGAGTTAGGCCTAGGGTTAGTGTTCTTTTAACCAGAAAGCCCTGAGTTCCAAGAACACAGCAGCTGCGAAGGACTACCCAAGAAGAGCACAAAAGTACCACAACATGCCTACCTCCACAGCTTTTTCCTTGGGGACATCCCTAATTCCGGCCTGATTTGCCTTTCTCGTCTTAGGGTTAGGGTTAGGCCTAGGGCTAGGATTTTTAAAATCAGGAAGCCCAGACCTCCAGGCACACTGCAGCTGTCAAAGGCATCCAGAAAGGAGTGCAAAAGTGCCACAACATGGCAGCTTTCACAGCTTTTTCCTTAGGAAGACCCCTACTACGCAGCCGATTTACCTTCCTAGGCTTACTGTTAGGCTTAGGCCTAGGACTTTGAAAACCAGGAAGCCCTGTGCTCCAGGCACACTGCAGCTGTCCAAGGCATGCCAAGGGGAGTGCAAAAGTGACACAACTTGGCTGCCTCCACTGCTCTTTCCATGAGACCATCCCCAACCATAGGCTGATTTTCCTTCCTAGGCGTAGGGTTTGAGTTACGCCTAGGATTAGTGTGCTTTTAACCAGAAAGCCCTGAGTTCTAAGAACACAGCAGCTGCCAAGGACTACCCAAGAAGAGCGCAAAAGTACCACAACATGCCTGCCTCCACAGCTTTTTCCTTGGGGACATCCCTAATTCCGGGCTGATGTGCATTTCTCGTCTTAGGGTTGGGGTTAGGCCTAGGGCTAGGATTTTTAAAATCAGGGCGCCCAGACCTCCAGGCACACTGGAGCTGTCAAAGGCATCCAAAAAGGAGTGCAAAAGTGCCACAACATGGCAGCTTTCACAGCTTTTTCCTTAGGAAGAACCCTGCTACCCGGCTGATTTACCTTCCTAGGCTTACTGTTAGGCTTAGGCCTAGGACTTTGAAAACCAGGAAGCCCTGTGCTCCAGGCACACTGCAGCTGTGCAAGGCATCCCAAGGGGAGTGCAAAAGTGACACAACTTTGCTGCCTCCACTGCTATTTCCATGAGACCATCCCCAAGCATAGGCTGATTTTCCTTCCTAGGCTTAGGGTTTGAGTTACGCCTAGGGTTAGTGTGCTTTTAACCAGAAAGCCCTGAGTTCCAAGAACACAGCAGCTGCCAAGGACTACCCAAGAAGAGCGCAAAAGTACCACAACATGCCTGCCTCCATAGCTTTTTCCTTGGGGACATCCCTAATTCCGGCCTGATTTGCCTTCCTCGTCTTAGGGTTGGGGTTAGGCCTAGGGCTAGGATTTTTAAAATCAGAAAGCCCAGACCTCCAGGCACACTGGAGCTGTCAAAGGCATCCAGAAAGGAGTGCAAAAGTGCCACAACATGGCAGCTTTCACAGCTTTTTCCTTAGGAAGAACCCTACTACCCGGCTGATTTACCTTCCTAGGCTTACTGTTAGGCTTAGGCCTAGGACTTTGAAAACCAGGAAGCCCTGTGCTCCAGGCACACTGCAGCTGTCCAAGGCATCCCAAGGGGAGCGCAAAAGTGACACAACTTGGCTGCCTCCAGTGCTAGTTAAATGAGACCATCCCCAACCATAGGCTGATTTTCCTTCCTAGGCGTAGGGTTTGAGTTACGCCTAGGGTTAGTGTGCTTTTAACCAGAAAGCCCTGAGTTCTAAGAACACAGCAGCTGCCAAGGACTACCCAAGAAGAGCGCAAAAGTACCACAACATGCCTGCCTCCACAGCTTTTTCCTTGGGGACATCCCTAATTCCGGGCTGATGTGCCTTTCTCGTCTTAGGGTTGTGGTTAGGCCTAGGGCTAGGATTGTTAAAATCAGGAAGCCCAGACCTCCAGGCACACTGCAGCTGTCAAAGGCATCCAGAAAGGAGTGCAAAAGTGCCACAACATGGCAGCTTTCACAGCTTTTTCCTTAGGAAGACCCTACTACCCAGTTGATTTACCTTCCTAGGCTTACTGTTAGGCTTAGGCCTAGGACTTTGAAAACCAGGAAGCCCTGTGCTCCAGGCACACTGCAGCTGTCCAAGGCATCCCAAGGGGAGCGCAAAAGTGACACAACTTGGCTGCCTCCTCTGCTATTTCCATGAGACCATCCCCAGCCATAGGCTGATGTTCCTTCCTAGGCTTAGGGTTTGAGTTACGCCTAGGGTTAGTGTTCTTTTAACCAGAAAGCCCTGAGTTCCAAGAACACAGCAACTGCCAAGGACGACCCAAGAAGAGCGCAAAAGTACCACAACATGCCTGCCTCCACAGCTTTTTCCTTGGGGACATCCCTAATTCCGGGCTGATGTGCCTTTCTCGTCTTAGGGTTGGGGTTAGGCCTAGGGCTAGGATTTTTAAAATCAGAAAGCCCAGACCTCCAGGCACACTGGAGCTGTCAAAGGCATCCAAAAAGGAGTGCAAAAGTGCCACAACATGGCAGCTTTCACAGCTTTTTCCTTAGGAAGACCCCTACTACCCAGCTGATTTACCTTCCTAGGCTTACTGTTAGGCTTAGGCCTAGGACTTTGAAAACCAGGAAGCCCTGTGCTCCAGGCACACTGCAGCTGTCCAAGGCATCCCGAGGGGAGCGCAAAGTGACACAACTTGGCTGCCTCCACTGCTATTTCCATGAGATCATCCCCAACCATAGGCTGATTTTCCTTCCTAGGCTTAGGGTTTGAGTTACGCCTAGGGTTAGTGTGCTTTTAACCAGAAAGCCCTGAGTTCCAAGAACACAGCAGCTGCCAAGGACTACCCAAGAAGAGCGCAAAAGTCCCACAACATGCCTGCCTCCACAGCTTTTTCCTTGGGGACATCCCTAATTCTGGGCTGATTTGCATGTCTCGTCTTAGGGTTGGGGTTAGGCCTAGGGCTAGGATTTTTAAAATCAGGAAGCCCAGACCTCCAGGCACACTGGAGCTGTCAAAGGCATCCAGAAAGGAGTGCAAAAGTGCCACAACATGGCAGCTTTCACAGCTTTTTCCTTAGGAAGAACCCTCCTACCCGGCTGATTTACCTTCCTAGGCTTACTGTTAGGCTTAGGCCTAGGACTTTGAAAACCAGGAAGCCCTGTGCTCCAGGCACACTGCAGCTGTCCAAGGCATCCCAAGGGGAGTGCAAAAGTGACACAACTTGGCTGCCTCCACTGCTCTTTCCATGAGACCATCCCCAACCATAGGCTTAGATTCCTTCCTAGCGTTGAGGTTTGAGTTGGGCCTAGGATTAGTGTTCTTTTAACCAGAAAGCCCTGAGTTCCAAGAACACAGCAGCTGCCAAGGACTACCCAAGAGGAGCGCAAAAGTCCCACAACATGCCTGCCTCCACAGCTTTTTCCTTGGGGACATCCCTAATTCCGGCCTGATTTGCCTTTCTCGTCTTAGGGTTGGGGTTAGGCCTAGGGCTAGGATTTTTAAAATCAGGAAGCCCAGACCTCCAGGCACACTGGAGCTGTCAAAGGCATCCAAAAAGGAGTGCAAAAGTGCCACAACATGGCAGCTTTCACAGCTTTTTCCTTAGGAAGAACCCTACTACCCGGCTGATTTACCTTCCTAGGCTTACTGTTAGGCTTAGGCCTCGGACTTTGAAAACCAGGAAGCCCTGTGCTCCAGGCACACTGCAGCTGTCCAAGGCATCCCGAGGGGAGCGCAAAGTGACACAACTTGGCTGCCTCCACTGCTATTTCCATGAGATCATCCCCAACCATAGGCTGATTTTCCTTCCTAGGCTTAGGGTTTTAGTTAGTCCTAGGCTTAGTGTTCTTTTAACCAGAAAGCCCTGAGTTCCAAGAACACAGCAGCTGCCAAGGACTACCCAAGAAGAGCGCAAAAGTCCCACAACATGCCTGCCTCCACAGCTTTTTCCTTGGGGACATCCCTAATTCTGGGCTGATTTGCCTTTCTCGTCTTAGGGTTGGGGTTAGGCCTAGGGCTAGGATTTTTAAAATCAGGAAGCCCAGACCTCCAGGCACACTGGAGCTGTCAAAGGCATCCAGAAAGGAGTGCAAAAGTGCCACAACATGGCAGCTTTCACAGCTTTTTCCTTAGGAAGAACCCTCCTACCCGGCTGATTTACCTTCCTACGGTTACTGTTAGGCTTAGGCCTAGGACTTTGAAAACCAGGAAGCCCTGTGCTCCAGGCACACTGCAGCTGTCCAAGGCATCCCAAGGGGAGTGCAAAAGTGACACAACTTGGCTGCCTCCACTGCTCTTTCCATGAGACCATCCCCAACCATAGGCTTAGATTCCTTCCTAGCGTTGAGGTTTGAGTTAGGCCTAGGATTAGTGTTCTTTTAACCAGAAAGCCCTGAGTTCCAAGAACACAGCAGCTGCCAAGGACTACCCAAGAGGAGCGCAAAAGTACCACAACATGCCTGCCTCCACAGCTTTTTCCTTGGGGACATCCCTAATTCCGGCCTGATTTGCCTTTCTCGTCTTAGGGTTGGGGTTAGGCCTAGGGCTAGGATTTTTAAAATCAGGAAGCCCAGACCTCCAGGCACACTGCAGCTGTCAAAGGCATCCAGAAAGGAGTGCAAAAGTGCCACAACATGGCAGCTTTCACAGCTTTTTCCTTAGGAAGAACCCTACTACCCAGCTGATTTACCTTCCTAGGCTTACTGTTAGGCTTAGGCCTCGGACATTGAAAACCAGGAAGCCCTGTGCTCCAGGCACACTGCAGCTGTCCAAGGCATCCCAAGGGGAGCGCAAAAGTGACACAACTTGGCTGCCTCCACTGCTATTTCCATGAGACCATCCCCAAGCATAGGCTGATTTTCCTTCCTAGGCTTAGGGTTTGAGTTAAGCCTAGGGTTAGTGTTCTTTTAACCAGAAAGCCCTGAGTTCCAAGAACACAGCAGCTGCCAAGGACTACCCAAGAAGAGCGCAAAAGTACCACAACATGCCTGCCTCCACAGCTTTTTCCTTGGGGACATCCCTAATTCCGGCCTGATTTGCCTTTCTCGTCTTAGGGTTGGGGTTAGGCCTAGGGCTAGGATTTTTAAAATCAGGAAGCCCAGACCTCCAGGCACACTGGAGCTGTCAAAGGCATCCAGAAAGGAGTGCAAAAGTGCCACAACATGGCAGCTTTCACAGCTTTTTCCTTAGGAAGAACCCTCCTACCCGGCTGATTTACCTTCCTACGGTTACTGTTAGGCTTAGGCCTAGGACTTTGAAAACCAGGAAGCCCTGTGCTCCAGGCACACTGCAGCTGTCCAAGGCATCCCAAGGGGAGTGCAAAAGTGACACAACTTGGCTGCCTCCACTGCTCTTTCCATGAGACCATCCCCAACCATAGGCTTAGATTCCTTCCTAGCGTTGAGGTTTGAGTTAGGCCTAGGATTAGTGTTCTTTTAACCAGAAAGCCCTGAGTTCCAAGAACACAGCAGCTGCCAAGGACTACCCAAGAGGAGCGCAAAAGTACCACAACATGCCTGCCTCCACAGCTTTTTCCTTGGGGACATCCCTAATTCCGGCCTGATTTGCCTTTCTCGTCTTAGGGTTGGGGTTAGGCCTAGGGCTAGGATTTTTAAAATCAGGAAGCCCAGACCTCCAGGCACACTGGAGCTGTCAAAGGCATCCAGAAAGGAGTGCAAAAGTGCCACAACATGGCAGCTTTCACAGCTTTTTCCTTAGGAAGAACCCTACTACCCAGCTGATTTACCTTCCTAGGCTTACTGTTAGGCTTAGGCCTCGGACATTGAAAACCAGGAAGCCCTGTGCTCCAGGCACACTGCAGCTGTCCAAGGCATCCCAAGGGGAGCGCAAAAGTGACACAACTTGGCTGCCTCCAGTGCTATTTCCATGAGACCATCCCCAAGCATAGGCTGATTTTCCTTCCTAGGCTTAGGGTTTGAGTTAAGCCTAGGGTTAGTGTTCTTTTAACCAGAAAGCCCTGAGTTCCAAGAACACAGCAGCTGCCAAGGACTACCCAAGAAGAGCGCAAAAGTACCACAACATGCCTGCCTCCACAGCTTTTTCCTTGGGGACATCCCTAATTCCGGCCTGATTTGCCTTTCTCGTCTTAGGGTTGGGGTTAGGCCTAGGGCTAGGATTTTTAAAATCAGGAAGCCCAGACCTCCAGGCACACTGGAGCTGTCAAAGGCATCCAAAAAGGAGTGCAAAAGTGCCACAACATGGCAGCTTTCACAGCTTTTTCCTTAGGAAGACCCCTGCTACCCGGCTGATTTACCTTCCAAGGCTTACTGTTAGGCTTAGGCCTAGGACTTTGAAAACCAGGAAGCCCTGTGCTCCAGGCACTCTGCAGCTGTCCAAAGCATCCCAAGGGGAGCGCAAAAGTGACACAACTTGGCTGCCTCCACTGCTATTTCCATGAGATCATCCCCAACCATAGGCTGATTTTCCTTCCTAGGCTTAGGGTTTGAGTTACGCCTAGGGTTAGTGTTCTTTTAACCAGAAAGCCCTGAGTTCCAAGAGCACAGCAACTGCGGACTACCCAAGAAGAGCGCAAAAGTACCACAACATGCCTGCCTCCACAGCTTTTTCCTTGGGGACATCCCTAATTCTGGCCTGATTTGCCTTTCTCGTCTTAGGGTTGGGGTTAGGCCTAGGGCTAGGATTGTTAAAATCAGGAAGCCCAGACCTCCAGGCACACTGGAGCTGTCAAAGGCATCCAGAAAGGAGTGCAAAAGTGCCACAACATGGCAGCTTTCACAGCTTTTTCCTTAGGAAGACCCCTACTACCCAGCTGATTTACCTTCCTAGAGTTATTTTTTGGCTTAGGCCTCGGACATTGAAAACCAGGAAGCCCTGTGCTCCAGGCACACTGCAGCTGTCCAAAGCATCCCAAGATGAGCGCAAAAGTGACACAACTTGGCTGCCTCCACTGCTATTTCCATGAGACCATCCCGAATCATAGGCTGATTTTCCTTCCTAGGCTTAGGGTTTGAGTTAGGCCTTGGGTTAGTGTTCTTTTAACCAGAAAGCCCTGAGTTCCAAGAACACAGCAGCTGCCAAGGACTACCCAAGAAGAGTGAAATAGTACCACAACATGCCTGCCTCCACAACTTTTTCCTTGGGGACATCCCTAATTCCGGCCTGATTTGCCTTTCTCGTCTTAGGGTTGGGGTTAGGCCTAGGGCTAGGATTTTTAAAATCAGGAAGCCCAGACCTCCAGGCACACTGGAGCTGTCAAAGGCATCCAAAAAGGAGTGCAAAAGTGCCACAAGATGGCAGCTTTCACAGCTTTTTCCTTAGGAAGACCCTACTACCTGGCTGATTTACCTTCCTAGGCTTACTGTTAGGCTTAGGCCTCGGACTTTGAAAACCAGGAAGCCCTGTGCTCCAGGCACACTGCAGCTGTCCAAGGCATCCCAAGGGGAGCGCAAAAGTGACACAACTTGGCTGCCTCCACTGCTATTTCCATGAGACCATCCCCAACCATAGGCTGATTTTCCTTCCTAGGCTTAGGGTTTGAGTGAAGCCTAGGGTTAGTGTTCTTTTAACCAGAAAGCCCTGAGTTCCAAGAACACAGCAGCTGCCAAGGACTACCCAAGAAGAGCGCAAAAGTACCACAGCATGCCTGCCTCCACAGCTTTTTCCTTGGGGACATCCCTAATTCCGGCCTGATTTGCCTTTCTCGTCTTAGGGTTGAGGTTAGGCCTAGGGCTAGGATTTTTAAAATCAGGAAGCCCAGACCTCCAGGCACACTGGAGCTGTCAAAGGCATCCAGAAAGGAGTGCAAAAGTGCCACAACATGGCAGCATTCTCAGCTTTTTCCTTAGGAAGAACACTACTAATCAGCTGATTTACCTTCCTAGGCTTACTCTTAGGCTTAGGCCTCGGACTTTGAAAACCAGGAAGCCCTGTGCTCCAGGCACACTGAAGCTGTCAAAGGCATCTCAAGGGGAGCGCAAAAGTGACACAACTTGGCTGCCTCCAGTGCTATTTCCATGAGACCATCCCCAACCATAGGCTGATTTTCCTTCCTAGGCTTAGGGTTTGAGTTAAGCCTAGGGTTAGTGTTATTTTAACCAGAAAGCCCTGAGTTCCAAGAACACAGCAGCTGCCAAGGACTACCCAAGAGGAGTGAAAAAGTACCACAGCATGCCTGCCTCCACAGCTTTTTCCTTGGGGACATCCCTAATTCCGGCCTGATTTGCCTTTCACGTCTTAGGGTTGAGGTTAGGCCTAGGGCTAGGATTTTTAAAATCAGAAAGCCCAGATCTCCAGGCACACTGGAGCTGTCAAAGGCATCCAAAAAGGAGTGCAAAAGTGCCACAACATGGCAGCTTTCACAGCTTTTTCCTTAGGAAGAACCCTACTACCCGGCTGATTTACCTTCCTAGGCTTACTGTTAGGCTTAGGCCTAGGACTTTGAAAACCAGGAAGCCCTGTGCTCCAGGCACACTGCAGCTGTCCAAGGCATCCCAAGGGGAGCGCAAAAGTGACACAACTTGGCTGCCTCCACTGCTATTTCCATGAGACCATCCCCAACCATAGGCTGATTTTCCTTCCTAGGCGTAGGGTTTGAGTTAAGCCTAGGGTTAGTGTTCTTTTAACCAGAAAGCCCTGAGTTCCAAGAACACAGCAGCTGCCAAGGACTACCCAAGAGGAGCGCAAAAGTACCACAACATGCCTGCCTCCACAGCTTTTTCCTTGGGGACATCCCTAATTCCGGCCTGATTTGCGTTTCTCGTCTTAAGGTTGGGGTTAGGCCTAGGGCTAGGATTTTTAAAATCAGAAAGCCCAGACCTCCAGGCACACTGGAGCTGTCAAAGGCATCCAAAAAGGAGTGCAAAAGTGCCACAACATGGCAGTATTCACAGCTTTTTCCTTAGGAAGAACCCTGCTACCCGGCTGATTTACCTTCCTAGGCTTACTGTTAGGCTTAGGCCTAGGACTTTGAAAACCAGGAAGCCCTGTGCTCCAGGCACACTGCAGCTGTCCAAGGCATCCCAAGGGGAGCGCAAAAGTGACACAACTTGGCTGCCTCCACTGCTATTTCCATGAGACCATCCCCAACCATAGGCTGATTTTCCTTCCTAGGCGTAGGGTTTGAGTGAAGCCTAGGGTTAGTGTTCTTTTAACCAGAAAGCCCTGAGTTCCAAGAACACAGCAGCTGCCAAGGACTACCCAAGAAGAGCGCAAAAGTACCACAACATGCCTGCCTCCACAGCTTTTTCCTTGGGGACATCCCTAATTCCGGCCTGATTTGCCTTTCTCGTCTTAGGGTTGGGGTTAGGCCTAGGGCTAGGATTTTTAAAATCAGAAAGCCCAGACCTCCAGGCACACTGCAGCTGTCAAAGGCATCCAGAAAGGAGTGCAAAAGTGCCACAACATGGCAGCTTTCACAGCTTTTTCCTTAGGAAGACCCTACTACCCAGTTGATTTACCTTCCTAGGCTTACTGTTAGGCTTAGGCCTAGGACTTTGAAAACCAGGAAGCCCTGTGCTCCAGGCACACTGCAGCTGTCCAAGGCATCCCAAGGGGAGCGCAAAAGTGACACAACTTGGCTGCCTCCACTGCTATTTCCATGAGACCATCCCCAACCATAGGCTGATTTTCCTTCCTAGGCGTAGAGTTTGAGTTAAGCCTAGGGTTAGTGTTCTTTTAACCAGAAAGCCCTGAGTTCCAAGAACACAGCAGCTGCCAAGGACTACCCAAGAAGAGCGCAAAAGTACCACAACATGCCTGCCTCCACAGCTTTTTCCTTGGGGACATCCCTAATTCCGGCCTGATTTGCCTTTCTCGTCTTAGGGTTGGGGTTAGGCCTAGGGCTAGGATTTTTAAAATCAGAAAGCCCAGACCTCCAGGCACACTGGAGCTGTCAAAGGCATCCAGAAAGGAGTGCAAAAGTGCCACAACATGGCAGCTTTCACAGCTTTTTCCTTAGGAAGACCCTACTACCCAGTTGATTTACCTTCCTAGGCTTACTGTTAGGCTTAGGCCTCGGACTTTGAAAACCAGGAAGCCCTGTGCTCCAGGCACACTGCAGCTGTCCAAGGCATCCCAAGGGGAGCGCAAAAGTGACACAACTTGGCTGCCTCCACTGCTCTTTCCATGAGACCATCCCCAGCCATAGGCTGATTTTCCTTCCTAGGCTTAGGGTTTGAGTTAGGCCTAGGGTTAGTGTTCTTTTAACCAGAAAGCCCTGAGTTCCAAGAACACAGCAACTGCCAAGGACGACCCAAGAAGAGCGCAAAAGTACCACAACATGCCTGCCTCCACAGCTTTTTCCTTGGGGACATCCCTAATTCCGGCCTGATTTGCCTTTCTCGTCTTAGGGTTGGGGTTAGGCCTAGGGCTAGGATTTTTAAAATCAGAAAGCCCAGACCTCCAGGCACACTGGAGCTGTCAAAGGCATCCAAAAAGGAGTGCAAAAGTGCCACAACATGGCAGCTTTCACAGCTTTTTCCTTAGGAAGACCCCTACTACCCAGCTGATTTACCTTCCTAGGCTTACTGTTAGGCTTAGGCCTAGGACTTTGAAAACCAGGAAGCCCTGTGCTCCAGGCACACTGCAGCTGTCCAAGGCATCCCGAGGGGAGCGCAAAGTGACACAACTTGGCTGCCTCCACTGCTATTTCCATGAGATCATCCCCAACCATAGGCTGATTTTCCTTCCTAGGCTTAGGGTTTTAGTTAGGCCTAGGGTTAGTGTTCTTTTAACCAGAAAGCCCTGAGTTCCAAGAACACAGCAGCTGCCAAGGACTACCCAAGAAGAGCGCAAAAGTCCCACAACATGCCTGCCTCCACAGCTTTTTCCTTGGGGACATCCCTAATTCTGGGCTGATTTGCCTGTCTCGTCTTAGGGTTGGGGTTAGGCCTAGGGCTAGGATTTTTAAAATCAGGAAGCCCAGACCTCCAGGCACACTGGAGCTGTCAAAGGCATCCAAAAAGGAGTGCAAAAGTGCCACAACATGGCAGCTTTCACAGCTTTTTCCTTAGGAAGAACCCTGCTACCCGGCTGATTTACCTTCCTAGGCTTACTGTTAGGCTTAGGCCTAGGACTTTGAAAACCAGGAAGCCCTGTGCTCCAGGCACACTGCAGCTGTCCAAGGCATCCCAAGGGGAGCGCAAAAGTGACACAACTTGGCTGCCTCCACTGCTCTTTCCATGAGACCATCCCCAAGCATTGGCTGATTTTCCTTCCTAGGCGTAGAGTTTGAGTTAAGCCTAGGGTTAGTGTTCTTTTAACCAGAAAGCCCTGAGTTCCAAGAACACAGCAGCTGCCAAGGACTACCCAAGAAGAGCGCAAAAGTACCACAACATGCCTGCCTCCACAGCTTTTTCCTTGGGGACATCCCTAATTCCGGCCTGATTTGCCTTTCTCGTCTTAGGGTTGGGGTTAGGCCTAGGGCTAGGATTTTTAAAATCAGAAAGCCCAGACCTCCAGGCACACTGCAGCTGTCAAAGGCATCCAGAAAGGAGTGCAAAAGTGCCACAACATGGCAGCTTTCACAGCTTTTTCCTTAGGAAGACCCTACTACCCAGTTGATTTACCTTCCTAGGCTTACAGTTAGGCTTAGGCCTCGGACTTTGAAAACCAGGAAGCCCTGTGCTCCAGGCACACTGCAGCTGTCCAAGGCATCCCAAGGGGAGTGCAAAAGTGACACAACTTGGCTGCCTCCACTGCTCTTTCCATGAGACCATCCCCAGCCATAGGCTGATTTTCCTTCCTAGGCGTAGGGTTTGAGTTAAGCCTAGGGTTAGTGTTCTTTTAACCAGAAAGCCCTGAGTTCCAAGAACACAGCAGCTGCCAAGGACTACCCAAGAAGAGCGCAAAAGTACCACAACATGCCTGCCTCCACAGCTTTTTCCTTGGGGACATCCCTAATTCCGGCCTGATTTGCCTTTCTCGTCTTAGGGTTGGGGTTAGGCCTAGGGCTAGGATTTTTAAAATCAGAAAGCCCAGACCTCCAGGCACACTGGAGCTGTCAAAGGCATCCAAAAAGGAGTGCAAAAGTGCCACAACATGGCAGCTTTCACAGCTTTTTCCTTAGGAAGACCCCTACTACCCAGCTGATTTACCTTCCTAGGCTTACTGTTAGGCTTAGGCCTAGGACTTTGAAAACCAGGAAGCCCTGTGCTCCAGGCACACTGCAGCTGTCCAAGGCATCCCGAGGGGAGCGCAAAGTGACACAACTTGGCTGCCTCCACTGCTATTTCCATGAGATCATCCCCAACCATAGGCTGATTTTCCTTCCTAGGCTTAGGGTTTGAGTTAGGCCTAGGGTTAGTGTTCTTTTAACCAGAAAGCCCTGAGTTCCAAGAACACAGCAGCTGCCAAGGACTACCCAAGAAGAGCGCAAAAGTCCCACAACATGCCTGCCTCCACAGCTTTTTCCTTGGGGACATCCCTAATTCTGGGCTGATTTGCCTGTCTCGTCTTAGGGTTGGGGTTAGGCCTAGGGCTAGGATTTTTAAAATCAGGAAGCCCAGACCTCCAGGCACACTGGAGCTGTCAAAGGCATCCAGAAAGGAGTGCAAAAGTGCCACAACATGGCAGCTTTCACAGCTTTTTCCTTAGGAAGAACCCTACTACCCGGCTGATTTACCTTCCTACGGTTACTGTTAGGCTTAGGCCTAGGACTTTGAAAACCAGGAAGCCCTGTGCTCCAGGCACACTGCAGCTGTCCAAGGCATCCCAAGGGGAGCGCAAAAGTGACACAACTTGGCTGCCTCCACTGCTATTTCCATGAGACCATCCCCAAGCATAGGCTGATTTTCCTTCCTAGGCGTAGGGTTTGAGTTAAGCCTAGGGTTAGTGTTCTTTTAACCAGAAAGCCCTGAGTTCCAAGAACACAGCAGCTGCCAAGGACTACCCAAGAGGAGCGCAAAAGTACCACAACATGCCTGCCTCCACAGCTTTTTCCTTGGGGACATCCCTAATTCCGGCCTGATTTGCCTTTCTCGTCTTAAGGTTGGGGTTAGGCCTAGGGCTAGGATTTTTAAAATCAGAAAGCCCAGACCTCCAGGCACACTGGAGCTGTCAAAGGCATCCAAAAAGGAGTGCAAAAGTGCCACAACATGGCAGTATTCACAGCTTTTTCCTTAGGAAGAACCCTGCTACCCGGCTGATTTACCTTCCTAGGCTTACTGTTAGGCTTAGGCCTAGGACTTTGAAAACCAGGAAGCCCTGTGCTCCAGGCACACTGCAGCTGTCCAAGGCATCCCAAGGGGAGCGCAAAAGTGACACAACTTGGCTGCCTCCACTGCTATTTCCATGAGACCATCCCCAACCATAGGCTGATTTTCCTTCCTAGGCGTAGGGTTTGAGTTACGCCTAGGGTTAGTGTTCTTTTAACCAGAAAGCCCTGAGTTCCAAGAACACAGCAGCTGCCAAGGACTACCCAAGAAGAGCGCAAAAGTACCACAACATGCCTGCCTCCACAGCTTTTTCCTTGGGGACATCCCTAATTCCGGCCTGATTTGCCTTTCTCGTCTTAGGGTTGGGGTTAGGCCTAGGGCTAGGATTTTTAAAATCAGAAAGCCCAGACCTCCAGGCACACTGCAGCTGTCAAAGGCATCCAGAAAGGAGTGCAAAAGTGCCACAACATGGCAGCTTTCACAGCTTTTTCCTTAGGAAGACCCTACTACCCAGTTGATTTACCTTCCTAGGCTTACTGTTAGGCTTAGGCCTAGGACTTTGAAAACCAGGAAGCCCTGTGCTCCAGGCACACTGCAGCTGTCCAAGGCATCCCAAGGGGAGCGCAAAAGTGACACAACTTGGCTGCCTCCACTGCTATTTCCATGAGACCATCCCCAACCATAGGCTGATTTTCCTTCCTAGGCGTAGAGTTTGAGTTAAGCCTAGGGTTAGTGTTCTTTTAACCAGAAAGCCCTGAGTTCCAAGAACACAGCAGCTGCCAAGGACTACCCAAGAAGAGCGCAAAAGTACCACAACATGCCTGCCTCCACAGCTTTTTCCTTGGGGACATCCCTAATTCCGGCCTGATTTGCCTTTCTCGTCTTAGGGTTGGGGTTAGGCCTAGGGCTAGGATTTTTAAAATCAGAAAGCCCAGACCTCCAGGCACACTGCAGCTGTCAAAGGCATCCAGAAAGGAGTGCAAAAGTGCCACAACATGGCAGCTTTCACAGCTTTTTCCTTAGGAAGACCCTACTACCCAGTTGATTTACCTTCCTAGGCTTACTGTTAGGCTTAGGCCTCGGACTTTGAAAACCAGGAAGCCCTGTGCTCCAGGCACACTGCAGCTGTCCAAGGCATCCCAAGGGGAGCGCAAAAGTGACACAACTTGGCTGCCTCCACTGCTATTTCCATGAGACCATCCCCAGCCATAGGCTGATTTTCCTTCCTAGGCTTAGGGTTCGAGTTAGGCCTAGGGTTAGTGTTCTTTTAACCAGAAAGCCCTGAGTTCCAAGAACACAGCAACTGCCAAGGACGACCCAAGAAGAGCGCAAAAGTACCACAACATGCCTGCCTCCACAGCTTTTTCCTTGGGGACATCCCTAATTCCGGCCTGATTTGCCTTTCTCGTCTTAGGGTTGGGGTTAGGCCTAGGGCTAGGATTTTTAAAATCAGAAAGCCCAGACCTCCAGGCACACTGGAGCTGTCAAAGGCATCCAAAAAGGAGTGCAAAAGTGCCACAACATGGCAGCTTTCACAGCTTTTTCCTTAGGAAGACCCCTACTACCCAGCTGATTTACCTTCCTAGGCTTACTGTTAGGCTTAGGCCTAGGACTTTGAAAACCAGGAAGCCCTGTGCTCCAGGCACACTGCAGCTGTCCAAGGCATCCCGAGGGGAGCGCAAAGTGACACAACTTGGCTGCCTCCACTGCTATTTCCATGAGATCATCCCCAACCATAGGCTGATTTTCCTCCCTAGGCTTAGGGTTTGAGTTAGGCCTAGGGTTAGTGTTCTTTTAACCAGAAAGCCCTGAGTTCCAAGAACACAGCAGCTGCCAAGGACTACCCAAGAAGAGCGCAAAAGTACCACAACATGCCTGCCTCCACAGCTTTTTCCTTGGGGACATCCCTAATTCCGGCCTGATTTGCCTTTCTCGTCTTAGGGTTGGGGTTAGGCCTAGGGCTAGGATTTTTAAAATCAGAAAGCCCAGACCTCCAGGCACACTGCAGCTGTCAAAGGCATCCAGAAAGGAGTGCAAAAGTGCCACAACATGGCAGCTTTCACAGCTTTTTCCTTAGGAAGACCCTACTACCCAGTTGATTTACCTTCCTAGGCTTACTGTTAGGCTTAGGCCTCGGACTTTGAAAACCAGGAAGCCCTGTGCTCCAGGCACACTGCAGCTGTCCAAGGCATCCCAAGGGGAGCGCAAAAGTGACACAACTTGGCTGCCTCCACTGCTATTTCCATGAGACCATCCCCAGCCATAGGCTGATTTTCCTTCCTAGGCTTAGGGTTCGAGTTAGGCCTAGGGTTAGTGTTCTTTTAACCAGAAAGCCCTGAGTTCCAAGAACACAGCAACTGCCAAGGACGACCCAAGAAGAGCGCAAAAGTACCACAACATGCCTGCCTCCACAGCTTTTTCCTTGGGGACATCCCTAATTCCGGCCTGATTTGCCTTTCTCGTCTTAGGGTTGGGGTTAGGCCTAGGGCTAGGATTTTTAAAATCAGAAAGCCCAGACCTCCAGGCACACTGGAGCTGTCAAAGGCATCCAAAAAGGAGTGCAAAAGTGCCACAACATGGCAGCTTTCACAGCTTTTTCCTTAGGAAGACCCCTACTACCCAGCTGATTTACCTTCCTAGGCTTACTGTTAGGCTTAGGCCTAGGACTTTGAAAACCAGGAAGCCCTGTGCTCCAGGCACACTGCAGCTGTCCAAGGCATCCCGAGGGGAGCGCAAAGTGACACAACTTGGCTGCCTCCACTGCTATTTCCATGAGATCATCCCCAACCATAGGCTGATTTTCCTCCCTAGGCTTAGGGTTTGAGTTAGGCCTAGGGTTAGTGTTCTTTTAACCAGAAAGCCCTGAGTTCCAAGAACACAGCAGCTGCCAAGGACTACCCAAGAAGAGCGCAAAAGTACCACAACATGCCTGCCTCCACAGCTTTTTCCTTGGGGACATCCCTAATTCCGGTCTGATTTGCCTGTCTCGTCTTAGGGTTGGGGTTAGGCCTAGGGCTAGGATTTTTAAAATCAGGAAGCCCAGACCTCCAGGCACACTGGAGCTGTCAAAGGCATCCAAAAAGGAGTGCAAAAGTGCCACAACATGGCAGCATTCACAGCTTTTTCCTTAGGAAGAACCCTACTACCCGGCTGATTTCCTTCCTAGGCTTACTGTTAGGCTTAGGCCTAGGACTTTGAAAACCAGGAAGCCCTGTGCTCCAGGCACACTGCAGCTGTCAAAGGTATCTCAAGGGGAGCGCAAAAGTGACACAACTTGGCTGCCTCCACTGCTATTTCCATGAGACCATCCCCAACCATAGGCTGATTTTCCTTCCTAGGCTTAGGGTTTGAGTTACGCCTAGGGTTAGTGTTCTTTTAACCAGAAAGCCCTGAGTTCCAAGAACACAGCAACTGCCAAGGACTACTCAAGAAGAGCGCAAAAGTACCACAACATGCCTGCCTCCACAGCTTTTTCCTTGGGGACATCCCTAATTCCGGCCTGATTTGCCTTTCTCGTCTTAGGGTTGGGGTTAGGCCTAGGGCTAGGATTTTTAAAATCAGGAAGCCCAGACCTCCAGGCACACTGGAGCTGTCAAAGGCATCCAAAAAGGAGTGCAAAAGTGCCACAACATGGCGGCATTCACAGCTTTTTCCTTAGGAAGGACACTACTACCCGGCTGATTTCCCTTCCAAGTCTTACTGTTAGGCTTAGGCCTAGGATTTTGAAAACCAGGAAGCCCTGTGCTACAGGCACACTGCAGCTGTCAAAGGCATGCCAAGAGGAGTGCAAAAGTGACACAACTTGGCTGCCTCCACTGCTATTTCCATGAGACCATCCCGAACCATAGGCTGATTTTCCTTCCTAGGCTTAGGGTTTGAGTTAAGCCTAGGGTTAGTGTTCTTTCAACCAGAAAGCCCTGAGTTCCAAGAACACAGCAACTGCCAAGGACTACCCAAGAAGAGCGCAAAAGTACCACAACATGCCTGCCTCCACAGCTTTTTCCTTGGGGACATCCCTAATTCCGGCCTGATTTGCCTGTCTCGTCTTAGGGTTGGGGTTAGGCCTAGGGCTAGGATTTTTAAAATCAGAAAGCCCAGACCTCCAGGCACACTGGAGCTGTCAAAGGCATCCAGAAAGGAGTGCAAAAGTGCCACAACATGGCAGCTTTCACAGCTTTTTCCTTAGGAAGAACCCTACTACCCAGCAGATTTACCTTCCTAGGCTTACTGTTAGGCTTAGGCCTAGGACTTTGAAAACCAGGAAGCCCTGTGCTCCAGGCACACTGCAGCTGTCAAAGGCATCCCAAGGGGAGTGCAAAAGTGACACAACTTGGCTGCCTCCACTGCTATTTCCATGAGACCATCCCCAACCATAGGCTGATTTTCCTTCCTAGGCGTAGGGTTTGAGTTACGCCTAGGGTTAGTGTTCTTTTAACCAGAAAGCCCTGAGTTCCAAGAACACAGCAGCTGCCAAGGACTACCCAAGAAGAGCGCAAAAGTACCACAACATGCCTGCCTCCACAGCTTTTTCCTTGGGGACATCCCTAATTCCGGCCTGATTTGCCTTTCTCGTCTTAGGGTTGGGGTTAGGCCTAGGGCTAGGATTTTTAAAATCAGGAAGCCCAGACCTCCAGGCACACTGGAGCTGTCAAAGGCATCCAAAAAGGAGTGCAAAAGTGCCACAACATGGCAGCTTTCACAGCTTTTTCCTTAGGAAGAACCCTACTACCCAGCTGATTTACCTTCCTACGGTTACTGTTAGGCTTAGGCCTAGGACTTTGAAAACCAGGAAGCCCTGTGCTCCAGGCACACTGCAGCTGTCCAAGGCATCCCAAGGGGAGCGCAAAAGTGATACAACTTGGCTGCCTCCACTGCTATTTCCATGAGACCATCCCCAACCATAGGCTGATTTTCCTTCCTAGGCTTAGGGTTTGAGTTAGGCATAGGGTTAGTGTTCTTTTAACCAGAAAGCCCTGACTTCCAAGAACACAGCAGCTGCCAATGACTACCCAAGAAGAGTGAAAAAGTACCACAACATGCCTGCCTCCACAGCTTTTTCCTTGGGGACATCCCTAAATCCGGCCTGATTTGCCTGTCTCGTCTTAGGGTTGGGGTTAGGCCTAGGGCTAGGATTTTTAAAATCAGGAAGCCCAGACCTCCAGGCACACTGGAGCTGTCAAAGGCATCCAAAAAGGAGTGCAAAAGTGCCACAACATGGCAGCTTTCACAGCTTTTTCCTTAGGAAGAACACTACTACCCGGCTGATTTACCTTCCTAGGCTTACTCTTAGGCTTAGGCCTCGGACTTTGAAAACCAGGAAGCCCTGTGCTCCAGGCACACTGCAGCTGTCAAAGGCATCCCAAGGGGAGTGCAAAAGTGACACAACTTGGCTGCCTCCACTGCTATTTCCATGAGACCATCCCCAACCATAGGCTGATTTTCCTTCCTAGGCTTAGGGTTTGAGTTAAGCCTAGGGTTAGTGTTCTTTTAACCAGAAAGCCCTGAGTTCCAAGAACACAGCAGCTGCCAAGGACTACCCAAGAAGAGCACAAAAGTACCACAACATGCCTGCCTCCACAGCTTTTTCCTTGGGGACATCCCTAATTCCGGCCTGATTTGCCTTTCTCGTCTTAGGGTTGGGGTTAGGCCTAGGGCTAGGATTTTTAAAATCAGGAAGCCCAGACCTCCAGGCACACTGGAGCTGTCAAAGGCATCCAGAAAGGAGTGCAAAAGTGCCACAACATGGCAGCTTTCACAGCTTTTTCCTTAGGAAGAACCCTGCTACCCGGCTGATTTACCTTCCTCGGCTTACTGTTAGGCTTAGGCCTAGGACTTTGAAAACCAGGAAGCCCTGTGCTCCAGGCACACTGCAGCTGTCCAAGGCATCCCAAGGGGAGCGCAAAAGTGACACAACTTGGCTGCCTCCACTGCTATTTCCATGAGACCATCCCCAACCATAGGCTGATTTTCCTTCCTAGGCTTAGGGTTTGACTTACGCCTAGGGTTAGTGTTCTTTTAACCAGAAAGCCCTGAGTTCCAAGAACACAGCAACTGCCAAGGACTACTCAAGAAGAGCGCAAAAGTACCACAACATGCCTGCCTCCACAGCTTTTTCCTTGGGGACATCCCTAATTCTGGCCTGATTTGCCTTTCTCGTCTTAGGGTTGGGGTTAGGCCTAGGGTTAGGATTTTTAAAATCAGGAAGCCCAGACCTCCAGGCACACTGCAGCTGTCAAAGGCATCCAAAAAGGAGTGCAAAAGTGCCACAACATGGCAGCTTTCAAAGCTTTTTCCTTAGGAAGAACCCTACTACCCAGCAGATTTACCTTCCTACGGTTACTGTTGGGCTTAGGCTTAGGACTTTGAAAACCAGGAAGCCCTGTGCTCCAGGCACACTGCAGCTGTCAAAGGCATCCCAAGGGGAGCGCAAAAGTGACACAACTTGGCTGCCTCCACTGCTATTTCCATGAGACCATCCCCAACCATAGGCTGATTTTCCTTCCTAGGCGTAGGGTTTGAGTTAAGCCTAGGGTTAGTGTTCTTTCAACCAGAAAGCCCTGAGTTCCAAGAACACAGCAACTGCCAAGGACTACCCAAGAAGAGCGCAAAAGTACCACAACATGCCTGCCTCCACAGCTTTTTCCTTGGGGACATCCCTAATTCCGGCCTGATTTGCCTGTCTCTTCTTAGGGTTGGGGTTAGGCCTAGGGCTAGGATTTTTAAAATCAGAAAGCCCAGACCTCCAGGCACACTGGAGCTGTCAAAGGCATCCAAAAAGGAGTGCAAAAGTGCCACAACATGGCAGCTTTCACAGCTTTTTCCTTAGGAAGAACCCTACTACCCAGCAGATATACCTTCCTACGGTTACTGTTAGGCTTAGGCCTAGGACTTTGAAAACCAGGAAGCCCTGTGCTCCAGGCACACTGCAGCTGTCAAAGGCATCCCAAGGGGAGCGCAAAAGTGACACAACTTGGCTGCCTCCACTGCTATTTCCATGAGACCATCCCCAACCATAGGCTGATTTTCCTTCCTAGGCGTAGGGTTTGAGTTACGCCTAGGGTTAGTGTCCTTTAACCAGAAAGCCCTGAGTTCCAAGAACACAGCAGCTGCCAAGGACTACCCAAGAAGAGCGCAAAAGTACCACAACATGCCTGCCTCCACAGCTTTTTCCTTGGGGACATCCCTAATTCCGGCCTGATTTGCCTTTCTCGTCTTAGGGTTGGGGTTAGGCCTAGGGCTAGGATTTTTAAAATCAGGAAGCCCAGACCTCCAGGCACACTGGAGCTGTCAAAGGCATCCAAAAAGGAGTGCAAAAGTGCCACAACATGGCAGCTTTCACAGCTTTTTCCTTAGGAAGAACCCTACTACCCGGCTGATTTACCTTCCTAGGCTTACTGTTAGGCTTAGGCCTAGGACTTTGAAAACCAGGAAGCCCTGTGCTCCAGGCACACTGCAGCTGTCCAAGGCATCCCAAGGGGAGCGCAAAAGTGATACAACTTGGCTGCCTCCACTGCTATTTCCATGAGACCATCCCGAATCATAGGCTGATTTTCCTTCCTAGGCTTAGGGTTTGAGTTAGGCCTAGGGTTAGTGTTCTTTTAACCAGAAAGCCCTGACTTCCAAGAACACAGCAGCTGCCAAGGACTACCCAAGAAGAGCGAAAAAGTACCACAGCATGCCTGCCTCCACAGCTTTTTCCTTGGGGACATCCCTAATTCCGGCCTGATTTGCCTTTCTCGTCTTAGGGTTGGGGTTAGGCCTAGGGCTAGGATTTTTAAAATCAGGAAGCCCAGACCTCCAGGCACACTGGAGCTGTCAAAGGCATCCAAAAAGGAGTGCAAAAGTGCCACAACATGGCAGCTTTCACTGTTTTTTCCTTAAGAAGAACACTACTACCCGACTGATTTACCTTCCTAGGCTTAGGGTTTTTGTTACGCCTAGAGTTAGTGTTCTTTTAACCAGAAAGCCCTGAGTTCCAAGAGCACAGCAGCTGCCACGGACTACCCAAGAAGAGCGCAAAAGTACCACAACATGCCTGCCTCCACAGCTTTTTCCTTGGGGACATCCCTAATTCCGGCCTGATTTGCCTTTCTCGTCTTAGGGTTGGGGTTAGGCCTAGGGCTAGGATTTTTAAAATCAGGAAGCCCAGACCTCCAGGAACACTGGAGCTGTCAAAGGCATCCAAAAAGGAGTGCAAAAGTGCCACAACATGGCAGCTTTCACAGCTTTTTCCTTAGGAAGAACCCTGCTACCCGGCTGATTTACCTTGCTAGGCTTACTGTTAGGCTTAGGCCTAGGACTTTGAAAACCAGGAAGCCCTGTGCTCCAGGCACACTGCAGCTGTCAAAGGTATCTCAAGGGGAGCGCAAAAGTGACACAACTTGGCTGCCTCCACTGCTATTTCCATGAGACCATCCCCAACCATAGGCTGATTTTCCTTCCTAGGCTTAGGGTTTGAGTTACGCCTAGGGTTAGTGTTCTTTTAACCAGAAATCCTTGAGTTCCAAGAACACAGCAGCTGCCAAGGACTACCCAAGAAGAGCTCAAAAGTACCACAACATGCCTGCCTCTACAGCTTTTTCCTTGGGGACATCCCTAATTCCGGCCTGATTTGCCTTTCTCGTCTTAGGGTTGGGGTTAGGCCTAGGGCTAGGATTTTTAAAATCAGGAAGCCCAGACCTCCAGGCACACTGGAGCTGTCAAAGGCATCCAGAAAGGAGTGCAAAAGTGCCACAACATGGCAGCTTTCACAGCTTTTTCCTTAGGAAGAACCCTACTACCCGGCTGATTTACCTTCCTAGGCTTACTGTTAGGTTTAGGCCTAGGACTTTGAAAACCAGGAAGCCCTGTGCTCCAGGCACACTGCAGCTGTCCAAGGCATCCCAAGGGGAGCGCAAAAGTGCCACAACTTGGCTGCCTCCACTGCTATTTCCATGAGACCATCCCCAACCATAGGCTGATTTTCCTTCCTAGGCTTAGGGTTTGAGTTACGTCTAGGGTTAGTGTTCTTTTAACCAGAAAGCCCTGAGTTCCAAGAACACAGCAACTGCCAAGGACTACCCAAGAAGAGCGCAAAAGTACCACAACATGCCTGCCTCCACAGCTTTTTCCTTGGGGACATCCCTAATTCCGGCCTGATTTGCCTTTCTCGTCTTAGGGTTGGGGTTAGGCCTAGGGCTAGGATTTTTAAAATCAGGAAGCCCAGACCTCCAGGCACACTGGAGCTGTCAAAGGCATCCAAAAAGGAGTGCAAAAGTGCCACAACATGGCAGCTTTCACAGCTTTTTCCTTAGGAAGAACACTACTACCCGACTGATTTACCTTCCTAGGTTTAGGGTTTGAGTTACGCCTAGGGTTAGTGTTCTTTTAACCAGAAAGCCCTGAGTTCCAAGAGCACAGCAACTGCGGACTACCCAAGAAGAGCGCAAAAGTACCACAACATGCCTGGCTCCACAGCTTTTTCCTTGGGGACATCGCTTATTCTGGCCTGATTTTCCTTTCTCGTCTTAGGGTTGGGGTTAGGCCTAGGGCTAGGATTGTTAAAATCAGGAAGCCCAGACCTCCAGGCACACTGGAGCTGTCAAAGGCATCCAGAAAGGAGTGCAAAAGTGCCACAACATGGCAGCTTTCACAGCTTTTTCCTTAGGAAGAACCCTGCTACCCGGCTGATTTACCTTCCTAGAGTTATTGTTCGGCTTAGGCCTCGGACATTGAAAACCAGGAAGCCCTGTGCTCTAGGCACACTGCAGCTGTCCAAAGCATCCCAAGATGAGCGCAAAAGTGACACAACTTGGCTGCCTCCACTGCTATTTCCATGAGACCATCCCGAATCATAGGCTGATTTTCCTTCCTAGGCTTAGGGTTTGAGTTAGGCTTAGGGTTAGTGTTCTTTTAACCAGAAAGCCCTGAGTTCCAAGAACACAGCAGCTGCCAAGGACTACCCAAGAAGAGCGCAAAAGTACCACAACATGCCTGCCTCCACAACTTTTTCCTTGGGGACATCCCTAATTCCGGCCTGATTTGCCTGTCTCGTCTTAGGGTTGGGGTTAGGCCTAGGGCTAGGATTTTTAAAATCAGGAAGCCCAGACCTCCAGGCACACTCGAGCTGTCAAAGGCATCCAGAAAGGAGTGCAAAAGTGCCACAACATGGCAGCTTTCACAGCTTTTTCCTTACGAAGAACCCTGCTACCCGGCTGATTTCCCTTCCAAGGCTTACTGTTAGGCTTAGGCCTAGGACTTTGAAAACCAGGAAGCCCTGTGCTCCAGGCACACTGCAGCTGTCAAAGGCATGCCAAGAGGAGTGCAAAAGTGACACAACTTGGCTGCCTCCACTGCTATTTCCATGAGACCATCCCGAACCATAGGCTGATTTTCCTTCCTAGGCTTAGGGTTTGAGTTACGCCTAGGGTTAGTGTTCTTTTAACCAGAAAGCCCTGAGTTCCAAGAACACAGCAACTGCCAAGGACTACCCAAGAAGAGCGCAAAAGTACCACAACATGCCTGCCTCCACAGCTTTTTCCTTGGGGACATCCCTAATTCCGGCCTGATTTGCCTTTCTCGTCTTAGGGTTGGGGTTAGGCCTAGGGCTAGGATTTTTAAAATCAGAAAGCCCAGACCTCCAGGCACACTGGAGTTGTCAAAGGCATCCAAAAAGGAGTGCAAAAGTGCCACAACATGGCAGCTTTCAAAGCTTTTTCCTTAGGAAGAACCCTACTACCCAGCAGATTTACCTTCCTACGGTTACTGTTAGGCTTAGGCCTAGGACTTTGAAAACCAGGAAGCCCTGTGCTCTAGGCACACTGCAGCTGTCCAAAGCATCCCAAGATGAGCGCAAAAGTGAAACAACTTGGCTGCCTCCACTGCTATTTCCATGAGACCATCCCGAATCATAGGCTGATTTTCCTTCCTAGGCTTAGGGTTTGAGTTACGCCTAGGGTTAGTGTTCTTTTAACCAGAAAGCCCTGAGTTCCAAGAACACAGCAACTGCCAAGGACTACCCAAGAAGAGCGCAAAAGTACCACAACATGCCTGCCTCCACAGCTTTTTCCTTGGGGACATCCCTAATTCCGGCCTGATTTGCCTTTCTCGTCTTAGGGTTGGGGTTAGGCCTAGGGCTAGGATTTTTAAAATCAGGAAGCCCAGACCTCCAGGAACACTGGAGCTGTCAAAGGCATCCAAAAAGGAGTGCAAAAGTGCCACAACATGGCAGCTTTCACAGCTTTTTCCTTAGGAAGAACCCTGCTACCCGGCTGATTTACCTTGCTAGGCTTACTGTTAGGCTTAGGCCTAGGACTTTGAAAACCAGGAAGCCCTGTGCTCCAGGCACACTGCAGCTGTCAAAGGTATCTCAAGGGGAGCGCAAAAGTGACACAACTTGGCTGCCTCCACTGCTATTTCCATGAGACCATCCCCAACCATAGGCTGATTTTCCTTCCTAGGCTTAGGGTTTGAGTTACGCCTAGGGTTAGTGTTCTTTTAACCAGAAATCCTTGAGTTCCAAGAACACAGCAGCTGCCAAGGACTACCCAAGAAGAGCTCAAAAGTACCACAACATGCCTGCCTCTACAGCTTTTTCCTTGGGGACATCCCTAATTCCGGCCTGATTTGCCTTTCTCGTCTTAGGGTTGGGGTTAGGCCTAGGGCTAGGATTTTTAAAATCAGGAAGCCCAGACCTCCAGGCACACTGGAGCTGTCAAAGGCATCCAGAAAGGAGTGCAAAAGTGCCACAACATGGCAGCTTTCACAGCTTTTTCCTTAGGAAGACCCTACTACCCGGCTGATTTACCTTCCTAGGCTTACTGTTAGGTTTAGGCCTAGGACTTTGAAAACCAGGAAGCCCTGTGCTCCAGGCACACTGCAGCTGTCCAAGGCATCCCAAGGGGAGCGCAAAAGTGCCACAACTTGGCTGCCTCCACTGCTATTTCCATGAGACCATCCCCAACCATAGGCTGAGATTCCTTCCTAGTGTTGAGGTTTGAGTTACGCCTAGGGTTAGTGTTCTTTTAACCAGAAAGCCCTGAGTTCCAAGAACACAGCAACTGCCAAGGACTACCCAAGAAGAGCGCAAAAGTACCACAACATGCCTGCCTCCACAGCTTTTTCCTTGGGGACATCCCTAATTCCGGCCTGATTTGCCTTTCTCGTCTTAGGGTTGGGGTTAGGCCTAGGGCTAGGATTTTTAAAATCAGGAAGCCCAGACCTCCAGGCACACTGGAGCTGTCAAAGGCATCCAAAAAGGAGTGCAAAAGTGCCACAACATGGCAGCTTTCACAGCTTTTTCCTTAGGAAGAACACTACTACCCGACTGATTTACCTTCCTAGGTTTAGGGTTTGAGTTACGCCTAGGGTTAGTGTTCTTTTAACCAGAAAGCCCTGAGTTCCAAGAGCACAGCAACTGCGGACTACCCAAGAAGAGCGCAAAAGTACCACAACATGCCTGGCTCCACAGCTTTTTCCTTGGGGACATCGCTTATTCTGGCCTGATTTTCCTTTCTCGTCTTAGGGTTGGGGTTAGGCCTAGGGCTAGGATTGTTAAAATCAGGAAGCCCAGACCTCCAGGCACACTGGAGCTGTCAAAGGCATCCAGAAAGGAGTGCAAAAGTGCCACAACATGGCAGCTTTCACAGCTTTTTCCTTAGGAAGAACCCTGCTACCCGGCTGATTTACCTTCCTAGAGTTATTGTTCGGCTTAGGCCTCGGACATTGAAAACCAGGAAGCCCTGTGCTCTAGGCACACTGCAGCTGTCCAAAGCATCCCAAGATGAGCGCAAAAGTGACACAACTTGGCTGCCTCCACTGCTATTTCCATGAGACCATCCCGAATCATAGGCTGATTTTCCTTCCTAGGCTTAGGGTTTGAGTTAGGCTTAGGGTTAGTGTTCTTTTAACCAGAAAGCCCTGAGTTCCAAGAACACAGCAGCTGCCAAGGACTACCCAAGAAGAGCGCAAAAGTACCACAACATGCCTGCCTCCACAACTTTTTCCTTGGGGACATCCCTAATTCCGGCCTGATTTGCCTGTCTCGTCTTAGGGTTGGGGTTAGGCCTAGGGCTAGGATTTTTAAAATCAGGAAGCCCAGACCTCCAGGCACACTCGAGCTGTCAAAGGCATCCAGAAAGGAGTGCAAAAGTGCCACAACATGGCAGCTTTCACAGCTTTTTCCTTACGAAGAACCCTGCTACCCGGCTGATTTCCCTTCCAAGGCTTACTGTTAGGCTTAGGCCTAGGACTTTGAAAACCAGGAAGCCCTGTGCTCCAGGCACACTGCAGCTGTCAAAGGCATGCCAAGAGGAGTGCAAAAGTGACACAACTTGGCTGCCTCCACTGCTATTTCCATGAGACCATCCCGAACCATAGGCTGATTTTCCTTCCTAGGCTTAGGGTTTGAGTTACGCCTAGGGTTAGTGTTCTTTTAACCAGAAAGCCCTGAGTTCCAAGAACACAGCAACTGCCAAGGACTACCCAAGAAGAGCGCAAAAGTACCACAACATGCCTGCCTCCACAGCTTTTTCCTTGGGGACATCCCTAATTCCGGCCTGATTTGCCTTTCTCGTCTTAGGGTTGGGGTTAGGCCTAGGGCTAGGATTTTTAAAATCAGAAAGCCCAGACCTCCAGGCACACTGGAGTTGTCAAAGGCATCCAAAAAGGAGTGCAAAAGTGCCACAACATGGCAGCTTTCACAGCTTTTTCCTTAGGAAGAACCCTACTACCCAGCAGATTTACCTTCCTACGGTTACTGTTAGGCTTAGGCCTAGGACTTTGAAAACCAGGAAGCCCTGTGCTCTAGGCACACTGCAGCTGTCCAAAGCATCCCAAGATGAGCGCAAAAGTGAAACAACTTGGCTGCCTCCACTGCTATTTCCATGAGACCATCCCGAATCATAGGCTGATTTTCCTTCCTAGGCTTAGGGTTTGAGTTACGCCTAGGGTTAGTGTTCTTTTAACCAGAAAGCCCTGAGTTCCAAGAACACAGCAACTGCCAAGGACTACCCAAGAAGAGCGCAAAAGTACCACAACATGCCTGCCTCCACAGCTTTTTCCTTGGGGACATCCCTAATTCCGGTCTGATTTGCCTTTCTCGTCTTAGGGTTGGGGTTAGGCCTAGGGCTAGGATTTTTAAAATCAGGAAGCCCAGACCTCCAGGCACACTGGAGCTGTCAAAGGCATCCAAAAAGGAGTGCAAAAGTGCCACAACATGGCAGCTTTCAAAGCTTTTTCCTTAGGAAGAACCCTGCTACCCGGCTGATTTACCTTCCTAGGCTTACTGTTAGGCTTAGGCCTCGGACTTTGAAAACCAGGAAGCCCTGTGCTCCAGGCACACTGCAGCTGTCCAAGGCATCCCAAGGGGAGCGCAAAAGTGACACAACTTGGCTGCCTCCAGTGCTATTTCCATGAGACCATCCCCAACCATAGGCTGATTTTCCTTCCTAGGCTTAGGGTTTGAGTTACGCCTAGGGTTAGTGTTCTTTTAACCAGAAAGCCCTGACTTCCAAGAGCACAGCAACTGCGGACTACCCAAGAAGAGCGCAAAAGTACCACAACATGCCTGTCTCCACAGCCTTTCCTTGGGGACATCGCTAATTCTGGCCTGATTTGCCTTTCTCGTCTTAGGGTTGGGGTTAGGCCTAGGGCTAGGATTGTTAAAATCAGGAAGCCCAGACCTCCAGGCACACTGGAGCTGTCAAAGGCATCCAGAAAGGAGTGCAAAAGTGCCACAACATGGCAGCTTTCACAGCTTTTTCCTTAGGAAGAACCCTGCTACCCGGCTGATTTACCTTCCTAGAGTTATTGTTCGGCTTAGGCCTCGGACATTGAAAACCAGGAAGCCCTGTGCTCTAGGCACACTGCAGCTGTCCAAAGCATCCCAAGATGAGCGCAAAAGTGACACAACTTGGCTGCCTCCACTGCTATTTCCATGAGACCATCCCGAATCATAGGCTGATTTTCCTTCCTAGGCTTAGGGTTTGAGTTAGGCCTAGGGTTAGTGTTCTTTTAACCAGAAAGCCCAGAGTTCCAAGAACACAGCAGCTGCCAAGGACTACCCAAGAAGAGCGCAAAAGTACCACAACATGCCTGCCTCCACAACTTTTTCCTTGGGGACATCCCTAAATCCGGCCTGATTTGCCTGTCTCGTCTTAGGGTTGGGGTTAGGCCTAGGGCTAGGATTTTTAAAATCAGGAAGCCCAGACCTCCAGGCACACTCGAGCTGTCAAAGGCATCCAAAAAGGCGTGCAAAAGTGCCACAACATGGCAGCTTTCACAGCTTTTTCCTTAGGAAGAACACTACTACCCGGCTGATTTACCTTCTTAAGCTTACTCTTAGGCTTAGGCCTCGGACTTTGAAAACCAGGAAGCCCTGTGCTCCAGGCACACTGCAGCTGTCAAAGGCATCTCAAGGGGAGCGCAAAAGTGACACAACTTGGCTGCCTCCAGTGCTATTTCCATAAGACCATCCCCAACCATAGGCTGATTTTCCTTCCTAGGCTTAGGGTTTGAGTTAAGCCTAGGGTTAGTGTTCTTTTAACCAGAAAGCCCTGAGTTCCAAGAACACAGCAGCTGCCAAGGACTACCCAAGAACAGCGCAAAAGTACCACAACATGCCTGCCTCCACGGCTTTTTCCTTGGGGACATCCCTAATTCCGGCCTGATTTGCCTTTCTCGTCTTAGGGTTGGGGTTAGGCCTAGGGATAGGATTTTTAAAATCAGGAAGCCCAGACCTCCAGGCACACTGGAGCTGTCAAAGGCATCCAAAAAGGAGTGCAAAAGTGCCACAACATGGCAGCTTTCACAGCTTTTTCCTTAGGAAGAACCCTGCTACCCGGCTGATTTACCTTCCTAGGCTTACTGTTAGGCTTAGGCCTCGGACTTTGAAAACCAGGAAGCCCTGTGCTCCAGGCACACTGCAGCTGTCCAAGGCATCCCAAGGGGAGCGCAAAAGTGACACAACTTGGCTGCCTCCACTGCTATTTCCGTGAGACCATCCCCAACCATAGGCTGATTTTCCTTCCTAGGCGTAGGGTTTGAGTTACGCCTAGGGTTAGTGTTCTTTTAACCAGAAAGCCCTGAGTTCCAAGAACACAGCAGCTGCCAAGGACTACCCAAGAAGAGCGCAAAAGTACCACAACATGCCTGCCTCCACAGCTTTTTCCTTGGGGACATCCCTAATTCCGGCCTGATTTGCCTTTCTCGTCTTAGGGTTGGGGTTAGGCCTAGGGATAGGATTTTTAAAATCAGGAAGCCCAGACCTCCAGGCACACTGCAGCTGTCAAAGGCATCCAAAAAGGAGTGCAAAAGTGCCACAACATGGCAGCTTTCACAGCTTTTTCCTTAGGAAGAACCCTACTACCCGGCTGATTTACCTTCCTAGGCTTACTGTTAGGCTTAGGCCTAGGACTTTGAAAACCAGGAAGCCCTGTGCTCCAGGCACACTGCAGCTGTCAAAGGCATGCCAAGAGGAGTGCAAAAGTGACACAACTTTGCTGCCTCCACTGCTATTTCCATGAGACCATCCCGAACCATAGGCTGATTTTCCTTCCTAGGCTTAGGGTTTCAGTTACGCCTAGGGTTAGTGTTCTTTTAACCAGAAATCCCTGAGTTCCAAGAACACAGCAGCTGCCAAGGACTACCCAAGAAGAGCGCAAAAGTATCACAACATGCCTGCCTCCACGGCTTTTTCCTTGGGGACATCCCTAATTCCGGCCTGATTTGCCTTTCTCGTCTTAGGGTTGGGGTTAGGCCTAGGGCTAGGATTTTTAAAATCAGGAAGCCCAGACCTCCAGGCACACTGGAGCTGTCAAAGGCATCCAAAAAGGAGTGCAAAAGTGCCACAACATGGCAGCTTTCACAGCTTTTTCCTTAGGAAGAACCCTACTACCTGGCTGATTTACCTTCCTAGGCTTACTGTTAGGCTTAGGCCTCGGACTTTGAAAACCAGGAAGCCCTGTGCTCCAGGCACACTGCAGCTGTCCAAGGCATCCCAAGGGGAGCGCAAAAGTGACACAACTTGGCTGCCTCCACTGCTATTTCCATGAGACCATCCCCAACCATAGGCTGATTTTCCTTCCTAGGCTTAGGGTTTGAGTTACGCCTAGGGTTAGTGTTCTTTTAACCAGAAAGCCCTGAGTTCCAAGAACACAGCAGCTGCCAAGGACTACCCAAGAAGAGCGCAAAAGTACCACAACATGCCTGCCTCCACAGCTTTTTCCTTGGGGACATCCCTAATTCTGGCCTGATTTGCCTTTCTCGTCTTAGGGTTGGGGTTAGGCCTAGGGCTAGAATTTTTAAAATCAGGAAGCCCAGACCTCCAGGCACACTGGAGCTGTCAAAGGCATCCAAAAAGGAGTGCAAAAGTGCCACAACATGGCAGCATTCACAGCTTTTTCCTTAGGAAGAACCCTGCTACCCGGCTGATTTACCTTCCTAGGCTTACTGTTAGGCTTAGGCCTAGGACTTTGAAAACCAGGAAGCCCTGTGCTCTAGGCACACTGCAGCTGTCAAAGGTATCTCAAGGGGAGCGCAAAAGTGACACAACTTGGCTGCATCCACTGCTATTTCCATGAGACAATCCCGAACCATAGGCTGATTTTCCTTCCTAGGCTTAGGGTTTGAGTTACGCCTAGGGTTAGTGTTCTTTTAACCAGAAAGCCCTGAGTTCCAAGAACACAGCAGCTGCCAAGGACTACCCAAGAAGAGCGCAAAAGTACCACAACATGCCTGCCTCCACAGCTTTTTCCTTGGGGACATCCCTAATTCCGGGCTGATTTGCCTTTCTCGTCTTAGGGTTGGGGTTAGGCCTAGGGCTAGGATTTTTAAAATCAGGAAGCCCAGACCTCCAGGAACACTGGAGCTGTCAAAGGCATCCAGAAAGTAGTGCAGAAGTGCCACAACATGGCAGCTTTCACAGCTTTTTCCTTAGGAAGAACCCTACTACCTGGCTGATTTACCTTCCTAGGCTTACTGTTAGGCTTAGGCCTCGGACTTTGAAAACCAGGAAGCCCTGTGCTCCAGGCACACTGCAGCTGTCCAAGGCATCCCAAGGGGAGCGCAAAAGTGACACAACTTGGCTGCCTCCAGTGCTATTTCCATGAGACCATCCCCAACCATAGGCTGATTTTCCTTCCTAGGCTTAGGGTTTGAGTTACGCCTAGGGTTAGTGTTCTTTTAACCAGAAAGCCCTGAGTTCCAAGAACACAGCAGCTGCCAAGGACTACCCAAGAAGAGCGCAAAAGTACCACAACATGCCTGCCTCCACAGCTTTTTCCTTGGGGACATCCCTAATTCCGGCCTGATTTGCCTTTCTCGTCTTAGGGTTGGGGTTAGGCCTAGGGCTAGGATTTTTAAAATCAGGAAGCCCAGACCTCCAGGCACACTGGAGCTGTCAAAGGCATCCAAAAAGGAGTGCAAAAGTGCCACAACATGGCAGCATTCACAGCTTTTTCCTTAGGAAGAACACTCCTACCCAGCTGATTTACCTTCCTAGGCTTACTGTTAGGCTTAGGCCTAGGACTTTGAAAACCAGGAAGCCCTGTGCTCCAGGCACACTGCAGCTGTCAAAGGCATGCCAAGAGGAGTGCAAAAGTGACACAACTTTGCTGCCTCCACTGCTATTTCCATGAGACCATCCCGAACCATAGGCTGATTTTCCTTCCTAGGCTTAGGGTTTCAGTTACGCCTAGGGTTAGTGTTCTTTTAACCAGAAATCCCTGAGTTCCAAGAACACAGCAGCTGCCAAGGACTACCCAAGAAGAGCGCAAAAGTATCACAACATGCCTGCCTCCACGGCTTTTTCCTTGGGGACATCCCTAATTCCGGCCTGATTTGCCTTTCTCGTCTTAGGGTTGGGGTTAGGCCTAGGGCTAGGATTTTTAAAATCAGGAAGCCCAGACCTCCAGGCACACTGGAGCTGTCAAAGGCATCCAAAAAGGAGTGCAAAAGTGCCACAACAAGGCAGCTTTCACAGCTTTTTCCTTAGGAAGAACCCTACTACCTGGCTGATTTACCTTCCTAGGCTTACTGTTAGGCTTAGGCCTAGGACTTTGAAAACCAGGAAGCCCTGTGCTCCAGGCACACTGCAGCTGTCCAAGGCATCCCAAGGGGAGCGCAAAAGTGACACAACTTGTCTGTCTCCAGTGCTATTTCCATGAGACCATCCCCAACCATAGGCTGATTTTCCTTCCTAGGCTTAGGGTTTGAGTTACGCCTAGGGTTAGTGTTCTTTTAACCAGAAAGCCCTGAGTTCCAAGAACACAGCAACTGCCAAGGACTACCCAAGAAGAGCGCAAAAGTACCACAACATGCCTGCCTCCACAGCTTTTTCCTTGGGGACATCCCTAATTCTGGCCTGATTTGCCTTTCTCGTCTTAGGGTTGGGGTTAGGCCTAGGGCTAGGATTTTTAAAATCAGGAAGCCCAGACCTCCAGGCACACTGGAGCTGTCAAAGGCATCCAAAAAGGAGTGCAAAAGTGCCACAACATGGCAGCATTCACAGCTTTTTCCTTAGGAAGAACCCTACTACCCGGCTGATTTACCTTCCTAGGCTTACTGTTAGGCTTAGGCCTAGGACTTTGAAAACCAGGAAGCCCTGTGCTCTTGGCACACTGCAGCTGTCAAAGGTATCTCAAGGGGAGCGCAAAAGTGACACAACTTGGCTGCATCCACTGATATTTCCATGAGACCATCCCCAACCATAGGCTGATTTTCCTTCCTAGGCTTAGGGTTTGAGTTAAGCCTAGGGTTAGTGTTCTTTTAACCAGAAAGCCCTGAGTTCCAAGAACACAGCAGCTGCCAAGGACTACCCAAGAAGAGCGCAAAAGTACCACAACATGCCTGCCTCCACAGCTTTTTCCTTGGGGACATCCCTAATTCCGGCCTGATTTGCCTTTCTCGTCTTAGGGTTGGGGTTAGGCCTAGGGCTAGGATTTTTAAAATCAGGAAGCCCAGACCTCCAGGCACACTGGAGCTGTCAAAGGCATCCAGAAAGTAGTGCAGAAGTGCCACAACATGGCAGCTTTCACAGCTTTTTCCTTAGGAAGAACCCTACTACCTGGCTGATTTACCTTCCTAGGCTTACTGTTAGGCTTAGGCCTCGGACTTTGAAAACCAGGAAGCCCTGTGCTCCAGGCACACTGCAGCTGTCCAAGGCATCCCAAGGGGAGCGCAAAAGTGACACAACTTGGCTGCCTCCACTGCTATTTCCATGAGACCATCCCCAACCATAGGCTGATTTTCCTTCCTAGGCTTAGGGTTTGAGTTACGCCTAGGGTTAGTGTTCTTTTAACCAGAAAGCCCTGAGTTCCAAGAACACAGCAGCTGCCAAGGACTACCCAAGAAGAGCGCAAAAGTACCACAACATGCCTGCCTCCACAGCTTTTTCCTTGGGGACATCCCTAATTCCGGCCTGATTTGCCTTTCTCGTCTTAGGGTTGGGGTTAGGCCTAGGGCTAGGATTTTTAAAATCAGAAAGCCCAGACCTCCAGGCACACTGGAGCTGTCAAAGGCATCCAAAAAGGAGTGCAAAAGTGCCACAACATGGCAGCATTCACAGCTTTTTCCTTAGGAAGAACCCTGCTACCCGGCTGATTTAGCTTCCTAGGCTTACTGTTAGGCTTAGGCCTAGGACTTTGAAAACCAGGAAGCCCTGTGCTCCAGGCACACTGCTGCTGTCAAAGGTATCTCAAGGGGAGCGCAAAAGTGACACAACTTGGCTGCCTCCACTGCTATTTCCATGAGACCATCCCGAACCATAGGCTGATTTTCCTTCCTAGGCTTAGGGTTTGAGTTACGCCTAGGGTTAGTGTTCTTTTAACCAGAAATCCCTGAGTTCCAAGAATACAGCAGCTGCCAAGGACTACCCAAGAAGAGCGCAAAAGTATCACAACATGCCTGCCTCCACGGCTTTTTCCTTGGGGGCATCCCTAATTCCGGCCTGATTTGCCTTTCTCGTCTTAGGGTTGGGGTTAGGCCTAGGGCTAGGATTTTTAAAATCAGGAAGCCCAGACCTCCAGGCACACTGGAGCTGTCAAAGGCATCCAGAAAGTAGTGCAGAAGTGCCACAACATGGCAGCTTTCACAGCTTTTTCCTTAGGAAGAACCCTACTACCTGGCTGATTTACCTTCCTAGGCTTACTGTTAGGCTTAGGCCTCGGACTTTGAAAACCAGGAAGCCCTGTGCTCCAGGCACACTGCAGCTGTCCAAGGCATCCCAAGGGGAGCGCAAAAGTGACACAACTTGGCTGCCTCCAGTGCTATTTCCATGAGACCATCCCCAACCATAGGCTGATTTTCCTTCCTAGGCTTAGGGTTTGAGTTACGCCTAGGGTTAGTGTTCTTTTAACCAGAAAGCCCTGAGTTCCAAGAACACAGCAGCTGCCAAGGACTACCCAAGAAGAGCGCAAAAGTACCACAACATGCCTGCCTCCACAGCTTTTTCCTTGGGGACATCCCTAATTCCGGCCTGATTTGCCTTTCTCGTCTTAGGGTTGGGGTTAGGCCTAGGGCTAGGATTTTTAAAATCAGAAAGCCCAGACCTCCAGGCACACTGGAGCTGTCAAAGGCATCCAAAAAGGAGTGCAAAAGTGCCACAACATGGCAGCATTCACAGCTTTTTCCTTAGGAAGAACCCTGCTACCCGGCTGATTTACCTTCCTAGGCTTACTGTTAGGCTTAGGCCTAGGACTTTGAAAACCAGGAAGCCCTGTGCTCCAGGCACACGGCAGCTGTCAAAGGTATCTCAAGGGGAGCGCAAAAGTGACACAACTTGGCTGCATCCACTGCTATTTCCATGAGACCATCCCGAACCATAGGCTGATTTTCCTTCCTAGGCTTAGGGTTTGAGTTACGCCTAGGGTTAGTGTTCTTTTAACCAGAAAGCCCTGAGTTCCAAGAACACAGCAGCTGCCAAGGACTACCCAAGAAGAGCGCAAAAGTACCACAACATGCCTGCCTCCACAGCTTTTTCCTTGGGGACATCCCTAATTCTGGCCTGATTTGCCTTTCTCGTCTTAGGGTTGGGGTTAGGCCTAGGGCTAGGATTTTTAAAATCAGGAAGCCCAGACCTCCAGGCACACTGGAGCTGTCAAAGGCATCCAAAAAGGAGTGCAAAAGTGCCACAACTTGTCTGCCTCCACTGCTATTTCCATGAGACTATCCCCAACCATAGGCTGATTTTCCTTCCTAGGCTTAGGGTTTGAGTTAAGCCTAGGGTTAGTGTTCTTTTAACCAGAAAGCCCTGAGTTCCAAGAACACAGCAGCTGCCAAGGACTACCCAAGAAGAGCGCAAAAGTACCACAACATGCCTGCCTCCATAGCTTTTTCCTTGGGGACATCCCTAATTCCGGCCTTATTTGCCTTTCTCGTCTTAGAGTTGGGGTTAGGCCTAGGGCTAGGATTTTTAAAATCAGGAAGCCCAGACCTCCAGGCACACTGGAGCTGTCAAAGGCATCCAAAAAGGAGTGCAAAAGTGCCACAACATGGCAGCTTTCACAGCTTTTTCCTTAGGAAGAACACTACTACCCAGCTGATTTACCTTCCTAGGCTTACTGTTAGGCTTAGGCCTAGGACTTTGAAAACCAGGAAGCCCTGTGCTCCAGGCACACTGCAGCTGTCCAAGGCATCCCAAGGGGAGCGCAAAAGTGACACAATTTGGCTGCCTCCAGTTCTATTTCCATGAGACTATCCCCAACCATAGGCTGATTTTCCTTCCTAGGCTTAGGGTTTGAGTTAAGCCTAGGGTTAGTGTTCTTTTAACCAGAAAGCCCTGAGTTCCAAGAACACAGCAGCTGCCAAGGACTACTCAAGAAGAGCGCAAAAGTACCACAACATGCCTGCCTCCACAGCTTTTTCCTTGGGGACATCCCTAATTCCGGCCTGATTTGCCTTTCTCGTCTTAGGGTTGGGGTTAGGACTAGGGCTCGGATTTTTAAAATCAGGAAGCCCAGACCTCCAGGCACACTGGAGCTGTCAAAGGCATCCAAAAAGGAGTGCAAAAGTGCCACAACATGGCAGCATTCACAGCTTTTTCCTTAGGAAGAACCCTGCTACCCGGCTGATTTACCTTCCTAGGCTTACTGTTAGGCTTAGGCCTAGGACTTTGAAAACCAGGAAGCCCTGTGCTCTAGGCACACTGCAGCTGTCAAAGGTATCTCAAGGGGAGCGCAAAAGTGACACAACTTGGCTGCATCCACTGCTATTTCCATGAGACCATCCCGAACCATAGGCTGATTTTCCTTCCTAGGCTTAGGGTTTGAGTTACGCCTAGGGTTAGTGTTCTTTTAACCAGAAAGCCCTGAGTTCCAAGAACACAGCAGCTGCCAAGGACTACCCAAGAAGAGCGCAAAAGTACCACAACATGCCTGCCTCCACAGCTTTTTCCTTGGGGACATCCCTAATTCTGGCCTGATTTGCCTTTCTCGTCTTAGGGTTGGGGTTAGGCCTAGGGCTAGGATTTTTAAAATCAGGAAGCCCAGACCTCCAGGCACACTGGAGCTGTCAAAGGCATCCAAAAAGGAGTGCAAAAGTGCCACAACTTGTCTGCCTCCACTGCTATTTCTATGAGACTATCCCCAACCATAGGCTGATTTTCCTTCCTAGGCTTAGGGTTTGAGTTAAGCCTAGGGTTAGTGTTCTTTTAACCAGAAAGCCCTGAGTTCCAAGAACACAGCAGCTGCCAAGGACTACCCAAGAAGAGCGCAAAAGTACCACAACATGCCTGCCTCCACAGCTTTTTCCTTGGGGACATCCCTAATTGCGGCCTTATTTGCCTTTCTCGTCTTAGAGTTGGGGTTAGGCCTAGGGCTAGGATTTTTAAAATCAGGAAGCCCAGACCTCCAGGCACACTGCAGCTGTCAAAGGCATCCAAAAAGGAGTGCAAAAGTGCCACAACATGGCAGCTTTCACAGCTTTTTCCTTAGGAAGAACACTCCTATCCAGCTGATTTACCTTCCTAGGCTTACTGTTAGGCTTAGGCCTAGGACTTTTAAAACCAGGAAGCCCTGTGCTCCAGGCACACTGCAGCTGTCAAAGGCATGCCAAGAGGAGTGCAAAAGTGACACAACTTTGCTGCCTCCACTGCTATTTCCATGAGACCATCCCGAACCATAGGCTGATTTTCCTTCCTAGGCTTAGGGTTTCAGTTACGCCTAGGGTTAGTGTTCTTTTAACCAGAAATCCCTGAGTTCCAAGAACACAGCAGCTGCCAAGGACTACTCAAGAAGAGCGCAAAAGTACCACAACATGCCTGCCTCCACAGCTTTTTCCTTGGGGACATCCCTAATTCCGGCCTGATTTGCCTTTCTCGTCTTAGGGTTGGGGTTAGGCCTAGGGCTAGGATTTTTAAAATCAGGAAGCCCAGACCTCCAGGCACACTGGAGCTGTCAAAGGCATCCAAAAAGGAGTGCAAAAGTGCCACAACATGGCAGCTTTCACAGCTTTTTCCTTAGGAAGAACCCTACTACCTGGCTGATTTACCTTCCTAGGCTTACTGTTAGGCTTAGGCCTCGGACATTGAAATCCAGGAAGCCCTGTGCTCCAGGCACACTGCAGCTGTCCAAGGCATCCCAAGGGGAGCGCAAAAGTGACACAACTTGGCTGCCTCCAGTGCTATTTCCATGAGACCATCCCCAACCATAGGCTGATTTTCCTTCCTAGGCTTAGGGTTTGAGTTACGCCTAGGGTTAGTGTTCTTTTAACCAGAAAGCCCTGAGTTCCAAGAACACAGCAGCTGCCAAGGACTACCCAAGAAGAGCGCAAAAGTACCACAACATGCCTGCCTCCACAGCTTTTTCCTTGGGGACATCCCTAATTCCGGCCTGATGTGCCTTTCTCGTCTTAGGGTTGGGGTTAGGCCTAGGGCTAGGATTTTTAAAATCAGGAAGCCCAGACCTCCAGGCACACTGGAGCTGTCAAAGGCATCCAAAAAGGAGTGCAAAAGTGCCACAACATGGCAGCATTCACAGCTTTTTCCTTAGGAAGAACCCTGCTACCCGGCTGATTTACCTTCCTAGGCTTACTGTTAGGCTTAGGCCTAGGACTTTGAAAACCAGGAAGCCCTGTGCTCTAGGCACACGGCAGCTGTCAAAGGTATCTCAAGGGGAGCGCAAAAGTGACACAACTTGGCTGCATCCACTGCTATTTCCATGAGACCATCCCGAACCATAGGCTGATTTTCCTTCCTAGGCTTAGGGTTTGAGTTAGACCTAGGGTTAGTGTTCTTTTAACCAGAAAGCCCTGAGTTCCAAGAACACAGCAGCTGCCAAGGACTACCCAAGAAGAGCGCAAAAGTACCACAACATGCCTGCCTCCACAGCTTTTTCCTTGGGGACATCCCTAATTCTGGCCTGATTTGCCTTTCTCGTCTTAGGGTTGGGGTTAGGCCTAGGGCTAGGATTTTTAAAATCAGGAAGCCCAGACCTCCAGGCACACTGGAGCTGTCAAAGGCATCCAAAAAGGAGTGCAAAAGTGCCACAACATGGCAGCATTCACAGCTTTTTCCTTAGGAAGAACCCTACTACCCGGCTGATTTACCTTCCTAGGCTTACTGTTATGCTTAGGCCTAGGACTTTGAAAACCAGGAAGCCCTGTGCTCTTGGCACACTGCAGCTGTCAAAGGTATCTCAAGGGGAGCGCAAAAGTGACACAACTTGGCTGCATCCACTGCTATTTCCATGAGACCATCCCCAACCATAGGCTGATTTTCCTTCCTAGGCTTAGGGTTTGAGTTAAGCCTCGGGTTAGTGTTCTTTTAACCAGAAAGCCCTGAGTTCCAAGAACACAGCAGCTGCCAAGGACTACCCAAGAAGAGCGCAAAAGTACCACAACATGCCTGCCTCCACAGCTTTTTCCTTGGGGACATCCCTAATTCCGGCCTGATTTGCCTTTCTCGTCTTAGGGTTGGGGTTAGGCCTAGGGCTAGGATTTTTAAAATCAGGAAGCCCAGACCTCCAGGCACACTGGAGCTGTCAAAGGCATCCAGAAAGTAGTGCAGAAGTGCCACAACATGGCAGCTTTCACAGCTTTTTCCTTAGGAAGAACCCTACTACCTGGCTGATTTACCTTCCTAGGCTTACTGTTAGGCTTAGGCCTCGGACTTTGAAAACCAGGAAGCCCTGTGCTCCAGGCACACTGCAGCTGTCCAAGGCATCCCAAGGGGAGCGCAAAAGTGACACAACTTGGCTGCCTCCACTGCTATTTCCATGAGACCATCCCCAACCATAGGCTGATTTTCCTTCCTAGGCTTAGGGTTTGAGTTACGCCTAGGGTTAGTGTTCTTTTAACCAGAAAGCCCTGAGTTCCAAGAACACAGCAGCTGCCAAGGACTACCCAAGAAGAGCGCAAAAGTACCACAACATGCCTGCCTCCACAGCTTTTTCCTTGGGGACATCCCTAATTCCGGCCTGATTTGCCTTTCTCGTCTTAGGGTTGGGGTTAGGCCTAGGGCTAGGATTTTTAAAATCAGAAAGCCCAGACCTCCAGGCACACTGGAGCTGTCAAAGGCATCCAAAAAGGAGTGCAAAAGTGCCACAACATGGCAGCATTCACAGCTTTTTCCTTAGGAAGAACCCTGCTACCCGGCTTATTTAGCTTCCTAGGCTTACTGTTAGGCTTAGGCCTAGGACTTTGAAAACCAGGAAGCCCTGTGCTCCAGGCACACTGCTGCTGTCAAAGGTATCTCAAGGGGAGCGCAAAAGTGACACAACTTGGCTGCCTCCACTGCTATTTCCATGAGACCATCCCGAACCATAGGCTGATTTTCCTTCCTAGGCTTAGGGTTTGAGTTACGCCTAGGGTTAGTGTTCTTTTAACCAGAAATCCCTGAGTTCCAAGAATACAGCAGCTGCCAAGGACTACCCAAGAAGAGCGCAAAAGTATCACAACATGCCTGCCTCCACGGCTTTTTCCTTGGGGGCATCCCTAATTCCGGCCTGATTTGCCTTTCTCGTCTTAGGGTTGGGGTTAGGCCTAGGGCTAGGATTTTTAAAATCAGGAAGCCCAGACCTCCAGGCACACTGGAGCTGTCAAAGGCATCCAGAAAGTAGTGCAGAAGTGCCACAACATGGCAGCTTTCACAGCTTTTTCCTTAGGAAGAACCCTACTACCTGGCTGATTTACCTTCCTAGGCTTACTGTTAGGCTTAGGCCTCGGACTTTGAAAACCAGGAAGCCCTGTGCTCCAGGCACACTGCAGCTGTCCAAGGCATCCCAAGGGGAGCGCAAAAGTGACACAACTTGGCTGCCTCCAGTGCTATTTCCATGAGACCATCCCCAACCATAGGCTGATTTTCCTTCCTAGGCTTAGGGTTTGAGTTACGCCTAGGGTTAGTGTTCTTTTAACCAGAAAGCCCTGAGTTCCAAGAACACAGCAGCTGCCAAGGACTACCCAAGAAGAGCGCAAAAGTACCACAACATGCCTGCCTCCACAGCTTTTTCCTTGGGGACATCCCTAATTCCGGCCTGATTTGCCTTTCTCGTCTTAGGGTTGGGGTTAGGCCTAGGGCTAGGATTTTTAAAATCAGAAAGCCCAGACCTCCAGGCACACTGGAGCTGTCAAAGGCATCCAAAAAGGAGTGCAAAAGTGCCACAACATGGCAGCATTCACAGCTTTTTCCTTAGGAAGAACCCTGCTACCCGGCTGATTTACCTTCCTAGGCTTACTGTTAGGCTTAGGCCTAGGACTTTGAAAACCAGGAAGCCCTGTGCTCCAGGCACACGGCAGCTGTCAAAGGTATCTCAAGGGGAGCGCAAAAGTGACACAACTTGGCTGCATCCACTGCTATTTCCATGAGACCATCCCGAACCATAGGCTGATTTTCCTTCCTAGGCTTAGGGTTTGAGTTACGCCTAGGGTTAGTGTTCTTTTAACCAGAAAGCCCTGAGTTCCAAGAACACAGCAGCTGCCAAGGACTACCCAAGAAGAGCGCAAAAGTACCACAACATGCCTGCCTCCACAGCTTTTTCCTTGGGGACATCCCTAATTCTGGCCTGATTTGCCTTTCTCGTCTTAGGGTTGGGGTTAGGCCTAGGGCTAGGATTTTTAAAATCAGGAAGCCCAGACCTCCAGGCACACTGGAGCTGTCAAAGGCATCCAAAAAGGAGTGCAAAAGTGCCACAACTTGTCTGCCTCCACTGCTATTTCCATGAGACTATCCCCAACCATAGGCTGATTTTCCTTCCTAGGCTTAGGGTTTGAGTTAAGCCTAGGGTTAGTGTTCTTTTAACCAGAAAGCCCTGAGTTCCAAGAACACAGCAGCTGCCAAGGACTACCCAAGAAGAGCGCAAAAGTACCACAACATGCCTGCCTCCACAGCTTTTTCCTTGGGGACATCCCTAATTCCGGCCTTATTTGCCTTTCTCGTCTTAGAGTTGGGGTTAGGCCTAGGGCTAGGATTTTTAAAATCAGGAAGCCCAGACCTCCAGGCACACTGGAGCTGTCAAAGGCATCCAAAAAGGAGTGCAAAAGTGCCACAACATGGCAGCTTTCACAGCTTTTTCCTTAGGAAGAACACTACTACCCAGCTGATTTACCTTCCTAGGCTTACTGTTAGGCTTAGGCCTAGGACTTTGAAAACCAGGAAGCCCTGTGCTCCAGGCACACTGCAGCTGTCCAAGGCATCCCAAGGGGAGCGCAAAAGTGACACAATTTGGCTGCCTCCAGTTCTATTTCCATGAGACTATCCCCAACCATAGGCTGATTTTCCTTCCTAGGCTTAGGGTTTGAGTTAAGCCTAGGGTTAGTGTTCTTTTAACCAGAAAGCCCTGAGTTCCAAGAACACAGCAGCTGCCAAGGACTACTCAAGAAGAGCGCAAAAGTACCACAACATGCCTGCCTCCACAGCTTTTTCCTTGGGGACATCCCTAATTCCGGCCTGATTTGCCTTTCTCGTCTTAGGGTTGGGGTTAGGACTAGGGCTCGGATTTTTAAAATCAGGAAGCCCAGACCTCCAGGCACACTGGAGCTGTCAAAGGCATCCAAAAAGGAGTGCAAAAGTGCCACAACATGGCAGCATTCACAGCTTTTTCCTTAGGAAGAACCCTGCTACCCGGCTGATTTACCTTCCTAGGCTTACTGTTAGGCTTAGGCCTAGGACTTTGAAAACCAGGAAGCCCTGTGCTCTAGGCACACTGCAGCTGTCAAAGGTATCTCAAGGGGAGCGCAAAAGTGACACAACTTGGCTGCATCCACTGCTATTTCCATGAGACCATCCCGAACCATAGGCTGATTTTCCTTCCTAGGCTTAGGGTTTGAGTTACGCCTAGGGTTAGTGTTCTTTTAACCAGAAAGCCCTGAGTTCCAAGAACACAGCAGCTGCCAAGGACTACCCAAGAAGAGCGCAAAAGTACCACAACATGCCTGCCTCCACAGCTTTTTCCTTGGGGACATCCCTAATTCTGGCCTGATTTGCCTTTCTCGTCTTAGGGTTGGGGTTAGGCCTAGGGCTAGGATTTTTAAAATCAGGAAGCCCAGACCTCCAGGCACACTGGAGCTGTCAAAGGCATCCAAAGAGGAGTGCAAAAGTGCCACAACTTGTCTGCCTCCACTGCTATTTCTATGAGACTATCCCCAACCATAGGCTGATTTTCCTTCCTAGGCTTAGGGTTTGAGTTAAGCCTAGGGTTAGTGTTCTTTTAACCAGAAAGCCCTGAGTTCCAAGAACACAGCAGCTGCCAAGGACTACCCAAGAAGAGCGCAAAAGTACCACAACATGCCTGCCTCCACAGCTTTTTCCTTGGGGACATCCCTAATTGCGGCCTTATTTGCCTTTCTCGTCTTAGAGTTGGGGTTAGGCCTAGGGCTAGGATTTTTAAAATCAGGAAGCCCAGACCTCCAGGCACACTGCAGCTGTCAAAGGCATCCAAAAAGGAGTGCAAAAGTGCCACAACATGGCAGCTTTCACAGCTTTTTCCTTAGGAAGAACACTCCTATCCAGCTGATTTACCTTCCTAGGCTTACTGTTAGGCTTAGGCCTAGGACTTTTAAAACCAGGAAGCCCTGTGCTCCAGGCACACTGCAGCTGTCAAAGGCATGCCAAGAGGAGTGCAAAAGTGACACAACTTTGCTGCCTCCACTGCTATTTCCATGAGACCATCCCGAACCATAGGCTGATTTTCCTTCCTAGGCTTAGGGTTTCAGTTACGCCTAGGGTTAGTGTTCTTTTAACCAGAAATCCCTGAGTTCCAAGAACACAGCAGCTGCCAAGGACTACTCAAGAAGAGCGCAAAAGTACCACAACATGCCTGCCTCCACAGCTTTTTCCTTGGGGACATCCCTAATTCCGGCCTGATTTGCCTTTCTCGTCTTAGGGTTGGGGTTAGGCCTAGGGCTAGGATTTTTAAAATCAGGAAGCCCAGACCTCCAGGCACACTGGAGCTGTCAAAGGCATCCAAAAAGGAGTGCAAAAGTGCCACAACATGGCAGCTTTCACAGCTTTTTCCTTAGGAAGAACCCTACTACCTGGCTGATTTACCTTCCTAGGCTTACTGTTAGGCTTAGGCCTCGGACATTGAAATCCAGGAAGCCCTGTGCTCCAGGCACACTGCAGCTGTCCAAGGCATCCCAAGGGGAGCGCAAAAGTGACACAATTTGGCTGCCTCCAGTGCTATTTCCATGAGACCATCCCCAACCATAGGCTGATTTTCCTTCCTAGGCTTAGGGTTTGAGTTAGGCCTAGGGTTAGTGTTCTTTTAACCAGAAAGCCCTGAGTTCCAAGAACACAGCAGCTGCCAAGGACTACCCAAGAAGAGCGCAAAAGTACCACAACATGCCTGCCTCCACAGCTTTTTCCTTGGGGACATCCCTAATTCCGGCCTGATGTGCCTTTCTCGTCTTAGGGTTGGGGTTAGGCCTAGGGCTAGGATTTTTAAAATCAGGAAGCCCAGACCTCCAGGCACACTGGAGCTGTCAAAGGCATCCAAAAAGGAGTGCAAAAGTGCCACAACATGGCAGCATTCACAGCTTTTTCCTTAGGAAGAACCCTGCTACCCGGCTGATTTACCTTCCTAGGCTTACTGTTAGGCTTAGGCCTAGGACTTTGAAAACCAGGAAGCCCTGTGCTCTAGGCACACTGCAGCTGTCAAAGGTATCTCAAGGGGAGCGCAAAAGTGACACAACTTGGCTGCATCTACTGCTATTTCCATGAGACCATCCCGAACCATAGGCTGATTTTCCTTCCTAGGCTTAGGGTTTGAGTTAGACCTAGGGTTAGTGTTCTTTTAACCAGAAAGCCCTGAGTTCCAAGAACACAGCAGCTGCCAAGGACTACCCAAGAAGAGCGCAAAAGTACCACAACATGCCTGCCTCCACAGCTTTTTCCTTGGGGACATCCCTAATTCTGGCCTGATTTGCCTTTCTCGTCTTAGGGTTGGGGTTAGGCCTAGGGCTAGGATTTTTAAAATCAGGAAGCCCAGACCTCCAGGCACACTGGAGCTGTCAAAGGCATCCAAAAAGGAGTGCAAAAGTGCCACAACTTGTCTGCCTCCACTGCTATTTCCATGAGACTATCCCCAACCATAGGCTGATTTTCCTTCCTAGGCTTAGGGTTTGAGTTAAGCCTAGGGTTAGTGTTCTTTTAACCAGAAAGCCCTGAGTTCCAAGAACACAGCAGCTGCCAAGGACTACCCAAGAAGAGCGCAAAAGTACCACAACATGCCTGCCTCCACAGCTTTTTCCTTGGGGACATCCCTAATTCCGGCCTTATTTGCCTTTCTCGTCTTAGGGTTGGGGTTAGGCCTAGGGCTAGGATTTTTAAAATCAGGAAGCCCAGACCTCCAGGCACACTGGAGCTGTCAAAGGCATCCAAAAAGGAGTGCAAAAGTGCCACAACATGGCAGCTTTCACAGCTTTTTCCTTAGGAAGAACACTACTACCCAGCTGATTTACCTTCCTAGGCTTACTGTTAGGCTTAGGCCTAGGACTTTGAAAACCAGGAAGCCCTGTGCTCCAGGCACACTGCAGCTGTCCAAGGCATCCCAAGGGGAGCGCAAAAGTGACACAATTTGGCTGCCTCCAGTTCTATTTCCATGAGACTATCCCCAACCATAGGCTGATTTTCCTTCCTAGGCTTAGGGTTTGAGTTAAGCCTAGGGTTAGTGTTCTTTTAACCAGAAAGCCCTGAGTTCCAAGAACACAGCAGCTGCCAAGGACTACTCAAGAAGAGCGCAAAAGTACCACAACATGCCTGCCTCCACAGCTTTTTCCTTGGGGACATCCCTAATTCCGGCCTGATTTGCCTTTCTCGTCTTAGGGTTGGGGTTAGGACTAGGGCTCGGATTTTTAAAATCAGGAAGCCCAGACCTCCAGGCACACTGGAGCTGTCAAAGGCATCCAAAAAGGAGTGCAAAAGTGCCACAACATGGCAGCATTCACAGCTTTTTCCTTAGGAAGAACCCTGCTACCCGGCTGATTTACCTTCCTAGGCTTACTGTTAGGCTTAGGCCTAGGACTTTGAAAACCAGGAAGCCCTGTGCTCTAGGCACACTGCAGCTGTCAAAGGTATCTCAAGGGGAGCGCAAAAGTGACACAACTTGGCTGCATCCACTGCTATTTCCATGAGACCATCCCGAACCATAGGCTGATTTTCCTTCCTAGGCTTAGGGTTTGAGTTACGCCTAGGGTTAGTGTTCTTTTAACCAGAAAGCCCTGAGTTCCAAGAACACAGCAGCTGCCAAGGACTACCCAAGAAGAGCGCAAAAGTACCACAACATGCCTGCCTCCACAGCTTTTTCCTTGGGGACATCCCTAATTCTGGCCTGATTTGCCTTTCTCGTCTTAGGGTTGGGGTTAGGCCTAGGGCTAGGATTTTTAAAATCAGGAAGCCCAGACCTCCAGGCACACTGGAGCTGTCAAAGGCATCCAAAAAGGAGTGCAAAAGTGCCACAACTTGTCTGCCTCCACTGCTATTTCCATGAGACTATCCGCAACCATAGGCTGATTTTCCTTCCTAGGCTTAGGGTTTGAGTTAAGCCTAGGGTTAGTGTTCTTTTAACCAGAAAGCCCTGAGTTCCAAGAACACAGCAGCTGCCAAGGACTACCCAAGAAGAGCGCAAAAGTACCACAACATGCCTGCCTCCACAGCTTTTTCCTTGGGGACATCCCTAATTGCGGCCTTATTTGCCTTTCTCGTCTTAGAGTTGGGGTTAGGCCTAGGGCTAGGATTTTTAAAATCAGGAAGCCCAGACCTCCAGGCACACTGCAGCTGTCAAAGGCATCCAAAAAGGAGTGCAAAAGTGCCACAACATGGCAGCTTTCACAGCTTTTTCCTTAGGAAGAACACTCCTACCCAGCTGATTTACCTTCCTAGGCTTACTGTTAGGCTTAGGCCTAGGACTTTGAAAACCAGGAAGCCCTGTGCTCCAGGCACACTGCAGCTGTCAAAGGCATGCCAAGAGGAGTGCAAAAGTGACACAACTTTGCTGCCTCCACTGCTATTTCCATGAGACCATCCCGAACCATAGGCTGATTTTCCTTCCTAGGCTTAGGGTTTGAGTTACGCCTAGGGTTAGTGTTCTTTTAACCAGAAAGCCCTGAGTTCCAAGAACACAGCAGCTGCCAAGGACTACCCAAGAAGAGCGCAAAAGTACCACAACATGCCTGCCTCCACAGCTTTTTCCTTGGGGACATCCCTAATTCCGGCCTGATTTGCCTTTCTCGTCTTAGGGTTGGGGTTAGGCCTAGGGCTAGGATTTTTAAAATCAGGAAGCCCAGACCTCCAGGCACACTGGAGCTGTCAAAGGCATCCAAAAAGGAGTGCAAAAGTGCCACAACATGGCAGCTTTCACAGCTTTTTCCTTAGGAAGAACACTACTACCCAGCTGATTTACCTTCCTAGGCTTACTGTTAGGCTTAGGCCTAGGACTTTGAAAACCAGGAAGCCCTGTGCTCCAGGCACACTGCAGCTGTCCAAGGCATCCCAAGGGGAGCGCAAAAGTGACACAACTTGGCTGCCTCCAGTTCTATTTCCATGAGACTATCCCCAACCATAGGCTGATTTTCCTTCCTAGGCTTAGGGTTTGAGTTAAGCCTAGGGTTAGTGTTCTTTTAACCAGAAAGCCCTGAGTTCCAAGAACACAGCAGCTGCCAAGGACTACTCAAGAAGAGCGCAAAAGTACCACAACATGCCTGCCTCCACAGCTTTTTCCTTGGGGACATCCCTAATTCCGGCCTGATTTGCCTTTCTCGTCTTAGGGTTGGGGTTAGGACTAGGGCTCGGATTTTTAAAATCAGGAAGCCCAGACCTCCAGGCACACTGGAGCTGTCAAAGGCATCCAAAAAGGAGTGCAAAAGTGCCACAACATGGCAGCATTCACAGCTTTTTCCTTAGGAAGAACCCTGCTACCCGGCTGATTTACCTTCCTAGGCTTACTGTTAGGCTTAGGCCTAGGACTTTGAAAACCAGGAAGCCCTGTGCTCTAGGCACACTGCAGCTGTCAAAGGTATCTCAAGGGGAGCGCAAAAGTGACACAACTTGGCTGCATCCACTGCTATTTCCATGAGACCATCCCGAACCATAGGCTGATTTTCCTTCCTAGGCTTAGGGTTTGAGTTACGCCTAGGGTTAGTGTTCTTTTAACCAGAAAGCCCTGAGTTCCAAGAACACAGCAGCTGCCAAGGACTACCCAAGAAGAGCGCAAAAGTACCACAACATGCCTGCCTCCACAGCTTTTTCCTTGGGGACATCCCTAATTCTGGCCTGATTTGCCTTTCTCGTCTTAGGGTTGGGGTTAGGCCTAGGGCTAGGATTTTTAAAATCAGGAAGCCCACACCTCCAGGCACACTGGAGCTGTCAAAGGCATCCAAAAAGGAGTGCAAAAGTGCCACAACTTGTCTGCCTCCACTGCTATTTCCATGAGACTATCCCCAACCATAGGCTGATTTTCCTTCCTAGGCTTAGGGTTTGAGTTAAGCCTAGGGTTAGTGTTCTTTTAACCAGAAAGCCCTGAGTTCCAAGAACACAGCAGCTGCCAAGGACTACCCAAGAAGAGCGCAAAAGTACCACAACATGCCTGCCTCCACAGCTTTTTCCTTGGGGACATCCCTAATTGCGGCCTTATTTGCCTTTCTCGTCTTAGAGTTGGGGTTAGGCCTAGGGCTAGGATTTTTAAAATCAGGAAGCCCAGACCTCCAGGCACACTGCAGCTGTCAAAGGCATCCAAAAAGGAGTGCAAAAGTGCCACAACATGGCAGCTTTCACAGCTTTTTCCTTAGGAAGAACACTCCTACCCAGCTGATTTACCTTCCTAGGCTTACTGTTAGGCTTAGGCCTAGGACTTTGAAAACCAGGAAGCCCTGTGCTCCAGGCACACTGCAGCTGTCAAAGGCATGCCAAGAGGAGTGCAAAAGTGACACAACTTTGCTGCCTCCACTGCTATTTCCATGAGACCATCCCGAACCATAGGCTGATTTTCCTTCCTAGGCTTAGGGTTTCAGTTACGCCTAGGGTTAGTGTTCTTTTAACCAGAAATCCCTGAGTTCCAAGAACACAGCAGCTGCCAAGGACTACCCAAGAAGAGCGCAAAAGTATCACAACATGCCTGCCTCCACGGCTTTTTCCTTGGGGACATCCCTAATTCCGGCCTGATTTGCCTTTCTCGTCTTAGGGTTGGGGTTAGGCCTAGGGCTAGGATTTTTAAAATCAGGAAGCCCAGACCTCCAGGCACACTGGAGCTGTCAAAGGCATCCAAAAAGGAGTGCAAAAGTGCCACAACATGGCAGCTTTCACAGCTTTTTCCTTAGGAAGAACCCTACTACCTGGCTGATTTACCTTCCTAGGCTTACTGTTAGGCTTAGGCCTCGGACTTTGAAAACCAGGAAGCCCTGTGCTCCAGGCACACTGCAGCTGTCCAAGGCATCCCAAGGGGAGCGCAAAAGTGACACAACTTGTCTGCCTCCAGTGCTATTTCCATGAGACCATCCCCAACCATAGGCTGATTTTCCTTCCTAGGCTTAGGGTTTGAGTTACGCCTAGGGTTAGTGTTCTTTTAACCAGAAAGCCCTGAGTTCCAAGAACACAGCAGCTGCCAAGGACTACCCAAGAAGAGCGCAAAAGTACCACAACATGCCTGCCTCCACAGCTTTTTCCTTGGGGACATCCCTAATTCCGGCCTGATTTGCCTTTCTCGTCTTAGGGTTGGGGTTAGGCCTAGGGCTAGGATTTTTAAAATCAGAAAGCCCAGACCTCCAGGCACACTGGAGCTGTCAAAGGCATCCAAAAAGGAGTGCAAAAGTGCCACAACATGGCAGCATTCACAGCTTTTTCCTTAGGAAGAACCCTGCTACCCGGCTGATTTACCTTCCTAGGCTTACTGTTAGGCTTAGGCCTAGGACTTTGAAAACCAGGAAGCCCTGTGCTCTAGGCACACTGCAGCTGTCAAAGGCATCCAAAAAGGAGTGCAAAAGTGCCACAACATGACAGCTTTCACAGCTTTTTCCTTAGGAAGAACACTCCTACCCAGCTGATTTACCTTCCTAGGCTTACTGTTAGGCTTAGGCCTAGGACTTTGAAAACCAGGAAGCCCTGTGCTCCAGGCACACTGCAGCTGTCAAAGGCATGCCAAGAGGAGTGCAAAAGTGACACAACTTTGCTGCCTCCACTGCTATTTCCATGAGACCATCCCGAACCATAGGCTGATTTTCCTATCTAGGGTTAGGGTTTCAGTTACGCCTAGGGTTAGTGTTCTTTTAACCAGAAATCCCTGAGTTCCAAGAACACAGCAGCTGCCAAGGACTACCCAAGAAGAGCGCAAAAGTATCACAACATGCCTGCCTCCACGGCTTTTTCCTTGGGGACATCCCTAATTCCGGCCTGATTTGCCTTTCTCGTCTTAGGGTTGGGGTTAGGCCTAGGGCTAGGATTTTTAAAATCAGGAAGCCCAGACCTCCAGGCACACTGGAGCTGTCAAAGGCATCCAAAAAGGAGTGCAAAAGTGCCACAACATGGCAGCTTTCACAGCTTTTTCCTTAGGAAGAACCCTACTACCTGGCTGATTTACCTTCCTAGGCTTACTGTTAGGCTTAGGCCTAGGACTTTGAAAACCAGGAAGCCCTGTGCTCTAGGCACACTGCAGCTGTCAAAGGTATCTCAAGGGGAGCGCAAAAGTGACACAACTTGGCTGCATCCACTGCTATTTCCATGAGACCATCCCGAACCATAGGCTGATTTTCCTTCCTAGGCTTAGGGTTTGAGTTACGCCTAGGGTTAGTGTTCTTTTAACCAGAAAGCCCTGAGTTCCAAGAACACAGCAGCTGCCAAGGACTACCCAAGAAGAGCGCAAAAGTACCACAACATGCCTGCCTCCACAGCTTTTTCCTTGGGGACATCCCTAATTCCGGCCTGATTTGCCTTTCTCGTCTTAGGGTTGGGGTTAGGCCTAGGGCTAGGATTTTTAAAATCAGGAAGCCCAGACCTCCAGGCACACTGGAGCTGTCAAAGGCATCCAAAAAGGAGTGCAAAAGTGCCACAACATGGCAGCTTTCACAGCTTTTTCCTTAGGAAGAACACTACTACCCAACTGATTTACCTTCCTAGGCTTACTGTTAGGCTTAGGCCTAGGACTTTGAAAACCAGGAAGCCCTGTGCTCCAGGCACACTGCAGCTGTCCAAGGCATCCCAAGGGGAGCGCAAAAGTGACACAACTTGGCTGCCTCCAGTTCTATTTCCATGAGACTATCCCCAACCATAGGCTGATTTTCCTTCCTAGGCTTAGGGTTTCAGTTAAGCCTAGGGTTAGTGTTCTTTTAACCAGAAAGCCCTGAGTTCCAAGAACACAGCAGCTGCCAAGGACTACTCAAGAAGAGCGCAAAAGTACCACAACATGCCTGCCTCCACAGCTTTTTCCTTGGGGACATCCCTAATTCCGGCCTGATTTGCCTTTCTCGTCTTAGGGTTGGGGTTAGGACTAGGGCTCGGATTTTTAAAATCAGGAAGCCCAGACCTCCAGGCACACTGGAGCTGTCAAAGGCATCCAAAAAGGAGTGCAAAAGTGCCACAACATGGCAGCATTCACAGCTTTTTCCTTAGGAAGAACCCTGCTACCCGGCTGATTTACCTTCCTAGGCTTACTGTTAGGCTTAGGCCTAGGACTTTGAAAACCAGGAAGCCCTGTGCTCTAGGCACACTGCAGCTGTCAAAGGTATCTCAAGGGGAGCGCAAAAGTGACACAACTTGGCTGCATCCACTGCTATTTCCATGAGACCATCCCGAACCATAGGCTGATTTTCCTTCCTAGGCTTAGGGTTTGAGTTACGCCTAGGGTTAGTGTTCTTTTAACCAGAAAGCCCTGAGTTCCAAGAACACAGCAGCTGCCAAGGACTACCCAAGAGGAGCGCAAAAGTACCACAACATGCCTGCCTCCACAGCTTTTTCCTTGGGGACATCCCTAATTCCGGCCTGATTTGCCTTTCTCGTCTTAGGGTTGGGGTTAGGCCTAGGGCTAGGATTTTTAAAATCAGGAAGCCCACACCTCCAGGCACACTGGAGCTGTCAAAGGCATCCAAAAAGGAGTGCAAAAGTGCCACAACTTGTCTGCCTCCACTGCTATTTCCATGAGACTATCCCCAACCATAGGCTGATTTTCCTTCCTAGGCTTAGGGTTTGAGTTAAGCCTAGGGTTAGTGTTCTTTTAACCAGAAAGCCCTGAGTTCCAAGAACACAGCAGCTGCCAAGGACTACCCAAGAAGAGCGCAAAAGTACCACAACATGCCTGCCTCCACAGCTTTTTCCTTGGGGACATCCCTAATTCCGGCCTTATTTGCCTTTCTCGTCTTAGGGTTGGGGTTAGGCCTAGGGCTAGGATTTTTAAAATCAGGAAGCCCAGACCTCCAGGCACACTGCAGCTGTCAAAGGCATCCAAAAAGGAGTGCAAAAGTGCCACAACATGGCAGCTTTCACAGCTTTTTCCTTAGGAAGAACACTCCTACCCAGCTGATTTACCTTCCTAGGCTTACTGTTAGGCTTAGGCCTAGGACTTTGAAAACCAGGAAGCCCTGTGCTCCAGGCACACTGCAGCTGTCAAAGGCATGCCAAGAGGAGTGCAAAAGTGACACAACTTTGCTGCCTCCACTGCTATTTCCATGAGACCATCCCGAACCATAGGCTGATTTTCCTTCCTAGGCTTAGGGTTTCAGTTACGCCTAGAGTTAGTGTTCTTTTAACCAGAAATCCCTGAGTTCCAAGAACACAGCAGCTGCCAAGGACTACCCAAGAAGAGCGCAAAAGTATCACAACATGCCTGCCTCCACGGCTTTTTCCTTGGGGACATCCCTAATTCCGGCCTGATTTGCCTTTCTCGTCTTAGGGTTGGGGTTAGGCCTAGGGCTAGGATTTTTAAAATCAGGAAGCCCAGACCTCCAGGCACACTGGAGCTGTCAAAGGCATCCAAAAAGGAGTGCAAAAGTGCCACAACATGGCAGCTTTCACAGCTTTTTCCTTAGGAAGAACCCTACTACCTGGCTGATTTACCTTCCTAGGCTTACTGTTAGGCTTAGGCCTCGGACTTTGAAAACCAGGAAGCCCTGTGCTCCAGGCACACTGCAGCTGTCCAAGGCATCCCAAGGGGAGCGCAAAAGTGACACAACTTGTCTGCCTCCAGTGCTATTTCCATGAGACCATCCCCAACCATAGGCTGATTTTCCTTCCTAGGCTTAGGGTTTGAGTTACGCCTAGGGTTAGTGTTCTTTTAACCAGAAAGCCCTGAGTTCCAAGAACACAGCAGCTGCCAAGGACTACCCAAGAAGAGCGCAAAAGTACCACAACATGCCTGCCTCCACAGCTTTTTCCTTGGGGACATCCCTAATTCTGGCCTGATTTGCCTTTCTCGTCTTAGGGTTGGGGTTAGGCCTAGGGCTAGGATTTTTAAAATCAGGAAGCCCAGACCTCCAGGCACACTGGAGCTGTCAAAGGCATCCAAAAAGGAGTGCAAAAGTGCCACAACATGGCAGCATTCACAGCTTTTTCCTTAGGAAGAACCCTACTACCCGGCTGATTTACCTTCCTAGGCTTACTGTTAGGCTTAGGCCTAGGACTTTGAAAACCAGGAAGCCCTGTGCTCTAGGCACACTGCAGCTGTCAAAGGTATCTCAAGGGAAGCGCAAAAGTGACACAACTTGGCTGCATCCACTGCTATTTCCATGAGACTATCCCCAACCATAGGCTGATTTTCCTTCCTAGGCTTAGGGTTTGAGTTACGCCTAGGGTTAGTGTTCTTTTAACCAGAAAGCCCTGAGTTCCAAGAACACAGCAGCTGCCAAGGACTACCCAAGAAGAGCGCAAAAGTACCACAACATGCCTGCCTCCACAGCTTTTTCCTTGGGGACATCCCTAATTCCGGCCTGATTTGCCTTTCTCGTCTTAGGGTTGGGGTTAGGCCTAGGGCTAGGATTTTTAAAATCAGGAAGCCCAGACCTCCAGGCACACTGGAGCTGTCAAAGGCATCCAAAAAGGAGTGCAAAAGTGCCACAACATGGCAGCTTTCACAGCTTTTTCCTTAGGAAGAACCCTACTACCCGGCTGATTTACCTTCCTAGGCTTACTGTTAGGTTTAGGCCTAGGACTTTGAAAACCAGGAAGCCCTGTGCTCCAGGCACACTGCAGCTGTCCAAGGCATCCCAAGGGGAGCGCAAAAGTGACACAACTTGGCTGCCTCCAGTGCTATTTCCATGAGACCATCCCCAACCATAGGCTGATTTTCCTTCCTAGGCTTAGGGTTTGAGTTACGCCTAGGGTTAGTGTTCTTTTAACCAGAAAGCCCTGAGTTCCAAGAACACAGCAGCTGCCAAGGACTACCCAAGAAGAGCGCAAAAGTACCACAACATGCCTGCCTCCACAGCTTTTTCCTTGGGGACATCCCTAATTCCGGCCTGATTTGCCTTTCTCGTCTTAGGGTTGGGGTTAGGCCTAGGGCTAGGATTTTTAAAATCAGAAAGCCCAGACCTCCAGGCACACTGGAGCTGTCAAAGGCATCCAAAAAGGAGTGCAAAAGTGCCACAACATGGCAGCATTCACAGCTTTTTCCTTAGGAAGAACCCTGCTACCCGGCTGATTTAGCTTCCTAGGCTTACTGTTAGGCTTAGGCCTAGGACTTTGAAAACCAGGAAGCCCTGTGCTCCAGGCACACTGCTGCTGTCAAAGGTATCTCAAGGGGAGCGCAAAAGTGACACAACTTGGCTGCCTCCACTGCTATTTCCATGAGACCATCCCGAACCATAGGCTGATTTTCCTTCCTAGGCTTAGGGTTTGAGTTACGCCTAGGGTTAGTGTTCTTTTAACCAGAAATCCCTGAGTTCCAAGAATACAGCAGCTGCCAAGGACTACCCAAGAAGAGCGCAAAAGTATCACAACATGCCTGCCTCCACGGCTTTTTCCTTGGGGACATCCCTAATTCCGGCCTGATTTGCCTTTCTCGTCTTAGGGTTGGGGTTAGGCCTAGGGCTAGGATTTTTAAAATCAGGAAGCCCAGACCTCCAGGCACACTGGAGCTGTCAAAGGCATCCAAAAAGGAGTGCAAAAGTGCCACAACATGGCAGCTTTCACAGCTTTTTCCTTAGGAAGAACCCTACTACCTGTTGATGTTACCTTCCTAGGCTTACTGTTAGGCTTAGGCCTCGGACTTTGAAATCCAGGAAGCCCTGTGCTCCAGGCACACTGCAGCTGTCCAAGGCATCCCAAGGGGAGCGCAAAAGTGACACAACTTGGCTGCCTCCAGTGCTATTTCCATGAGACCATCCCCAACCATAGGCTGATTTTCCTTCCTAGGCTTAGGGTTTGAGTTACGCCTAGGGTTAGTGTTCTTTTAACCAGAAAGCCCTGAGTTCCAAGAACACAGCAGCTGCCAAGGACTACCCAAGAAGAGCGCAAAAGTACCACAACATGCCTGCCTCCACAGCTTTTTCCTTGGGGACATCCCTAATTCTGGCCTGATTTGCCTTTCTCGTCTTAGGGTTGGGGTTAGGCCTAGGGCTAGGATTTTTAAAATCAGGAAGCCCAGACCTCCAGGCACACTGGAGCTGTCAAAGGCATCCAAAAAGGAGTGCAAAAGTGCCACAACATGGCAGCATTCACAGCTTTTTCCTTAGGAAGAACCCTGCTACCCGGCTGATTTACCTTCCTAGGCTTACTGTTAGGCTTAGGCCTAGGACTTTGAAAACCAGGAAGCCCTGTGCTCTAGGCACACTGCAGCTGTCAAAGGTATCTCAAGGGGAGCGCAAAAGTGACACAACTTGGCTGCATCCACTGCTATTTCCATGAGACCATCCCGAACCATAGGCTGATTTTCCTTCCTAGGCTTAGGGTTTCAGTTACGCCTAGGGTTAGTGTTCTTTTAACCAGAAATCCCTGAGTTCCAAGAACACAGCAGCTGCCAAGGACTACCCAAGAAGAGCGCAAAAGTATCACAACATGCCTGCCTCCACGGCTTTTTCCTTGGGGACATCCCTAATTCCGGCCTGATTTGCCTTTCTCGTCTTAGGGTTGGGGTTAGGCCTAGGGCTAGGATTTTTAAAATCAGGAAGCCCAGACCTCCAGGCACACTGGAGCTGTCAAAGGCATCCAAAAAGGAGTGCAAAAGTGCCACAACATGGCAGCTTTCACAGCTTTTTCCTTAGGAAGAACCCTACTACCTGGCTGATTTACCTTCCTAGGCTTACTGTTAGGCTTAGGCCTCGGACTTTGAAAACCAGGAAGCCCTGTGCTCCAGGCACACTGCAGCTGTCCAAGGCATCCCAAGGGGAGCGCAAAAGTGACACAACTTGTCTGCCTCCAGTGCTATTTCCATGAGACCATCCCCAACCATAGGCTGATTTTCCTTCCTAGGCTTAGGGTTTGAGTTACGCCTAGGGTTAGTGTTCTTTTAACAGAAAGCCTGAGTTCCAAGAACACAGCAGCTGCCAAGGACTACCCAAGAAGAGCGCAAAAGTACCACAAACATGCCTGCCTCCACAGCTTTTTCCTTGGGGACATCCCTAATTCTGGCCTGATTTGCCTTTCTCGTCTTAGGGTTGGGGTTAGGCCTAGGCTAGGATTTTTAAAATCAGGATGCCCAGACCTCCAGGCACACTGGAGCTGTCAAAGGCATCCAAAAAGGAGTGCAAAAGTGCCACAACATGGCAGCATTCACAGCTTTTTCCTTAGGAAGAACCCTACTACCCGGCTGATTTACCTTCCTAGGCTTACTGTTAGGCTTAGGCCTAGGACTTTGAAAACCAGGAAGCCCTGTGCTCCAGGCACACTGCAGCTGTCAAAGGTATCTCAAGGGGAGCGCAAAAGTGACACAACTTGGCTGCATCCACTGCTATTTCCATGAGACCATCCCGAACCATAGGCTGATTTTCCTTCCTAGGCTTAGGGTTTGAGTTACGCCTAGGGTTAGTGTTCTTTTAACCAGAAAGCCCTGAGTTCCAAGAACACAGCAGCTGCCAAGGACTACCCAAGAAGAGCGAAAAAGTACCACAACATGCCTGCCTCCACAGCTTTTTCCTTGGGGACATCCCTAATTCCGGCCTGATTTGCCTTTCTCGTCTTAGGGTTGGGGTTAGGCCTAGGGCTAGGATTTTTAAAATCAGGAAGCCCAGACCTCCAGGCACACTGGAGCTGTCAAAGGCATCCAAAAAGGAGTGCAAAAGTGCCACAACATGGCAGCTTTCACAGCTTTTTCCTTAGGAAGAACACTACTACCCAGCTGATTTACCTTCCTAGGCTTACTGTTAGGCTTAGGCCTAGGACTTTGAAAACCAGGAAGCCCTGTGCTCCAGGCACACTGCAGCTGTCCAAGGCATCCCAAGCGGAGCGCAAAAGTGACACAACTTGGCTGCCTCCAGTTCTATTTCCATGAGACTATCCCGAACCATAGGCTGATTTTCCTTCCTAGGCTTAGGGTTTGAGTTAAGCCTAGGGTTAGTGTTCTTTTAACCAGAAAGCCCTGAGTTCCAAGAACACAGCAGCTGCCAAGGACTACCCAAGAAGAGCGCAAAAGTACCACAACATGCCTGCCTCCACAGATTTTTCCTTGGGGACATCCCTAATTCCGGCCTGATTTGCCTTTCTCGTCTTAGGGTTGGGGTTAGGCCTAGGGCTAGGATTTTTAAAATCAGGAAGCCCAGACCTCCAGGCACACTGGAGCTGTCAAAGGCATCCAGAAAGTAGTGCAGAAGTGCCACAACATGGCAGCTTTCACAGCTTTTTCCTTAGGAAGAACCCTACTACCTGGCTGATTTACCTTCCTAGGCTTACTGTTAGGCTTAGGCCTCGGACTTTGAAAACCAGGAAGCCCTGTGCTCCAGGCACACTGCAGCTGTCCAAGGCATCCCAAGGGGAGCGCAAAAGTGACACAACTTGGCTGCCTCCAGTGCTATTTCCATGAGACCATCCCCAACCATAGGCTGATTTTCCTTCCTAGGCTTAGGGTTTGAGTTACGCCTAGGGTTAGTGTTCTTTTAACCAGAAAGCCCTGAGTTCCAAGAACACAGCAGCTGCCAAGGACTACCCAAGAAGAGCGCAAAAGTACCACAACATGCCTGCCTCCACAGCTTTTTCCTTGGGGACATCCCTAATTCCGGCCTGATTTGCCTTTCTCGTCTTAGGGTTGGGGTTAGGCCTAGGGCTAGGATTTTTAAATCAGAAAGCCCAGACCTCCAGGCACACTGGAGCTGTCAAAGGCATCCAAAAAGGAGTGCAAAAGTGCCACAACATGGCAGCATTCACAGCTTTTTCCTTAGGAAGAACCCTGCTACCCGGCTGATTTAGCTTCCTAGGCTTACTGTTAGGCTTAGGCCTAGGACTTTGAAAACCAGGAAGCCCTGTGCTCCAGGCACACTGCTGCTGTCAAAGGTATCTCAAGGGGAGCGCAAAAGTGACACAACTTGGCTGCCTCCACTGCTATTTCCATGAGACCATCCCGAACCATAGGCTGATTTTCCTTCCTAGGCTTAGGGTTTGAGTTACGCCTAGGGTTAGTGTTCTTTTAACCAGAAATCCCTGAGTTCCAAGAATACAGCAGCTGCCAAGGACTACCCAAGAAGAGCGCAAAAGTATCACAACATGCCTGCCTCCACGGCTTTTTCCTTGGGGACATCCCTAATTCCGGCCTGATTTGCCTTTCTCGTCTTAGGGTTGGGGTTAGGCCTAGGGCTAGGATTTTTAAAATCAGGAAGCCCAGACCTCCAGGCACACTGGAGCTGTCAAAGGCATCCAAAAAGGAGTGCAAAAGTGCCACAACATGGCAGCTTTCACAGCTTTTTCCTTAGGAAGAACCCTACTACCTGGCTGATTTACCTTCCTAGGCTTACTGTTAGGCTTAGGCCTCGGACTTTGAAATCCAGGAAGCCCTGTGCTCCAGGCACACTGCAGCTGTCCAAGGCATCCCAAGGGGAGCGCAAAAGTGACACAACTTGGCTGCCTCCAGTGCTATTTCCATGAGACCATCCCCAACCATAGGCTGATTTTCCTTCCTAGGCTTAGGGTTTGAGTTACGCCTAGGGTTAGTGTTCTTTTAACCAGAAAGCCCTGAGTTCCAAGAACACAGCAGCTGCCAAGGACTACCCAAGAAGAGCGCAAAAGTACCACAACATGCCTGCCTCCACAGCTTTTTCCTTGGGGACATCCCTAATTCTGGCCTGATTTGCCTTTCTCGTCTTAGGGTTGGGGTTAGGCCTAGGGCTAGGATTTTTAAAATCAGGAAGCCCAGACCTCCAGGCACACTGGAGCTGTCAAAGGCATCCAAAAAGGAGTGCAAAAGTGCCACAACATGGCAGCATTCACAGCTTTTTCCTTAGGAAGAACCCTGCTACCCGGCTGATTTACCTTCCTAGGCTTACTGTTAGGCTTAGGCCTAGGACTTTGAAAACCAGGAAGCCCTGTGCTCTAGGCACACTGCAGCTGTCAAAGGTATCTCAAGGGGAGCGCAAAAGTGACACAACTTGGCTGCATCCACTGCTATTTCCATGAGACCATCCCGAACCATAGGCTGATTTTCCTTCCTAGGCTTAGGGTTTGAGTTAGGCCTAGGGTTAGTGTTCTTTTAACCAGAAAGCCCTGAGTTCCAAGAACACAGCAGCTGCCAAGGACTACCCAAGAAGAGCGCAAAAGTACCACAACATGCCTGCCTCCACAGCTTTTTCCTTGGGGATATCCCTAATTCTGGCCTGATTTGCCTTTCTCGTCTTAGGGTTGGGGTTAGGCCTAGGGCTAGGATTTTTAAAATCAGGAAGCCCAGACCTCCAGGCACACTGGAGCTGTCAAAGGCATCCAAAAAGGAGTGCAAAAGTGCCACAACTTGTCTGCCTCCACTGCTATTTCCATGAGACTATCCCCAACCATAGGCTGATTTTCCTTCCTAGGCTTAGGGTTTGAGTTAAGCCTAGGGTTAGTGTTCTTTTAACCAGAAAGCCCTGAGTTCCAAGAACACAGCAGCTGCCAAGGACTACCCAAGAAGAGCGCAAAAGTACCACAACATGCCTGCCTCCACAGCTTTTTCCTTGGGGACATCCCTAATTCCGGCCTTATTTGCCTTTCTCGTCTTAGAGTTGGGGTTAGGCCTAGGGCTAGGATTTTTAAAATCAGGAAGCCCAGACCTCCAGGCACACTGGAGCTGTCAAAGGCATCCAAAAAGGAGTGCAAAAGTGCCACAACATGGCAGCTTTCACAGCTTTTTCCTTAGGAAGAACACTACTACCCAGCTGATTTACCTTCCTAGGCTTACTGTTAGGCTTAGGCCTAGGACTTTGAAAACCAGGAAGCCCTGTGCTCCAGGCACACTGCAGCTGTCCAAGGCATCCCAAGGGGAGCGCAAAAGTGACACAATTTGGCTGCCTCCAGTTCTATTTCCATGAGACTATCCCCAACCATAGGCTGATTTTCCTTCCTAGGCTTAGGGTTTGAGTTAAGCCTAGGGTTAGTGTTCTTTTAACCAGAAAGCCCTGAGTTCCAAGAACACAGCAGCTGCCAAGGACTACTCAAGAAGAGCGCAAAAGTACCACAACATGCCTGCCTCCACAGCTTTTTCCTTGGGGACATCCCTAATTCCGGCCTGATTTGCCTTTCTCGTCTTAGGGTTGGGGTTAGGCCTAGGGCTAGGATTTTTAAAATCAGGAAGCCCAGACCTCCAGGCACACTGGAGCTGTCAAAGGCATCCAAAAAGGAGTGCAAAAGTGCCACAACATGGCAGCATTCACAGCTTTTTCCTTAGGAAGAACCCTGCTACCTGCCTGATTTACCTTCCTAGGCTTACTGTTAGGCTTAGGCCTAGGACTTTGAAAACCAGGAAGCCCTGTGCTCCAGGCACACTGCAGCTGTCCAAGGCATCCCAAGGGGAGCGCAAAAGTGAAACAACTTGGCTGCCTCCACTGCTATTTCCATGAGACCATCCCCAACCATAGGCTGATTTTCCTTCCTAGGCGTAGGGTTTGAGTTACGCCTAGGGTTAGTGTTCTTTTAACCAGAAAGCCCTGAGTTCCAAGAACACAGCAGCTGCCAAGGACTACCCAAGAAGAGCGCAAAAGTACCACAACATGCCTGCCTCCACAGCTTTTTCCTTGGGGACATCCCTAATTCCGGCCTGATTTGCCTTTCTCGTCTTAGGGTTGGGGTTAGGCCTAGGGCTAGGATTTTTAAAATCAGGAAGCCCAGACCTCCAGGCACACTCGAGCTGTCAAAGGCATCCAAAAAGGAGTGCAAAAGTGCCACAACATGGCAGCTTTCACAGCTATTTAGGAAGAACACTACTACCCAGCTGATTTACCTTCCTAGGCTTACTCTTAGGATTAGGCCTCGGACTTTGAAAACCAGGAAGCCCTGTGCTCCAGGCACACTGCAGCTGTCAAAGGCATCTCAAGGGGAGCGCAAAAGTGACACAACTTGGCTGCCTCCACTGCTATTTCCATGAGACCATCCCGAAACATAGGCTGATTTTCCTTCCTAGGCGTAGGGTTTGAGTTACGCCTAGGGTTAGTGTTCTTTTAACCAGAAAGCCCTGAGTTCCAAGAACACAGCAGCTGCCAAGGACTACCCAAGAAGAGCTCAAAAGTACCACAACATGCCTGCCTCCACAGCTTTTTCCTTGGGGACATCCCTAATTCCGGCCTGATTTGCCTTTCTCGTCTTAGGGTTGGGGTTAGGCCTAGGGCTAGGATTTATAAAATCAGGAAGCCCAGACCTCCAGGCACACTGGAGCTGTCAAAGGCATCCAAAAAGGAGTGCAAAAGTGCCACAACATGGCAGCTTTCACAGCTTTTTCCTTAGGAAGAACCCTGCTACCCGGCTGATTTACCTTCCTAGGCTTACTGTTAGGCTTAGGCCTAGGACTTTGAAAACCAGGAAGCCCTGTGCTCCAGGCACACTGCAGCTGTCCAAGGCATCCCAACGGGAGCGCAAAAGTGACACAACTTGGCTGCCTCCACTGCTATTTCCGTGAGACCATCCCCAACCATAGGCTGATTTTCCTTCCTAGGCGTAGGGTTTGAGTTACGCCTAGGGTTAGTGTTCTTTTAACCAGAAAGCCCTGAGTTCAAAGAACACAGCAGCTGCCAAGGACTACCAAAGAAGAGCACAAAAGTACCACAACATGCCTGCCTCCACTGCTTTTTCCTTGGGGACATCCCTAATTCCGGCCTGATTTGCCTTTCTCGTCTTAGGGTTGGGGTTAGGCCTAGGGCTAGGATTTTTAAAATCAGGAAGCCCAGACCTCCAGGCACACTGGAGCTGTCAAAGGCATCCAAAAAGGAGTGCAAAAGTGCCACAACTTGGCTGCCTCCACTGCTATTTCCATGAGACTATCCCCAACCATAGGCTGATTTTCCTTCCTAGGCTTAGGGTTTGAGTTAAGCCTAGGGTTAGTGTTCTTTTAACCAGAAAGCCCTGAGTTCCAAGAACACAGCAGCTGCCAAGGACTACCCAAGAAGAGCGCAAAAGTACCACAACATGCCTGCCTCCACAGCTTTTTCCTTGGGGACATCCCTAATTCCGGCCTGATTTGCCTTTCTCGTCTTAGGGTTGGGGTTAGGCCTAGGGCTAGGATTTTTAAAATCAGGAAGCCCAGACCTCCAGGCACACTGGAGCTGTCAAAGGCATCCAAAATGATTGCAAAAGTGCCACATCATGGCAGCTTTCACATCTTTGCCCTTAGGAAGAACACTCCTACCCAGCTGATTTACCTTCCTAGGCTTACTGTTAGGCTTAGGCCTCGGACTTTGAAAACCAGGAAGCCCTGTGCTCCAGGCACACTGCAGCTGTCCAAGGCATCTCAAGGGGAGCGCAAAAGTGACACAACTTGGCTGCCTCCAGTTCTATTTCCATGAGACTATCCCCAACCATAGGCTGATTTTCCTTCCTAGGCTTAGGGTTTGAGTTAAGCCTAGGGTTAGTGTTCTTTTAACCAGAAAGCCCTGAGTTCCAAGAACACAGCAGCTGCCAAGGACTACCCAAGAAGAGCGCAAAAGTACCACAACATGCCTGCCTCCACAGCTTTTTCCTTGGGGACATCCCTAATTCCGGCCTGATTTGCCTTTCTCGTCTTAGGGTTGGGGTTAGGCCTAGGGCTAGGATTTTTAAAATCAGGAAGCCCAGACCTCCAGGCACACTGGAGCTGTCAAAGGCATCCAGAAAGGAGTGCAAAAGTGCCACAACATGGCAGCTTTCACAGCTTTTTCCTAAGGAAGAACCCTACTACCCGGCTGATTTACCTTCCTAGGCTTACTGTTAGGCTTAGGCCTCGGACTTTGAAAACCAGGAAGCCCTGTGCTCCAGGCACACTGCAGCAGTCAAAGGCATCTCAAGGGGAGCGCAAAAGTGACACAACTTGGATGCATCCACTGCTATTTCCGTGAGACCATCCCCAACCATAGGCTGATTTTCCTTCCTAGGCGTAGGGTTTGAGTTACGCCTAGGGTTAGTGTTCTTTTAACCAGAAAGCCCTGAGTTCCAAGAACACAGCAAGTGCCAAGGACTACCCAAGAAGACCGCAAAAGTACCACAACATGCCTGCCTCCACAGCTTTTTCCTTGGGGACATCCCTAATTCCGGCCTGATTTGCCTTTCTCGTCTTAGGGTTGGGGTTAGGCCTAGGGCTAGGAATTTTAAAATCAGAAATCCCAGACCTCCAGGCACACTGGAGCTGTCAAAGGCATCCAAAAAGGAGTGCAAAAGTGCCACAACATGGCAGCTTTCACAGCTTTTTCCTTAGGAAGAACCCTACTACCTGGCTGATTTACCTTCCTAGGCTTACTGTTAGGCTTAGGCCTAGGACTTTGAAAACCAGGAAGCCCTGTGCTCCAGGCACACTGCAGCTGTCCAAGGCATCCCAAGGGGAGCGCAAAAGTGAAACAACTTGGCTGCCTCCACTGCTATTTCCATGAGACCATCCCCAACCATAGGCTGATTTTCCTTCCTAGGCGTAGGGTTTGAGTTACGCCTAGGGTTAGTGTTCTTTTAACCAGAAAGCCCTGAGTTCCAAGAACACAGCAGCTGCCAAGGACTACCCAAGAAGAGCGCAAAAGTACCACAACATGCCTGCCTCCACGGCTTTTTCCTTGGGGACATCCCTAATTCCGGCCTGATTTGCCTTTCTCGTCTTAGGGTTGGGGTTAGGCCTAGGGCTAGGATTTTTAAAATCAGGAAGCCCAGACCTCCAGGCACACTCGAGCTGTCAAAGGCATCCAAAAAGGAGTGCAAAAGTGCCACAACATGGCAGCTTTCACAGCTATTTAGGAAGAACACTACTACCCAGCTGATTTACCTTCCTAGGCTTACTCTTAGGATTAGGCCTCGGACTTTGAAAACCAGGAAGCCCTGTGCTCCAGGCACACTGCAGCTGTCAAAGGCATCTCAAGGGGAGCGCAAAAGTGACACAACTTGGCTGCCTCCACTGCTATTTCCATGAGACCATCCCGAAACATAGGCTGATTTTCCTTCCTAGACTTAGGGTTTGAGTTACGCCTAGGGTTAGTGTTCTTTTAACCAGAAAGCCCTGAGTTCCAAGAACACAGCAGCTGCCAAGGACTACCCAAGAAGAGCTCAAAAGTACCACAACATGCCTGCCTCCACAGCTTTTTCCTTGGGGACATCCCTAATTCCGGCCTGATTTGCCTTTCTCGTCTTAGGGTTGGGGTTAGGCCTAGGGCTAGGATTTATAAAATCAGGAAGCCCAGACCTCCAGGCACACTGGAGCTGTCAAAGGCATCCAAAAAGGAGTGCAAAAGTGCCACAACATGGCAGCTTTCACAGCTTTTTCCTTAGGAAGAACCCTGCTACCCGGCTGATTTACCTTCCTAGGCTTACTGTTAGGCTTAGGCCTAGGACTTTGAAAACCAGGAAGCCCTGTGCTCCAGGCACACTGCAGCTGTCCAAGGCATCCCAACGGGAGCGCAAAAGTGACACAACTTGGCTGCCTCCACTGCTATTTCCGTGAGACCATCCCCAACCATAGGCTGATTTTCCTTCCTAGGCGTAGGGTTTGAGTTACGCCTAGGGTTAGTGTTCTTTTAACCAGAAAGCCCTGAGTTCAAAGAACACAGCAGCTGCCAAGGACTACCAAAGAAGAGCACAAAAGTACCACAACATGCCTGCCTCCACAGCTTTTTCCTTGGGGACATCCCTAATTCCGGCCTGATTTGCCTTTCTCGTCTTAGGGTTGGGGATAGGCCTAGGGCTAGGATTTTTAAAATCAGGAAGCCCAGACCTCCAGGCACACTGGAGCTGTCAAAGGCATCCAAAAAGGAGTGCAAAAGTGCCACAACTTGGCTGCCTCCACTGCTATTTCCATGAGACTATCCCCAACCATAGGCTGATTTTCCTTCCTAGGCTTAGGGTTTGAGTTAAGCCTAGGGTTAGTGTTCTTTTAACCAGAAAGCCCTGAGTTCCAAGAACACAGCAGCTGCCAAGGACTACCCAAGAAGAGCGCAAAAGTACCACAACATGCCTGCCTCCACAACTTTTTCCTTGGGGACATCCCTAATTCCGGCCTGATTTGCCTTTCTCGTCTTAGGGTTGGGGTTAGGCCTAGGGCTAGGATTTTTAAAATCAGGAAGCCCAGACCTCCAGGCACACTGGAGCTGTCAAAGGCATCCAAAATGATTGCAAAAGTGCCACATCATGGCAGCTTTCACATCTTTTTCCTTAGGAAGAACACTCCTACCCAGCTGATTTACCTTCCTAGGCTTACTGTTAGGCTTAGGCCTCGGACTTTGAAAACCAGGAAGCCCTGTGCTCCAGGCACACTGCAGCTGTCCAAGGCATCTCAAGGGGAGCGCAAAAGTGACACAACTTGGCTGCCTCCAGTTCTATTTCCATGAGACTATCCCCAACCATAGGCTGATTTTCCTTCCTAGGCTTAGGGTTTGAGTTAAGCCTAGGGTTAGTGTTCTTTTAACCAGAAAGCCCTGAGTTCCAAGAACACAGCAGCTGCCAAGGACTACCCAAGAAGAGCGCAAAAGTACCACAACATGCCTGCCTCCACAGCTTTTTCCTTGGGGACATCCCTAATTCCGGCCTGATTTGCCTTTCTCGTCTTAGGGTTGGGGTTAGGCCTAGGGCTAGGATTTTTAAAATCAGGAAGCCCAGACCTCCAGGCACACTGGAGCTGTCAAAGGCATCCAGAAAGGAGTGCAAAAGTGCCACAACATGGCAGCTTTCACAGCTTTTTCCTAAGGAAGAACCCTACTACCCGGCTGATTTACCTTCCTAGGCTTACTGTTAGGCTTAGGCCTCGGACTTTGAAAACCAGGAAGCCCTGTGCTCCAGGCACACTGCAGCAGTCAAAGGCATCTCAAGGGGAGCGCAAAAGTGACACAACTTGGATGCATCCACTGCTATTTCCGTGAGACCATCCCCAACCATAGGCTGATTTTCCTTCCTAGGCGTAGGGTTTGAGTTACGCCTAGGGTTAGTGTTCTTTTAACCAGAAAGCCCTGAGTTCCAAGAACACAGCAAGTGCCAAGGACTACCCAAGAAGACCGCAAAAGTACCACAACATGCCTGCCTCCACAGCTTTTTCCTTGGGGACATCCCTAATTCCGGCCTGATTTGCCTTTCTCGTCTTAGGGTTGGGGTTAGGCCTAGGGCTAGGAATTTTAAAATCAGAAATCCCAGACCTCCAGGCACACTGGAGCTGTCAAAGGCATCCAAAAAGGAGTGCAAAAGTGCCACAACATGGCAGCTTTCACAGCTTTTTCCTTAGGAAGAACCCTACTACCTGGCTGATTTACCTTCCTAGGCTTACTGTTAGGCTTAGGCCTAGGACTTTGAAAACCAGGAAGCCCTGTGCTCCAGGCACACTGCAGCTGTCAAAGGCATGCCAAGAGGAGTGCAAAAGTGACACAACTTGGCTGCCTCCACTGCTATTTCCATGAGACCATCCCGAACCATAGGCTGATTTTCCTTCCTAGGCTTAGGGTTTGAGTTACGCCTAGGGTTAGTGTTCTTTTAACCAGAAAGCCCTGAGTTCCAAGAACACAGCAGCTGCCAAGGACTACCCAAGAAGAGCTCAAAAGTACCACAGCATGCCTGCCTCCACAGCTTTTTCCTTGGGGACATCCCTAATTCCGGCCTGATTTGCCTTTCTCGTCTTAGGGTTGGGGTTAGGCCTAGGGCTAGGATTTTTAAAATCAGGAAGCCCAGACCTCCAGGCACACTCGAGCTGTCAAAGGCATCCAAAAAGGAGTGCAAAAGTGCCACAACATGGCAGCTTTCACAGCTTTTTCCTTAGGAAGAACACTACTACCCAGCTGATTTACCTTCCTAGGCTTACTCTTAGGATTAGGCCTCGGACTTTGAAAACCAGGAAGCCCTGTGCTCCAGGCATACTGCAGCTGTCAAAGGCATCTCAAGGGGAGCGCAAAAGTGACACAACTTGGCTGCCTCCACTGCTATTTCCATGAGACCATCCCGAAACATAGGCTGATTTACCTTCCTAGGCTTAGGGTTTGAGTTACGCCTAGGGTTAGTGTTCTTTTAACCAGAAATCCCTGAGTTCCAAGAACACAGCAGCTGCCAAGGACTACCCAAGAAGAGCTCAAAAGTACCACAACATGCCTGCCTCCACGGCTTTTTCCTTGGGGACATCCCTAATTCCGGCCTGATTTGCCTTTCTCGTCTTAGGGTTGGGGTTAGGCCTAGGGCTAGGATTTTTAAAATCAGGAAGCCCAGACCTCCAGGCACACTGGAGCTGTCAAAGGCATCCAAAAAGGAGTGCAAAAGTGCCACAACATGGCAGCATTCACAGCTTTTTCCTTAGGAAGAACCCTGCTACCCGGCTGATTTACCTTCCTAGGCTTACTGTTAGGCTTAGGCCTAGGACTTTGAAAACCAGGAAGCCCTGTGCTCCAGGCACACTGCAGCTGTCCAAGGCATCCCAAGGGGAGCGCAAAAGTGACACAACTTGGCTGCCTCCACTGCTATTTCCATGAGACCATCCCCAACCATAGGCTGATTTTCCTTCCTAGGCTTAGGGTTTGAGTTACGCCTAGGGTTAGTGTTCTTTTAACCAGAAATCCTTGAGTTCCAAGAACACAGCAGCTGCCAAGGACTACCCAAGAAGAGCGCAAAAGTACCACAACATGCCTGCCTCCACGGCTTTTTCCTTGGGGACATCCCTAATTCCGGCCTGATTTGCCTTTCTCGTCTTAGGGTTGGGGTTAGGCCTAGGGCTAGGATTTTTAAAATCAGGAAGCCCAGACCTCCAGGCACACTGGAGCTGTCAAAGGCATCCAAAAAGGAGTGCAAAAGTGCCACAACATGGCAGCTTTCACAGCTTTTTCCTTAGAAAGAACCCTACTACCCGGCTGATTTACCTTCCTAGGCTTACTGTTAGGCTTAGGCCTCGGACTTTGAAAACCAGAAAGCCCTGTGCTCCAGGCACACTGCAGCTGTCCAAGGCATCTCAAGGGGAGCGCAAAAGTGACACAACTTGGCTGCCTCCACAGCTATTTCCATGAGACCATCCCCAACCATAGGCTGATTTTCCTTCCTCGGCTTAGGGTTTGAGTTACGCCTAGGGTTAGTGTTCTTTTAACCAGAAAGCCCTGAGTTCCAAGAACACAGCAGCTGCCAAGGACTACCCAAGAAGAGCGCAAAAGTACCACAACATGCCTGCCTCCACAGCTTTTTCCTTGGGGACATCCCTAATTCCGGCCTGATTTGCCTTTCTCGTCTTAGGGTTGGGGTTAGGCCTAGGGCTAGGATTTTTAAAATCAGGAAGCCCAGATCTCCAGGCACACTGGAGCTGTCAAAGGCATCCAAAAAGGAGTGTAAAAGTGCCACAACATGGCGGCATTCACAGCTTTTTCCTTAGGAAGGACCCTACTACATGCCTGATTTCCCTTCCTAGGCTTACTGTTAGGCTTAGGCCTAGGACTTTGAAAACCAGGAAGCCCTGTGCTCCAGGCACACTGCAGCTGTCCAAGGCATCCCAACGGGAGCGCAAAAGTGACACAACTTGGCTGCCTCCACTGCTATTTCCGTGAGACCATCCCCAACCATAGGCTGATTTTCCTTCCTAGGCGTAGGGTTTGAGTTACGCCTAGGGTTAGTGTTCTGTTAACCAGAAAGCCCTGAGTTCAAAGAACACAGCAGCTGCCAAGGACTACCAAAGAAGAGCACAAAAGTACCACAACATGCCTGCCTCCACAGCTTTTTCCTTGGGGACATCCCTAATTCCGGCCTGATTTGCCTTTCTCGTCTTAGGGTTGGGGTTAGGCCTAGGGCTAGGATTTTTAAAATCAGGAAGCCCAGACCTCCAGGCACACTGGAGCTGTCAAAGGCATCCAAAAAGGAGTGCAAAAGTGCCACAACTTGGCTGCCTCCACTGCTATTTCCATGAGACTATCCCCAACCATAGGCTGATTTTCCTTCCTAGGCTTAGGGTTTGAGTTAAGCCTAGGGTTAGTGTTCTTTTAACCAGAAAGCCCTGAGTTCCAAGAACACAGCAGCTGCCAAGGACTACCCAAGAAGAGCGCAAAAGTATCACAACATGCCTGCCTCCACAGCTTTTTCCTTGGGGACATCCCTAATTCCGGCCTGATTTGCCTTTCTCGTCTTAGGGTTGGGGTTAGGCCTAGGGCTAGGATTTTTAAAATCAGGAAGCCCAGACCTCCAGGCACACTGGAGCTGTCAAAGGCATCCAAAATGATAGCAAAAGTGCCACATCATGGCAGCTTTCACATCTTTTTCCTTAGGAAGAACACTCCTACCCAGCTGATTTACCTTCCTAGGCTTACTGTTAGGCTTAGGCCTCGGACTTTGAAAACCAGGAAGCCCTGTGCTCCAGGCACACTGCAGCTGTCCAAGGCATCTCAAGGGGAGCGCAAAAGTGACACAACTTGGCTGCCTCCAGTTCTATTTCCATGAGACTATCCCCAACCATAGGCTGATTTTCCTTCCTAGGCTTAGGGTTTGAGTTACGCCTAGGGTTAGTGTTCTTTTAACCAGAAAGCCCTGAGTTCCAAGAACACAGCAGCTGCCAAGGACTACCCAAGAAGAGCGCAAAAGTACCACAACATGCCTGCCTCCACAGCTTTTTCCTTGGGGACATCCCTAATTCCGGCCTGATTTGCCTTTCTCGTCTTAGGGTTGGGGTTAGGCCTAGGGCTAGGATTTTTAAAATCAGGAAGCCCAGACCTCCAGGCACACTCGAGCTGTCAAAGGCATCCAGAAAGGAGTGCAAAAGTGCCACAACATGGCAGCTTTCACAGCTTTTTCCTAAGGAAGAACCCTACTACCCGGCTGATTTACCTTCCTAGGCTTACTGTTAGGCTTAGGCCTCGGACTTTGAAAACCAGGAAGCCCTGTGCTCCAGGCACACTGCAGCAGTCAAAGGCATCTCAAGGGGAGCGCAAAAGTGACACAACTTGGCTGCCTCCACTGCTATTTCCGTGAGACCATCCCCAACCATAGGCTGATTTTCCTTCCTAGGCGTAGGGTTTGAGTTACGCCTAGGGTTAGTGTTCTTTTAACCAGAAAGCCCTGAGTTCCAAGAACACAGCAACTGCCAAGGACTACCCAAGAAGACCGCAAAAGTACCACAACATGCCTGCCTCCACAGCTTTTTCCTTGGGGACATCCCTAATTCCGGCCTGATTTGCCTTTCTCGTCTTAGGGTTGGGGTTAGGCCTAGGGCTAGGAATTTTAAAATCAGAAATCCCAGACCTCCAGGCACACTGGAGCTGTCAAAGGCATCCAGAAAGGAGTGCAAAAGTGCCACAACATGGCAGCTTTCACAGCTTTTTCCTTAGGAAGAACCCTACTACCTGGCTGATTTACCTTCCTAGGCTTACTGTTAGGCTTAGGCCTAGGACTTTGAAAACCAGGAAGCCCTGTGCTCCAGGCACACTGCAGCTGTCAAAGGCATGCCAAGAGGAGTGCAAAAGTGACACAACTTGGCTGCCTCCAGTGCTATTTCCATGAGACCATCCCGAACCATAGGCTGATTTTCCTTCCTAGGCTTAGGGTTTGAGTTACGCCTAGGGTTAGTGTTCTTTTAACCAGAAAGCCCTGAGTTCCAAGAACACAGCAGCTGCCAAGGACTACCCAAGAAGAGCTCAAAAGTACCACAACATGCCTGCCTCCACAGCTTTTTCCTTGGGGACATTCCTAATTCCGGCCTGATTTGCCTTTCTCGTCTTAGGGTTGGGGTTAGGCCTAGGGCTAGGATTTTTAAAATCAGGAAGCCCAGACCTCCAGGCACACTCGAGCTGTCAAAGGCATCCAAAAAGGAGTGCAAAAGTGCCACAACATGGCAGCTTTCACAGCTTTTTCCTTAGGAAGAACACTACTACCCAGCTGATTTACCTTCCTAGGCTTACTCTTAGGATTAGGCCTCGGACTTTGAAAACCAGGAAGCCCTGTGCTCCAGGCATACTGCAGCTGTCAAAGGCATCTCAAGGGGAGCACAAAAGTGACACAACTTGGCTGCCTCCAGTGCTATTTCCATGAGACCATCCCGAAACATAGGCTGATTTACCTTCCTAGGCTTAGGGTTTGAGTTAGGCCTAGGGTTAGTGTTCTTTTAACCAGAAATCCCTGAGTTCCAAGAACACAGCAGCTGCCAAGGACTACCCAAGAAGAGCTCAAAAGTACCACAACATGCCTGCCTCCACGGCTTTTTCCTTGGGGACATCCCTAATTCCGGCCTGATTTGCCTTTCTCGTCTTAGGGTTGGGGTTAGGCCTAGGGCTAGGATTTTTAAAATCAGGAAGCCCAGACCTCCAGGCACACTGGAGCTGTCAAAGGCATCCAAAAAGGAGTGCAAAAGTGCCACAACATGGCAGCATTCACAGCTTTTTCCTTAGGAAGAACCCTACTACCCGGCTGATTTACCTTCCTAGGCTTACTCTTAGGCTTAGGCCTTGGACTTTGAAAACCAGGAAGCCCTGTGCTCCAGGCACACTGCAGCTGTCAAAGGCATGCCAAGGGGAGCGCAAAAGTGACACAACTTGGCTGCCTCCAGTGCTATTTCCATGAGACCATCCCCAACCATAGGCTGATTTTCCTTCCTAGGCTTAGGGTTTGAGTTACGCCTAGGGTTAGTGTTCTTTTAACCAGAAAGCCCTGAGTTCCAAGAACACAGCAGCTGCCAAGGACTACCCAAGAAGAGCGCAAAAGTACCACAACATGCCTGCCTCCACAGCTTTTTCCTTGGGGACATCCCTAATTCCGGCCTGATTTGCCTTTCTCGTCTTAGGGTTGGGGTTAGGCCTAGGGCTAGGATTTTTAAAATCAGGAAGCCCAGATCTCCAGGCACACTGGAGCTGTCAAAGGCATCCAAAAAGGAGTGTAAAAGTGCCACAACATGGCGGCATTCACAGCTTTTTCCTTAGGAAGGACCCTACTACATGCCTGATTTCCCTTCCTAGGCTTACTGTTAGGCTTAGGCCTAGGACTTTGAAAACCAGGAAGCCCTGTGCTCCAGGCACACTGCAGCTGTCCAAGGCATCCCAAGGGGAGCGCAAAAGTGACACAACTTGGCTGCCTCCAGTGCTATTTCCATGAGACCATCCCCAATCATAGGCAGATTTTCCTTCCTAGGCTTAGGGTTTGAGTTACGCCTAGGGTTAGTGTTCTTTTAACCAGAAATCCTTGAGTTCCAAGAACACAGCAGCTGCCAAGGACTACCCAAGAAGAGCGCAAAAGTACCACAACATGCCTGCCTCCACGGCTTTTTCCTTGGGGACACCCCTAATTCCGGCCTGATTTGCCTTTTTCGTCTTAGGGTTGGGGTTAGGCCTAGGGCTAGGATTTTTAAAATCAGGAAGCCCAGAACTCCAGGCACACTGCAGCTGTCAAAGGCATCCAGAAAGGAGTGCAAAAGTGCCACAACATGGCAGCTTTCACAGCTTTTCCTTACGAAGAACCCTCCTACCCGGCTGATTTACCTTCCTAGGCTTACTGTTAGGCTTAGGCCTAGGACTTTGAAAACCAGGAAGCCCTGTGCTCCAGGCACACTGCAGCTGTCAAAGTCATCCCAAGGGGAGCGCAAAAGTGACACAACTTGGCTGCCTCCACTGCTATTTCCATGAGACCATCCCCAACCATAGGCTGATTTTCCTTCCTAGGCTTAGGGTTTGAGTTAGGCCTAGGGTTAGTGTTCTTTTAACCAGAAAGCCCTGAGTTCCAAGAACACAGCAGCTGCCAAGGACTACCCAAGAAGAGCGCAAAAGTACCACAACATGCCTGCCTCCACAGCTTTTTCCTTGGGGACATCCCCAATTCCGGCCTGATTTGCCTTTTTCGTCTTAGGGTTGGGGTTAGGCCTAGGGCTAGGATTTTTAAAATCCGGAAGCCCAGACCTCCAGGCACACTGGAGCTGTCAAAGGCATCCAGAAAGGAGTGCAAAAGTGCCACAACATGGCAGCTTTCACAGCTTTTTCCTTAGGAAGGCCCCTACTACCCGGCTGATTTACCTTCCTAGGCTTACTGTTAGGCTTAGGCCTAGGACTTTGAAAACCAGGAAGCCCTGTGCTCCAGGCACACTGCAGCTGTCAAAGGCATCCCAAGCGGAGTGCAAAAGTGACACAACTTGGCTGCCTCCACTGCTATTTCCATGAGACCATCCCGAACCATAGGCTGATTTTCCTTCCTAGGCTTAGGGTTTGAGTTAGGCCTAGGGTTAGTGTTCTTTTAACCAGAAAGCCCTGAGTTCCAAGAACACAGCAGCTGCCAAGGACTACCCAAGAAGAGCGCAAAAGTACCACAACATGCCTGCCTCCATAGCTTTTTCCTTGGGGACATCCCTAATTCCGGTCTGATTTGCCTTTCTCGTCTTAGGGTTGGGGTTAGGCCTAGGGCTAGGATTTTTAAAATCAGGAAGCCCAGACCTCCAGGCACACTGCAGCTGTCAAAGGCATCCAGAAAGGAGTGCAAAAGTGCCACAACATGGCAGCTTTCACAGCTTTTTCCTTAGGAAGAACCCTACTACCCGGCTGATTTACCTTCCTAGGCTTACTGTTAGGCTTAGGCCTAGGACTTTGAAAACCAGGAAGCCCTGTGCTCCAGGCACACTGCAGTTGTTAAAGGCATCCCAAGGGGAGTGCAAAAGTGACACAACTTGGCTGCCTCCACTGCTATTTCCATGAGACCATCCCCAACCATAGGCTGATTTTCCTTCCTAGGCGTAGGGTTTGAGTTACGCCTAGGGTTAGTGTGCTTTTAACCAGAAAGCTCTCAGTTCTAAGAACACAGCAGCTGCCAAGGACTACCCAAGAAGAGCGCAAAAGTACCACAACATGCCTGCCTCCACAGCTTTTTCCTTGGGGACATCCCTAATTCCGGGCTGATGTGCCTTTCTCGTCTTAGGGTTGGGGTTAGGCCTAGGGCTAGGATTTATAAAATCAGGAAGCCCAGACCTCCAGGCACACTGGAGCTGTCAAAGGCATCCAAAAAGGAGTGCAAAAGTGCCACAACATGGCAGCTTTCACAGCTTTTTCCTTAGGAAGACCCGTACTACCCAACCAGGAAGCCCTGTGCTCCAGGCACACTGCAGCTGTCCAAGGCATCCAAAGGGGAGCGCAAAAGTGACACAACTTGGCTGCCTCCACTGCTCTTTCCATGAGACCATCCCCAAACATAGGCTGATTTTCCTTCCTAGGCTTAGGGTTTGAGTTACGCCTAGGGTTAGTGTGCTTTTAACCAGAAAGCCCTGAGTTCTAAGAACACAGCAGCTGCCAAGGACTACCCAAGAAGAGCGCAAAAGTACCACAACATGCCTGCCTCCACAGCTTTTTCCTTGGGGACATCCCTAATTCCGGCCTGATGTGCCTTTCTCGTCTTAGGGTTGGGGTTAGGCCTAGGGCTAGGATTTTTAAAATCAGGGAGCCCAGACCTCCAGGCACACTGGAGCTGTCAAAGGCATCCAGAAAGGAGTGCAAAAGTGCCACAACATGGCAGCTTTCACAGCTTTTTCCTTAGGAAGAACCCTACTACCCGGCTGATTTACCTTCCTAGGCTTACTGTTAGGCTTAGGCCTAGGACTTTGAAAACCAGGAAGCCCTGTGCTCCAGGCACACTGCAGTTGTTAAAGGCATCCCAAGGGGAGTGCAAAAGTGACACAACTTGGCTGCCTCCACTGCTATTTCCATGAGACCATCCCCAACCATAGGCTGATTTTCCTTCCTAGGCGTAGGGTTTGAGTTACGCCTAGGGTTAGTGTGCTTTTAACCAGAAAGCTCTCAGTTCTAAGAACACAGCAGCTGCCAAGGACTACCCAAGAAGAGCGCAAAAGTACCACAACATGCCTGCCTCCACAGCTTTTTCCTTGGGGACATCCCTAATTCCGGGCTGATGTGCCTTTCTCGTCTTAGGGTTGGGGTTAGGCCTAGGGCTAGGATTTATAAAATCAGGAAGCCCAGACCTCCAGGCACACTGGAGCTGTCAAAGGCATCCAAAAAGGAGTGCAAAAGTGCCACAACATGGCAGCTTTCACAGCTTTTTCCTTAGGAAGACCCGTACTACCCAACCAGGAAGCCCTGTGCTCCAGGCACACTGCAGCTGTCCAAGGCATCCAAAGGGGAGCGCAAAAGTGACACAACTTGGCTGCCTCCACTGCTCTTTCCATGAGACCATCCCCAAACATAGGCTGATTTTCCTTCCTAGGCTTAGGGTTTGAGTTACGCCTAGGGTTAGTGTGCTTTTAACCAGAAAGCCCTGAGTTCTAAGAACACAGCAGCTGCCAAGGACTACCCAAGAAGAGCGCAAAAGTACCACAACATGCCTGCCTCCACAGCTTTTTCCTTGGGGACATCCCTAATTCCGGGCTGATGTGCCTTTCTCGTCTTAGGGTTGGGGTTAGGCCTAGGGCTAGGATTTTTAAAATCAGGAAGCCCAGACCTCCAGGCACACTGGAGCTGTCAAAGGCATCCAGAAAGGAGTGCAAAAGTGCCACAACATGGCAGCTTTCACAGCTTTTTCCTTAGGAAGAACCCTACTACCCGGCTGATTTACCTTCCTAGGCTTACTGTTAGGCTTAGGCCTAGGACTTTGAAAACCAGGAAGCCCTGTGCTCCAGGCACACTGCAGTTGTTAAAGGCATCCCAAGGGGAGTGCAAAAGTGACACAACTTGGCTGCCTCCACTGCTATTTCCATGAGACCATCCCCAACCATAGGCTGATTTTCCTTCCTAGGCTTAGGGTTTGAGTTAGGCCTAGGGTTAGTGTTCTTTTAACCAGAAAGCCCTGAGTTCCAAGAACACAGCAGCTGCCAAGGACTACCCAAGAAGAGCGCAAAAGTACCACAACATGCCTGCCTCCACTGCTTTTTCCTTGGGGACATCCCTAATTCCGGCCTGATTTGCCTTTCTCGTCTTAGGGTTGGGGTTAGGCCTAGGGCTAGGATTTTTAAAATCAGGAAGCCCAGACCTCCAGGCACACTGGAGCTGTCAAAGGCATCCAAAAAGGAGTGCAAAAGTGCCACAACATGGCAGCTTTCACAGCTTTTTCCTTAGGAAGAACCCTACTACCCGGCTGATTTACCTTCCTAGGCTTACTGTTAGGCTTAGGCCTAGGACTTTGAAAACCAGGAAGCCCTGTGCTCCAGGCACACTTCAGCTGTCCAAGGCATCCCAAGGGGAGTGCAAAAGTGACACAACTTGGCTGCCTCCACTGCTCTTTCCATGAGACCATCCCCAACCATAGGCTGATTTTCCTTCCTAGGCTTAGGGTTTGAGTTAGGCCTAGGGTTAGTGTGCTTTTAACCAGAAAGCCCTGAGTTCTAAGAACACAGCAGCTGCCAAGGACTACCCAAGAAGAGCGCAAAAGTCCCACAACATGCCTGCCTCCACAGCTTTTTCCTTGGGGACATCCCTAATTCCGGCCTGATTGCATTTCTCGTCTTAGGGTTGGGGTTAGGCCTAGGGCTAGGATTTTTAAAATCAGGAAGCCCAGACCTCCAGGCACACTGGAGCTGTCAAAGGCATCCAGAAAGGAGTGCAAAAGTGCCACAACATGGCAGCTTTCACAGCTTTTTCCTTAGGAAGACCCCTACTACCCGGCTGATTTACCTTCCTAGGCTTACTGTTAGGCTTAGGCCTAGGACTTTGAAAACCAGGAAGCCCTGTGCTCCAGGCACACTTCAGCTGTCCAAGGCATCCCAAGGGGAGTGCAAAAGTGACACAACTTGGCTGCCTCCACTGCTCTTTCCATGAGACCATCCCCAACCATAGGCTGATTTTCCTTCCTAGGCTTAGGGTTTGAGTTAGGCCTAGGGTTAGTGTGCTTTTAACCAGAAAGCCCTGAGTTCTAAGAACACAGCAGCTGCCAAGGACTACCCAAGAAGAGCGCAAAAGTACCACAACATGCCTGCCTCCACAGCTTTTTCCTTGGGGACATCCCTAATTCCGGCCTGATTGCATTTCTCGTCTTAGGGTTGGGGTTAGGCCTAGGGCTAGGATTTTTAAAATCAGGAAGCCCAGACCTCCAGGCACACTGGAGCTGTCAAAGGCATCCAGAAAGGAGTGCAAAAGTGCCACAACATGGCAGCTTTCACAGCTTTTTCCTTAGGAAGACCCCTACTACCCAACCAGGAAGACCTCTGCTCCAGGCACACTGCAGCTGTCCAAGGCATCCCAAGGGGAGCGCAAAAGTGACACAACTTGGCTGCCTCCACTGCTCTTTCCATGAGACCATCCCCAAAATTAGGCTGATTTTCCTTCCTAGGCGTAGGGTTTGAGTTACGCCTAGGGTTAGTGTTCTTTTAACCAGAAAGCCCCGAGTTCCAAGAACACAGCAGCTGCCAAGGACTACCCAAGAAGAGCGCAAAAGTACCACAACATGCCTGCCTCCACAGCTTTTTCCTTGGGGACATCCCTAATTCCGGCCTGATTTGCCTTTCTCGTCTTAGGGTTGGGGTTAGGCCTAGGGCTAGGATTTTTAAAATCAGGAAGCCCAGACCTCCAGGCACACTGGAGCTGTCAAAGGCATCCAGAAAGGAGTGCAAAAGTGCCACAACATGGCAGCTTTCACAGCTTTTTCCTTAGGAAGAACCCTACTACCCGGCTGATTTACCTTCCTAGGCTTACTGTTAGGCTTAGGCCTAGGACTTTGAAAACCAGGAAGCCCTGTGCTCCAGGCACACTGCAGCTGTCCAAGGCATCCCAAGGGGAGCGCAAAAGTGACACAACTTGGCTGCCTCCACTGCTCTTTCCATGAGACCATCCCCAACCATAATCTGATTTTCCTTCCTAGGCTTAGGGTTTGAGTTACGCCTAGGGTTAGTGTGCTTTTAACCAGAAAGCCCTGAGTTCTAAGAACACAGCAGCTGCCAAGGACTACCCAAGAAGAGCGCAAAAGTACCACAACATGCCTGCCTCCACAGCTTTTTCCTTGGGGACATCCCTAATTCAGGCCTGATTTGCCTTTTTCGTCTTAGGGTTGGGGTTAGGCCTAGGGCTAGGATTTTTAAAATCAGGAAGCCCAGACCTCCAGGCACACTGGAGCTGTCAAAGGCATCCAAAAAGGAGTGCAAAAGTGCCACAAAATGGCAGCTTTCACAGCTTTTTCCTTAGGAAGGCCCCTACTACCCAGCCGATTTACCTTCCTAGGCTTACTGTTAGGCTTAGGCCTAGGACTTTGAAAACCAGGAAGCCCTGTGCTCCAGGCACACTGCAGCTGTCCAAGGCATCCCAAGGGGAGCGCAAAAGTGACACAACTTGGCTGCCTCCACTGCTATTTCCATGAGACCATCCCCAACCATAATCTGATATTCCTTCCTAGGCTTAGGGTTTGAGTTACGCCTAGGGTTAGTGTGCTTTTAACCAGAAAGCCCTGAGTTCTAAGAACACAGCAGCTGCCAAGGACTACCCAAGAAGAGCGCAAAAGTACCACAACATGCCTGCCTCCACAGCTTTTTCCTTGGGGACATCCCTAATTCCGGCCTGATGTGCCTTTCTCGTCTTAGGGTTGGGGTTAGGCCTAGGGCTAGGATTTTTAAAATCAGGAAGCCCAGACCTCCAGGCACACTGGAGCTGTCAAAGGCATCCAAAAAGGAGTGCAAAAGTGCCACAACATGGCAGCTTTCACAGCTTTTTCCTTAGGAAGAACCCTACTACCCGGCTGATTTACCTTCCTAGGCTTACTGTTAGGCTTAGGCCTAGGACTTTGAAAACCAGGAAGCCCTGTGCTCCAGGCACACTGCAGCTGTCCAAGGCATTCCAAAGGGGAGCGCAAAAGTGACACAACTTGGCTGCCTCCACTGCTATTTCCATGAGACCATCCCCAACCATAGGCTGAGATTCCTTCCTAGTGTTGAGGTTTGAGTTACGCCTAGGGTTAGTGTTCTTTTAACCAGAAAGCCCTGAGTTCCAAGAACACAGCAGCTGCCAAGGACTACCCAAGAAGAGCGCAAAAGTACCACAACATGCCTGCCTCCACAGCTTTTTCCTTGGGGATATCCCTAATTCCGGCCTGATTTGCCTTTCTCGTCTTAGGGTTGGGGTTAGGCCTAGGGCTAGGATTTTTAAAATCAGGAAGCCCAGACCTCCAGGCACACTGGAGCTGTCAAAGGCATCCAGAAAGGAGTGCAAAAGTGCCACAACATGGCAGCTTTCACAGCTTTTTCCTTAGGAAGACCCCTACTACCCAACCAGGAAGCCCTCTGCTCCAGGCACACTGCAGCTGTCCAAGGCATCCCAAGGGGAGCGCAAAAGTGACACAACTTGGCTGCCTCCACTGCTCTTTCCATGAGACCATCCCCAAAATTAGGCTGATTTTCCTTCCTAGGCGTAGGGTTTGAGTTACGCCTAGGGTTAGTGTTCTTTTAACCAGAAAGCCCTGAGTTCTAAGAACACAGCAGCTGCCAAGGACTACCCAAGAAGAGCGCAAAAGTACCACAACATGCCTGCCTCCACAGCTTTTTCCTTGGGGACATCCCTAATTCTGGGCTGATTTGCCTTTCTCGTCTTAGGGTTGGGGTTAGGCCTAGGGCTAGGATTTTTAAAATCAGGAAGCCCAGACCTCCAGGCACACTGGAGCTGTCAAAGGCATCCAAAAAGGAGTGCAAAAGTGCCACAACATGGCAGCTTTCACAGCTTTTTCCTTAGGAAGAACCCTACTACCCGGCTGATTTACCTTCCTAGGCTTACTGTTAGGCTTAGGCCTAGGACTTTGAAAACCAGGAAGCCCTGTGCTCCAGGCACACTGCAGCTGTCCAAGGCATCCCAAGGGGAGCGCAAAAGTGACACAACTTGGCTGCCTCCACTGCTCTTTCCATGAGACCATCCCCAACCATAATCTGATTTTCCTTCCTAGGCTTAGGGTTTGAGTTACGCCTAGGGTTAGTGTGCTTTTAACCAGAAAGCCCTGAGTTCTAAGAACACAGCAGCTGCCAAGGACTACCCAAGAAGAGCGCAAAAGTACCACAACATGCCTGCCTCCACAGCTTTTTCCTTGGGGACATCCCTAATTCCGGCCTGATGTGCCTTTCTCGTCTTAGGGTTGGGGTTAGGCCTAGGGCTAGGATTTTTAAAATCAGGAAGCCCAGACCTCCAGGCACACTGGAGCTGTCAAAGGCATCCAAAAAGGAGTGCAAAAGTGCCACAACATGGCAGCTTTCACAGCTTTTTCCTTAGGAAGAACCCTACTACCCGGCTGATTTACCTTCCTAGGCTTACTGTTAGGCTTAGGCCTAGGACTTTGAAAACCAGGAAGCCCTGTGCTCCAGGCACACTGCAGCTGTCCAAGGCATCCCAAGGGGAGCGCAAAAGTGACACAACTTGGCTGCCTCCACTGCTCTTTCCATGTGACCATCCCCAAACATAGGCTGATTTTCCTTCCTAGGCGTAGGGTTTGAGTTACGCCTAGGGTTAGTGTGCTTTTAACCAGAAAGCCCTGAGTTCTAAGAACACAGCAGCTGCCAAGGACTACCCAAGAAGAGCGCAAAAGTACCACAACATGCCTGCCTCCACAGCTTTTTCCTTGGGGACATCCCTAATTCCGGGCTGATGTGCCTTTCTCGTCTTAGGGTTGGGGTTAGGCCTAGGGCTAGGATTTTTAAAATCAGGAAGCCCAGACCTCCAGGCACACTGGAGCTGTCAAAGGCATCCAAAAAGGAGTGCAAAAGTGCCACAACATGGCAGCTTTCACAGCTTTTTCCTTAGGAAGAACCCTACTACCCGGCTGATTTACCTTCCTAGGCTTACTGTTAGGCTTAGGCCTAGGACTTTGAAAACCAGGAAGCCCTGTGCTCCAGGCACACTGCAGTTGTTAAAGGCATCCCAAGGGGAGTGCAAAAGTGACACAACTTGGCTGCCTCCACTGCTATTTCCATGAGACCATCCCCAACCATAGGCTGATTTTCCTTCCTAGGCTTAGGGTTTGAGTTAGGCCTAGGGTTAGTGTTCTTTTAACCAGAAAGCCCTGAGTTCCAAGAACACAGCAGCTGCCAAGGACTACCCAAGAAGAGCGCAAAAGTACCACAACATGCCTGCCTCCACAGCTATTTCCTTGGGGATATCCCTAATTCCGGCCTGATTTGCCTTTCTCGTCTTAGGGTTGGGGTTAGGCCTAGGGCTAGGATTTTTAAAATCAGGAAGCCCAGACCTCCAGGCACACTGGAGCTGTCAAAGGCATCCAGAAAGGAGTGCAAAAGTGCCACAACATGGCAGCTTTCACAGCTTTTTCCTTAGGAAGACCCCTACTACCCAACCAGGAAGCCCTCTGCTCCAGGCACACTGCAGCTGTCCAAGGCATCCCAAGGGGAGCGCAAAAGTGACACAACTTGGCTGCCTCCACTGCTCTTTCCATGAGACCATCCCCAACCATAATCTGATTTTCCTTCCTAGGCTTAGGGTTTGAGTTAGGCCTAGGGTTAGTGTTCTTTTAACCAGAAAGCCCTGAGTTCCAAGAACACAGCAGCTGCCAAGGACTACCCAAGAAGAGCGCAAAAGTACCACAACATGCCTGCCTCCACAGCTTTTTCCTTGGGGACATCCCTAATTCCGGCCTGATGTGCCTTTCTCGTCTTAGGGTTGGGGTTAGGCCTAGGGCTAGGATTTTTAAAATCAGGAAGCCCAGACCTCCAGGCACACTCGAGCTGTCAAAGGCATCCAAAAAGGAGTGCAAAAGTGCCACAACATGGCAGCTTTCACAGCTTTTTCCTTAGGAAGAACCCTACTACCCGGCTGATTTACCTTCCTAGGCTTACTGTTAGGCTTAGGCCTAGGACTTTGAAAACCAGGAAGCCCTGTGCTCCAGGCACACTGCAGCTGTCCAAGGCATTCCAAAAAGGAGCGCAATAGTGACACAACTTGGCTGCCTCCACTGCTATTTCCATGAGACCATCCCCAACCATAGGCTGATTTTCCTTCCTAGGCGTAGGGTTTGAGTTACGCCTAGGGTTAGTGTTCTTTTAACCAGAAAGCCCTGAGTTCCAAGAACACAGCAGCTGCCAAGGACTACCCAAGAAGAGCGCAAAAGTACCACAACATGCCTGCCTCCACAGCTTTTTCCTTGGGGACATCCCTAATTCCGGCCTGATTTGCCTTTCTCGTCTTAGGGTTGGGGTTAGGCCTAGGGCTAGGATTTTTAAAATCAGGAAGCCCAGACCTCCAGGCACACTGGAGCTGTCAAAGGCATCCAAAAAGGAGTGCAAAAGTGCCACAACATGGCAGCTTTCACAGCTTTTTCCTTAGGAAGAACCCTACTACCCGGCTGATTTACCTTCCTAGGCTTACTGTTAGGCTTAGGCCTAGGACTTTGAAAACCAGGAAGCCCTGTGCTCCAGGCACACTGCAGCTGTCCAAGGCATTCCAAAGGGGAGCGCAAAAGTGACACAACTTGGCTGCCTCCACTGCTCTTTCCATGAGACCATCCCCAACCATAGGCTGATTTTCCTTCGTAGGCTTAGGGTTTGAGTTAGGCCTAGGGTTAGTGTTCTTTTAACCAGAAAGCCCTGAGTTCCAAGAACACAGCAGCTGCCAAGGACTACCCAAGAAGAGCGCAAAAGTACCACAACATGCCTGCCTCCACAGCTTTTTCCTTGGGGACATCCCTAATGCCTGGCTGATTTGCCTTTCTCGTCTTAGGGTTGGGGTTAGGCCTAGGGCTAGGATTTTTAAAATCAGGAAGCCCAGACCTCCAGGCACACTGGAGCTGTCAAAGGCATCCAGAAAGGAGTGCAAAAGTGCCACAACATGGCAGCTTTCACAGCTTTTTCCTTAGGAAGAACCCTACTACCCGGCTGATTTACCTTCCTAGGCTTACTGTTAGGCTTAGGCCTAGGACTTTGAAAACCAGGAAGCCCTGTGCTCCAGGCACACTGCAGCTGTCCAAGGCATCCCAAGGGGAGTGCAAAAGTGACACAACTTGGCTGCCTCCACTGCTCTTTCAATGAGACCATCCCCAACCATAATCTGATTTTCCTTCCTAGGCTTAGGGTTTGAGTTAGGCCTAGGGTTAGTGTGCTTTTAACCAGAAAGCCCTGAGTTCTAAGAACACAGCAGCTGCCAAGGACTACCCAAGAAGAGCGCAAAAGTACCACAACATGCCTGCCTCCACAGCTTTTTCCTTGGGGACATCCCTAATTCCGGCCTGATTTGCCTTTCTCGTCTTAGGGTTGGGGTTAGGCCTAGGGCTAGGATTTTTAAAATCAGGAAGCCCAGACCTCCAGGCACACTGGAGCTGTCAAAGGCATCCAAAAAGGAGTGCAAAAGTGCCACAACATGGCAGCTTTCACAGCTTTTTCCTTAGGAAGAACCCTACTACCCGGCTGATTTACCTTCCTAGGCTTACTGTTAGGCTTAGGCCTAGGACTTTGAAAACCAGGAAGCCCTGTGCTCCAGGCACACTGCAGCTGTCCAAGGCATTCCAAAGGGGAGCGCAAAAGTGACACAACTTGGCTGCCTCCACTGCTCTTTCCATGAGACCATCCCCAACCATAGGCTGATTTTCCTTCCTAGGCTTAGGGTTTGAGTTAGGCCTAGGTTTAGTGTCCTTTTAACCAGAAAGCCCTGAGTTCCAAGAACACAGCAGCTGCCAAGGACTACCCAAGAAGAGCGCAAAAGTACCACAACATGCCTGCCTCCACAGCTTTTTCCTTGGGGACATCCCTAATGCCTGGCTGATTTGCCTTTCTCGTCTTAGGGTTGGGGTTAGGCCTAGGGCTAGGATTTTTAAAATCAGGAAGCCCAGACCTCCAGGCACACTGGAGCTGTCAAAGGCATCCAAAAAGGAGTGCAAAAGTGCCACAACATGGCAGCTTTCACAGCTTTTTCCTTAGGAAGAACCCTACTACCCGGCTGATTTACCTTCCTAGGCTTACTGTTAGGCTTAGGCCTAGGACTTTGAAAACCAGGAAGCCCTGTGCTCCAGGCACACTGCAGCTGTCAAAGGCATCTCAAGGGGAGTGCAAAAGTGACACAACTTGGCTGCCTCCACTGCTATTTCCATGAGACCATCCCCAACCATAGGCTGATTTTCCTTCCTAGGCGTAGGGTTTGAGTTACGCCTAGGGTTAGTGTTCTTTTAACCAGAAAGCCCTGAGTTCCAAGAACACAGCAACTGCCAAGGACTACCCAAGAAGAGCGCAAAAGTACCACAACATGCCTGCCTCCACAGCTTTTTCCTTGGGGACATCCCTAATTCCGGCCTGATTTGCCTTTTTCGTCTTAGGGTTGGGGTTAGGCCTAGGGCTAGGATTTTTAAAATCAGGAAGCCCAGACCTCCAGGCACACTGGAGCTGTCAAAGGCATCCAAAAAGGAGTGCAAAAGTGCCACAACATGGCAGCTTTCACAGCTTTTTCCTTAGGAAGAACCCTACTACCCGGCTGATTTACCTTCCTAGGCTTACTGTTAGGCTTAGGCCTAGGACTTTGAAAACCAGGAAGCCCTGTGCTCCAGGCACACTGCAGCTGTCCAAGGCATTCCAAAGGGGAGTGCAAAAGTGACACAACTTGGCTGCCTCCACTGCTATTTCCATGAGACCATCCCCAACCATAGGCTGATTTTCCTTCCTAGGCATAGGGTTTGAGTTACGCCTAGGGTTAGTGTTCTTTTAACCAGAAAGCCCTGAGTTCCAAGAACACAGCAACTGCCAAGGACTACCCAAGAAGAGCGCAAAAGTACCACAACATGCCTGCCTCCACAGCTTTTTCCTTGGGGACATCCCTAATTCAGGCCTGATTTGCCTTTTTCGTCTTAGGGTTGGGGTTAGGCCTAGGGCTAGGATTTTTAAAATCAGGAAGCCCAGACCTCCAGGCACACTGGAGCTGTCAAAGGAATCCAGAAAGGAGTGCAAAAGTGCCACAACATGGCAGCTTTCACAGCTTTTTCCTTAGGAAGGCCCCTACTACCCCGCCGATTTACCTTCCTAGGCTTACTGTTAGGCTTAGGCCTAGGACTTTGAAAACCAGGAAGCCCTGTGCTCCAGGCACACTGCAGCTCTCCAAGGCATGCCAAGGGGAGTGCAAAAGTGACACAACTTGGCTGCCTCCACTGCTATTTCCATGAGACCATCCCCAACCATAGGCTGAGATTCCTTCCTAGTGTTGAGGTTTGAGCTACGCCTAGGGTTAGTGTTCTTTTAACCAGAAAGCCCTGAGTTCCAAGAACACAGCAGCTGCCAAGGACTACCCAAGAAGAGCGCAAAAGTACCACAACATGCCTGCCTCCACAGCTTTTTCCTTGGGGATATCCCTAATTCCGGCCTGATTTGCCTTTCTCGTCTTAGGGTTGGGGTTAGGCCTAGGGCTAGGATTTTTAAAATCAGGAAGCCCAGACCTCCAGGCACACTGGAGCTGTCAAAGGCATCCAGAAAGGAGTGCAAAAGTGCCACAACATGGCAGCTTTCACAGCTTTTTCCTTAGGAAGAACCCTACTACCCGGCTGATTTACCTTCCTAGGCTTACTGTTAGGCTTAGGCCTAGGACTTTGAAAACCAGGAAGCCCTGTGCTCCAGGCACACTGCAGCTTTCAAAGGCATCTCAAGGGGAGTGCAAAAGTGACACAACTTGGCTGCCTCCACTGCTATTTCCATGAGACCATCCCCAACCATAGGCTGATTTTCCTTCCTAGGCGTAGGGTTTGAGTTACGCCTAGGGTTAGTGTTCTTTTAACCAGAAAGCCCTGAGTTCCAAGAACACAGCAACTGCCAAGGACTACCCAAGAAGAGCGCAAAAGTACCACAACATGCCTGCCTCCACAGCTTTTTCCTTGGGGACATCCCTAATTCAGGCTTGATTTGCCTTTTTCGTCTTAGGGTTGGGGTTAGGCCTAGGGCTAGGATTTTTAAAATCAGGAAGCCCAGACCTCCAGGCACACTGGAGCTGTCAAAGGCATCCAAAAAGGAGTGCAAAAGTGCCACAACATGGCAGCTTTCACAGCTTTTTCCTTAGGAAGGCCCCTACTACCCCGCCGATTTACCTTCCTAGGCTTACTGTTAGGCTTAGGCCTAGGACTTTGAAAACCAGGAAGCCCTGTGCTCCAGGCACACTGCAGCTGTCCAAGGCATGCCAAGGGGAGTGCAAAAGTGACACAACTTGGCTGCCTCCACTGCTATTTCCATGAGACCATCCCCAACCATAGGCTGAGATTCCTTCCTAGTGTTGAGGTTTGAGTTACGCCTAGGGTTAGTGTTCTTTTAACCAGAAAGCCCTGAGTTCCAAGAACACAGCAGCTGCCAAGGACTACCCAAGAAGAGCGCAAAAGTACCACAACATGCCTGCCTCCACAGCTTTTTCCTTGGGGATATCCCTAATTCCGGCCTGATGTGCCTTTCTCGTCTTAGGGTTGGGGTTAGGCCTAGGGCTAGGATTTTTAAAATCAGGAAGCCCAGACCTCCAGGCACACTGGAGCTGTCAAAGGCATCCAGAAAGGAGTGCAAAAGTGCCACAACATGGCAGCTTTCACAGCTTTTTCCTTAGGAAGAACCCTACTACCCGGCTGATTTACCTTCCTAGGCTTACTGTTAGGCTTAGGCCTAGGACTTTGAAAACCAGGAAGCCCTGTGCTCCAGGCACACTGCAGCTGTCAAAGGCATCTCAAGGGGAGTGCAAAAGTGACACAACTTGGCTGCCTCCACTGCTATTTCCATGAGACCATCCCCAACCATAGGCTGATTTTCCTTCCTAGGCGTAGGGTTTGAGTTACGCCTAGGGTTAGTGTTCTTTTAACCAGAAAGCCCTGAGTTCCAAGAACACAGCAACTGCCAAGGACTACCCAAGAAGAGCGCAAAAGTACCACAACATGCCTGCCTCCACAGCTTTTTCCTTGGGGACATCCCTAATTCAGGCCTGATTTGCCTTTTTCGTCTTAGGGTTGGGGTTAGGCCTAGGGATAGGATTTTTAAAATCAGGAAGCCCAGACCTCCAGGCACACTGGAGCTGTCAAAGGAATCCAGAAAGGAGTGCAAAAGTGCCACAACATGGCAGCTTTCACAGCTTTTTCCTTAGGAAGGCCCCTACTACCCCGCCGATTTACCTTCCTAGGCTTAGTGTTAGGCTTAGGCCTAGGACTTTGAAAACCAGGAAGCCCTGTGCTCCAGGCACACTGCAGCTGTCCAAGGCATGCCAAGGGGAGTGCAAAAGTGACACAACTTGGCTGCCTCCACTGCTATTTCCATGAGACCATCCCCAACCATAGGCTGAGATTCCTTCCTAGTGTTGAGGTTTGAGTTAAGCCTAGGGTTAGTGTTCTTTTAACCAGAAAGCCCTGAGTTCCAAGAACACAGCAGCTGCCAAGGACTACCCAAGAAGAGCGCAAAAGTACCACAACATGCCTGCCTCCACAGCTTTTTCCTTGGGGATATCCCTAATTCCGGCCGGATTTGCCTTTCTCGTCTTAGGGTTGGGGTTAGGCCTAGGGCTAGGATTTTTAAAATCAGGAAGCCCAGACCTCCAGGCACACTGGAGCTGTCAAAGGCATCCCAAGGGGAGCGCAAAAGTGACACAACTTGGCTGCCTCCACTGCTCTTTCCATGAGACCATCCCCAAACATAGGCTGATTTTCCTTCCTAGGCGTAGGGTTTGAGTTACGCCTAGGGTTAGTGTTCTTTTAACCAGAAAGCCCTGAGTTCCAAGAACACAGCAGCTGCCAAGGACTACCCAAGAAGAGCGCAAAAGTACCACAACATGCCTGCCTCCACAGCTTTTTCCTTGGGGACATCCCTAATTCCGGCCTGATTTGCCTTTCTCGTCTTAGGGTTGGGGTTAGGCCTAGGGCTAGGATTTTTAAAATCAGGAAGCCCAGACCTCCAGGCACACTGGAGCTGTCAAAGGCATCCAAAAAGGAGTGCAATAGTGCCACAACATGGCAGCTTTCACAGCTTTTTCCTTAGGAAGAACCCTACTACCCGGCTGATTTACCTTCCTAGGCTTACTGTTAGGCTTAGGCCTAGGACTTTGAAAACCAGGAAGCCCTGTGCTCCAGGCACACTGCAGCTGTCCAAGGCATCCCAAGGGGAGCGCAAAAGTGACACAACTTGGCTGCCTCCACTGCTCTTTCCATGAGACCATCCCCAACCATAATCTGATTTTCCTTCCTAGGCTTAGGGTTTGAGTTAGGCCTAGGGTTAGTGTGCTTTTAACCAGAAAGCCCTGAGTTCTAAGAACACAGCAGCTGCCAAGGACTACCCAAGAAGAGCGCAAAAGTACCACAACATGCCTGCCTCCACAGCTTTTTCCTTGGGGACATCCCTAATTCCGGGCTGATGTGCCTTTCTCGTCTTAGGGTTGGGGTTAGGCCTAGGGCTAGGATTTTTAAAATCAGGAAGCCCAGACCTCCAGGCACACTGGAGCTGTCAAAGGCATCCAAAAAGGAGTGCAAAAGTGCCACAACATGGCAGCTTTCACAGCTTTTTCCTTAGGAAGAACCCTACTACCCGGCTGATTTACCTTCCTAGGCTTACTGTTAGGCTTAGGCCTAGGACTTTGAAAACCAGGAAGCCCTGTGCTCCAGGCACACTGCAGCTGTCCAAGGCATTCCAAAGGGGAGCGCAAAAGTGACACAACTTGGCTGCCTCCACTGCTATTTCCATGAGACCATCCCCAACCATAGGCTGAGATTCCTTCCTAGTGTTGAGGTTTGAGTTACGCCTAGGGTTAGTGTTCTTTTAACCAGAAAGCCCTGAGTTCCAAGAACACAGCAGCTGCCAAGGACTACCCAAGAAGAGCGCAAAAGTACCACAACATGCCTGCCTCCACAGCTTTTTCCTTGGGGACATCCCTAATTCCGGCCTGATTTGCCTTTCTCGTCTTAGGGTTGGGGTTAGGCCTAGGGCTAGGATTTTTAAAATCAGGAAGCCCAGACCTCCAGGCACACTGGAGCTGTCAAAGGCATCCAGAAAGGAGTGCAAAAGTGACACAACATGGCAGCTTTCACAGCTTTTTCCTTAGGAAGACCCCTACTACCCAACCAGGAAGCCCTCTGCTCCAGGCACACTGCAGCTGTCCAAGGCATCCCAAGGGGAGCGCAAAAGTGACACAACTTGGCTGCCTCCACTGCTCTTTCCATGAGACCATCCCCAAACATAGGCTGATTTTCCTTCCTAGGCGTAGGGTTTGAGTTACGCCTAGGGTTAGTGTTCTTTTAACCAGAAAGCCCTGAGTTCTAAGAACACAGCAGCTGCCAAGGACTACCCAAGAAGAGCGCAAAAGTACCACAACATGCCTGCCTCCACAGCTTTTTCCTTGGGGACATCCCTAATTCTGGGCTGATTTGCCTTTCTCGTCTTAGGGTTGGGGTTAGGCCTAGGGCTAGGATTTTTAAAATCAGGAAGCCCAGACCTCCAGGCACACTGGAGCTGTCAAAGGCATCCAAAAAGGAGTGCAAAAGTGCCACAACATGGCAGCTTTCACAGCTTTTTCCTTACGAAGAACCCTACTACCCGGCTGATTTACCTTCCTGGGCTTACTGTTAGGCTTAGGCCTAGGACTTTGAAAACCAGGAAGCCCTGTGCTCCAGGCACACTGCAGCTGTCCAAGGCATGCCAAGGGGAGCGCAAAAGTGACACAACTTGGCTGCCTCCACTGCTATTTCCATGAGACCATCCCCAACCATAATCTGATTTTCCTTCCTAGGCGTAGGGTTTGAGTTACGCCTAGGGTTAGTGTGCTTTTAACCAGAAAGCCCTGAGTTCCAAGAACACAGCAGCTGCCAAGGACTACCCAAGAAGAGCGCAAAAGTACCACAACATGCCTGCCTCCACAGCTTTTTCCTTGGGGACATCCCTAATTCCTGGCTGATGTGCCTTTCTCGTCTTAGGGTTGGGGTTAGGCCTAGGGCTAGGATTTTTAAAATCAGGAAGCCCAGACCTCCAGGCACACTCGAGCTGTCAAAGGCATCCAAAAAGGAGTGCAAAAGTGCCACAACATGGCAGCTTTCACAGCTTTTTCCTTAGGAAGAACCCTACTACCCGGCTGATTTACCTTCCTAGGCTTAGTGTTAGGCTTAGGCCTAGGACTTTGAAAACCAGGAAGCCCTGTGCTCCAGGCACACTGCAGCTGTCCAAGGCATCCCAAGGGGAGCGCAAAAGTGACACAACTTGGCTGCCTCCACTGCTCTTTCCATGAGACCATCCTCAAACATAGGCTGATTTTCCTTCCTAGGCGTAGGGTTTGAGTTACGCCTAGGGTTAGTGTGCTTTTAACCAGAAAGCCCTGAGTTCTAAGAACACAGCAGCTGCCAAGGACTACCCAAGAAGAGCGCAAAAGTACCACAACATGCCTGCCTCCACAGCTTTTTCCTTGGGGACATCCCTAATTCCGGGCTGATGTGCCTTTCTCGTCTTAGGGTTGGGGTTAGGCCTAGGGCTAGGATTTTTAAAATCAGGAAGCCCAGACCTCCAGGCACACTGGAGCTGTCAAAGGCATCCAAAAAGGAGTGCAAAAGTGCCACAACATGGCAGCTTTCACAGCTTTTTCCTTAGGAAGAACCCTACTACCCGGCTGATTTACCTTCCTAGGCTTACTGTTAGGCTTAGGCCTAGGACTTTGAAAACCAGGAAGCCCTGTGCTCCAGGCACACTGCAGTTGTTAAAGGCATCCCAAGGGGAGTGCAAAAGTGACACAACTTGGCTGCCTCCACTGCTATTTCCATGAGACCATCCCCAACCATAGGCTGATTTTCCTTCCTAGGCTTAGGGTTTGAGTTAGGCCTAGGGTTAGTGTTCTTTTAACCAGAAAGCCCTGAGTTCCAAGAACACAGCAGCTGCCAAGGACTACCCAAGAAGAGCGCAAAAGTACCACAACATGCCTGCCTCCACAGCTTTTTCCTTGGGGATATCCCTAATTCCGGCCTGATGTGCCTTTCTCGTCTTAGGGTTGGGGTTAGGCCTAGGGCTAGGATTGTTAAAATCAGGAAGCCCAGACCTCCAGGCACACTGGAGCTGTCAAAGGCATCCAGAAAGGAGTGCAAAAGTGCCACAACATGGCAGCTTTCACAGCTTTTTCCTTAGGAAGACCCCTACTACCCAACCAGGAAGCCCTGTGCTCCAGGCACACTGCAGCTGTCCAAGGCATCCCAAGGGGAGCGCAAAAGTGACACAACTTGGCTGCCTCCACTGCTCTTTCCATGAGACCATCCCCAAACATAGGCTGATTTTCCTTCCTAGGCGTAGGGTTTGAGTTACGCCTAGGGTTAGTGTTCTTTTAACCAGAAAGCCCTGAGTTCCAAGAACACAGCAGCTGCCAAGGACTACCCAAGAAGAGCGCAAAAGTACCACAACATGCCTGCCTCCACAGCTTTTTCCTTGGGGACATCCCTAATTCCGGCCTGATTTGCCTTTCTCGTCTTAGGGTTGGGGTTAGGCCTAGGGCTAGGATTTTTAAAATCAGGAAGCCCAGACCTCCAGGCACACTGCAGCTGTCAAAGGCATCCAAAAAGGAGTGCAAAAGTGCCACAACATGGCAGCTTTCACAGCTTTTTCCTTAGGAAGAACCCTACTACCCGGCTGATTTACCTTCCTAGGCTTACTGTTAGGCTTAGGCCTAGGACTTTGAAAACCAGGAAGCCCTGTGCTCCAGGCACACTGCAGCTGTCCAAGGCATCCCAAGGGGAGCGCAAAAGTGACACAACTTGGCTGCCTCACCTGCTCTTTCCATGAGACCATCCCCAAACATAATCTGATTTTCCTTCCTAGGCTTAGGGTTTGAGTTACGCCTAGGGTTAGTGTTCTTTTAACCAGAAAGCCCTGAGTTCCAAGAACACAGCAGCTGCCAAGGACTACCCAAGAAGAGCGCAAAAGTACCACAACATGCCTGCCTCCACAGCTTTTTCCTTGGGGACATCCCTAATTCCGGGCTGATGTGCCTTTCTCGTCTTAGGGTTGGGGTTAGGCCTAGGGCTAGGATTTTTAAATCAGGAAGCCCAGACCTCCAGGCACACTGGAGCTGTCAAAGGCATCCAAAAAGGAGTGCAAAAGTGCCACAACATGGCAGCTTTCACAGCTTTTTCCTTAGGAAGAACCCTACTACCCGGCTGATTTACCTTCCTAGGCTTACTGTTAGGCTTAGGCCTAGGACTTTGAAAACCAGGAAGCCCTGTGCTCCAGGCACACTGCAGCTGTCAAAGGCATTCCAAAGGGGAGCGCAAAAGTGACACAACTTGGCTGCCTCCACTGCTATTTCCATGAGACCATCCCCAACCATAGGCTGATTTTCCTTCCTAGGCTTAGGGTTTGAGTTACGCCTAGGGTTAGTGTGCTTTTAACCAGAAAGCCCTGTGTTCTAAGAACACAGCAGCTGCCAAGGACTACCCAAGAAGAGCGCAAAAGTACCACAACATGCCTGCCTCCACAGCTTTTTCCTTGGGGACATCCCTAATTCCGGCCTGATTTGCCTTTCTCGTCTTAGGGTTGGGGTTAGGCCTAGGGCTAGGATTTATAAAATCAGGAAGCCCAGACCTCCAGGCACACTCGAGCTGTCAAAGGCATCCAAAAAGGAGTGCAAAAGTGCCACAACATGGCAGCTTTCACAGCTTTTTCCTTAGGAAGACCCCTACTACCCAACCAGGAAGCCCTGTGCTCCAGGCACACTGCAGCTGTCCAAGGCATCCCAAGGGGAGCGCAAAAGTGACACAACTTGGCTGCCTCCACTGCTCTTTCCATGAGACCATCCCCAAACATAGGCTGATTTTCCTTCCTAGGCGTAGGGTTTGAGTTACGCCTAGGGTTAGTGTTCTTTTAACCAGAAAGCCCTGAGTTCCAAGAACACAGCAGCTGCCAAGGACTACCCAAGAAGAGCGCAAAAGTACCACAACATGCCTGCCTCCACAGCTTTTTCCTTGGGGACATCCCTAATTCCGGCCTGATTTGCCTTTCTCGTCTTAGGGTTGGGGTTAGGCCTAGGGCTAGGATTTTTAAAATCAGGAAGCCCAGACCTCCAGGCACACTGCAGCTGTCAAAGGCATCCAAAAAGGAGTGCAAAAGTGCCACAACATGGCAGCTTTCACAGCTTTTTCCTTAGGAAGAACCCTACTACCCGGCTGATTTACCTTCCTAGGCTTACTGTTAGGCTTAGGCCTAGGACTTTGAAAACCAGGAAGCCCTGTGCTCCAGGCACACTGCAGCTGTCCAAGGCATCCCAAGGGGAGCGCAAAAGTGACACAACTTGGCTGCCTCACCTGCTCTTTCCATGAGACCATCCCCAACCATAATCTGATTTTCCTTCCTAGGCTTAGGGTTTGAGTTACGCCTAGGGTTAGTGTCCTTTTAACCAGAAAGCCCTGAGTTCCAAGAACACAGCAGCTGCCAAGGACTACCCAAGAAGAGCGCAAAAGTACCACAACATGCCTGCCTCCACAGCTTTTTCCTTGGGGACATCCCTAATTCCGGCCTGATGTGCCTTTCTCGTCTTAGGGTTGGGGTTAGGCCTAGGGCTAGGATTTTTAAAATCAGGAAGCCCAGACCTCCAGGCACACTCGAGCTGTCAAAGGCATCCAAAAAGGAGTGCAAAAGTGCCACAACATGGCAGCTTTCACAGCTTTTTCCTTAGGAAGAACCCTACTACCCGGCTGATTTACCTTCCTAGGCTTACTGTTAGGCTTAGGCCTAGGACTTTGAAAACCAGGAAGCCCTGTGCTCCAGGCACACTGCAGCTGTCAAAGGCATTCCAAAGGGGAGCGCAAAAGTGACACAACTTGGCTGCCTCCACTGCTATTTCCATGAGACCATCCCCAACCATAGGCTGATTTTCCTTCCTAGGCTTAGGGTTTGAGTTAGGCCTAGGGTTAGTGTTCTTGTAACCAGAAAGCCCTGAGTTCCAAGAACACAGCAGCTGCCAAGGACTACCCAAGAAGAGCGCAAAAGTACCACAACATGCCTGCCTCCACAGCTTTTTCCTTGGGGACATCCCTAATTCCGGCCTGATTTGCCTTTCTCGTCTTAGGGTTGGGGTTAGGTCTAGGGCTAGGATTTTTAAAATCAGGAAGCCCAGAACTCCAGGCACACTGGAGCTGTCAAAGGCATCCAAAAAGGAGTGCAAAAGTGCCACAACATGGCAGCTTTCACAGCTTTTTCCTTAGGAAGAACCCTACTACCCGGCTGATTTACCTTCCTAGGCTTACTGTTAGGCTTAGGCCTAGGACTTTGAAAACCAGGAAGCCCTGTGCTCCAGCCACACTGCAGCTGTCCAAGGCATTCCAAAGGGGAGCGCAAAAGTGACACAACTTGGCTGCCTCCACTGCTCTTTCCATGAGACCATCCCCAACCATAGGCTGATTTTCCTTCCTAGGCTTAGGGTTTGAGTTACGCCTAGGGTTAGTGTTCTTTTAACCAGAAAGCCCTGAGTTCCAAGAACACAGCAGCTGCCAAGGACTACCCAAGAAGAGCGCAAAAGTACCACAACATGCCTGCCTCCACAGCTTTTTTCTTTGGGACATACCTAATTCAGGCCTGATTTGCCTTTCTCGTCTTAGGGTTGGGGTTAGGCCTAGGGCTAGGATTTTTAAAATCAGGAAGCCCAGACCTCCAGGCACACTGGAGCTGTCAAAGGAATCCAGAAAGGAGTGCAAAAGTGCCACAACATGGCAGCTTTCACAGCTTTTTCCTTAGGAAGGCCCCTACTACCCAGCCGATTTACCTTCCTAGGCTTAGTGTTAGGCTTAGGCCTAGGACTTTGAAAACCAGGAAGCCCTGTGCTCCAGGCACACTGCAGCTGTCCAAGGCATCCCAAGGGGAGCGCAAAAGTGACACAACTTGGCTGCCTCCACTGCTATTTCCATGAGACCATCCCCAACCATAGGCTGATTTTCCTTCCTAGGCTTAGGGTTTGAGTTACGCCTAGGGTTAGTGTGCTTTTAACCAGAAAGCCCTGTGTTCTAAGAACACAGCAGCTGCCAAGGACTACCCAAGAAGAGCGCAAAAGTACCACAACATGCCTGCCTCCACAGCTTTTTCCTTGGGGACATCCCTAATTCCGGGCTGATGTGCCTTTCTCGTCTTAGGGTTGGGGTTAGGCCTAGGGCTAGGATTTTTAAAATCAGGAAGCCCAGACCTCCAGGCACACTGGAGCTGTAAAAGGCATCCAGAAAGGAGTGCAAAAGTGCCACAACATGGCAGCTTTCACAGCTTTTTCCTTAGGAAGAACCCTACTACCCGGCTGATTTACCTTCCTAGGCTTACTGTTAGGCTTAGGCCTAGGACTTTGAAAACCAGGAAGCCCTGTGCTCCAGGCACACTGCAGCTGTCAAAGGCATCTCAAGGGGAGTGCAAAAGTGACACAACTTGGCTGCCTCCAGTGCTATTTCCATGAGACCATCCCCAACCATAGGCTGATTTTCCTTCCTAGGCTTAGGGTTTGAGTTACGCCTAGGGTTAGTGTTCTTTTAACCAGAAAGCCCTGAGTTCCAAGAACACAGCAACTGCCAAGGACTACCCAAGAAGAGCGCAAAAGTACCACAACATGCCTGCCTCCACAGCTTTTTCCTTGGGGACATCCCTAATTCCGGGCTGATGTGCCTTTCTCGTCTTAGGGTTGGGGTTAGGCCTAGGGCTAGGATTTTTAAAATCAGGAAGCCCAGACCTCCAGGCACACTGGAGCTGTCAAAGGAATCCAGAAAGGAGTGCAAAAGTGCCACAACATGGCAGCTTTCACAGCTTTTTCCTTAGGAAGGCCCCTACTACCCAGCCGATTTACCTTCCTAGGCTTAGTGTTAGGCTTAGGCCTAGGACTTTGAAAACCAGGAAGCCCTGTGCTCCAGGCACACTGCAGCTGTCCAAGGCATGCCAAGGGGAGTGCAAAAGTGACACAACTTGGCTGCCTCCACTGCTATTTCCATGAGACCATCCCCAACCATAGGCTGAGATTCCTTCCTAGTGTTGAGGTTTGAGTTACGCCTAGGGTTAGTGTTCTTTTAACCAGAAAGCCCTGAGTTCCAAGAACACAGCAGCTGCCAAGGACTACCCAAGAAGAGCGCAAAAGTACCACAGCATGCCTGCCTCCACAGATTTTTCCTTGGGGATATCCCTAATTCCGGCCTGATTTGCCTTTCTCGTCTTAGGGTTGGGGTTAGGCCTAGGGCTAGGATTTTTAAAATCAGGAAGCCCAGACCTCCAGGCACACTGGAGCTGTCAAAGGCATCCAGAAAGGAGTGCAAAAGTGCCACAACATGGCAGCTTTCACAGCTTTTTCCTTAGGAAGACCCCTACTACCCAACCAGGAAGCCCTGTGCTCCAGGCACACTGCAGCTGTCCAAGGCATCCCAAGGGGAGTGCAAAAGTGACACAACTTGGCTGCCTCCACTGCTCTTTCCATGAGACCATCCCCAAACATAGGCTGATTTTCCTTCCTAGGCGTAGGGTTTGAGTTACGCCTAGGGTTAGTGTTCTTTTAACCAGAAAGCCCTGAGTTCCAAGAACACAGCAGCTGCCAAGGACTACCCAAGAAGAGCGCAAAAGTACCACAACATGCCTGCCTCCACAGCTTTTTCCTTGGGGACATCCCTAATTCCGGCCTGATTTGCCTTTCTCGTCTTAGGGTTGGGGTTAGGCCTAGGGCTAGGATTTTTAAAATCAGGAAGCCCAGACCTCCAGGCACACTGGAGCTGTCAAAGGCATCCAAAAAGGAGTGCAAAAGTGCCACAACATGGCAGCTTTCACAGCTTTTTCCTTAGGAAGAACCCTACTACCCGGCTGATTTACCTTCCTAGGCTTACTGTTAGGCTTAGGCCTAGGACTTTGAAAACCAGGAAGCCCTGTGCTCCAGGCACACTGCAGCTGTCCAAGGCATCCCAAGGGGAGCGCAAAAGTGACACAACTTGGCTGCCTCCACTGCTCTTTCCATGAGACCATCCCCAACCATAATCTGATTTTCCTTCCTAGGCTTAGGGTTTGAGTTAGGCCTAGGGTTAGTGTCCTTTTAACCAGAAAGCCCTGAGTTCCAAGAACACAGCAGCTGCCAAGGACTACCCAAGAAGAGCGCAAAAGTACCACAACATGCCTGCCTCCACAGCTTTTTCCTTGGGGACATCCCTAATTCCGGCCTGATGTGCCTTTCTCGTCTTAGGGTTGGGGTTAGGCCTAGGGCTAGGATTTTTAAAATCAGGAAGCCCAGACCTCCAGGCACACTCGAGCTGTCAAAGGCATCCAAAAAGGAGTGCAAAAGTGCCACAACATGGCAGCTTTCACAGCTTTTTCCTTAGGAAGAACCCTACTACCCGGCTGATTTACCTTCCTAGGCTTACTGTTAGGCTTAGGCCTATGACTTTGAAAACCAGGAAGCCCTGTGCTCCAGGCACACTGCAGCTGTCAAAGGCATTCCAAAGGGGAGCGCAAAAGTGACACAACTTGGCTGCCTCCACTGCTATTTCCATGAGACCATCCCCAACCATAGGCTGATTTTCCTTCCTAGGCTTAGGGTTTGAGTTAGGCCTAGGGTTAGTGTTCTTTTAACCAGAAAGCCCTGAGTTCCAAGAACACAGCAGCTGCCAAGGACTACCCAAGAAGAGCGCAAAAGTACCACAACATGCCTGCCTCCACAGCTTTTTCCTTGGGGACATCCCTAATTCCGGCCTGATTTGCCTTTCTCGTCTTAGGGTTGGGGTTAGGCCTAGGGCTAGGATTTTTAAAATCAGGAAGCCCAGACCTCCAGGCACACTGGAGCTGTCAAAGGCATCCAAAAAGGAGTGCAAAAGTGCCACAACATGGCAGCTTTCACAGCTTTTTCCTTAGGAAGACCCCTACTACCCAACAAGGAAGCCCTGTGCTCCAGGCACACAGCAGCTGTCCAAGGCATCCCAAGGGGAGCGCAAAAGTGACACAACTTGGCTGCCTCCACTGCTCTTTCCATGAGACCATCCCCAAAATTAGGCTGATTTTCCTTCCTAGGCGTAGGGTTTGAGTTACGCCTAGGGTTAGTGTGCTTTTAACCAGAAAGCCCTGAGTTCCAAGAACACAGCAGCTGCCAAGGACTACCCAAGAAGAGCGCAAAAGTACCACAACATGCCTGCCTCCACAGCTTTTTCCTTGGGGACATCCCTAATTCCGGCCTGATTTGCCTTTCTCGTCTTAGGGTTGGGGTTAGGCCTAGGGCTAGGATTTTTAAAATCAGGAAGCCCAGACCTCCAGGCACACTGGAGCTGTCAAAGGCATCCAAAAAGGAGTGCAAAAGTGCCACAACATGGCAGCTTTCACAGCTTTTTCCTTAGGAAGAACCCTACTACCCGGCTGATTTACCTTCCTAGGCTTACTGTTAGGCTTAGGCCTAGGACTTTGAAAACCAGGAAGCCCTGTGCTCCAGGCACACTGCAGCTGTCCAAGGCATCCCAAGGGGAGTGCAAAAGTGACACAACTTGGCTGCCTCCACTGCTATTTCCATGAGACCATCCCCAACCATAATCTGATTTTCCTTCCTAGGCTTAGGGTTTGAGTTAGGCCTAGGGTTAGTGTGCTTTTAACCAGAAAGCCCTGAGTTCTAAGAACACAGCAGCTGCCAAGGACTACCCAAGAAGAGCGCAAAAGTACCACAACATGCCTGCCTCCACAGCTTTTTCCTTGGGGACATCCCTAATTCCGGCCTGATTTGCCTTTCTCGTCTTAGGGTTGGGGTTAGGCCTAGGGCTAGGATTTTTAAAATCAGGAAGCCCAGACCTCCAGGCACACTGGAGCTGTCAAAGGAATCCAGAAAGGAGTGCAAAAGTGCCACAACATGGCAGCTTTCACAGCTTTTTCCTTAGGAAGGCCCCTACTACCCAGCCGATTTACCTTCCTAGGCTTACTGTTAGGCTTAGGCCTAGGACTTTGAAAACCAGGAAGCCCTGTGCTCCAGGCACAGTGCAGCTGTCCAAGGCATGCCAAGGGGAGTGCAAAAGTGACACAACTTGGCTGCCTCCACTGCTATTTCCATGAGACCATCCCCAACCATAGGCTGAGATTCCTTCCTAGTGTTGAGGTTTGAGTTACGCCTAGGGTTAGTGTTCTTTTAACCAGAAAGCCCTGAGTTCCAAGAACACAGCAGCTGCCAAGGACTACCCAAGAAGAGCGCAAAAGTACCACAACATGCCTGCCTCCACAGCTTTTTCCTTGGGGACATCCCTAATTCAGGCCTGATTTGCCTTTTTTGTCTTAGGGTTGGGGTTAGGCCTAGGGCTAGGATTTTTAAAATCAGGAAGCCCAGACCTCCAGGCACACTGGAGCTGTCAAAGGCATCCAAAAAGGAGTGCAAAAGTGCCACAACATGGCAGCTTTCACAGCTTTTTCCTTAGGAAGAACCCTACTACCTGGCTGATTTACCTTCCTAGGCTTACTGTTAGGCTTAGGCCTCGGACTTTGAAATCCAGGAAGCCCTGTGCTCCAGGCACACTGCAGCTGTCCAAGGCATCCCAAGGGGAGTGCAAAAGTGACACAACTTGGCTGCCTCCACTGCTCTTTCCATGAGACCATCCCCAAACATAGGCTGATTTTCCTTCCTAGGCGTAGGGTTTGAGTTACGCCTAGGGTTAGTGTTCTTTTAACCAGAAAGCCCTGAGTTCCAAGAACACAGCAGCTGCCAAGGACTACCCAAGAAGAGCGCAAAAGTACCACAACATGCCTGCCTCCACAGCTTTTTCCTTGGGGACATCCCTAATTCCGGGCTGATGTGCCTTTCTCGTCTTAGGGTTGGGGTTAGGCCTAGGGCTAGGATTTTTAAAATCAGGAAGCCCAGACCTCCAGGCACACTGGAGCTGTCAAAGGCATCCAAAAAGGAGTGCAAAAGTGCCACAACATGGCAGCTTTCACAGCTTTTTCCTTAGGAAGAACCCTACTACCCGGCTGATTTACCTTCCTAGGCTTACTGTTAGGCTTAGGCCTAGGACTTTGAAAACCAGGAAGCCCTGTGCTCCAGGCACACTGCAGCTGTCCAAGGCATCCCAAGGGGAGCGCAAAAGTGACACAACTTGGCTGCCTCCACTGCTCTTTCCATGAGACCATCCCCAACCATAATCTGATTTTCCTTCCTAGGCTTAGGGTTTGAGTTAGGCCTAGGGTTAGTGTCCTTTTAACCAGAAAGCCCTGAGTTCCAAGAACACAGCAGCTGCCAAGGACTACCCAAGAAGAGCGCAAAAGTACCACAACATGCCTGCCTCCACAGCTTTTTCCTTGGGGACATCCCTAATTCCGGCCTGATGTGCCTTTCTCGTCTTAGGGTTGGGGTTAGGCCTAGGGCTAGGATTTTTAAAATCAGGAAGCCCAGACCTCCAGGCACACTCGAGCTGTCAAAGGCATCCAAAAAGGAGTGCAAAAGTGCCACAACATGGCAGCTTTCACAGCTTTTTCCTTAGGAAGAACCCTACTACCCGGCTGATTTACCTTCCTAGGCTTACTGTTAGGCTTAGGCCTATGACTTTGAAAACCAGGAAGCCCTGTGCTCCAGGCACACTGCAGCTGTCAAAGGCATTCCAAAGGGGAGCGCAAAAGTGACACAACTTGGCTGCCTCCACTGCTATTTCCATGAGACCATCCCCAACCATAGGCTGATTTTCCTTCCTAGGCTTAGGGTTTGAGTTAGGCCTAGGGTTAGTGTTCTTTTAACCAGAAAGCCCTGAGTTCCAAGAACACAGCAGCTGCCAAGGACTACCCAAGAAGAGCGCAAAAGTACCACAACATGCCTGCCTCCACAGCTTTTTCCTTGGGGACATCCCTAATTCCGGCCTGATTTGCCTTTCTCGTCTTAGGGTTGGGGTTAGGCCTAGGGCTAGGATTTTTAAAATCAGGAAGCCCAGACCTCCAGGCACACTGGAGCTGTCAAAGGCATCCAAAAAGGAGTGCAAAAGTGCCACAACATGGCAGCTTTCACAGCTTTTTCCTTAGGAAGAACCCTACTACCCGGCTGATTTACCTTCCTAGGCTTACTGTTAGGCTTAGGCCTAGGACTTTGAAAACCAGGAAGCCCTGTGCTCCAGGCACACTGCAGCTGTCCAAGGCATTCCAAAGGGGAGTGCAAAAGTGACACAACTTGGCTGCCTCCACTGCTCTTTCCATGAGACCATCCCCAACCATAGGCTGATTTTTCTTCCTAGGCTTAGGGTTTGAGTTACGCCTAGGGTTAGTGTTCTTTTAACCAGAAAGCCCTGAGTTCCAAGAACACAGCAGCTGCCAAGGACTACCCAAGACGAGCGCAAAAGTACCACAACATGCCTGCCTCCACAGCTTTTTCCTTGGGGACTTACCTAATTCAGGCCTGATTTGCCTTTCTCGTCTTAGGGTTGGGGTTAGGCCTAGGGCTAGGATTTTTAAAATCAGGAAGCCCAGACCTCCAGGCACACTGGAGCTGTCAAAGGAATCCAGAAAGGAGTGCAAAAGTGCCACAACATGGCAGCTTTCACAGCTTTTTCCTTAGGAAGGCCCCTACTACCCAGCCGATTTACCTTCCTAGGCTTACTGTTAGGCTTAGGCCTAGGAATTTGAAAACCAGGAAGCCCTGTGCTCCAGGCACACTGCAGCTGTCCAAGGCATCCCAAGGGGAGCGCAAAAGTGACACAACTTGGCTGCCTCCACTGCTATTTCCATGAGACCATCCCCAACCATAGGCTGATTTTCCTTCCTAGGCGTAGGGTTTGAGTTACGCCTAGGGTTAGTGTGCTTTTAACCAGAAAGCCCTGAGTTCTAAGAACACAGCAGCTGCCAAGGACTACCCAAGAAGAGCGCAAAAGTACCACAACATGCCTGCCTCCACAGCTTTTTCCTTGGGGACATCCCTAATTCCGGGCTGATGTGCCTTTCTCGTCTTAGGGTTGGGGTTAGGCCTAGGGCTAGGATTTATAAAATCAGGAAGCCCAGACCTCCAGGCACACTCGAGCTGTCAAAGGCATCCAAAAAGGAGTGCAAAAGTGCCACAACATGGCAGCTTTCACAGCTTTTTCCTTAGGAAGACCCCTACTACCCAACAAGGAAGCCCTGTGCTCCAGGCACACAGCAGCTGTCCAAGGCATCCCAAGGGGAGCGCAAAAGTGACACAACTTGGCTGCCTCCACTGCTCTTTCCATGAGACCATCCCCAAAATTAGGCTGATTTTCCTTCCTAGGCGTAGGGTTTGAGTTACGCCTAGGGTTAGTGTGCTTTTAACCAGAAAGCCCTGAGTTCCAAGAACACAGCAGCTGCCAAGGACTACCCAAGAAGAGCGCAAAAGTACCACAACATGCCTGCCTCCACAGCTTTTTCCTTGGGGACATCCCTAATTCCGGCCTGATTTGCCTTTCTCGTCTTAGGGTTGGGGTTAGGCCTAGGGCTAGGATTTTTAAAATCAGGAAGCCCAGACCTCCAGGCACACTGGAGCTGTCAAAGGCATCCAAAAAGGAGTGCAAAAGTGCCACAACATGGCAGCTTTCACAGCTTTTTCCTTAGGAAGAACCCTACTACCCGGCTGATTTACCTTCCTAGGCTTACTGTTAGGCTTAGGCCTAGGACTTTGAAAACCAGGAAGCCCTGTGCTCCAGGCACACTGCAGCTGTCCAAGGCATCCCAAGGGGAGTGCAAAAGTGACACAACTTGGCTGCCTCCACTGCTATTTCCATGAGACCATCCCCAACCATAATCTGATTTTCCTTCCTAGGCTTAGGGTTTGAGTTACGCCTAGGGTTAGTGTTCTTTTAACCAGAAAGCCCTGAGTTCCAAGAACACAGCAGCTGCCAAGGACTACCCAAGAAGAGCGCAAAAGTACCACAACATGCCTGCCTCCACAGCTTTTTCCTTGGGGACATCCCTAATTCAGGCCTGATTTGCCTTTTTTGTCTTAGGGTTGGGGTTAGGCCTAGGGCTAGGATTTTTAAAATCAGGAAGCCCAGACCTCCAGGCACACTGGAGCTGTCAAAGGCATCCAAAAAGGAGTGCAAAAGTGCCACAACATGGCAGCTTTCACAGCTTTTTCCTTAGGAAGAACCCTACTACCCGGCTGATTTACCTTCCTAGGCTTACTGTTAGGCTTAGGCCTAGGACTTTGAAAACCAGGAAGCCCTGTGCTCCAGGCACACTGCAGCTGTCCAAGGCATCCCAAGGGGAGCGCAAAAGTGACACAACTTGGCTGCCTCTACTGCTCTTTCCATGAGACCATCCCCAACCATAATCTGATTTTCCTTCCTAGGCTTAGGGTTTGAGTTACGCCTAGGGTTAGTGTGCTTTTAACCAGAAAGCCCTGAGTTCTAAGAACACAGCAGCTGCCAAGGACTACCCAAGAAGAGCGCAAAAGTACCACAACATGCCTGCCTCCATAGCTTTTTCCTTGGGGACATCCCTAATTCCGGCCTGATTTGCCTTTCTCGTCTTAGGGTTGGGGTTAGGCCTAGGGCTAGGATTTTTAAAATCAGGAAGCCCAGACCTCCAGGCACACTCGAGCTGTCAAAGGCATCCAAAAAGGAGTGCAAAAGTGCCACAACATGGCAGCTTTCACAGCTTTTTCCTTAGGAAGAACCCTACTACCCGGCTGATTTACCTTCCTAGGCTTACTGTTAGGCTTAGGCCTAGGACTTTGAAAACCAGGAAGCCCTGTGCTCCAGGCACACTGCAGCTGTCAAAGGCATCTCAAGGGGAGTGCAAAAGTGACACAACTTGGCTGCCTCCACTGCTATTTCCATGAGACCATCCCCAACCATAGGCTGATTTTCCTTCCTAGGCTTAGGGTTTGAGTTACGCCTAGGGTTAGTGTTCTTTTAACCAGAAAGCCCTGAGTTCCAAGAACACAGCAACTGCCAAGGACTACCCAAGAAGAGCGCAAAAGTACCACAACATGCCTGCCTCCACAGCTTTTTCCTTGGGGACATCCCTAATTCCAGCCTGATTTGCCTTTCTCGTCTTAGGGTTGGGGTTAGGCCTAGGGCTAGGATTTTTAAAATCAGGAAGCCCAGACCTCCAGGCACACTGGAGCTGTCAAAGGAATCCAGAAAGGAGTGCAAAAGTGCCACAACATGGCAGCTTTCACAGCTTTTTCCTTAGGAAGGCCCCTACTACCCAGCCGATTTACCTTCCTAGGCTTACTGTTAGGCTTAGGCCTAGGACTTTGAAAACCAGGAAGCCCTGTGCTCCAGGCACACTGCAGCTGTCCAAGGCATGCCAAGGGGAGTGCAAAAGCGACACAACTTGGCTGCCTCCACTGCTATTTCCATGAGACCATCCCCAACCATAGGCTGAGATTCCTTCCTAGTGTTGAGGTTTGAGTTACGCCTAGGGTTAGTGTTCTTTTAACCAGAAAGCCCTGAGTTCCAAGAACACAGCAGCTGCCAAGGACTACCCAAGAAGAGCGCAAAAGTACCACAACATGCCTGCCTCCACAGCTTTTTCCTTGGGGATATCCCTAATTCCGGCCTGATTTGCCTTTCTCGTCTTAGGGTTGGGGTTAGGCCTAGGGCTAGGATTTTTAAAATCAGAAAGCCCAGACCTCCAGGCACACTGGAGCTGTCAAAGGCATCCAGAAAGGAGTGCAAAAGTGCCACAACATGGCAGCTTTCACAGCTTTTTCCTTAGGAAGACCCCTACTACCCAACCAGGAAGCCCTGTGCTCCAGGCACACTGCAGCTGTCCAAGGCATCCCAAGGGGAGCGCAAAAGTGACACAACTTGGCTGCCTCCACTGCTCTTTCCATGAGACCATCCCCAAAATTAGGCAGATTTTCCTTCCTAGGCGTAGGGTTTGAGTTAGGCCTAGGGTTAGTGTTCTTTTAACCAGAAAGCCCTGAGTTCCAAGAACACAGCAGCTGCCAAGGACTACCCAAGAAGAGCGCAAAAGTACCACAACATGCCGGCCTCCACAGCTTTTTCCTTGGGGACATCCCTAATTCCGGCCTGATTTGCCTTTCTCGTCTTAGGGTTGGGGTTAGGCCTAGGGCTAGGATTTTTAAAATCAGGAAGTCCAGACCTCCAGGCACACTGGAGCTGTCAAAGGAATCCAAAAAGGAGTGCAAAAGTGCCACAACATGGCAGCTTTCACAACTTTTTCCTTAGGAAGAACCCTACTACCCGGCTGATTTACCTTCCTAGGCTTACTGTTAGGCTTAGGCCTAGGACTTTGAAAACCAGGAAGCCCTGTGCTCCAGGCACACTGCAGCTGTCCAAGGCATTCCAAAGGGGAGCGCAAAAGTGACACAACTTGGCTGCCTCCACTGCTATTTCCATGAGACCATCCCCAACCATAGGCTGATTTTCCTTCCTAGGCTTAGGGTTTGAGTTAGGCCTAGGGCTAGTGTTCTTTTAACCAGAAAGCCCTGAGTTCCAAGAACACAGCAGCTGCCAAGGACTACCCAAGAAGAGCGCAAAAGTACCACAACATGCCTGCCTCCACAGCTTTTTCCTTGGGGACATCCCTAATTCCGGCCTGATGTGCCTTTCTCGTCTTAGGGTTGGGGTTTGGCCTAGGGCTAGGATTTTTAAAATCAGGAAGCCCAGACCTCCAGGCACACTGGAGCTGTCAAAGGCATCCAAAAAGGAGTGCAAAAGTGCCACAACATGGCAGCTTTCACAGCATTTTCCTTAGGAAGAACCCTACTACCCGGCTGATTTACCTTCCTAGGCTTACTGTTAGGCTTAGGCCTAGGACTTTGAAAACCAGGAAGCCCTGTGCTCCAGGCACACTGCAGCTGTCAAAGGCATCTCAAGGGGAGTGCAAAAGTGACACAACTTGGCTGCCTCCACTGCTATTTCCATGTGACCATCCCCAACCATCGGCTGATTTTCCTTCCTAGGCTTAGGGTTTGAGTTACGCCTAGGGTTAGTGTTCTTTTAACCAGAAAGCCCTGAGTTCCAAGAACACAGCAACTGCCAAGGACTACCCAAGAAGAGCGCAAAAGTACCACAACATGCCTGCCTCCATAGCTTTTTCCTTGGGGACATCCCTAATTCCGGCCTGATTTGCCTTTCTCGTCTTAGGGTTGGGGTTAGGCCTAGGGCTAGGATTTTTAAAATCAGGAAGCCCAGACCTCCAGGCACACTGGAGCTGTCAAAGGCATCCAGAAAGGAGTGCAAAAGTGCCACAACATGGCAGCTTTCACAGCTTTTTCCTTAGGAAGAACCCTCCTACCCGGCTGAATTTCCTTCCTACGCTTATTGTTAGGCTTAGGCCTAGGACTTTGAAAACCAGGAAGCCCTGTGCTCCAGGCACACTGCAGCTGTCAAAGGCATCCCAAGGGGAGCGCAAAAGTGACACAACTTGGCTGCCTCCACTGCTCTTTCCATGAGACCATCCCCAACCATAGGCTGATTTTCCTTCCTAGGCTTAGGGTTTGAGTTACGCCTAGGGTTAGTGTTCTTTTAACCAGAAAGCCCTGAGTTCCAAGAACACAGCAGCTGCCAAGGACTACCCAAGAGGAGCGCAAAAGTACCACAACATGCCTGCCTCCACAGCTTTTTCCTTGGGGACATCCCTAATTCCGGCCTGATTTGCCTTTCTCGTCTTAGGGTTGGGGTTAGGCCTAGGGCTAGGATTTTTAAAATCAGGAAGCCCAGACCTCCAGGCACACTGCAGCTGTCAAAAGCATCCAGAAAGGAGTGCAAAAGTGCCACAACATGGCAGCTTTCACAGCTTTTTCCTTACGAAGAACCCTACTACCCGGCTGATTTACCTTCCTAGGCTTACTGTTAGGCTTAGGCCTAGGACTTTGAAAACCAGGAAGCCCTGTGCTCCAGGCACACCACAGCTGTCCAAGGCATCCCAAGGGGAGCGCAAAAGTGACACAACTTGGCTGCCTCCACTGCTATTTCCATGAGACCATCCCCAACCATAGGCTGATTTTCCTTCCTAGGCGTAGGGTTTGAGTTAGGCCTAGGGTTAGTGTGCTTTTAACCAGAAAGCCCTGAGTTCCAAGAACACAGCAGCTGCCAAGGACTACCCAAGAAGAGCGCAAAAGTACCACAACATGCCTGCCACCACAGCTTTTTCCTTGGGGACATCCCTAATTCCGGGCTGATGTGCCTTTCTCGTCTTAGGGTTGGGGTTAGGCCTAGGGCTAGGATTTTTAAAATCAGAAAGCCCAGACCTCCAGGCACACTCGAGCTGTCAAAGGCATCCAGAAAGGAGTGCAAAAGTGCCACAACATGGCAGCTTTCACAGCTTTTTCCTTAGGAAGAACCCTACTACCCGGCTGATTTACCTTCCTAGGCTTACTGTTAGGCTTAGGCCTAGGACTTTGAAAACCAGGAAGCCCTGTGCTCCAGGCACACTGCAGCTGTCCAAGGCATCCCAAGGGGAGCGCAAAAGTGACACAACTTGGCTGCCTCCACTGCTATTTCCATGAGACCATCCCCAACCATAGGCTGATTTTCCTTCCTAGGCTTAGGGTTTGAGTTAGGCCTAGGGTTAGTGTTCTTTTAACCAGAAAGTCCTGAGTTCCAAGAACACAGCAGCTGCCAAGGACTACCCAAGAAGAGCGCAAAAGTACCACAACATGCCTGCCTCCACAGCTTTTTCCTTGGGGACATCCCTAATTCAGGCCTGATTTGCCTTTCTCGTCTTAGGGTTGGGGTTAGGCCTAGGGCTAGGATTTTTAAAATCAGGAAGCCCAGACCTCCAGGCACACTGGAGCTGTCAAAGGCATCCAAAAAGGAGTGCAAAAGTGCCACAACATGGCAGCTTTCACAGCTTTTTCCTTAGGAAGACCCTACTACCCAGCTGATTTACCTTCCTAGGCTTACTGTTAGGCTTAGGCCTAGGACTTTGAAAACCAGGAAGCCCTGTGCTCCAGGCACACTGCAGCTGTCCAAGGCATCTCAAGGGGAGCGCAAAAGTGACACAACTTGGCTGCCTCCAGTGCTATTTCCATGAGACCATCCCCAACCATAGGCTGATTTTCCTTCCTAGGCTTAGGGTTTGAGTTAAGCCTAGGGTTAGTGTTCTTTTAACCAGAAAGCCCTGAGTTCCAAGAACACAGCAGCTGCCAAGGACTACCCACGAGGAGCGCAAAAGTACCACAACATGCCTGCCTCCACAGCTTTTTCCTTGGGGACATCCCTAATTCCGGCCTGATTTGCCTTTCTCGTCTTAGGGTTGGGGTTAGGCCTAGGGCTAGGATTTTTAAAATCAGGAAGCCCAGACCTCCAGGCACACTGCAGCTGTCAAAGGCATCCAGAAAGGAGTGCAAAAGTGCCACAACATGGCAGCTTTCACAGCTTTTTCCTTAGGAAGAACCCTACTACCCGGCTGATTTACCTTCCTAGGCTTACTGTTAGGCTTAGGCCTAGGACTTTGAAAACCAGGAAGCCCTGTGCTCCAGGCACACTGCAGCTGTCAAAGGCATGCCAAGGGGAGCGCAAAAGTGACACAACTTGGCTGCCTCCACTGCTCTTTCCATGAGACCATCCCCAACCATAGGCTGATTTTCCTTCCTAGGCTTAGGGTTTGAGTTACGCCTAGGGTTAGTGTGCTTTTAACCAGAAAGCCCTGAGTTCCAAGAACACAGCAGCTGCCAAGGACTACCCAAGAAGAGCGCAAAAGTACCACAACATGCCTGCCTCCACAGCTTTTTCCTTGGGGACATCCCTAATTCCGGGCTGATGTGCCTTTCTCGTCTTAGGGTTGGGGTTAGGCCTAGGGCTAGGATTTTTAAAATCAGAAAGCCCAGACCTCCAGGCACACTCGAGCTGTCAAAGGCATCCAGAAAGGAGTGCAAAAGTGCCACAACATGGCAGCTTTCACAGCTTTTTCCTTAGGAAGAACCCTACTACCCGGCTGATTTACCTTCCTAGGCTTACTGTTAGGCTTAGGTCTAGGACTTTGAAAACCAGGAAGCCCTGTGCTCCAGGCACACTGCAGCTGTCCAAGGCATCCCAAGGGGAGCGCAAAAGTGACACAACTTGGCTGCCTCCACTGCTATTTCCATGAGACCATCCCCAACCATAGGCTGATTTTCCTTCCTAGGCTTAGGGTTTGAGTTACGCCTAGGGTTAGTGTTCTTTTAACCAGAAAGCCCTGAGTTCCAAGAACACAGCAGCTGCCAAGGACTACCCAAGAAGAGCGCAAAAGTACCACAACATGCCTGCCTCCACAGCTTTTTCCTTGGGGACATCCCTAATTCAGGCCTGATTTGCCTTTCTCGTCTTAGGGTTGGGGTTAGGCCTAGGGCTAGGATTTTTAAAATCAGGAAGCCCAGACCTCCAGGCACACTGGAGCTGTCAAAGGCATCCAAAAAGGAGTGCAAAAGTGCCACAACATGGCAGCTTTCACAGCTTTTTCCTTAGGAAGACCCTACTACCCGGCTGATTTACCTTCCTAGGCTTACTGTTAGGCTTAGGCCTAGGACTTTGAAAACCAGGAAGCCCTGTGCTCCAGGCACACTGCAGCTGTCCAAGGCATCCCAAGCGGAGCGCAAAAGTGACACAACTTGGCTGCCTTCACTGCTATTTCCATGAGACCATCCCCAACCATAGGCTGATTTTCCTTCCTAGGCTTAGGGTTTGAGTTACGCCTAGGGTTAGTGTTCTTTTAACCAGAAAGCCCTGAGTTCCAAGAACACAGCAGCTGCCAAGGACTACCCAAGAAGAGCGCAAAAGTACCACAACACGCCTGCCTCCACAGCTTTTTCCTTGGGGACATCCCTAATTCCGGCCTGATTTGCCTTTCTCGTCTTAGGGTTGGGGTTAGGCCGAGGGCTAGGATTTTCAAAATCAGGAAGCCCAGACCTCCAGGCACACTGCAGCTGTCAAAGGCATCCAGAAAGGAGTGCAAAAGTGCCACAAGATGGCAGCTTTCACAGCTTTTTCCTTAGGAAGAACCCTACTACCCGGCTGATTTACCTTCCTGCGGTTACTGTTAGGCTTAGGCCTAGGACTTTGAAAACCAGGAAGCCCTGTGCTCCAGGCACACTGCAGCTGTCCAAGGCATCCCAAGGGGAGCGCAAAAGTGACACAACTTGGCTGCCTCCACTGCTATTTCCATGAGACCATCCCCAACCATAGGCTGAGATTCCTTCCTAGGCTTAGGGTTTGAATTACGCCTAGGGTTAGTGTTCTTTTAACCAGAAAGCCCTGAGTTCCAAGAACACAGCAGCTAAGAAGGACTACCCAAGAAGAGCGCAAAAGTACCACAACATGCCTGCCTCCACAGCTTTTTCCTTGGGGACATCCCTAATTCCGGCCTGATTTGCCTTTCTCGTCTTAGGGTTGGGGTTAGGCCTAGGGCTAGGATTTTTAAAATCAGAAAGCCCAGACCTCCAGGCACACTGGAGCTGTCAAAGGCATCCAGAAAGGAGTGCAAAAGTGCCACAACATGGCAGCTTTCACAGCTTTTTCCTTAGGAAGAACACTACTACCCAGCTGATTTACCTTCCTAGGCTTACTGTTAGGCTTAGGCCTAGGACTTTGAAAACCAGGAAGCCCTGTGCTCCAGGCACACTGCAGCTGTCCAAGGCATCCCAAGCGGAGCGCAAAAGTGACACAACTTGGCTGCCTTCACTGCTATTTCCATGAGACCATCCCCAACCATAGGCTGATTTTCCTTCCTAGGCTTAGGGTTTGAGTTACGCCTAGGGTTAGTGTTCTTTTAACCAGAAAGCCCTGAGTTCCAAGAACACAGCAGCTGCCAAGGACTACCCAAGAAGAGCGCAAAAGTACCACAACACGCCTGCCTCCACAGCTTTTTCCTTGGGGACATCCCTAATTCAGGCCTGATTTGCCTTTCTCGTCTTAGGGTTGGGGTTAGGTCTAGGGCTAGGATTTTTAAAATCAGGAAGCCCAGACCTCCAGGCACACTGGAGCTGTCAAAGGCATCCAAAAAGGAGTGCAAAAGTGCCACAACATGGCAGCTTTCACAGCTTTTTCCTTAGGAAGAACCCTACTACCCGGCTGATTTACCTTCCTAGGCTTACTGTTAGGCTTAGGCCTAGGACTTTGAAAACCAGGAAGCCCTGTGCTCCAGGCACACTGCAGCTGTCCAAGGCATGCCAAGGGGAGTGCAAAAGTGACACAACTTGGCTGCCTCCACTTCTATTTCCATGAGACCATCCCCAACCATAGGCTGATTTTCCTTCCTAGGCTTAGGGTTTGAGTTACGCCTAGGGTTAGTGTGCTTTTAACCAGAAAGCCCTGAGTTCCAAGAACACAGCAGCTGCCAAGAACTACCCAAGAAGAGCACAAAAGTACCACAACATGCCTGCCTCCACAGCTTTTTCCTTGGGGACATCCCTAATTCCGGCCTGATTTGCCTTTTTCGTCTTAGGGTTGGGGTTAGGCCTAGGGCTAGGATTTTTAAAATCAGGAAGCCCAGACCTCCAGGCACACTGCAGCTGTCAAAGGCATCCAGAAAGGAGTGCAAAAGTGCCACAACATGGCAGCTTTCACAACTTTTTCCTTAGGAAGAACCCTACTACCCGGCTGATTTTCCTTCCTACGGTTACTGTTAGGCTTAGGCCTAGGACTTTGAAAACCAGGAAGCCCTGTGCTCCAGGCACACTGCAGCTGTCAAAGTCATCCCAAGGGGAGCGCAAAAGTGACACAACATGGCAGCTTTCACAGCTTTTTCCATGAGACCATCCCCAACCATAATCTGATTTTCCTTCCTAGGCTTAGGGTTTGAGTTAGGCCTAGCGTTAGTGTTCTTTTAACCAGAAAGCCCTGAGTTCTAAGAACACAGCAGCTGCCAAGGACTACCCAAGAAGAGCGAAAAAGTACCACAACATGCCTGCCTCCACAGCTTTTTCCTTGGGGACATCCCTAATTCCGGCCTGATTTGACTTTCTCGTCTTAGGGTTGGGGTTAGGCCTAGGGCTAGGATTTATAAAATCAGGAAGCCCAGACCTCCAGGCACACTGGAGCTGTCAAAGGCATCCAGAAAGGAGTGCAAAAGTGCCACAACATGGCAGCTTTCACAGCTTTTTCCTTAGGAAGAACCCTACTACCCGGCTGATTTACCTTCCTAGGCTTACTGTTAGGCTTAGGCCTAGGACTTTGAAAACCAGGAAGCCCTGTGCTCCAGGCACACTGCAGCTGTCCAAGGCATCCCAAGCGGAGCGCAAAAGTGACACAACTTGGCTGCCTTCACTGCTATTTCCATGAGACCATCCCCAACCATAGGCTGATTTTCCTTCCTAGGCTTAGGGTTTGAGTTACGCCTAGGGTTAGTGTTCTTTTAACCAGAAAGCCCTGAGTTCCAAGAACACAGCAGCTGCCAAGGACTACCCAAGAAGAGCGCAAAAGTACCACAACACGCCTGCCTCCACAGCTTTTTCCTTGGGGACATCCCTAATTCAGGCCTGATTTGCCTTTCTCGTCTTAGGGTTGGGGTTAGGTCTAGGGCTAGGATTTTTAAAATCAGGAAGCCCAGACCTCCAGGCACACTGGAGCTGTCAAAGGCATCCAAAAAGGAGTGCAAAAGTGCCACAACATGGCAGCTTTCACAGCTTTTTCCTTAGGAAGAACCCTACTACCCGGCTGATTTACCTTCCTAGGCTTACTGTTAGGCTTAGGCCTAGGACTTTGAAAACCAGGAAGCCCTGTGCTCCAGGCACACTGCAGCTGTCCAAGGCATGCCAAGGGGAGTGCAAAAGTGACACAACTTGGCTGCCTCCACTTCTATTTCCATGAGACCATCCCCAACCATAGGCTGATTTTCCTTCCTAGGCTTAGGGTTTGAGTTACGCCTAGGGTTAGTGTGCTTTTAACCAGAAAGCCCTGAGTTCCAAGAACACAGCAGCTGCCAAGAACTACCCAAGAAGAGCACAAAAGTACCACAACATGCCTGCCTCCACAGCTTTTTCCTTGGGGACATCCCTAATTCCGGCCTGATTTGCCTTTTTCGTCTTAGGGTTGGGGTTAGGCCTAGGGCTAGGATTTTTAAAATCAGGAAGCCCAGACCTCCAGGCACACTGCAGCTGTCAAAGGCATCCAGAAAGGAGTGCAAAAGTGCCACAACATGGCAGCTTTCACAACTTTTTCCTTAGGAAGAACCCTACTACCCGGCTGATTTTCCTTCCTACGGTTACTGTTAGGCTTAGGCCTAGGACTTTGAAAACCAGGAAGCCCTGTGCTCCAGGCACACTGCAGCTGTCAAAGTCATCCCAAGGGGAGCGCAAAAGTGACACAACATGGCAGCTTTCACAGCTTTTTCCATGAGACCATCCCCAACCATAATCTGATTTTCCTTCCTAGGCTTAGGGTTTGAGTTAGGCCTAGCGTTAGTGTTCTTTTAACCAGAAAGCCCTGAGTTCTAAGAACACAGCAGCTGCCAAGGACTACCCAAGAAGAGCGAAAAAGTACCACAACATGCCTGCCTCCACAGCTTTTTCCTTGGGGACATCCCTAATTCCGGCCTGATGTGCCTTTCTCGTCTTAGGGTTGGGGTTAGGCCTAGGGCTAGGATTTTTAAAATCAGGAAGCCCAGACCTCCAGGCACACTGGAGCTGTCAAAGGCATCCAGAAAGGAGTGCAAAAGTGCCACAACATGGCAGCTTTCACAGCTTTTTCCTTAGGAAGAACCCTACTACCCGGCTGATTTACCTTCCTAGGCTTACTGTTAGGCTTAGGCCTAGGACTTTGAAAACCAGGAAGCCCTGTGCTCCAGGCACACTGCAGCTGTCCAAGGCATCCCAAGCGGAGCGCAAAAGTGACACAACTTGGCTGCCTTCACTGCTATTTCCATGAGACCATCCCCAACCATAGGCTGATTTTCCTTCCTAGGCTTAGGGTTTGAGTTACGCCTAGGGTTAGTGTTCTTTTAACCAGAAAGCCCTGAGTTCCAAGAACACAGCAGCTGCCAAGGACTACCCAAGAAGAGCGCAAAAGTACCACAACACGCCTGCCTCCACAGCTTTTTCCTTGGGGACATCCCTAATTCCGGCCTGATTTGCCTTTCTCGTCTTAGGGTTGGGGTTAGGCCGAGGGCTAGGATTTTCAAAATCAGGAAGCCCAGACCTCCAGGCACACTGCAGCTGTCAAAGGCATCCAGAAAGGAGTGCAAAAGTGCCACAAGATGGCAGCTTTCACAGCTTTTTCCTTAGGAAGAACCCTACTACCCGGCTGATTTACCTTCCTGCGGTTACTGTTAGGCTTAGGCCTAGGACTTTGAAAACCAGGAAGCCCTGTGCTCCAGGCACACTGCAGCTGTCCAAGGCATCCCAAGGGGAGCGCAAAAGTGACACAACTTGGCTGCCTCCACTGCTATTTCCATGAGACCATCCCCAACCATAGGCTGAGATTCCTTCCTAGGCTTAGGGTTTGAATTACGCCTAGGGTTAGTGTTCTTTTAACCAGAAAGCCCTGAGTTCCAAGAACACAGCAGCTAAGAAGGACTACCCAAGAAGAGCGCAAAAGTACCACAACATGCCTGCCTCCACAGCTTTTTCCTTGGGGACATCCCTAATTCCGGCCTGATTTGCCTTTCTCGTCTTAGGGTTGGGGTTAGGCCTAGGGCTAGGATTTTTAAAATCAGAAAGCCCAGACCTCCAGGCACACTGGAGCTGTCAAAGGCATCCAGAAAGGAGTGCAAAAGTGCCACAACATGGCAGCTTTCACAGCTTTTTCCTTAGGAAGAACACTACTACCCAGCTGATTTACCTTCCTAGGCTTACTGTTAGGCTTAGGCCTAGGACTTTGAAAACCAGGAAGCCCTGTGCTCCAGGCACACTGCAGCTGTCCAAGGCATCCCAAGCGGAGCGCAAAAGTGACACAACTTGGCTGCCTTCACTGCTATTTCCATGAGACCATCCCCAACCATAGGCTGATTTTCCTTCCTAGGCTTAGGGTTTGAGTTACGCCTAGGGTTAGTGTTCTTTTAACCAGAAAGCCCTGAGTTCCAAGAACACAGCAGCTGCCAAGGACTACCCAAGAAGAGCGCAAAAGTACCACAACACGCCTGCCTCCACAGCTTTTTCCTTGGGGACATCCCTAATTCAGGCCTGATTTGCCTTTCTCGTCTTAGGGTTGGGGTTAGGTCTAGGGCTAGGATTTTTAAAATCAGGAAGCCCAGACCTCCAGGCACACTGGAGCTGTCAAAGGCATCCAAAAAGGAGTGCAAAAGTGCCACAACATGGCAGCTTTCACAGCTTTTTCCTTAGGAAGAACCCTACTACCCGGCTGATTTACCTTCCTAGGCTTACTGTTAGGCTTAGGCCTAGGACTTTGAAAACCAGGAAGCCCTGTGCTCCAGGCACACTGCAGCTGTCCAAGGCATGCCAAGGGGAGTGCAAAAGTGACACAACTTGGCTGCCTCCACTTCTATTTCCATGAGACCATCCCCAACCATAGGCTGATTTTCCTTCCTAGGCTTAGGGTTTGAGTTACGCCTAGGGTTAGTGTGCTTTTAACCAGAAAGCCCTGAGTTCCAAGAACACAGCAGCTGCCAAGAACTACCCAAGAAGAGCACAAAAGTACCACAACATGCCTGCCTCCACAGCTTTTTCCTTGGGGACATCCCTAATTCCGGCCTGATTTGCCTTTTTCGTCTTAGGGTTGGGGTTAGGCCTAGGGCTAGGATTTTTAAAATCAGGAAGCCCAGACCTCCAGGCACACTGCAGCTGTCAAAGGCATCCAGAAAGGAGTGCAAAAGTGCCACAACATGGCAGCTTTCACAACTTTTTCCTTAGGAAGAACCCTACTACCCGGCTGATTTTCCTTCCTACGGTTACTGTTAGGCTTAGGCCTAGGACTTTGAAAACCAGGAAGCCCTGTGCTCCAGGCACACTGCAGCTGTCAAAGTCATCCCAAGGGGAGCGCAAAAGTGACACAACATGGCAGCTTTCACAGCTTTTTCCATGAGACCATCCCCAACCATAATCTGATTTTCCTTCCTAGGCTTAGGGTTTGAGTTAGGCCTAGCGTTAGTGTTCTTTTAACCAGAAAGCCCTGAGTTCTAAGAACACAGCAGCTGCCAAGGACTACCCAAGAAGAGCGAAAAAGTACCACAACATGCCTGCCTCCACAGCTTTTTCCTTGGGGACATCCCTAATTCCGGCCTGATTTGACTTTCTCGTCTTAGGGTTGGGGTTAGGCCTAGGGCTAGGATTTATAAAATCAGGAAGCCCAGACCTCCAGGCACACTGGAGCTGTCAAAGGCATCCAGAAAGGAGTGCAAAAGTGCCACAACATGGCAGCTTTCACAGCTTTTTCCTTAGGAAGAACCCTACTACCCGGCTGATTTACCTTCCTAGGCTTACTGTTAGGCTTAGGCCTAGGACTTTGAAAACCAGGAAGCCCTGTGCTCCAGGCACACTGCAGCTGTCCAAGGCATCCCAAGCGGAGCGCAAAAGTGACACAACTTGGCTGCCTTCACTGCTATTTCCATGAGACCATCCCCAACCATAGGCTGATTTTCCTTCCTAGGCTTAGGGTTTGAGTTACGCCTAGGGTTAGTGTTCTTTTAACCAGAAAGCCCTGAGTTCCAAGAACACAGCAGCTGCCAAGGACTACCCAAGAAGAGCGCAAAAGTACCACAACACGCCTGCCTCCACAGCTTTTTCCTTGGGGACATCCCTAATTGCGGCCTGATTTGCCTTTCTCGTCTTAGGGTTGGGGTTAGGCCTAGGGCTAGGATTTTTAAAATCAGGAAGCCCAGACCTCCAGGCACACTGGAGCTGTCAAAGGCATCCAAAAAGGAGTGCAAAAGTGCCACAACATGGCAGCTTTCACAGCTTTTTCCTTAGGAAGAACCCTACTACCCGGCTGATTTACCTTCCTAGGCTTACTGTTAGGCTTAGGCCTAGGACTTTGAAAACCAGGAAGCCCTGTGCTCCAGGCACACTGCAGCTGTCCAAGGCATGCCAAGGGGAGTGCAAAAGTGACACAACTTGGCTGCCTCCACTTCTATTTCCATGAGACCATCCCCAACCATAGGCTGATTTTCCTTCCTAGGCTTAGGGTTTGAGTTACGCCTAGGGTTAGTGTTCTTTTAACCAGAAAGCCCTGAGTTCCAAGAACACAGCAGCTGCCAAGAACTACCCAAGAAGAGCACAAAAGTACCACAACATGCCTGCCTCCACAGCTTTTTCCTTGGGGACATCCCTAATTCCGGCCTGATTTGCCTTTTTCGTCTTAGGGTTGGGGTTAGGCCTAGGGCTAGGATTTTTAAAATCAGGAAGCCCAGACCTCCAGGCACACTGCAGCTGTGAAAGGCATCCAGAAAGGAGTGCAAAAGTGCCACAACATGGCAGCTTTCACAACTTTTTCCTTAGGAAGAACCCTACTACCCGGCTGATTTTCCTTCCTACGGTTACTGTTAGGCTTAGGCCTAGGACTTTGAAAACCAGGAAGCCCTGTGCTCCAGGCACACTGCAGCTGTCAAAGTCATCCCAAGGGGAGCGCAAAAGTGACACAACATGGCAGCTTTCACAGCTTTTTCCATGAGACCATCCCCAACCATAATCTGATTTTCCTTCCTAGGCTTAGGGTTTGAGTTAGGCCTAGCGTTAGTGTTCTTTTAACCAGAAAGCCCTGAGTTCTAAGAACACAGCAGCTGCCAAGGACTACCCAAGAAGAGCGAAAAAGTACCACAACATGCCTGCCTCCACAGCTTTTTCCTTGGGGACATCCCTAATTCCGGCCTGATGTGCCTTTCTCGTCTTAGGGTTGGGGTTAGGCCTAGGGCTAGGATTTTTAAAATCAGGAAGCCCAGACCTCCAGGCACACTGGAGCTGTCAAAGGCATCCAAAAAGGAGTGCAAAAGTGCCACAACATGGCAGCTTTCACAGCTTTTTCCTTAGGAAGAACCCTACTACCCGGCTGATTTACCTTCCTAGGCTTACTGTTAGGCTTAGGCCTAGGACTTTGAAAACCAGGAAGCCCTGTGCTCCAGGCACACTGCAGCTGTCCAAGGCATTCCAAAGGGGAGCGCAAAAGTGACACAACTTGGCTGCCTCCACTGCTATTTCCATGAGACCATCCCCAACCATAGGCTGATTTTCCTTCCTAGGCTTAGGGTTTGAGTTACGCCTAGGGTTAGTGTGCTTTTAACCAGAAAGCCCTGAGTTCCAAGAACACAGCAGCTGCCAAGGACTACCCAAGAAGAGCGCAAAAGTACCACAACATGCCTGCCTCCACAGCTTTTTCCTTGGGGACATCCCTAATTCCGGCCTGATGTGCCTTTCTCGTCTTAGGGTTGGGGTTAGGCCTAGGGCTAGGATTTTTAAAATCAGGAAGCCCAGACCTCCAGGCACACTGGAGCTGTCAAAGGCATCCAGAAAGGAGTGCAAAAGTGCCACAACATGGCAGCTTTCACAGCTTTTTCCTTAGGAAGAACCCTACTACCCGGCTGATTTACCTTCCTAGGCTTACTGTTAGGCTTAGGCCTAGGACTTTGAAAACCAGGAAGCCCTGTGCTCCAGGCACACTGCAGCTGTCCAAGGCATCCCAAGCGGAGCGCAAAAGTGACACAACTTGGCTGCCTTCACTGCTATTTCCATGAGACCATCCCCAACCATAGGCTGATTTTCCTTCCTAGGCTTAGGGTTTGAGTTACGCCTAGGGTTAGTGTTCTTTTAACCAGAAAGCCCTGAGTTCCAAGAACACAGCAGCTGCCAAGGACTACCCAAGAAGAGCGCAAAAGTACCACAACACGCCTGCCTCCACAGCTTTTTCCTTGGGGACATCCCTAATTCCGGCCTGATTTGCCTTTCTCGTCTTAGGGTTGGGGTTAGGCCTAGGGCTAGGATTTTTAAAATCAGAAAGCCCAGACCTCCAGGCACACTGGAGCTGTCAAAGGCATCCAAAAAGGAGTGCAAAAGTGCCACAACATGGCAGCTTTCACAGCTTTTTCCTTAGGAAGAACCCTACTACCCGGCTGATTTACCTTCCTAGGCTTACTGTTAGGCTTAGGCCTAGGACTTTGAAAACCAGGAAGCCCTGTGCTCCAGGCACACTGCAGCTGTCCAAGGCATGCCAAGGGGAGTGCAAAAGTGACACAACTTGGCTGCCTCCACTGCTATTTCCATGAGACCATCCCCAACCATAGGCTGATTTTCCTTCCTAGGCTTAGGGTTTGAGTTAGGCCTAGGGTTAGTGTGCTTTTAACCAGAAAGCCCTGAGTTCCAAGAACACAGCAGCTGCCAAGAACTACCCAAGAAGAGCACAAAAGTACCACAACATGCCTGCCTCCACAGCTTTTTCCTTGGGGACATCCCTAATTCCGGCCTGATTTGCCTTTGTCGTCTTAGGGTTGGGGTTAGGCCTAGGGCTAGGATTTTTAAAATCAGGAAGCCCAGACCTCCAGGCACACTGCAGCTGTGAAAGGCATCCAGAAAGGAGTGCAAAAGTGCCACAACATGGCAGCTTTCACAACTTTTTCCTTAGGAAGAACCCTACTACCCGGCTGATTTTCCTTCCTACGGTTACTGTTAGGCTTAGGCCTAGGACTTTGAAAACCAGGAAGCCCTGTGCTCCAGGCACACTGCAGCTGTCAAAGTCATCCCAAGGGGAGCGCAAAAGTGACACAACATGGCAGCTTTCACAGCTTTTTCCATGAGACCATCCCCAACCATAATCTGATTTTCCTTCCTAGGCTTAGGGTTTGAGTTAGGCCTAGCGTTAGTGTTCTTTTAACCAGAAAGCCCTGAGTTCTAAGAACACAGCAGCTGCCAAGGACTACCCAAGAAGAGCGAAAAAGTACCACAACATGCCTGCCTCCACAGCTTTTTCCTTGGGGACATCCCTAATTCCGGCCTGATGTGCCTTTCTCGTCTTAGGGTTGGGGTTAGGCCTAGGGCTAGGATTTTTAAAATCAGGAAGCCCAGACCTCCAGGCACACTGGAGCTGTCAAAGGCATCCAAAAAGGAGTGCAAAAGTGCCACAACATGGCAGCTTTCACAGCTTTTTCCTTAGGAAGAACCCTACTACCCGGCTGATTTACCTTCCTAGGCTTACTGTTAGGCTTAGGCCTAGGACTTTGAAAACCAGGAAGCCCTGTGCTCCAGGCACACTGCAGCTGTCCAAGGCATTCCAAAGGGGAGCGCAAAAGTGACACAACTTGGCTGCCTCCACTGCTATTTCCATGAGACCATCCCCAACCATAGGCTGATTTTCCTTCCTAGGCTTAGGGTTTGAGTTACGCCTAGGGTTAGTGTGCTTTTAACCAGAAAGCCCTGAGTTCCAAGAACACAGCAGCTGCCAAGGACTACCCAAGAAGAGCGCAAAAGTACCACAACATGCCTGCCTCCACAGCTTTTTCCTTGGGGACATCCCCAATTCCGGCCTGATTTGCCTTTTTAGTCTTAGGGTTGGGGTTAGGCCTAGGGCTAGGATTTTTAAAATCAGAAAGCCCAGACCTCCAGGCACACTGGAGCTGTCAAAGGCATCCAGAAAGGAGTGCGAAAGTGCCACAAGATGGCAGTTTTCACAGCTTTTTCCTTAGGAAGAACCCTACTACCCGGCTGATTTACCTTCCTAGGCTTACTGTTAGGCTTAGGCCTAGGACTTTGAAAACCAGGAAGCCCTGTGCTCCAGGCACACTGCAGCTGTCCAAGGCATGCCAAGGGGAGTGCAAAAGTGACACAACTTGGCTGCCTCCACTGCTATTTCCATGAGACCATCCCCAACCATAGGCTGAGATTCCTTCCTAGTGTTGAGGTTTGAGTTACGCCTAGGGTTAGTGTTCTTTTAACCAGAAAGCCCTGAGTTCCAAGAACACAGCAGCTGCCAAGGACTACCCAAGAAGAGCGCAAAAGTACCACAACATGCCTGCCTCCACAGCTTTTTCCTTGGGGATATCCCTAATTCCGGCCTGATTTGCCTTTCTCGTCTTAGGGTTGGGGTTAGGCCTAGGGCTAGGATTTTTAAAATCAGGAAGCCCAGACCTCCAGGCACACTGGAGCTGTCAAAGGCATCCAGAAAGGAGTGCAAAAGTGCCACAACATGGCAGCTTTCACAGCTTTTTCCTTAGGAAGAACCCTACTACCCGGCTGATTTACCTTCCTAGGCTTACTGTTAGGCTTAGGCCTAGGACTTTGAAAACCAGGAAGCCCTGTGCTCCAGGCACACTGCAGCTGTCCAAGGCATGCCAAGGGGAGTGCAAAAGTGACACAACTTGGCTGCCTCCACTTCTATTTCCATGAGACCATCCCCAACCATAGGCTGATTTTCCTTCCTAGGCTTAGGGTTTGAGTTAGGCCTAGGGTTAGTGTGCTTTTAACCAGAAAGCCCTGAGTTCCAAGAACACAGCAGCTGCCAAGAACTACCCAAGAAGAGCACAAAAGTACCACAACATGCCTGCCTCCACAGCTTTTTCCTTGGGGACATCCCTAATTCCGGCCTGATTTGCCTTTTTCGTCTTAGGGTTGGGGTTAGGCCTAGGGCTAGGATTTTTAAAATCAGGAAGCCCAGACCTCCAGGCACACTGCAGCTGTGAAAGGCATCCAGAAAGGAGTGCAAAAGTGCCACAACATGGCAGCTTTCACAACTTTTTCCTTAGGAAGAACCCTACTACCCGGCTGATTTTCCTTCCTACGGTTACTGTTAGGCTTAGGCCTAGGACTTTGAAAACCAGGAAGCCCTGTGCTCCAGGCACACTGCAGCTGTCAAAGTCATCCCAAGGGGAGCGCAAAAGTGACACAACATGGCAGCTTTCACAGCTTTTTCCATGAGACCATCCCCAAACATAATCTGATTTTCCTTCCTAGGCTTAGGGTTTGAGTTAGGCCTAGCGTTAGTGTTCTTTTAACCAGAAAGCCCTGAGTTCTAAGAACACAGCAGCTGCCAAGGACTACCCAAGAAGAGCGAAAAAGTACCACAACATGCCTGCCTCCACAGCTTTTTCCTTGGGGACATCCCTAATTCCGGCCTGATGTGCCTTTCTCGTCTTAGGGTTGGGGTTAGGCCTAGGGCTAGGATTTTTAAAATCAGGAAGCCCAGACCTCCAGGCACACTGGAGCTGTCAAAGGCATCCAAAAAGGAGTGCAAAAGTGCCACAACATGGCAGCTTTCACAGCTTTTTCCTTAGGAAGAACCCTACTACCCGGCTGATTTACCTTCCTAGGCTTACTGTTAGGCTTAGGCCTAGGACTTTGAAAACCAGGAAGCCCTGTGCTCCAGGCACACTGCAGCTGTCCAAGGCATTCCAAAGGGGAGCGCAAAAGTGACACAACTTGGCTGCCTCCACTTCTATTTCCATGAGACCATCCCCAACCATAGGCTGATTTTCCTTCCTAGGCTTAGGGTTTGAGTTACGCCTAGGGTTAGTGTGCTTTTAACCAGAAAGCCCTGAGTTCCAAGAACACAGCAGCTGCCAAGGACTACCCAAGAAGAGCGCAAAAGTACCACAACATGCCTGCCTCCACAGCTTTTTCCTTGGGGACATCCCTAATTCCGGCCTGATGTGCCTTTCTCGTCTTAGGGTTGGGGTTAGGCCTAGGGCTAGGATTTTTAAAATCAGGAAGCCCAGACCTCCAGGCACACTGGAGCTGTCAAAGGCATCCAGAAAGGAGTGCAAAAGTGCCACAACATGGCAGCTTTCACAGCTTTTTCCTTAGGAAGAACCCTACTACCCGGCTGATTTACCTTCCTAGGCTTACTGTTAGGCTTAGGCCTAGGACTTTGAAAACCAGGAAGCCCTGTGCTCCAGGCACACTGCAGCTGTCCAAGGCATCCCAAGCGGAGCGCAAAAGTGACACAACTTGGCTGCCTTCACTGCTATTTCCATGAGACCATCCCCAACCATAGGCTGATTTTCCTTCCTAGGCTTAGGGTTTGAGTTACGCCTAGGGTTAGTGTTCTTTTAACCAGAAAGCCCTGAGTTCCAAGAACACAGCAGCTGCCAAGGACTACCCAAGAAGAGCGCAAAAGTACCACAACACGCCTGCCTCCACAGCTTTTTCCTTGGGGACATCCCTAATTCCGGCCTGATTTGCCTTTCTCGTCTTAGGGTTGGGGTTAGGCCTAGGGCTAGGATTTTTAAAATCAGAAAGCCCAGACCTCCAGGCACACTGGAGCTGTCAAAGGCATCCAAAAAGGAGTGCAAAAGTGCCACAACATGGCAGCTTTCACAGCTTTTTCCTTAGGAAGAACCCTACTACCCGGCTGATTTACCTTCCTAGGCTTACTGTTAGGCTTAGGCCTAGGACTTTGAAAACCAGGAAGCCCTGTGCTCCAGGCACACTGCAGCTGTCCAAGGCATGCCAAGGGGAGTGCAAAAGTGACACAACTTGGCTGCCTCCACTTCTATTTCCATGAGACCATCCCCAACCATAGGCTGATTTTCCTTCCTAGGCTTAGGGTTTGAGTTAGGCCTAGGGTTAGTGTGCTTTTAACCAGAAAGCCCTGAGTTCCAAGAACACAGCAGCTGCCAAGAACTACCCAAGAAGAGCACAAAAGTACCACAACATGCCTGCCTCCACAGCTTTTTCCTTGGGGACATCCCTAATTCCGGCCTGATTTGCCTTTGTCGTCTTAGGGTTGGGGTTAGGCCTAGGGCTAGGATTTTTAAAATCAGGAAGCCCAGACCTCCAGGCACACTGCAGCTGTGAAAGGCATCCAGAAAGGAGTGCAAAAGTGCCACAACATGGCAGCTTTCACAACTTTTTCCTTAGGAAGAACCCTACTACCCGGCTGATTTTCCTTCCTACGGTTACTGTTAGGCTTAGGCCTAGGACTTTGAAAACCAGGAAGCCCTGTGCTCCAGGCACACTGCAGCTGTCAAAGTCATCCCAAGGGGAGCGCAAAAGTGACACAACATGGCAGCTTTCACAGCTTTTTCCATGAGACCATCCCCAACCATAATCTGATTTTCCTTCCTAGGCTTAGGGTTTGAGTTAGGCCTAGCGTTAGTGTTCTTTTAACCAGAAAGCCCTGAGTTCTAAGAACACAGCAGCTGCCAAGGACTACCCAAGAAGAGCGAAAAAGTACCACAACATGCCTGCCTCCACAGCTTTTTCCTTGGGGACATCCCTAATTCCGGCCTGATGTGCCTTTCTCGTCTTAGGGTTGGGGTTAGGCCTAGGGCTAGGATTTTTAAAATCAGGAAGCCCAGACCTCCAGGCACACTGGAGCTGTCAAAGGCATCCAAAAAGGAGTGCAAAAGTGCCACAACATGGCAGCTTTCACAGCTTTTTCCTTAGGAAGAACCCTACTACCCGGCTGATTTACCTTCCTAGGCTTACTGTTAGGCTTAGGCCTAGGACTTTGAAAACCAGGAAGCCCTGTGCTCCAGGCACACTGCAGCTGTCCAAGGCATTCCAAAGGGGAGCGCAAAAGTGACACAACTTGGCTGCCTCCACTGCTATTTCCATGAGACCATCCCCAAACATAGGCTGATTTTCCTTCCTAGGCTTAGGGTTTGAGTTACGCCTAGGGTTAGTGTGCTTTTAACCAGAAAGCCCTGAGTTCCAAGAACACAGCAGCTGCCAAGGACTACCCAAGAAGAGCGCAAAAGTACCACAACATGCCTGCCTCCACAGCTTTTTCCTTGGGGACATCCCCAATTCCGGCCTGATTTGCCTTTTTAGTCTTAGGGTTGGGGTTAGGCCTAGGGCTAGGATTTTTAAAATCAGAAAGCCCAGACCTCCAGGCACACTGGAGCTGTCAAAGGCATCCAGAAAGGAGTGCAAAAGTGCCACAAGATGGCAGCTTTCACAGCTTTTTCCTTAGGAAGAACCCTACTACCCGGCTGATTTACCTTCCTAGGCTTACTGTTAGGCTTAGGCCTAGGACTTTGAAAACCAGGAAGCCCTGTGCTCCAGGCACACTGCAGCTGTCCAAGGCATGCCAAGGGGAGTGCAAAAGTGACACAACTTGGCTGCCTCCACTGCTATTTCCATGAGACCATCCCCAACCATAGGCTGAGATTCCTTCCTAGTGTTGAGGTTTGAGTTACGCCTAGGGTTAGTGTTCTTTTAACCAGAAAGCCCTGAGTTCCAAGAACACAGCAGCTGCCAAGGACTACCCAAGAAGAGCGCAAAAGTACCACAACATGCCTGCCTCCACAGCTTTTTCCTTGGGGATATCCCTAATTCCGGCCTGATTTGCCTTTCTCGTCTTAGGGTTGGGGTTAGGCCTAGGGCTAGGATTTTTAAAATCAGGAAGCCCAGACCTCCAGGCACACTGGAGCTGTCAAAGGCATCCAGAAAGGAGTGCAAAAGTGCCACAACATGGCAGCTTTCACAGCTTTTTCCTTAGGAAGACCCCTACTACCCAACCAGGAAGCCCTGTGCTCCAGGCACACTGCAGCTGTCCAAGGCATCCCAAGGGGAGTGCAAAAGTGACACAACTTGGCTGCCTCCACTGCTCTTTCCATGAGACCATCCCCAACCATAATCTGATTTTCCTTCCTAGGCGTAGGGTTTGAGTTACGCCTAGGGTTAGTGTGCTTTTAACCAGAAAGCCCTGAGTTCTAAGAACACAGCAGCTGCCAAGGACTACCCAAGAAGAGCGCAAAAGTACCACAACATGCCTGACTCCACAGCTTTTTCCTTGGGGACATCCCTAATTCCGGCCTGATGTGCCTTTCTCGTCTTAGGGTTGGGGTTAGGCCTAGGGCTAGGATTTTTAAAATCAGGAAGCCCAGACCTCCAGGCACACTGGAGCTGTCAAAGGCATCCAGAAAGGAGTGCAAAAGTGCCACAACATGGCAGCTTTCACAGCTTTTTCCTTAGGAAGAACCCTACTACCCGGCTGATTTAACTTCCTAGGCTTACTGTTAGGCTTAGGCCTAGGACTTTGAAAACCAGGAAGCCCTGTGCTCCAGGCACACTGCAGCTGTCCAAGGCATTCCAAAGGGGAGCGCAAAAGTGACACAACTTGGCTGCCTCCACTGCTATTTCCATGAGACCATCCCCAACCATAGGCTGATTTTCCTTCCTAGGCTTAGGGTTTGAGTTAGGCCTAGGGTTAGTGTGCTTTTAACCAGAAAGCCCTGAGTTCCAAGAACACAGCAGCTGCCAAGGACTACCCAAGAAGAGCGCAAAAGTACCACAACATGCCTGCCTCCACAGCTTTTTCCTTGGGGACATCCCTAATTCCGGCCTGATTTGACTTTCTCGTCTTAGGGTTGGGGTTAGGCCTAGGGCTAGGATTTTTAAAATCAGGAAGCCCAGAACTCCAGGCACACTGCAGCTGTCAAAGGCATCCCAAACGGAGTGCAAAAGTGCCACAACATGGCAGCTTTCACAGCTTTTTCCTTAGGAAGAACCCTCCTACCCGTCTGATTTAACTTCCTAGGCTTACTGTTAGGCTTAGGCCTAGGACTTTGAAAACCAGGAAGCCCTGTGCTCCAGGCACACTGCAGCTGTCCAAGGCATCCCAAGGGGAGCGCAAAAGTGACACAACTTGGCTGCCTCCACTGCTATTTCCATGAGACCATCCCCAACCATAATCTGATTTTCCTTCCTAGGCTTAGGGTTTGAGTTAGGCCTAGGGTTAGTGTGCTTTTAACTAGAAAGCCCTGAGTTCTAAGAACACAGCAGCTGCCAAGGACTACCCAAGAAGAGCGCAAAAGTACCACAACATGCCTGCCTCCACAGCTTTTTCCTTGGGGACATCCCTAATTCCGGGCTGATGTGCCTTTCTCGTCTTAGGGTTGGGGTTAGGCCTAGGGCTAGGATTTTTAAAATCAGGAAGCCCAGACCTCCAGGCACACTGGAGCTGTCAAAGGCATCCAAAAAGGAGTGCAAAAGTGCCACAACATGGCAGCTTTCACAGCTTTTTCCTTACGAAGAACCCTACTACCCGGCTGATTTACCTTCCTAGGCTTACTGTTAGGCTTAGGCCTAGGACTTTGAAAACCAGGAAGCCCTGTGCTCCAGGCACACTGCAGCTGTCAAAGGCATCTCAAGGGGAGTGCAAAAGTGACACAACTTGGCTGCCTCCACTGCTATTTCCATGAGACCATCCCCAACCATAGGCTGATTTTCCTTCCTAGGCTTAGGGTTTGAGTTAGGCCTAGGGTTAGTGTTCTTTTAACCAGAAAGCCCTGAGTTCCAAGAACACAGCAGCTGCCAAGGACTACCCAAGAAGAGCGCAAAAGTACCACAACATGCCTGCCTCCACAGCTTTTTCCTTGGGGACATCCCTAATTCCGGCCTGATGTGCCTTTCTCGTCTTAGGGTTGGGGTTAGGCCTAGGGCTAGGATTTTTAAAATCAGGAAGCCCAGACTTCCAGGCACACTGGAGCTGTCAAAGGCATCCAAAAAGGAGTGCAAAAGTGCCACAACATGGCAGCTTTCACAGCTTTTTCCTTAGGAAGAACCCTACTACCCGGCTGATTTACCTTCCTAGGCTTACTGTTAGGCTTAGGCCTAGGACTTTGAAAACCAGGAAGCCCTGTGCTCCAGGCACACTGCAGCTGTCAAAGGCATCTCAAGGGGAGTGCAAAAGTGACACAACTTGGCTGCCTCCACTGCTATTTCCATGAGACCATCCCCAACCATAGGCTGATTTTCCTTCCTAGGCTTAGGGTTTGAGTTAGGCCTAGGGTTAGTGTTCTTTTAACCAGAAAGCCCTGAGTTCCAAGAACACAGCAGCTGCCAAGGACTACCCAAGAAGAGCGCAAAAGTACCACAACATGCCTGCCTCCACAGCTTTTTCCTTGGGGACATCCCTAATTCAGGCCTGATTTGCCTTTTTCGTCTTAGGGTTGGGGTTAGGCCTAGGGCTAGGATTTTTAAAATCAGGAAGCCCAGAACTCCAGGCACACTGCAGCTGTCAAAGGCATCCAAAAAGGAGTGCAAAAGTGCCACAACATGGCAGCTTTCACAGCTTTTTCCTTAGGAAGAACCCTCCTACCCGGCTGATTTACCTTCCTAGGCTTACTGTTAGGCTTAGGCCTAGGACTTTGAAAACCAGGAAGCCCTGTGCTCCAGGCACACTGCAGCTGTCCAAGGCATGCCAAGGGGAGTGCAAAAGTGACACAACTTGGCTGCCTCCACTGCTATTTCCATGAGACCATCCCCAACCATAGGCTGATTTTCCTTCCTAGGCTTAGGGTTTGAGTTAGGCCTAGGGTTAGTGTTCTTTTAACCAGAAAGCCCTGAGTTCCAAGAACACAGCAGCTGCCAAGGACTACCCAAGAAGAGCGCAAAAGTACCACAACATGCCTGCCTCCACAGCTTTTTCCTTGGGGACATCCCTAATTCCGGCCTGATTTGCCTTTTTCGTCTTAGGGTTGGGGTTAGGCCTAGGGCTAGGATTTTTAAAATCAGGAAGCCCAGACCTCCAGGCACACTGCAGCTGTCAAAGGCATCCAGAAAGGCGTGCAAAAGTGCCACAACATGGCAGCTTTCACAGCTTTTTCCTTAGGAAGGCCCCTACTACCCAGCCGATTTACCTTCCTAGGCTTAGTGTTAGGCTTAGGCCTAGGACTTTGAAAACCAGGAAGCCCTGTGCTCCAGGCACACTGCAGCTGTCCAAGGCATGCCAAGGGGAGCGCAAAAGGGACACAACTTGGCTGCCTCCACTGCTATTTCCATGAGACCATCCCCAACCATAGGCTGAGATTCCTTCCTAGTGTTGAGGTTTGAGTTACGCCTAGGGTTAGTGTTCTTTTAACCAGAAAGCCCTGAGTTCCAAGAACACAGCAGCTGCCAAGGACTACCCAAGAAGAGCGCAAAAGTACCACAACATGCCTGCCTCCACAGCTTTTTCCTTGGGGATATCCCTAATTCCGGCCTGATTTGCCTTTCTCGTCTTAGGGTTGGGGTTAGGCCTAGGGCTAGGATTTTTAAAATCAGGAAGCCCAGACCTCCAGGCACACTGGAGCTGTCAAAGGCATCCAGAAAGGAGTGCAAAAGTGCCACAACATGGCAGCTTTCACAGCTTTTTCCTTAGGAAGACCCCTACTACCCAACCAGGAAGCCCTGTGCTCCAGGCACACTGCAGCTGTCCAAGGCATCCCAAGGGGAGTGCAAAAGTGACACAACTTGGCTGCCTCCACTGCTCTTTCCATGAGACCATCCCCAACCATAATCTGATTTTCCTTCCTAGGCGTAGGGTTTGAGTTACGCCTAGGGTTAGTGTGCTTTTAACCAGAAAGCCCTGAGTTCTAAGAACACAGCAGCTGCCAAGGACTACCCAAGAAGAGCGAAAAAGTACCACAACATGCCTGACTCCACAGCTTTTTCCTTGGGGACATCCCTAATTCCGGCCTGATTTGCCTTTCTCGTCTTAGGGTTGGGGTTAGGCCTAGGGCTAGGATTTTTAAAATCAGGAAGCCCAGACCTCCAGGCACACTGCAGCTGTCAAAGGCATCCAGAAAGGCGTGCAAAAGTGCCACAACATGGCAGCTTTCACAGCTTTTTCCTTAGGAAGGCCCCTACTACCCAGCCGATTTACCTTCCTAGGCTTAGTGTTAGGCTTAGGCCTAGGACTTTGAAAACCAGGAAGCCCTGTGCTCCAGGCACACTGCAGCTGTCCAAGGCATGCCAAGGGGAGCGCAAAAGGGACACAACTTGGCTGCCTCCACTGCTATTTCCATGAGACCATCCCCAACCATAGGCTGAGATTCCTTCCTAGTGTTGAGGTTTGAGTTACGCCTAGGGTTAGTGTTCTTTTAACCAGAAAGCCCTGAGTTCCAAGAACACAGCAGCTGCCAAGGACTACCCAAGAAGAGCGCAAAAGTACCACAACATGCCTGCCTCCACAGCTTTTTCCTTGGGGATATCCCTAATTCCGGCCTGATTTCCCTTTCTCGTCTTAGGGTTGGGGTTAGGCCTAGGGCTAGGATTTTTAAAATCAGGAAGCCCAGACCTCCAGGCACACTGGAGCTGTCAAAGGCATCCAGAAAGGAGTGCAAAAGTGCCACAACATGGCAGCTTTCACAGCTTTTTCCTTAGGAAGACCCCTACTACCCAACCAGGAAGCCCTGTGCTCCAGGCACACTGCAGCTGTCCAAGGCATCCCAAGGGGAGTGCAAAAGTGACACAACTTGGCTGCCTCCACTGCTCTTTCCATGAGACCATCCCCAACCATAATCTGATTTTCCTTCCTAGGCGTAGGGTTTGAGTTACGCCTAGGGTTAGTGTGCTTTTAACCAGAAAGCCCTGAGTTCTAAGAACACAGCAGCTGCCAAGGACTACCCAAGAAGAGCGAAAAAGTACCACAACATGCCTGACTCCACAGCTTTTTCCTTGGGGACATCCCTAATTCCGGCCTGATGTGCCTTTCTCGTCTTAGGGTTGGGGTTAGGCCTAGGGCTAGGATTTTCAAAATCAGGAAGCCCAGACCTCCAGGCACACTGGAGCTGTCAAAGGCATCCAGAAAGGAGTGCAAAAGTGCCACAACATGGCAGCTTTCACAGCTTTTTCCTTAGGAAGAACCCTACTACCCGGCTGATTTACCTTCCTAGGCTTACTGTTAGGCTTAGGCCTAGGACTTTGAAAACCAGGAAGCCCTGTGCTCCAGGCACACTGCAGCTGTCCAAGGCATTCCAAAGGGGAGCGCAAAAGTGACACAACTTGGCTGCCTCCACTGCTATTTCCATGAGACCATCCCCAACCATAGGCTGATTTTCCTTCCTAGGCTTAGGGTTTGAGTTAGGCCTAGGGTTAGTGTTCTTTTAACCAGAAAGCCCTGAGTTCCAAGAACACAGCAGCTGCCAAGGACTACCCAAGAAGAGCGCAAAAGTACCACAACACGCCTGCCTCCACAGCTTTTTCCTTGGGGACATCCCTAATTCCGGCCTGATTTGCCTTTCTCGTCTTAGGGTTGGGGTTAGGCCTAGGGCTAGGATTTTTAAAATCAGAAAGCCCAGACCTCCAGGCACACTGGAGCTGTCAAAGGCATCCAAAAAGGAGTGCAAAAGTGCCACAACATGGCAGCTTTCACAGCTTTTTCCTTAGGAAGAACCCTACTACCCGGCTGATTTACCTTCCTAGGCTTACTGTTAGGCTTAGGCCTAGGACTTTGAAAACCAGGAAGCCCTGTGCTCCAGGCACACTGCAGCTGTCCAAGGCATGCCAAGGGGAGTGCAAAAGTGACACAACTTGGCTGCCTCCACTTCTATTTCCATGAGACCATCCCCAACCATAGGCTGATTTTCCTTCCTAGGCTTAGGGTTTGAGTTAGGCCTAGGGTTAGTGTGCTTTTAACCAGAAAGCCCTGAGTTCCAAGAACACAGCAGCTGCCAAGAACTACCCAAGAAGAGCGCAAAAGTACCACAACATGCCTGCCTCCACAGCTTTTTCCTTGGGGACATCCCTAATTCAGGCCTGATATGCCTTTTTCGTCTTAGGGTTGGGGTTAGGCCTAGGGCTAGGATTTTTAAAATCAGGAAGCCCAGAACTCCAGGCACACTGGAGCTGTCAAAGGCATCCAGAAAGGAGTGCAAAAGTGCCACAACATGGCAGCTTTCACAGCTTTTTCCTTAGGAAGGCCCCTACTACCCAGCCGATTTACCTTCCTAGGCTTAGTGTTAGGCTTAGGCCTAGGACTTTGAAAACCAGGAAGCCCTGTGCTCCAGGCACACTGCAGCTGTCCAAGGCATGCCAAGGGGAGCGCAAAAGGGACACAACTTGGCTGCCTCCACTGCTATTTCCATGAGACCATCCCCAACCATAGGCTGAGATTCCTTCCTAGTGTTGAGGTTTGAGTTACGCCTAGGGTTAGTGTTCTTTTAACCAGAAAGCCCTGAGTTCCAAGAACACAGCAGCTGCCAAGGACTACCCAAGAAGAGCGCAAAAGTACCACAACATGCCTGCCTCCACAGCTTTTTCCTTGGGGATATCCCTAATTCCGGCCTGATTTGCCTTTCTCGTCTTAGGGTTGGGGTTAGGCCTAGGGCTAGGATTTTTAAAATCAGGAAGCCCAGACCTCCAGGCACACTGGAGCTGTCAAAGGCATCCAGAAAGGAGTGCAAAAGTGCCACAACATGGCAGCTTTCACAGCTTTTTCCTTAGGAAGACCCCTACTACCCAACCAGGAAGCCCTGTGCTCCAGGCACACTGCAGCTGTCCAAGGCATCCCAAGGGGAGTGCAAAAGTGACACAACTTGGCTGCCTCCACTGCTCTTTCCATGAGACCATCCCCAACCATAATCTGATTTTCCTTCCTAGGCGTAGGGTTTGAGTTACGCCTAGGGTTAGTGTGCTTTTAACCAGAAAGCCCTGAGTTCTAAGAACACAGCAGCTGCCAAGGACTACCCAAGAAGAGCGAAAAAGTACCACAACATGCCTGACTCCACAGCTTTTTCCTTGGGGACATCCCTAATTCCGGCCTGATGTGCCTTTCTCGTCTTAGGGTTGGGGTTAGGCCTAGGGCTAGGATTTTTAAAATCAGGAAGCCCAGACCTCCAGGCACACTGCAGCTGTCAAAGGCATCCAGAAAGGCGTGCAAAGGTGCCACAACATGGCAGCTTTCACAGCTTTTTCCTTAGGAAGAACCCTACTACCCGGCTGATTTTCCTTCCTACGGTTACTGTTAGGCTTAGGCCTAGGACTTTGAAAACCAGGAAGCCCTGTGCTCCAGGCACACTGCAGCTGTCCAAGGCATCCCAAGGGGAGCGCAAAAGTGACACAACTTGGCTGCCTCCACTGCTATTTCCATGAGACCATCCCCAAGCATAGGCTGATTTTCCTTCCTAGGCTTAGGGTTTGAGTTAGGCCTAGGGTTAGTGTTCTTTTAACCAGAAAGCCCTGAGTTCCAAGAACACAGCAGCTGCCAAGGACTACCCAAGAAGAGCGCAAAAGTACCACAACATGCCTGCCTCCACAGCTTTTTCCTTGGGGACATCCCTAATTCCGGCCTGATTTGCCTTTCTCGTCTTAGGGTTGGGGTTAGGCCTAGGGCTAGGATTTTTAAAATCAGGAAGCCCAGACCTCCAGGCACACTGGAGCTGTCAAAGGCATCCAAAAAGGACTGCAAAAGTGCCACAACATGGCAGCTTTCACAGCTTTTTCCTTAGGAAGAACCCTCCTACCCGGCTGATTTAACTTCCTAGGCTTAGTGTTAGGCTTAGGCCTAGGACTTTGAAAACCAGGAAGCCCTGTGCTCCAGGCACACTGCAGCTGTCCAAGGCATCCCAAGGGGAGCGCAAAAGTGACACAACTTGGCTGCCTCCACTGCTCTTTCCATGAGACCATCCCCAACCATAATCTGATTTTCCTTCCTAGGCTTAGGGTTTGAGTTACGCCTAGGGTTAGTGTGCTTTTAACCAGAAAGCCCTGAGTTCCAAGAACACAGCAGCTGCCAAGGACTACCCAAGAAGAGCGCAAAAGTACCACAACATGCCTGCCTCCACAGCTTTTTCCTTGGGGACATCCCTAATTCCGGCCTGATGTGCCTTTCTCGTCTTAGGGTTGGGGTTAGGCCTAGGGCTAGGATTTTCAAAATCAGGAAGCCCAGACCTCCAGGCACACTGGAGCTGTCAAAGGCATCCAGAAAGGAGTGCAAAAGTGCCACAACATGGCAGCTTTCACAGCTTTTTCCTTTAGGAAGAACCCTACTACCCGGCTGATTTACCTTCCTAGGCTTACTGTTAGGCTTAGGCCTAGGACTTTGAAAACCAGGAAGCCCTGTGCTCCAGGCACACTGCAGCTGTCCAAGGCATTCCAAAGGGGAGCGCAAAAGTGACACAACTTGGCTGCCTCCACTGCTATTTCCATGAGACCATCCCCAACCATAGGCTGATTTTCCTTCCTAGGCTTAGGGTTTGAGTTAGGCCTAGGGTTAGTGTTCTTTTAACCAGAAAGCCCTGAGTTCCAAGAACACAGCAGCTGCCAAGGACTACCCAAGAAGAGCGCAAAAGTACCACAACATGCCTGCCTCCACAGCTTTTTCCTTGGGGACATCCCTAATTCAGGCCTGATTTGCCTTTTTCGTCTTAGGGTTGGGGTTAGGCCTAGGGCTAGGATTTTTAAAATCAGGAAGCCCAGAACTCCAGGCACACTGCAGCTGTCAAAGGCATCCAAAAAGGAGTGCAAAAGTGCCACAACATGGCAGCTTTCACAGCTTTTTCCTTAGGAAGAACCCTCCTACCCGGCTGATTTACCTTCCTAGGCTTACTGTTAGGCTTAGGCCTAGGACTTTGAAAACCAGGAAGCCCTGTGCTCCAGGCACACTGCAGCTGTCCAAGGCATCTCAAGGGGAGTGCAAAAGTGACACAACTTGGCTGCCTCCACTGCTATTTCCATGAGACCATCCCCAACCATAGGCTGATTTTCCTTCCTAGGCTTAGGGTTTGAGTTAGGCCTAGGGTTAGTGTTCTTTTAACCAGAAAGCCCTGAGTTCCAAGAACACAGCAGCTGCCAAGGACTACCCAAGAAGAGCGCAAAAGTACCACAACATGCCTGCCTCCACAGCTTTTTCCTTGGGGACATCCCTAATTCAGGCCTGATTTGCCTTTTTCGTCTTAGGGTTGGGGTTAGGCCTAGGGCTAGGATTTTTAAAATCAGGAAGCCCAGAACTCCAGGCACACTGGAGCTGTCAAAGGCATCCAGAAAGGAGTGCAAAAGTGCCACAACATGGCAGCTTTCACAGCTTTTTCCTTAGGAAGGCCAATACTACCCAGCCGATTTACCTTCCTAGGCTTAGTGTTAGGCTTAGGCCTAGGACTTTGAAAACCAGGAAGCCCTGTGCTCCAGGCACACTGCAGCTGTCCAAGGCATGCCAAGGGGAGCGCAAAAGGGACACAACTTGGCTGCCTCCACTGCTATTTCCATGAGACCATCCCCAACCATAGGCTGAGATTCCTTCCTAGTGTTGAGGTTTGAGTTACGCCTAGGGTTAGTGTTCTTTTAACCAGAAAGCCCTGAGTTCCAAGAACACAGCAGCTGCCAAGGACTACCCAAGAAGAGCGCAAAAGTACCACAACATGCCTGCCTCCACAGCTTTTTCCTTGGGGATATCCCTAATTCCGGCCTGATTTGCCTTTCTCGTCTTAGGGTTGGGGTTAGGCCTAGGGCTAGGATTTTTAAAATCAGGAAGCCCAGACCTCCAGGCACACTGGAGCTGTCAAAGGCATCCAGAAAGGAGTGCAAAAGTGCCACAACATGGCAGCTTTCACAGCTTTTTCCTTAGGAAGACCCCTACTACCCAACCAGGAAGCCCTGTGCTCCAGGCACACTGCAGCTGTCCAAGGCATCCCAAGGGGAGCGCAAAAGTGACACAACTTGGCTGCCTCCACTGCTCTTTCCATGAGACCATCCCCAAACATAGGCTGATTTTCCTTCCTAGGCTTAGGGTTTGAGTTACGCCTAGGGTTAGTGTGCTTTTAACCAGAAAGCCCTGAGTTCTAAGAACACAGCAGCTGCCAAGGACTACCCAAGAAGAGCGCAAAAGTACCACAACATGCCTGCCTCCACAGCTTTTTCCTTGGGGACATCCCTAATTCCGGGCTGATTTGCCTTTCTCGTCTTAGGGTTGGGGTTAGGCCTAGGGCTAGGATTTTTAAAATCAGGAAGCCCAGACCTCCAGGCACACTGGAGCTGTCAAAGGCATCCAAAAAGGAGTGCAAAAGTGCCACAACCTGGCAGCTTTCACAGCTTTTTCCTTAGGAAGAACCCTACTACCCGGTTGATTTACCTTCCTAGGCTTACTGTTAGGCTTAGGCCTAGGACTTTGAAAACCAGGAAGCCCTGTGCTCCAGGCACACTGCAGCTGTCCAAGGCATCCCAAGGGGAGTGCAAAAGTGACACAACTTGGCTGCCTCCACTGCTCTTTCCATGAGACCATCCCCAACCATAATCTGATTTTCCTTCCTAGGCGTAGGGTTTGAGTTACGCCTAGGGTTAGTGTGCTTTTAACCAGAAAGCCCTGAGTTCTAAGAACACAGCAGCTGCCAAGGACTACCCAAGAAGAGCGAAAAAGTACCACAACATGCCTGCCTCCACAGCATTTTCCTTGGGGACATCCCTAATTCCGGCCTGATGTGCCTTTCTCGTCTTAGGGTTGGGGTTAGGCCTAGGGCTAGGATTTTTAAAATCAGGAAGCCCAGACCTCCAGGCACACTGGAGCTGTCAAAGGCATCCAGAAAGGAGTGCAAAAGTGCCACAACATGGCAGCTTTCACAGCTTTTTCCTTAGGAAGAACCCTACTACCCGGTTGATTTACCTTCCTAGGCTTACTGTTAGGCTTAGGCCTAGGACTTTGAAAACCAGGAAGCCCTGTGCTCCAGGCACACTGCAGCTGTCCAAGGCATTCCAAAGGGGAGCGCAAAAGTGACACAACTTGGCTGCCTCCACTGCTATTTCCATGAGACCATCCCCAACCATAGGCTGATTTTCCTTCCTAGGCTTAGGGTTTGAGTTAGGCCTAGGGTTAGTGTTCTTTTAACCAGAAAGCCCTGAGTTCCAAGAACACAGCAGCTGCCAAGGACTACCCAAGAAGAGCGCAAAAGTACCACAACATGCCTGCCTCCACAGCTTTTTCCTTGGGGACATACCTAATTCAGGCCTGATTTGCCTTTCTCGTCTTAGGGTTGGGGTTAGGCCTAGGGCTAGGATTTTTAAAATCAGGAAGCCCAGACCTCCAGGCACACTGGAGCTGTCAAAGGAATCCAGAAAGGAGTGCAAAAGTGCCACAACATGGCAGCTTTCACAGCTTTTTCCTTAGGAAGGCCCCTACTACCCAGCCGATTTACCTTCCTAGGCTTACTGTTAGGCTTAGGCCTAGGACTTTGAAAACCAGGAAGCCCTGTGCTCCAGGCACACTGCAGCTGTCAAAGGCATCCCAAAGGGAGTGCAAAAGTGACACAACTTGGCTGCCTCCACTGCTCTTTCCATGGGACCATCCCCAAACATAGGCTGATTTTCCTTCCTAGGCTTAGGGTTTGAGTTACGCCTAGGGTTAGTGTGCTTTTAACCAGAAAGCCCTGAGTTCTAAGAACACAGCAGCTGCCAAGGACTACCCAAGAAGAGCGCAAAAGTACCACAACATGCCTGCCTCCACTGCTTTTTCCTTGGGGACATCCCTAATTCCGGCCTGATTTGCCTTTCTCGTCTTAGGGTTGGGGTTAGGCCTAGGGCTAGGATTTTTAAAATCAGGAAGCCCAGACCTCCAGGCACACTGGAGCTGTCAAAGGCATCCAGAAAGGAGTGCAAAAGTGCCACAACATGGCAGCTTTCACAGCTTTTTCCTTAGGAAGAACCCTACTACCCGGTTGATTTACCTTCCTAGGCTTACTGTTAGGCTTAGGCCTAGGACTTTGAAAACCAGGAAGCCCTGTGCTCCAGGCACACTGCAGCTGTCCAAGGCATCCCAAGGGGAGTGCAAAAGTGACACAACTTGGCTGCCTCCACTGCTCTTTCCATGAGACCATCCCCAACCATAATCTGATTTTCCTTCCTAGGCTTAGGGTTTGAGTTACGCCTAGGGTTAGTGTGCTTTTAACCAGAAAGCCCTGAGTTCTAAGAACACAGCAGCTGCCAAAGACTACCCAAGAAGAGCGCAAAAGTACCACAACATGCCTGCCTCCACAGCTTTTTCCTTGGGGACATCCCTAATTCCGGCCTGATGTGCCTTTCTCGTCTTAGGGTTGGGGTTAGGCCTAGGGCTAGGATTTTTAAAATCAGGAAGCCCAGACCTCCAGGCACACTGGAGCTGTCAAAGGCATCCAGAAAGGAGTGCAAAAGTGCCACAACATGGCAGCTTTCACAGCTTTTTCCTTAGGAAGAACCCTACTACCCGGCTGATTTACCTTCCTAGGCTTACTGTTAGGCTTAGGCCTAGGACTTTGAAAACCAGGAAGCCCTGTGCTCCAGGCACACTGCAGCTGTCCAAGGCATTCCAAAGGGGAGCGCAAAAGTGACACAACTTGGCTGCCTCCACTGCTATTTCCATGAGACCATCCCCAACCATAGGCTGATTTTCCTTCCTAGGCTTAGGGTTTGAGTTAGGCCTAGGGTTAGTGTTCTTTTAACCAGAAAGCCCTGAGTTCCAAGAACACAGCAGCTGCCAAGGACTACCCAAGAAGAGCGCAAAAGTACCACAACATGCCTGCCTCCACAGCTTTTTCCTTGGGGACATCCCTAATTCAGGCCTGATTTGCCTTTTTCGTCTTAGGGTTGGGGTTAGGCCTAGGGCTAGGATTTTTAAAATCAGGAAGCCCAGAACTCCAGGCACACTGCAGCTGTCAAAGGCATCCAGAAAGGAGTGCAAAAGTGCCACAACATGGCAGCTTTCACAGCTTTTTCCTTAGGAAGGCCCCTACAACCCAGCCGATTTACCTTCCTAGGCTTAGTGTTAGGCTTAGGCCTAGGACTTTGAAAACCAGGAAGCCCTGTGCTCCAGGCACACTGCAGCTGTCCAAGGCATCCCAAGGGGAGTGCAAAAGTGACACAACTTGGCTGCCTCCACTGCTATTTCCATGAGACCATCCCCAACCATAGGCTGATTTTCCTTCCTAGGCTTAGGGTTTGAGTTACGCCTAGGGTTAGTGTTCTTTTAACCAGAAAGCCCTGAGTTCCAAGAACACAGCAGCTGCCAAGGACTACCCAAGAAGAGCGCAAAAGTACCACAACATGCCTGCCTCCACAGCTTTTTCCTTGGGGACATCCCTAATTCCGGCCTGATTTGCCTTTCTCGTCTTAGGGTTGGGGTTAGGCCTAGGGCTAGGATTTTCAAAATCAGGAAGCCCAGACCTCCAGGCACACTGGAGCTGTCAAAGGCATCCAGAAAGGAGTGCAAAAGTGCCACAACATGGCAGCTTTCACAGCTTTTTCCTTAGGAAGAACCCTACTACCCGGCTGATTTACCTTCCTAGGCTTACTGTTAGGCTTAGGCCTAGGACTTTGAAAACCAGGAAGCCCTGTGCTCCAGGCACACTGCAGCTGTCCAAGGCATTCCAAAGGGGAGCGCAAAAGTGACACAACTTGGCTGCCTCCACTGCTATTTCCATGAGACCATCCCCAACCATAGGCTGATTTTCCTTCCTAGGCTTAGGGTTTGAGTTAGGCCTAGGGTTAGTGTTCTTTTAACCAGAAAGCCCTGAGTTCCAAGAACACAGCAGCTGCCAAGGACTACCCAAGAAGAGCGCAAAAGTACCACAACATGCCTGCCTCCACAGCTTTTTCCTTGGGGACATCCCTAATTCAGGCCTGATTTGCCTTTTTCGTCTTAGGGTTGGGGTTAGGCCGAGGGCTAGGATTTTTAAAATCAGGAAGCCCAGACCTCCAGGCACACTGCAGCTGTCAAAGGCATCCAGAAAGGAGTGCAAAAGTGCCACAACATGGCAGCTTTCACAACTTTTTCCTTAGGAAGAACCCTACTACCCGGCTGATTTACCTTCCTAGGCTTACTGTTAGGCTTAGGCCTAGGACTTTGAAAACCAGGAAGCCCTGTGCTCCAGGCACACTGCAGCTGTCCAAGGCATCCCAAGGGGAGCGCAAAAGTGACACAACTTGGCTGCCTCCACTGCTATTTCCATGAGACCATCCCCAACCATAGGCTGATTTTCCTTCCTAGGCTTAGGGTTTGAGTTAGGCCTAGGGTTAGTGTTCTTTTAACCAGAAAGCCCTGAGTTCCAAGAACACAGCAGCTGCCAAGGACTACCCAAGAAGAGCGCAAAAGTACCACAACATGCCTGCCTCCACAGCTTTTTCCTTGGGGACATCCCTAATTCAGGCCTGATTTGCCTTTTTCGTCTTAGGGTTGGGGTTAGGCCCAGGGCTAGGATTTTTAAAATCAGGAAGCCCAGAACTCCAGGCACACTGCAGCTGTCAAAGGCATCCAGAAAGGAGTGCAAAAGTGCCAAAACATGGCAGCTTTCACAGCTTTTCCTTACGAAGAACCCTCCTACCCGGCTGATTTACCTTCCTAGGCTTACTGTTAGGCTTAGGCCTAGGACTTTGAAAACCAGGAAGCCCTGTGCTCCAGGCACACTGCAGCTGTCCAAGGCATCCCAAGGGGAGCGCAAAAGTGACACAACTTGGCTGCCTCCACTGCTATTTCCATGAGACCATCCCCAACCATAGGCTGATTTTCCTTCCTAGGCTTAGGGTTTGAGTTAGGCCTAGGGTTAGTGTTCTTTTAACCAGAAAGCCCTGAGTTCCAAGAACACAGCAGCTGCCAAGGACTACCCAAGAAGAGCGCAAAAGTACCACAACATGCCTGCCTCCACAGCTTTTTCCTTGGGGACATCCCCAATTCCGGCCTGATTTGCCTTTTTCGTCTTAGGGTTGGGGTTAGGCCTAGGGCTAGGATTTATAAAATCAGGAAGCCCAGACCTCCAGGCACACTGGAGCTGTCAAAGGCATCCAGAAAGGAGTGCAAAAGTGCCACAACATGGCAGCTTTCACAGCTTTTTCCTTAGGAAGGCCCCTACTACCCAGCCGATTTACCTTCCTACGGTTACTGTTAGGCTTAGGCCTAGGACTTTGAAAACCAGGAAGCCCTGTGCTCCAGGCACACTGCAGCTGTCAAAGGCATCCCAAGCGGAGTGCAAAAGTGACACAACTTGGCTGCCTCCACTGCTATTTCCATGAGACCATCCCCAACCATAGGCTGATTTTCCTTCCTAGGCTTAGGGTTTGAGTTAGGCCTAGGGTTAGTGTTCTTTTAACCAGAAAGCCCTGAGTTCCAAGAACACAGCAGCTGCCAAGGACTACCCAAGAAGAGCGCAAAAGTACCACAACATGCCTGCCTCCATAGCTTTTTCCTTGGGGACATCCCTAATTCCGGTCTGATTTGCCTTTCTCGTCGTAGGGTTGATGTTAGGCCTAGGGCTAGGATTTTTAAAATCAGGAAGCCCAGACCTCCAGGCACACTGCAGCTGTCAAAGGCATCCAGAAAGGAGTGCAAAAGTGCCACAACATGGCAGCTTTCACAGCTTTTTCCTTAGGAAGAACCCTACTACCCGGCTGATTTTCCTTCCTACGGTTACTGTTAGGCTTAGGCCTAGGACTTTGAAAACCAGGAAGCCCTGTGCTCCAGGCACACTGCAGCTGTCCAAGGCATCCCAAGGGGAGCGCAAAAGTGACACAACTTGGCTGCCTCCACTGCTATTTCCATGAGACCATCCCCAACCATAGGCTGATTTTCCTTCCTAGGCGTAGGGTTTGAGTTACGCCTAGGGTTAGTGTGCTTTTAACCAGAAAGCTCTGAGTTCTAAGAACACAGCAGCTGCCAAGGACTACCCAAGAAGAGCGCAAAAGTACCACAACATGCCTGCCTCCACAGCTTTTTCCTTGGGGACATCCCTAATTCCGGGCTGATGTGCCTTTCTCGTCTTAGGGTTGGGGTTAGGCCTAGGGCTAGGATTTATAAAATCAGGAAGCCCAGACCTCCAGGCACACTGGAGCTGTCAAAGGCATCCAAAAAGGAGTGCAAAAGTGCCACAACATGGCAGCTTTCACAGCTTTTTCCTTAGGAAGAACCCTACTACCCGGCTGATTTACCTTCCTAGGCTTACTGTTAGGCTTAGGCCTAGGACTTTGAAAACCAGGAAGCCCTGTGCTCCAGGCACACTGCAGTTGTTAAAGGCATCCCAAGGGGAGTGCAAAAGTGACACAACTTGGCTGCCTCCACTGCTATTTCCATGAGACCATCCCCAACCATAGGCTGATTTTCCTTCCTAGGCTTAGGGTTTGAGTTAGGCCTAGGGTTAGTGTTCTTTTAACCAGAAAGCCCTGAGTTCCAAGAACACAGCAGCTGCCAAGGACTACCCAAGAAGAGCGCAAAAGTACCACAACATGCCTGCCTCCACTGCTTTTTCCTTGGGGACATCCCTAATTCCGGCCTGATTTGCCTTTCTCGTCTTAGGGTTGGGGTTAGGCCTAGGGCTAGGATTTTTAAAATCAGGAAGCCCAGACCTCCAGGCACACTGGAGCTGTCAAAGGCATCCAAAAAGGAGTGCAAAAGTGCCACAACATGGCAGCTTTCACAGCTTTTTCCTTAGGAAGAACCCTACTACCCGGCTGATTTACCTTCCTAGGCTTACTGTTAGGCTTAGGCCTAGGACTTTGAAAACCAGGAAGCCCTGTGCTCCAGGCACACTGCAGCTGTCCAAGGCATCCCAAGGGGAGTGCAAAAGTGACACAACTTGGCTGCCTCCACTGCTCTTTCCATGAGACCATCCCCAACCATAGGCTGATTTTCCTTCCTAGGCTTAGGGTTTGAGTTAGGCCTAGGGTTAGTGTGCTTTTAACCAGAAAGCCCTGAGTTCTAAGAACACAGCAGCTGCCAAGGACTACCCAAGAAGAGCGCAAAAGTACCACAACATGCCTGCCTCCACAGCTTTTTCCTTGGGGACATCCCTAATTCCGGCCTGATTTGCATTTCTCGTCTTAGGGTTGGGGTTAGGCCTAGGGCTAGGATTTTTAAAATCAGGAAGCCCAGACCTCCAGGCACACTGGAGCTGTCAAAGGCATCCAGAAAGGAGTGCAAAAGTGCCACAACATGGCAGCTTTCACAGCTTTTTCCTTAGGAAGACCCCTACTACCCAACCAGGAAGCCCTCTGCTCCAGGCACACTGCAGCTGTCCAAGGCATCCCAAGGGGAGCGCAAAAGTGACACAACTTGGCTGCCTCCACTGCTCTTTCCATGAGACCATCCCCAAAATTAGGCTGATTTTCCTTCCTAGGCGTAGGGTTTGAGTTACGCCTAGGGTTAGTGTTCTTTTAACCAGAAAGCCCCGAGTTCCAAGAACACAGCAGCTGCCAAGGACTACCCAAGAAGAGCGCAAAAGTACCACAACATGCCTGCCTCCACAGCTTTTTCCTTGGGGACATCCCTAATTCCGGCCTGATTTGCCTTTCTCGTCTTAGGGTTGGGGTTAGGCCTAGGGCTAGGATTTTTAAAATCAGGAAGCCCAGACCTCCAGGCACACTGGAGCTGTCAAAGGCATCCAAAAAGGAGTGCAAAAGTGCCACAACATGGCAGCTTTCACAGCTTTTTCCTTAGGAAGAACCCTACTACCCGGCTGATTTACCTTCCTAGGCTTACTGTTAGGCTTAGGCCTAGGACTTTGAAAACCAGGAAGCCCTGTGCTCCAGGCACACTGCAGCTGTCCAAGGCATCCCAAGGGGAGCGCAAAAGTGACACAACTTGGCTGCCTCCACTGCTCTTTCCATGAGACCATCCCCAACCATAATCTGATTTTCCTTCCTAGGCTTAGGGTTTGAGTTAGGCCTAGGGTTAGTGTGCTTTTAACCAGAAAGCCCTGAGTTCTAAGAACACAGCAGCTGCCAAGGACTACCCAAGAAGAGCGCAAAAGTACCACAACATGCCTGCCTCCACAGCTTTTTCCTTGGGGACATCCCTAATTCAGGCCTGATTTGCCTTTTTCGTCTTAGGGTTGGGGTTAGGCCTAGGGCTAGGATTTTTAAAATCAGGAAGCCCAGACCTCCAGGCACATTGGAGCTGTCAAAGGCATCCAAAAAGGAGTGCAAAAGTGCCACAACATGGCAGCTTTCACAGCTTTTTCCTTAGGAAGGCCCCTACTACCCAGCCGATTTACCTTCCTAGGCTTAGTGTTAGGCTTAGGCCTAGGACTTTGAAAACCAGGAAGCCCTGTGCTCCAGGCACACTGCAGCTGTCCAAGGCATGCCAAGGGGAGTGCAAAAGTGACACAACTTGGCTGCCTCCACTGCTATTTCCATGAGACCATCCCCAACCATAGGCTGAGATTCCTTCCTAGTGTTGAGGTTTGAGTTACGCCTAGGGTTAGTGTTCTTTTAACCAGAAAGCCCTGAGTTCCAAGAACACAGCAGCTGCCAAGGACTACCCAAGAAGAGCGCAAAAGTACCACAACATGCCTGCCTCCACAGCTTTTTCCTTGGGGATATCCCTAATTCCGGCCTGATTTGCCTTTCTCGTCTTAGGGTTGGGGTTAGGCCTAGGGCTAGGATTTTTAAAATCAGGAAGCCCAGACCTCCAGGCACACTGGAGCTGTCAAAGGCATCCAGAAAGGAGTGCAAAAGTGCCACAACATGGCAGCTTTCACAGCTTTTTCCTTAGGAAGAACCCTACTACCCGGTTGATTTACCTTCCTAGGCTTACTGTTAGGCTTAGGCCTAGGACTTTGAAAACCAGGAAGCCCTGTGCTCCAGGCACACTGCAGCTGTCCAAGGCATCCCAAGGGGAGTGCAAAAGTGACACAACTTGGCTGCCTCCACTGCTCTTTCCATGAGACCATCCCCAACCATAATCTGATTTTCCTTCCTAGGCTTAGGGTTTGAGTTACGCCTAGGGTTAGTGTGCTTTTAACCAGAAAGCCCTGAGTTCTAAGAACACAGCAGCTGCCAAAGACTACCCAAGAAGAGCGCAAAAGTACCACAACATGCCTGCCTCCACAGCTTTTTCCTTGGGGACATCCCTAATTCCGGCCTGATGTGCCTTTCTCGTCTTAGGGTTGGGGTTAGGCCTAGGGCTAGGATTTTTAAAATCAGGAAGCCCAGACCTCCAGGCACACTGGAGCTGTCAAAGGCATCCAGAAAGGAGTGCAAAAGTGCCACAACATGGCAGCTTTCACAGCTTTTTCCTTAGGAAGAACCCTACTACCCGGCTGATTTACCTTCCTAGGCTTACTGTTAGGCTTAGGCCTAGGACTTTGAAAACCAGGAAGCCCTGTGCTCCAGGCACACTGCAGCTGTCCAAGGCATTCCAAAGGGGAGCGCAAAAGTGACACAACTTGGCTGCCTCCACTGCTATTTCCATGAGACCATCCCCAACCATAGGCTGATTTTCCTTCCTAGGCTTAGGGTTTGAGTTAGGCCTAGGGTTAGTGTTCTTTTAACCAGAAAGCCCTGAGTTCCAAGAACACAGCAGCTGCCAAGGACTACCCAAGAAGAGCGCAAAAGTACCACAACATGCCTGCCTCCACAGCTTTTTCCTTGGGGACATCCCTAATTCAGGCCTGATTTGCCTTTTTCGTCTTAGGGTTGGGGTTAGGCCCAGGGCTAGGATTTTTAAAATCAGGAAGCCCAGAACTCCAGGCACACTGCAGCTGTCAAAGGCATCCAGAAAGGAGTGCAAAAGTGCCAAAACATGGCAGCTTTCACAGCTTTTCCTTACGAAGAACCCTCCTACCCGGCTGATTTACCTTCCTAGGCTTACTGTTAGGCTTAGGCCTAGGACTTTGAAAACCAGGAAGCCCTGTGCTCCAGGCACACTGCAGCTGTCCAAGGCATCCCAAGGGGAGCGCAAAAGTGACACAACTTGGCTGCCTCCACTGCTATTTCCATGAGACCATCCCCAACCATAGGCTGATTTTCCTTCCTAGGCTTAGGGTTTGAGTTAGGCCTAGGGTTAGTGTTCTTTTAACCAGAAAGCCCTGAGTTCCAAGAACACAGCAGCTGCCAAGGACTACCCAAGAAGAGCGCAAAAGTACCACAACATGCCTGCCTCCACAGCTTTTTCCTTGGGGACATCCCCAATTCCGGCCTGATTTGCCTTTTTCGTCTTAGGGTTGGGGTTAGGCCTAGGGCTAGGATTTATAAAATCAGGAAGCCCAGACCTCCAGGCACACTGGAGCTGTCAAAGGCATCCAGAAAGGAGTGCAAAAGTGCCACAACATGGCAGCTTTCACAGCTTTTTCCTTAGGAAGGCCCCTACTACCCAGCCGATTTACCTTCCTACGGTTACTGTTAGGCTTAGGCCTAGGACTTTGAAAACCAGGAAGCCCTGTGCTCCAGGCACACTGCAGCTGTCAAAGGCATCCCAAGCGGAGTGCAAAAGTGACACAACTTGGCTGCCTCCACTGCTATTTCCATGAGACCATCCCCAACCATAGGCTGATTTTCCTTCCTAGGCTTAGGGTTTGAGTTAGGCCTAGGGTTAGTGTTCTTTTAACCAGAAAGCCCTGAGTTCCAAGAACACAGCAGCTGCCAAGGACTACCCAAGAAGAGCGCAAAAGTACCACAACATGCCTGCCTCCATAGCTTTTTCCTTGGGGACATCCCTAATTCCGGTCTGATTTGCCTTTCTCGTCGTAGGGTTGGGGTTAGGCCTAGGGCTAGGATTTTTAAAATCAGGAAGCCCAGACCTCCAGGCACACTGCAGCTGTCAAAGGCATCCAGAAAGGAGTGCAAAAGTGCCACAACATGGCAGCTTTCACAGCTTTTTCCTTAGGAAGAACCCTACTACCCGGCTGATTTTCCTTCCTACGGTTACTGTTAGGCTTAGGCCTAGGACTTTGAAAACCAGGAAGCCCTGTGCTCCAGGCACACTGCAGCTGTCCAAGGCATCCCAAGGGGAGCGCAAAAGTGACACAACTTGGCTGCCTCCACTGCTATTTCCATGAGACCATCCCCAACCATAGGCTGATTTTCCTTCCTAGGCGTAGGGTTTGAGTTACGCCTAGGGTTAGTGTGCTTTTAACCAGAAAGCTCTGAGTTCTAAGAACACAGCAGCTGCCAAGGACTACCCAAGAAGAGCGCAAAAGTACCACAACATGCCTGCCTCCACAGCTTTTTCCTTGGGGACATCCCTAATTCCGGGCTGATGTGCCTTTCTCGTCTTAGGGTTGGGGTTAGGCCTAGGGCTAGGATTTATAAAATCAGGAAGCCCAGACCTCCAGGCACACTGGAGCTGTCAAAGGCATCCAAAAAGGAGTGCAAAAGTGCCACAACATGGCAGCTTTCACAGCTTTTTCCTTAGGAAGAACCCTACTACCCGGCTGATTTACCTTCCTAGGCTTACTGTTAGGCTTAGGCCTAGGACTTTGAAAACCAGGAAGCCCTGTGCTCCAGGCACACTGCAGTTGTTAAAGGCATCCCAAGGGGAGTGCAAAAGTGACACAACTTGGCTGCCTCCACTGCTATTTCCATGAGACCATCCCCAACCATAGGCTGATTTTCCTTCCTAGGCTTAGGGTTTGAGTTAGGCCTAGGGTTAGTGTTCTTTTAACCAGAAAGCCCTGAGTTCCAAGAACACAGCAGCTGCCAAGGACTACCCAAGAAGAGCGCAAAAGTACCACAACATGCCTGCCTCCACTGCTTTTTCCTTGGGGACATCCCTAATTCCGGCCTGATTTGCCTTTCTCGTCTTAGGGTTGGGGTTAGGCCTAGGGCTAGGATTTTTAAAATCAGGAAGCCCAGACCTCCAGGCACACTGGAGCTGTCAAAGGCATCCAAAAAGGAGTGCAAAAGTGCCACAACATGGCAGCTTTCACAGCTTTTTCCTTAGGAAGAACCCTACTACCCGGCTGATTTACCTTCCTAGGCTTACTGTTAGGCTTAGGCCTAGGACTTTGAAAACCAGGAAGCCCTGTGCTCCAGGCACACTTCAGCTGTCCAAGGCATCCCAAGGGGAGTGCAAAAGTGACACAACTTGGCTGCCTCCACTGCTCTTTCCATGAGACCATCCCCAACCATAGGCTGATTTTCCTTCCTAGGCTTAGGGTTTGAGTTAGGCCTAGGGTTAGTGTGCTTTTAACCAGAAAGCCCTGAGTTCTAAGAACACAGCAGCTGCCAAGGACTACCCAAGAAGAGCGCAAAAGTACCACAACATGCCTGCCTCCACAGCTTTTTCCTTGGGGACATCCCTAATTCCGGCCTGATTTGCATTTCTCGTCTTAGGGTTGGGGTTAGGCCTAGGGCTAGGATTTTTAAAATCAGGAAGCCCAGACCTCCAGGCACACTGGAGCTGTCAAAGGCATCCAGAAAGGAGTGCAAAAGTGCCACAACATGGCAGCTTTCACAGCTTTTTCCTTAGGAAGACCCCTACTACCCAACCAGGAAGCCCTCTGCTCCAGGCACACTGCAGCTGTCCAAGGCATCCCAAGGGGAGCGCAAAAGTGACACAACTTGGCTGCCTCCACTGCTCTTTCCATGAGACCATCCCCAAAATTAGGCTGATTTTCCTTCCTAGGCGTAGGGTTTGAGTTACGCCTAGGGTTAGTGTTCTTTTAACCAGAAAGCCCCGAGTTCCAAGAACACAGCAGCTGCCAAGGACTACCCAAGAAGAGCGCAAAAGTACCACAACATGCCTGCCTCCACAGCTTTTTCCTTGGGGACATCCCTAATTCCGGCCTGATTTGCCTTTCTCGTCTTAGGGTTGGGGTTAGGCCTAGGGCTAGGATTTTTAAAATCAGGAAGCCCAGACCTCCAGGCACACTGGAGCTGTCAAAGGCATCCAAAAAGGAGTGCAAAAGTGCCACAACATGGCAGCTTTCACAGCTTTTTCCTTAGGAAGAACCCTACTACCCGGCTGATTTACCTTCCTAGGCTTACTGTTAGGCTTAGGCCTAGGACTTTGAAAACCAGGAAGCCCTGTGCTCCAGGCACACTGCAGCTGTCCAAGGCATCCCAAGGGGAGCGCAAAAGTGACACAACTTGGCTGCCTCCACTGCTCTTTCCATGAGACCATCCCCAACCATAATCTGATTTTCCTTCCTAGGCTTAGGGTTTGAGTTAGGCCTAGGGTTAGTGTGCTTTTAACCAGAAAGCCCTGAGTTCTAAGAACACAGCAGCTGCCAAGGACTACCCAAGAAGAGCGCAAAAGTACCACAACATGCCTGCCTCCACAGCTTTTTCCTTGGGGACATCCCTAATTCAGGCCTGATTTGCCTTTTTCGTCTTAGGGTTGGGGTTAGGCCTAGGGCTAGGATTTTTAAAATCAGGAAGCCCAGACCTCCAGGCACATTGGAGCTGTCAAAGGCATCCAAAAAGGAGTGCAAAAGTGCCACAACATGGCAGCTTTCACAGCTTTTTCCTTAGGAAGGCCCCTACTACCCAGCCGATTTACCTTCCTAGGCTTAGTGTTAGGCTTAGGCCTAGGACTTTGAAAACCAGGAAGCCCTGTGCTCCAGGCACACTGCAGCTGTCCAAGGCATGCCAAGGGGAGTGCAAAAGTGACACAACTTGGCTGCCTCCACTGCTATTTCCATGAGACCATCCCCAACCATAGGCTGAGATTCCTTCCTAGTGTTGAGGTTTGAGTTACGCCTAGGGTTAGTGTTCTTTTAACCAGAAAGCCCTGAGTTCCAAGAACACAGCAGCTGCCAAGGACTACCCAAGAAGAGCGCAAAAGTACCACAACATGCCTGCCTCCACAGCTTTTTCCTTGGGGATATCCCTAATTCCGGCCTGATTTGCCTTTCTCGTCTTAGGGTTGGGGTTAGGCGTAGGGCTAGGATTTTTAAAATCAGGAAGCCCAGACCTCCAGGCACACTGGAGCTGTCAAAGGCATCCAGAAAGGAGTGCAAAAGTGCCACAACATGGCAGCTTTCACAGCTTTTTCCTTAGGAAGAACCCTACTACCCGGTTGATTTACCTTCCTAGGCTTACTGTTAGGCTTAGGCCTAGGACTTTGAAAACCAGGAAGCCCTGTGCTCCAGGCACACTGCAGCTGTCCAAGGCATCCCAAGGGGAGTGCAAAAGTGACACAACTTGGCTGCCTCCACTGCTCTTTCCATGAGACCATCCCCAACCATAATCTGATTTTCCTTCCTAGGCTTAGGGTTTGAGTTACGCCTAGGGTTAGTGTGCTTTTAACCAGAAAGCCCTGAGTTCTAAGAACACAGCAGCTGCCAAAGACTACCCAAGAAGAGCGCAAAAGTACCACAACATGCCTGCCTCCACAGCTTTTTCCTTGGGGACATCCCTAATTCCGGCCTGATGTGCCTTTCTCGTCTTAGGGTTGGGGTTAGGCCTAGGGCTAGGATTTTTAAAATCAGGAAGCCCAGACCTCCAGGCACACTGGAGCTGTCAAAGGCATCCAGAAAGGAGTGCAAAAGTGCCACAACATGGCAGCTTTCACAGCTTTTTCCTTAGGAAGAACCCTACTACCCGGCTGATTTACCTTCCTAGGCTTACTGTTAGGCTTAGGCCTAGGACTTTGAAAACCAGGAAGCCCTGTGCTCCAGGCACACTGCAGCTGTCCAAGGCATTCCAAAGGGGAGCGCAAAAGTGACACAACTTGGCTGCCTCCACTGCTATTTCCATGAGACCATCCCCAACCATAGGCTGATTTTCCTTCCTAGGCTTAGGGTTTGAGTTAGGCCTAGGGTTAGTGTTCTTTTAACCAGAAAGCCCTGAGTTCCAAGAACACAGCAGCTGCCAAGGACTACCCAAGAAGAGCGCAAAAGTACCACAACATGCCTGCCTCCACAGCTTTTTCCTTGGGGACATCCCTAATTCAGGCCTGATTTGCCTTTTTCGTCTTAGGGTTGGGGTTAGGCCTAGGGCTAGGATTTTTAAAATCAGGAAGCCCAGAACTCCAGGCACACTGCAGCTGTCAAAGGCATCCAGAAAGGAGTGCAAAAGTGCCACAACATGGCAGCTTTCACAGCTTTTTCCTTAGGAAGGCCCCTACAACCCAGCCGATTTACCTTCCTAGGCTTAGTGTTAGGCTTAGGCCTAGGACTTTGAAAACCAGGAAGCCCTGTGCTCCAGGCACACTGCAGCTGTCCAAGGCATCCCAAGGGGAGTGCAAAAGTGACACAACTTGGCTGCCTCCACTGCTATTTCCATGAGACCATCCCCAACCATAGGCTGATTTTCCTTCCTAGGCTTAGGGTTTGAGTTACGCCTAGGGTTAGTGTTCTTTTAACCAGAAAGCCCTGAGTTCCAAGAACACAGCAGCTGCCAAGGACTACCCAAGAAGAGCGCAAAAGTACCACAACATGCCTGCCTCCACAGCTTTTTCCTTGGGGACATCCCTAATTCCGGCCTGATTTGCCTTTCTCGTCTTAGGGTTGGGGTTAGGCCTAGGGCTAGGATTTTCAAAATCAGGAAGCCCAGACCTCCAGGCACACTGGAGCTGTCAAAGGCATCCAGAAAGGAGTGCAAAAGTGCCACAACATGGCAGCTTTCACAGCTTTTTCCTTAGGAAGAACCCTACTACCCGGCTGATTTACCTTCCTAGGCTTACTGTTAGGCTTAGGCCTAGGACTTTGAAAACCAGGAAGCCCTGTGCTCCAGGCACACTGCAGCTGTCCAAGGCATTCCAAAGGGGAGCGCAAAAGTGACACAACTTGGCTGCCTCCACTGCTATTTCCATGAGACCATCCCCAACCATAGGCTGATTTTCCTTCCTAGGCTTAGGGTTTGAGTTAGGCCTAGGGTTAGTGTTCTTTTAACCAGAAAGCCCTGAGTTCCAAGAACACAGCAGCTGCCAAGGACTACCCAAGAAGAGCGCAAAAGTACCACAACATGCCTGCCTCCACAGCTTTTTCCTTGGGGACATCCCTAATTCAGGCCTGATTTGCCTTTTTCGTCTTAGGGTTGGGGTTGGGCCGAGGGCTAGGATTTTTAAAATCAGGAAGCCCAGACCTCCAGGCACACTGCAGCTGTCAAAGGCATCCAGAAAGGAGTGCAAAAGTGCCACAACATGGCAGCTTTCACAACTTTTTCCTTAGGAAGAACCCTACTACCCGGCTGATTTACCTTCCTAGGCTTACTGTTAGGCTTAGGCCTAGGACTTTGAAAACCAGGAAGCCCTGTGCTCCAGGCACACTGCAGCTGTCCAAGGCATCCCAAGGGGAGCGCAAAAGTGACACAACTTGGCTGCCTCCACTGCTATTTCCATGAGACCATCCCCAACCATAGGCTGATTTTCCTTCCTAGGCTTAGGGTTTGAGTTAGGCCTAGGGTTAGTGTTCTTTTAACCAGAAAGCCCTGAGTTCCAAGAACACAGCAGCTGCCAAGGACTACCCAAGAAGAGCGCAAAAGTACCACAACATGCCTGCCTCCACAGCTTTTTCCTTGGGGACATCCCTAATTCAGGCCTGATTTGCCTTTTTCGTCTTAGGGTTGGGGTTAGGCCCAGGGCTAGGATTTTTAAAATCAGGAAGCCCAGAACTCCAGGCACACTGCAGCTGTCAAAGGCATCCAGAAAGGAGTGCAAAAGTGCCACAACATGGCAGCTTTCACAGCTTTTCCTTACGAAGAACCCTCCTACCCGGCTGATTTACCTTCCTAGGCTTACTGTTAGGCTTAGGCCTAGGACTTTGAAAACCAGGAAGCCCTGTGCTCCAGGCACACTGCAGCTGTCAAAGTCATCCCAAGGGGAGCGCAAAAGTGACACAACTTGGCTGCCTCCAGTGCTATTTCCATGAGACCATCCCCAACCATAGGCTGATTTTCCTTCCTAGGCTTAGGGTTTGAGTTAGGCCTAGGGTTAGTGTTCTTTTAACCAGAAAGCCCTGAGTTCCAAGAACACAGCAGCTGCCAAGGACTACCCAAGAAGAGCGCAAAAGTACCACAACATGCCTGCCTCCACAGCTTTTTCCTTGGGGACATCCCCAATTCCGGCCTGATTTGCCTTTTTCGTCTTAGGGTTGGGGTTAGGCCTAGGGCTAGGATTTATAAAATCAGGAAGCCCAGACCTCCAGGCACACTGGAGCTGTCAAAGGCATCCAGAAAGGAGTGCAAAAGTGCCACAACATGGCAGCTTTCACAGCTTTTTCCTTAGGAAGGCCCCTACTACCCAGCCGATTTACCTTCCTACGGTTACTGTTAGGCTTAGGCCTAGGACTTTGAAAACCAGGAAGCCCTGTGCTCCAGGCACACTGCAGCTGTCAAAGGCATCCCAAGCGGAGTGCAAAAGTGACACAACTTGGCTGCCTCCACTGCTATTTCCATGAGACCATCCCCAACCATAGGCTGATTTTCCTTCCTAGGCTTAGGGTTTGAGTTAGGCCTAGGGTTAGTGTTCTTTTAACCAGAAAGCCCTGAGTTCCAAGAACACAGCAGCTGCCAAGGACTACCCAAGAAGAGCGCAAAAGTACCACAACATGCCTGCCTCCATAGCTTTTTCCTTGGGGACATCCCTAATTCCGGTCTGATTTGCCTTTCTCGTCGTAGGGTTGGGGTTAGGCCTAGGGCTAGGATTTTTAAAATCAGGAAGCCCAGACCTCCAGGCACACTGCAGCTGTCAAAGGCATCCAGAAAGGAGTGCAAAAGTGCCACAACATGGCAGCTTTCACAGCTTTTTCCTTAGGAAGAACCCTACTACCCGGCTGATTTTCCTTCCTACGGTTACTGTTAGGCTTAGGCCTAGGACTTTGAAAACCAGGAAGCCCTGTGCTCCAGGCACACTGCAGCTGTCCAAGGCATCCCAAGGGGAGCGCAAAAGTGACACAACTTGGCTGCCTCCACTGCTATTTCCATGAGACCATCCCCAACCATAGGCTGATTTTCCTTCCTAGGCGTAGGGTTTGAGTTACGCCTAGGGTTAGTGTGCTTTTAACCAGAAAGCTCTGAGTTCTAAGAACACAGCAGCTGCCAAGGACTACCCAAGAAGAGCGCAAAAGTACCACAACATGCCTGCCTCCACAGCTTTTTCCTTGGGGACATCCCTAATTCCGGGCTGATGTGCCTTTCTCGTCTTAGGGTTGGGGTTAGGCCTAGGGCTAGGATTTATAAAATCAGGAAGCCCAGACCTCCAGGCACACTGGAGCTGTCAAAGGCATCCAAAAAGGAGTGCAAAAGTGCCACAACATGGCAGCTTTCACAGCTTTTTCCTTAGGAAGACCCCTACTACCCAACCAGGAAGCCCTGTGCTCCAGGCACACTGCAGCTGTCCAAGGCATCCAAAGGGGAGCGCAAAAGTGACACAACTTGGCTGCCTCCACTGCTCTTTCCATGAGACCATCCCCAACCATAGGCTGATTTTCCTTCCTAGGCTTAGGGTTTGAGTTACGCCTAGGGTTAGTGTGCTTTTAACCAGAAAGCCCTGAGTTCTAAGAACACAGCAGCTGCCAAGGACTACCCAAGAAGAGCGCAAAAGTACCACAACATGCCTGCCTCCACAGCTTTTTCCTTGGGGACATCCCTAATTCCGGGCTGATGTGCCTTTCTCGTCTTAGGGTTGGGGTTAGGCCTAGGGCTAGGATTTTTAAAATCAGGGAGCCCAGACCTCCAGGCACACTGGAGCTGTCAAAGGCATCCAAAAAGGAGTGCAAAAGTGCCACAACATGGCAGCTTTCACAGCTTTTTCCTTAGGAAGAACCCTACTACCCGGCTGATTTACCTTCCTAGGCTTACTGTTAGGCTTAGGCCTAGGACTTTGAAAACCAGGAAGCCCTGTGCTCCAGGCACACTGCAGTTGTTAAAGGCATCCCAAGGGGAGTGCAAAAGTGACACAACTTGGCTGCCTCCACTGCTATTTCCATGAGACCATCCCCAACCATAGGCTGATTTTCCTTCCTAGGCTTAGGGTTTGAGTTAGGCCTAGGGTTAGTGTTCTTTTAACCAGAAAGCCCTGAGTTCCAAGAACACAGCAGCTGCCAAGGACTACCCAAGAAGAGCGCAAAAGTACCACAACATGCCTGCCTCCACTGCTTTTTCCTTGGGGACATCCCTAATTCCGGCCTGATTTGCCTTTCTCGTCTTAGGGTTGGGGTTAGGCCTAGGGCTAGGATTTTTAAAATCAGGAAGCCCAGACCTCCAGGCACACTGGAGCTGTCAAAGGCATCCAAAAAGGAGTGCAAAAGTGCCACAACATGGCAGCTTTCACAGCTTTTTCCTTAGGAAGAACCCTACTACCCGGCTGATTTACCTTCCTAGGCTTACTGTTAGGCTTAGGCCTAGGACTTTGAAAACCAGGAAGCCCTGTGCTCCAGGCACACTTCAGCTGTCCAAGGCATCCCAAGGGGAGTGCAAAAGTGACACAACTTGGCTGCCTCCACTGCTCTTTCCATGAGACCATCCCCAACCATAGGCTGATTTTCCTTCCTAGGCTTAGGGTTTGAGTTAGGCCTAGGGTTAGTGTGCTTTTAACCAGAAAGCCCTGAGTTCTAAGAACACAGCAGCTGCCAAGGACTACCCAAGAAGAGCGCAAAAGTACCACAACATGCCTGCCTCCACAGCTTTTTCCTTGGGGACATCCCTAATTCCGGCCTGATTTGCATTTCTCGTCTTAGGGTTGGGGTTAGGCCTAGGGCTAGGATTTTTAAAATCAGGAAGCCCAGACCTCCAGGCACACTGGAGCTGTCAAAGGCATCCAGAAAGGAGTGCAAAAGTGCCACAACATGGCAGCTTTCACAGCTTTTTCCTTAGGAAGACCCCTACTACCCAACCAGGAAGCCCTCTGCTCCAGGCACACTGCAGCTGTCCAAGGCATCCCAAGGGGAGCGCAAAAGTGACACAACTTGGCTGCCTCCACTGCTCTTTCCATGAGACCATCCCCAAAATTAGGCTGATTTTCCTTCCTAGGCGTAGGGTTTGAGTTACGCCTAGGGTTAGTGTTCTTTTAACCAGAAAGCCCCGAGTTCCAAGAACACAGCAGCTGCCAAGGACTACCCAAGAAGAGCGCAAAAGTACCACAACATGCCTGCCTCCACAGCTTTTTCCTTGGGGACATCCCTAATTCCGGCCTGATTTGCCTTTCTCGTCTTAGGGTTGGGGTTAGGCCTAGGGCTAGGATTTTTAAAATCAGGAAGCCCAGACCTCCAGGCACACTGGAGCTGTCAAAGGCATCCAAAAAGGAGTGCAAAAGTGCCACAACATGGCAGCTTTCACAGCTTTTTCCTTAGGAAGAACCCTACTACCCGGCTGATTTACCTTCCTAGGCTTACTGTTAGGCTTAGGCCTAGGACTTTGAAAACCAGGAAGCCCTGTGCTCCAGGCACACTGCAGCTGTCCAAGGCATCCCAAGGGGAGCGCAAAAGTGACACAACTTGGCTGCCTCCACTGCTCTTTCCATGAGACCATCCCCAACCATAATCTGATTTTCCTTCCTAGGCTTAGGGTTTGAGTTACGCCTAGGGTTAGTGTGCTTTTAACCAGAAAGCCCTGAGTTCTAAGAACACAGCAGCTGCCAAGGACTACCCAAGAAGAGCGCAAAAGTACCACAACATGCCTGCCTCCACAGCTTTTTCCTTGGGGACATCCCTAATTCAGGCCTGATTTGCCTTTTTCGTCTTAGGGTTGGGGTTAGGCCTAGGGCTAGGATTTTTAAAATCAGGAAGCCCAGACCTCCAGGCACATTGGAGCTGTCAAAGGCATCCAAAAAGGAGTGCAAAAGTGCCACAACATGGCAGCTTTCACAGCTTTTTCCTTAGGAAGGCCCCTACTACCCAGCCGATTTACCTTCCTAGGCTTACTGTTAGGCTTAGGCCTAGGACTTTGAAAACCAGGAAGCCCTGTGCTCCAGGCACACTGCAGCTGTCCAAGGCATCCCAAGCGGAGCGCAAAAGTGACACAACTTGGCTGCCTCCACTGCTATTTCCATGAGACCATCCCCAACCATAGGCTGAGATTCCTTCCTAGTGTTGAGGTTTGAGTTACGCCTAGGGTTAGTGTTCTTTTAACCAGAAAGCCCTGAGTTCCAAGAACACAGCAGCTGCCAAGGACTACCCAAGAAGAGCGCAAAAGTACCACAACATGCCTGCCTCCACAGCTTTTTCCTTGGGGATATCCCTAATTCCGGCCTGATTTGCCTTTCTCGTCTTAGGGTTGGGGTTAGGCCTAGGGCTAGGATTTTTAAAATCAGGAAGCCCAGACCTCCAGGCACACTGGAGCTGTCAAAGGCATCCAGAAAGGAGTGCAAAAGTGCCACAACATGGCAGCTTTCACAGCTTTTTCCTTAGGAAAACCCCTACTACCCAACCAGGAAGCCCTGTGCTCCAGGCACACTGCAGCTGTCCAAGGCATTCCAAAGGGGAGCGCAAAAGTGACACAACTTGGCTGCCTCCACTGCTCTTTCCATGAGACCATCCCCAAAATTATGCTGATTTTCCTTCCTAGGCGTAGGGTTTGAGTTACGCCTAGGGTTAGTGTTCTTTTAACCAGAAAGCCCTGAGTTCCAAGAACACAGCAGCTGCCAAGGACTACCCAAGAAGAGCGCAAAAGTACCACAACATGCCTGCCTCCACAGCTTTTTCCTTGGGGACATCCCTAATTCCGGCCTGATTTGCCTTTCTCGTCTTAGGGTTGGGGTTAGGCCTAGGGCTAGGATTTTTAAAATCAGGAAGCCCAGACCTCCAGGCACACTGGAGCTGTCAAAGGCATCCAGAAAGGAGTGCAAAAGTGCCACAACATGGCAGCTTTCACAGCTTTTTCCTTAGGAAGAACCCTACTACCCGGCTGATTTACCTTCCTAGGCTTACTGTTAGGCTTAGGCCTAGGACTTTGAAAACCAGGAAGCCCTGTGCTCCAGGCACACTGCAGCTGTCCAAGGCATCCCAAGGGGAGCGCAAAAGTGACACAACTTGGCTGCCTCCACTGCTATTTCCATGAGACCATCCCCAACCATAATCTGATTTTCCTTCCTAGGCTTAGGGTTTGAGTTACGCCTAGGGTTAGTGTGCTTTTAACCAGAAAGCCCTGAGTTCTAAGAACACAGCAGCTGCCAAGGACTACCCAAGAAGAGCGCAAAAGTACCACAACATGCCTGCCTCCACAGCTTTTTCCTTGGGGACATCCCTAATTCCGGCCTGATGTGCCTTTCTCGTCTTAGGGTTGGGGTTAGGCCTAGGGCTAGGATTTTTAAAATCAGGAAGCCCAGACCTCCAGGCACACTGGAGCTGTCAAAGGCATCCAAAAAGGAGTGCAAAAGTGCCACAACATGGCAGCTTTCACAGCTTTTTCCTTAGGAAGAACCCTACTACCCGGCTGATTTACCTTCCTAGGCTTACTGTTAGGCTTAGGCCTAGGACTTTGAAAACCAGGAAGCCCTGTGCTCCAGGCACACTGCAGTTTTTAAAGGCATGCCAAGGGGAGTGCAAAAGTGACACAACTTGGCTGCCTCCACTGCTATTTCCATGAGACCATCCCCAACCATAGGCTGATTTTCCTTCCTAGGCTTAGGGTTTGAGTTAGGCCTAGGGTTAGTGTTCTTTTAACCAGAAAGCCCTGAGTTCCAAGAACACAGCAGCTGCCAAGGACTACCCAAGAAGAGCGCAAAAGTACCACAACATGCCTGCCTCCACAGCTTTTTCCTTGGGGATATCCCTAATTCCGGCCTGATTTGCCTTTCTCGTCTTAGGGTTGGGGTTAGGCCTAGGGCTAGGATTTTTAAAATCAGGAAGCCCAGACCTCCAGGCACACTGGAGCTGTCAAAGGCATCCAGAAAGGAGTGCAAAAGTGCCACAACATGGCAGCTTTCACAGCTTTTTCCTTAGGAAGAACCCTACTACCCGGCTGATTTACCTTCCTAGGCTTACTGTTAGGCTTAGGCCTAGGACTTTGAAAACCAGGAAGCCCTGTGCTCCAGGCACACTGCAGCTGTCCAAGGCATCCCAAGGGGAGTGCAAAAGTGACACAACTTGGCTGCCTCCACTGCTCTTTCCATGAGACCATCCCCAACCATAATCTGATTTTCCTTCCTAGGCTTAGGGTTTGAGTTAGGCCTAGGGTTAGTGTGCTTTTAACCAGAAAGCCCTGAGTTCTAAGAACACAGCAGCTGCCAAGGACTACCCAAGAAGAGCGCAAAAGTACCACAACATGCCTGCCTCCACAGCTTTTTCCTTGGGGACATCCCTAATTCCGGCCTGATGTGCCTTTCTCGTCTTAGGGTTGGGGTTAGGCCTAGGGCTAGGATTTTTAAAATCAGGAAGCCCAGACCTCCAGGCACACTGGAGCTGTCAAAGGCATCCAAAAAGGAGTGCAAAAGTGCCACAACATGGCAGCTTTCACAGCTTTTTCCTTAGGAAGAACCCTACTACCCGGCTGATTTACCTTCCTAGGCTTACTGTTAGGCTTAGGCCTATGACTTTGAAAACCAGGAAGCCCTGTGCTCCAGGCACACTGCAGCTGTCAAAGGCATCTCAAGGGGAGTGCAAAAGTGACACAACTTGGCTGCCTCCACTGCTATTTCCATGAGACCATCCCCAAACATAGGCTGATTTTCCTTCCTAGGCGTAGGGTTTGAGTTACGCCTAGGGTTAGTGTTCTTTTAACCAGAAAGCCCTGAGTTCCAAGAACACAGCAGCTGCCAAGGACTACCCAAGAAGAGCGCAAAAGTACCACAACATGCCTGCCTCCACAGCTTTTTCCTTGGGGACATCCCTAATTCCGGCCTGATTAGCCTTTCTCGTCTTAGGGTTGGGGTTAGGCCTAGGGCTAGGATTTTTAAAATCAGGAAGCCCAGACCTCCAGGCACACTGCAGCTGTCAAAGGCATCCAAAAAGGAGTGCAAAAGTGCCACAACATGGCAGCTTTCACAGCTTTTTCCTTAGGAAGAACCCTACTACCCAGCCGATTTACCTTCCTAGGCTTACTGTTAGGCTTAGGCCTAGGACTTTGAAAACCAGGAAGCCCTGTGCTCCAGGCACACTGCAGCTGTCCAAGGCATCCCAAGGGGAGCGCAAAAGTGACACAACTTGGCTGCCTCCACTGCTCTTTCCATGAGACCATCCCCAACCATAATCTGATTTTCCTTCCTAGGCTTAGGGTTTGAGTTACGCCTAGGGTTAGTGTTCTTTTAACCAGAAAGCCCTGAGTTCCAAGAACACAGCAGCTGCCAAGGACTACCCAAGAAGAGCGCAAAAGTACCACAACATGCCTGCCTCCACAGCTTTTTCCTTGGGGACATCCCTAATTCCGGCCTGATTTGCCTTTCTCGTCTTAGGGTTGGGGTTAGGCCTAGGGCTAGGATTTTTAAAATCAGGAAGCCCAGACCTCCAGGCACACTCGAGCTGTCAAAGGCATCCAAAAAGGAGTGCAAAAGTGCCACAACATGGCAGCTTTCACAGCTTTTTCCTTAGGAAGAACCCTACTACCCGGCTGATTTACCTTCCTAGGCTTACTGTTAGGCTTAGGCCTAGGACTTTGAAAACCAGGAAGCCCTGTGCTCCAGGCACACTGCAGCTGTCCAAGGCATTCCAAAGGGGAGCGCAAAAGTGACACAACTTGGCTGCCTCCACTGCTATTTCCATGAGACCATCCCCAACCATAGGCTGATTTTCCTTCCTAGGCTTAGGGTTTGAGTTAGGCCTAGGGTTAGTGTTCTTTTAACCAGAAAGCCCTGAGTTCCAAGAACACAGCAGCTGCCAAGGACTACCCAAGAAGAGCGCAAAAGTACCACAACATGCCTGCCTCCACAGCTTTTTCCTTGGGGACATCCCTAATTCCGGCCTGATTTGCCTTTCTCGTCTTAGGGTTGGGGTTAGGCCTAGGGCTAGGATTTTTAAAATCAGGAAGCCCAGACCTCCAGGCACACTGGAGCTGTCAAAGGCATCCAAAAAGGAGTGCAAAAGTGCCACAACATGGCAGCTTTCACAGCTTTTTCCTTAGGAAGAACCCTACTACCCGGCTGATTTACCTTCCTAGGCTTACTGTTAGGCTTAGGCCTAGGACTTTGAAAACCAGGAAGCCCTGTGCTCCAGGCACACTGCAGCTGTCCAAGGCATTCCAAAGGGGAGCGCAAAAGTGACACAACTTGGCTGCCTCCACTGCTCTTTCCATGAGACCATCCCCAACCATAGGCTGATTTTCCTTCCTAGGCTTAGGGTTTGAGTTAGGCCTAGGGTTAGTGTTCTTTTAACCAGAAAGCCCTGAGTTCCAAGAACACAGCAGCTGCCAAGGACTACCCAAGAAGAGCGCAAAAGTACCACAACATGCCTGCCTCCACAGCTTTTTCCTTGGGGATATCCCTAATTCCGGCCTGATTTGCCTTTCTCGTCTTAGGGTTGGGGTTAGGCCTAGGGCTAGGATTTTTAAAATCAGGAAGCCCAGACCTCCAGGCACACTGCAGCTGTCAAAGGCATCCAGAAAGGAGTGCAAAAGTGCCACAACATGGCAGCTTTCACAGCTTTTTCCTTAGGAAGAACCCTACTACCCGGCTGATTTACCTTCCTAGGCTTACTTTTAGGCTTAGGCCTAGGACTTTGAAAACCAGGAAGCCCTGTGCTCCAGGCACACTGCAGCTGTCCAAGGCATCCCAAGGGGAGCGCAAAAGTGACACAACTTGGCTGCCTCCACTGCTCTTTCCATGTGACCATCCCCAAACATAGGCTGATTTTCCTTCCTAGGCGTAGGGTTTGAGTTACGCCTAGGGTTAGTGTGCTTTTAACCAGAAAGCCCTGAGTTCTAAGAACACAGCAGCTGCCAAGGACTACCCAAGAAGAGCGCAAAAGTACCACAACATGCCTGCCTCCACAGCTTTTTCCTTGGCGACATCCCTAATTCCGGGCTGATGTGCCTTTCTCGTCTTAGGGTTGGGGTTAGGCCTAGGGCTAGGATTTTTAAAATCAGGAAGCCCAGACCTCCAGGCACACTGGAGCTGTCAAAGGCATCCAAAAAGGAGTGCAAAAGTGCCACAACATGGCAGCTTTCACAGCTTTTTCCTTAGGAAGAACCCTACTACCCGGCTGATTTACCTTCCTAGGCTTACTGTTAGGCTTAGGCCTAGGACTTTGAAAACCAGGAAGCCCTGTGCTCCAGGCACACTGCAGTTTTTAAAGGCATGCCAAGGGGAGTGCAAAAGTGACACAACTTGGCTGCCTCCACTGCTATTTCCATGAGACCATCCCCAACCATAGGCTGATTTTCCTTCCTAGGCTTAGGGTTTGAGTTAGGCCTAGGGTTAGTGTTCTTTTAACCAGAAAGCCCTGAGTTCCAAGAACACAGCAGCTGCCAAGGACTACCCAAGAAGAGCGCAAAAGTACCACAACATGCCTGCCTCCACAGCTTTTTCCTTGGGGATATCCCTAATTCCGGCCTGATTTGCCTTTCTCGTCTTAGGGTTGGGGTTAGGCCTAGGGCTAGGATTTTTAAAATCAGGAAGCCCAGACCTCCAGGCACACTGGAGCTGTCAAAGGCATCCAGAAAGGAGTGCAAAAGTGCCACAACATGGCAGCTTTCACAGCTTTTTCCTTAGGAAGAACCCTACTACCCGGCTGATTTACCTTCCTAGGCTTACTGTTAGGCTTAGGCCTAGGACTTTGAAAACCAGGAAGCCCTGTGCTCCAGGCACACTGCAGCTGTCCAAGGCATCCCAAGGGGAGTGCAAAAGTGACACAACTTGGCTGCCTCCACTGCTCTTTCCATGAGACCATCCCCAACCATAATCTGATTTTCCTTCCTAGGCTTAGGGTTTGAGTTAGGCCTAGGGTTAGTGTGCTTTTAACCAGAAAGCCCTGAGTTCTAAGAACACAGCAGCTGCCAAGGACTACCCAAGAAGAGCGCAAAAGTACCACAACATGCCTGCCTCCACAGCTTTTTCCTTGGGGACATCCCTAATTCCGGCCTGATGTGCCTTTCTCGTCTTAGGTTTGGGGTTAGGCCTAGGGCTAGGATTTTTAAAATCAGGAAGCCCAGACCTCCAGGCACACTGGAGCTGTCAAAGGCATCCAAAAAGGAGTGCAAAAGTGCCACAACATGGCAGCTTTCACAGCTTTTTCCTTAGGAAGAACCCTACTACCCGGCTGATTTACCTTCCTAGGCTTACTGTTAGGCTTAGGCCTAGGACTTTGAAAACCAGGAAGCCCTGTGCTCCAGGCACACTGCAGCTGTCAAAGGCATCTCAAGGGGAGTGCAAAAGTGACACAACTTGGCTGCCTCCACTGCTATTTCCATGAGACCATCCCCAAACATAGGCTGATTTTCCTTCCTAGGCGTAGGGTTTGAGTTACGCCTAGGGTTAGTGTTCTTTTAACCAGAAAGCCCTGAGTTCCAAGAACACAGCAGCTGCCAAGGACTACCCAAGAAGAGCGCAAAAGTACCACAACATGCCTGCCTCCACAGCTTTTTCCTTGGGGACATCCCTAATTCCGGCCTGATTAGCCTTTCTCGTCTTAGGGTTGGGGTTAGGCCTAGGGCTAGGATTTTTAAAATCAGGAAGCCCAGACCTCCAGGCACACTGCAGCTGTCAAAGGCATCCAAAAAGGAGTGCAAAAGTGCCACAACATGGCAGCTTTCACAGCTTTTTCCTTAGGAAGAACCCTACTACCCAGCCGATTTACCTTCCTAGGCTTACTGTTAGGCTTAGGCCTAGGACTTTGAAAACCAGGAAGCCCTGTGCTCCAGGCACACTGCAGCTGTCCAAGGCATCCCAAGGGGAGCGCAAAAGTGACACAACTTGGCTGCCTCCACTGCTCTTTCCATGAGACCATCCCCAACCATAATCTGATTTTCCTTCCTAGGCTTAGGGTTTGAGTTACGCCTAGGGTTAGTGTTCTTTTAACCAGAAAGCCCTGAGTTCCAAGAACACAGCAGCTGCCAAGGACTACCCAAGAAGAGCGCAAAAGTACCACAACATGCCTGCCTCCACAGCTTTTTCCTTGGGGACATCCCTAATTCCGGCCTGATGTGCCTTTCTCGTCTTAGGGTTGGGGTTAGGCCTAGGGCTAGGATTTTTAAAATCAGGAAGCCCAGACCTCCAGGCACACTCGAGCTGTCAAAGGCATCCAAAAAGGAGTGCAAAAGTGCCACAACATGGCAGCTTTCACAGCTTTTTCCTTAGGAAGAACCCTACTACCCGGCTGATTTACCTTCCTAGGCTTACTGTTAGGCTTAGGCCTAGGACTTTGAAAACCAGGAAGCCCTGTGCTCCAGGCACACTGCAGCTGTCCAAGGCATTCCAAAGGGAAGCGCAAAAGTGACACAACTTGGCTGCCTCCACTGCTATTTCCATGAGACCATCCCCAACCATAGGCTGATTTTCCTTCCTAGGCTTAGGGTTTGAGTTAGGCCTAGGGTTAGTGTTCTTTTAACCAGAAAGCCCTGAGTTCCAAGAACACAGCAGCTGCCAAGGACTACCCAAGAAGAGCGCAAAAGTACCACAACATGCCTGCCTCCACAGCTTTTTCCTTGGGGACATCCCTAATTCCGGCCTGATTTGCCTTTCTCGTCTTAGGGTTGGGGTTAGGCCTAGGGCTAGGATTTTTAAAATCAGGAAGCCCAGACCTCCAGGCACACTGGAGCTGTCAAAGGCATCCAAAAAGGAGTGCAAAAGTGCCACAACATGGCAGCTTTCACAGCTTTTTCCTTAGGAAGAACCCTACTACCCGGCTGATTTACCTTCCTAGGCTTACTGTTAGGCTTAGGCCTAGGACTTTGAAAACCAGGAAGCCCTGTGCTCCAGGCACACTGCAGCTGTCCAAGGCATTCCAAAGGGGAGCGCAAAAGTGACACAACTTGGCTGCCTCCACTGCTCTTTCCATGAGACCATCCCCAACCATAGGCTGATTTTCCTTCCTAGGCTTAGGGTTTGAGTTAGGCCTAGGGTTAGTGTTCTTTTAACCAGAAAGCCCTGAGTTCCAAGAACACAGCAGCTGCCAAGGACTACCCAAGAAGAGCGCAAAAGTACCACAACATGCCTGTGTCGACGGAAGGGAACCAGGACATCATTTTGATCATCACAGGCTCGATTTTATTGATCAGTACGGCGGGTTAAATACAGTTAATAATGAGCTTCATACATATTGCAAAAGTTGAGCTCAGGATTGGTCAGCTTGCATATCAGCACCTACGCCTACTTCTACATTCCTATGGTTCTACTTTTGATACTTTCTACATATTCTTAGGATGTATTCAGGGCTAATCTCAACTCCCTATCCTCATGTTGCAGCAAGGTCGCTGCTGACTCTTCCTTTCAGCTTGCTGACTGCTGACTTTTCTCCTTCAGTTTAACCAGCGGCATTATGTCAGTGTGGCCTTTCTCAGCTAACCAATTATTAATAATGCTCTCCACATTTCCCCCGTTTTCTTCTTGTGCAAGGAGATTAGTTTGCCATGTTTTTGCTATTGTACGGCTGACCATGTTTTGGATACAGTTAAAGATACAAGGCAAGATAAGCAAAAACAGTAAAATTACACCCAGCAATCCTATAGCATAGATCACAAGGTTCCTCAGCCACGGTCCGAGTCCCAGGCCTTTAAGCCATTCGTCAATTCCTAAACCATCTTCTTCCTTAAGTTTGTGAAGTCCCTGTTGTAGCTCTTTTATCTTAGTGTGAATGGACACTGAATGATCAGACAGATTCATGCAACACATTCCCTCGAACTCTTCACATCCATGCCCTTGTGCTAAGAGCAAAAAATCTACAGCAGCTCTATTTTGCAAAACAGCATGGTTAACACTTTGCACATCTGCAGTTAGCATGTCTAGAATTTGTGATGTCTTGTTCAGCTCATTCTTTGCCCAGCATCCTAATTGTTTTGCTAAATTCATGGCTTTATTGGCAGATCCTCCTGGTAAGATAGTTGAAACTACCACCTGCTTGAATGTGCCCCAAAATCGTGGATCTCCTATCTTGCTGCAGTCTAAGTCATGTATGCTACGTTTTTTCCTGTTTGAATTCTGACTCAGCTGCATTAGCAAGGACACATTAGGATGAAACAATGACAATTTTCCCAAAAAACAGGGTCCACCCTGTGGTTTAGCTGGTATACCATTCCATGCCCTGTCTCCACAAATCAAAAATATTCCTGTGGGTAATTTCATTGGTGCTGTGATATTTGTGCCGTTACATTGACTGTAATGCTGTGGAGAGAATTCACTCACATTCAGGGATGAATCTAGGGTGGCCCATGTTTCTTTAGGTTGGTTTAAATTCTGAGCACCCGAAAGTTTGAAGCTAAACCATCCACCAGCTGTAGTGTTAGATATGCTGGCATTTGTACTTCCAAAAAGATCCAATTCCTCAGGAGGAGAGTGCAAAGAGGTGTTAAGTGATTGGATTAGTAAGCATTGACGATAGCCATCACTCTGACCTGCAGTATACCCTTGTTGCACCGGCAATGTGATGTTTGACATGTTAGACATACATAAGGTTTGATTGTTTATCAAACTACAAAATTCTCCAGGAGACCACACCGGAAGTCCCACCAGGCATGTTCGAAATGGGTTAGTGACTCCTCCAAGACTAAGACAAAGTGATGATTGGTTAGTTTGATTAGCAAGCGTTACCCATAAATTTTCCCTTGGTTGACTAAAGTGTGTTACTCCTACTGCTTCACTTGCTACAGCATTGAGCAGTATTACAAAAACAAACCTCATTTTTCTTTCTGCTTACTTTGTTTTTTGTTTTTTTTTTTTTTTTTTTTTTTTTTTTTTTTTTTTTTTTTTTTTTTTTTTTTTTTTTTTTTCTTTCTTCTGCTTACGTTGTTTTTTCTTTCTTCGCTGTCTTTTCCCTGGTTCGCTAAATTGTCTATTGTAAGGCTGAGTCAATTTTTGAATATACTGATCTAATTCTAAATCAGCATCCTTGCTCACAAGTATTGCACGAGGTAAGTTTGAAGGCAAATCAGCTTTGCAGCGAGCTGCTATGATGCGTGAGGCTTTAGTAATTTCAAATATTCTAAGGCTTTCCTGTAACTTCCACCTAAGATATGCTATAACCACTTGTTCTGCACTCTCAAAGAGCTGTAATCCTGTCCGTCCTGGCAGGCCAGTACTTTGTTCAAGAGCTCTAACCCAGATATGATTTCGAATCCACTTTCCAAAACAAGATGTACACCATAAATATCCCAATGACTTCTGTGAATACCAATAAATCTGATTACAATCTGCACAATGCAAAGCTACCCATGCATAGCATTTATCTTTATCCTTTTTGCAAACATAACAAGGAAGCGAATGTAAGTAAGGACCAGTATAAAATTGTGTATCTTCAACCCAAAGCAACCAATTCAATGGTGGTGATCGCAAAGCCTCTTCAGCCTTTTTACTATATGAGGCTAACAGCTCAAGGTCTTTCTTTAACACAAGGTGTATCTTATTTCGTAATCGTAGTTCTTGTTCGTTATCCTCCTCAACAACTATATCCTCCCGAGGGTCCCACAACAGTAAAATTGTTCTAATCATAGAAAATTAATTAGCAATCACTGATACCCCTATTCAAATGAGACCGTTCCCCTTTTTGCCTTCTTTTTCTTATCTGTCTTCAATCTTGCTGCTCCTAATTTCACTGGTCCTGCCACTTTCAAACTTAATTTTTGCAACTTATCAATGCAGCAATCTAATGCTCTATCAGGATCCCCTTGGAAGGGTCCTACAACTGAATGCTGTGTTAAAGGCACTAATTTCCTACACCTTATAGAAACTATACGTGATTTACTTTGAACCTTAATTCTATTTACAATACATTGTATTTCCCATTGATAATAAGCAAGAACCTTCTGTTCAGGAGACTCATAAAGATTTAAAGCTACATATGCGTTTTGCCCCGTTTGTCTCCGTAATTCATCTTGCCAGCTTTTACCCCACGTGTGCTCGTGTTCACAAGTATGACACCACAAATCCCGTAATAATGATTGTTCTATCCAAAAAGTTCTTTTACAACCCCCACAACGTAGAGCTATCCAGGCAGCACAATGTGGATTTTGACAGTCAAGGCAATGTAGTTTCGCTGGATCTGTTAAATGAAAAGTTGATAATGAGTCAATAAAACCAATCAACTCCTGGACCGTCCGGTAGTGACGTGTCAGTGCTCTGTCCACCGCTTCCGAGTGCCCCTTCAATTGTAACAGTAGTGGTTGTAGGACTAGAAGCAGTTTCTTCCCCAGTCGCTCCTTGTCCTCCTCCGTAAGGCGATCCACCAGAGGCTGCATCAAAAACAGGTTTAGTCCACTTAGCAGGCACCCACAAAGGCCCTGTAGGTGAGGAAACACAAAGATACCCCGACCCCAATATAATACTTTTGCAGGTTTTTCCCATAATCCTGTACTTGGGTTCTTATACTTAACCCAGACCTCTGTTTCCTTAGTATTTTCCTGACCTGACCTCGGATGATGTTTCATTGCAGGAGGGGTATCATCTTCCCCAAAAATGCATAAATGATTAATCACATACAAAACCTTAGCCAAACATGCTTGTGGATCTGTCAAATCTTGATGTTTTTCAATATACTGCTTAAGGGTACCGTTTGCTCTTTCCCGTAAAGCTTTCCTTAACTGTATCAGTAACTCATACAATCGTTTATTATTCACTTCCTTAATTGTTGCTTCCTCTATTCGTTTGACTACTCCTGCAACATACATAGAGTCTGTGACCACATTTAAAGGCTCCTGTAAGTTGGACACCGCCCATACTACTGCTAACAATTCCAAAGTTTGTAAGCTATCTGCAGGGTCTGCTGTGAGGAGTTGATGCTTCCATTGTCCTTTTCCTTGCCAGGTAACAGCAGCACGCCTTGATTTCTTTCCTGCATCTGTAAAAACTGTAATAGCTCCTTCTATGGGGTTTTCTTCTCTTAAAGGTCGAGTGATCTAGTTCCATTCTGTCATCCATTGCAAAACTCTAGGCACTAATTTACTAGTCTCTACTTTAGCAGGTGACATCAATAATGCTTCTTGTAAATTCTTTGAATTTATCAAATACCAGTCCAAGGTTTCTTTTTCCATAGGCAATCTAATAGTAGCAGGTTCTCTACCATCCACTTCAAGAATTCTGAGACACCCCTTTTTGATTAATGCAGCCAATTGTTCAATTTTTGAAGATATTGTTTTCTTATGCTGTAGTGGTGGTGACAACCATTCCAAAACCCGTATCTCCCCCGTTTTCTTTTGCAACTGAGAGAGAGCACCAAGCAAGTGGCAAGGGCTATTCCAAATAGTAAGGTCAATGGGGTGGTCGAGTTGTCGACGAGACACATACCCTTGCTGTACACAGTTACTAACTTGCTGCAAGGCAAGATGATGCTCCTTTGTCAGGTGTACAGGAGTAGTAGGGTCCACACCTTTCAACAAAGGCCGTAGGGCTTCTAATAAGTGATTTGGTATTCCCACAATAGGCTTCAGCCACTGTAAGTCTCCCAGCAACTTCTGTGCATCATGTAGAGTTTTAATGTCCAATTGTAATTCCAATTTTTGTGGTATTACTATTTGATCCGTCAAAGTCCATCCCAAATATTTCCAGGGCTTTGTAGTCTGAATTTTCTCTGCAGCAATAACAAGTGAATATGCAGCAAGAGTATTTTTTAATAGTGTTAATCTGTAAAGAGGAGAATGGCTGTTGCTGTGCAAACAAAATATCGTCCATGTAATGATATATTATAGTTGCTGGCCATTTGCGACGTAGTGGCTGTAATGCTGCATCAACATAAAGCTGACATAAAGTGGGGGAGTTGCGCATGCCCTGCGGAAGAGATGTCCATTCAAATCTTTTATCTGGTTCCCCACGATTTATTGCTGGTAAAGTAAAAGCAAATCTTTTCATGTCATCAGGATGCAGGCCAATAGTGAAAAAACAATCCTTTAGGTCAATAATTAAAAGTGGCCAGTGTTCTGGAATCATAGCTGGATTTGGAAGACCAGGCTGTAAGGCCCCCATTGGTTCCATTTGGTCATTTACAGCCCTCAAATCATGTATCAAACGATATTTCCCTGATTTCTTTTTGATTACAAAAATAGGTGTATTCCAAGGGCTTGTGGACAGTCTTAGGTGCCCTTTTGTATATTGTTCCTGTACCAATTCATGGGCATGCATAATCAGGGTGCTGATTAGTTAACATCACTCCCAATTGTGTTAAAATGTCCCTTCCAATTAAGCAGGAAACTGTAGGAGGCAGTTGAACAATTGAAAACACAGCAGATATTTGTTGATTCTCAATGCACACAGACAAAGACGGCGACGTGCTTGCCAATGTAAATCCTCCCACTCCTGTGAGCATGTTTGATGAAGGAAATAGAGGCCAATGTTGTGGCCAGGCTTCTGGAGAAATGATGCTAGTATCTGCTCCTGTATCCAATAATCCATAAAGGGTTATGCTTTGATGCCCATAGGTAATTTCAACTTTTTGTTTTGGTCTATTTTGTAAATCCACAGTTAAAAGTGTAACACCGGTAGAGCCAAAACCTTTTTCATCCCGTGCTTGCCCAGTAAATGATTGTATTCCCGATGTCATTTGTGACAGTGGTACCAATTGTGCAATGCGTTGTCCTTTTGTAATTTTAATCGGAGGATAAAGGGTGTAAGCCATAATTTGTATTTCCCCGGTAAAGTCCGCATCGATAACACCAGGCAAAACAAATAATCCCAACATAGTTATAGAGGAACGTCCCAGCAATAATGCTCCACATGTTTGTCCATTTAATATAAGAGGACCCTTTACTCCAGTGGGTATCCTCTCAGGCCGGTTCGTCATTAGTGTGACGTCTACTGCTGCTGATAAGTCCAAGCCGAAGCTCTGTGTTGTTGCGGGTTGCAGACAGGAGGTAGCAGCGATGTCACGGCAGCAGCTGGTGTCTCCGATGTCACGGCGGCAACTTGTATCTGTCCCTCATTGCCGCATCGGTAACACTTGATGAATGGTCTCGAGCCTCTTTTCGTGACGGCCAGTGAGCCTCTTCGGAGAGGAGCAAGAGCAGCTAACACCTGATTTTGAGTAGACTATGCTTTTGCAACCCTAATCCTAATTCCTTTAAGGCTTCTGCTATAAATGCCTGTGAAGCTGTTGGCATTAATGCCATTCACTCTAATGCTTCCTCAATAGTCCAATTTGCCCCTAAAGTAGCTAACACTCTTTGGGTTGCTGGATTGCTATTTTGCAAAGCGCACCTGCTTCAATAGCGCCCTGCAACACCAGCCCGATCTATAGCAGTAGCTGTTCTATCGATAAAATTTCCAAATGATTCTTCCCTTCCTTGCTTAATGCCCATATAAGCCGGTAACCCTCCTGGCTCTTTAACCATATCTATTGCAGCACGCACTAACCACATAGACTCTGTAAGTTTATCAGCTCCCAATATCATCTGTGCCTCTGTACGTAAATATGCCCCTAAGCCCATCAGCTCCTCTACTGTCACCCCATGTAATGGGTCTCCCTGGGCTCGTTGTACAGCAACCGATTCATTTACCAACGCGTGCCAATGGGCATTAAATAATAACTGCTGATGCTGAGTAAATATCAACCGAACTATTCCTCTTAAATCATTAGGACATAAAACCTGAGTATTAAAAAGATAATCTAACATTTGCTTAACAGGTTCACTTTTTACTCCAAACTGACTAACCGTAGAACGTAGCTGAGTTAACAGCTTCCAATCTAAGGGAGTATATTCTGCTATATTATGCGTAAGGTTCCCCTGTGCATCATACTGTGGTGTGTATGTAACTGGACATGCAAGACTAGAAGCTATTTCCACCGCCTCACCATCCCCCATTTGCATTACTTCTTTCGCCAAAGCAGCCCAAGCTTCCCTCCTCTGTTTAGCCATCTCCCCCCATGGATCACGGTGTGCCCCTGGGATGGGATCTGGCCCTTTAAGGGTGCTATGCTGCTGGCGCTTCGGTGCAGACACCAAGGTTTCGCGCGGGGGGGGCAGTGAAGCAGAGGCTGGCTCGCGCGGGGGAAGCCCCGCTGGAGCTGGCAGTGAAACCGGAGCCGACTCAAGCGGAGCAGGCCTGCGGGGGGCAATCCGCCCCCCCGCTGGAGCCGCCTCGGGCGGAGGAGGTGACCCCCCCACCGAAGCTGTAACCGGAGCCGGCTCACTGAGGGGTAGCGGCGGAGGCAAGGCTGGCGGCGGAGGCGAAGCTGGCTTGCCCCTACTCCCACCATCCGACCCGCCTGAAGCTGGTGGCGGAGGCAAAGCTGGTTTGCTCCTACCCCCACCATCCGACTCGCCCTCCCCCTCTGACAGGAAAGGTGCAGACGGTTCCACTGCGCCTATAGAGAAATCCTCCACACCACTTTGCTGGGGACTCTTAGGCATAAGTACTTTAGTTACAGAGGGTGCCAGGGGATCATCTTCACGACCATACCCTATATTCCTCTTATGAGCTTCTGTTGCCCTTTCTGCTGCCTTTCTCTCAGAGACCTGCTGAAGTAACGTGTTATACACCACCCGCCATAACTTCCCGAATTTCTTTGCTGACTTATCATCGTCTAGTACTGTATCCCACAACATTTCCCCAAACTTTCTCCACTCTGATAACTCATGAACTGTATGAGGATTAGAAAAGATACCCTTAGCATGGCCATAAGCTAATAACCCTGGTAACTCCTTTTTTAAATCTATCCCTTTTATCCCACGCCGCTCTAAATAGGCGGTAAATAAATCATATGCCGCTTGCCTATCCATACCTATTAATCAGCGCGCGCTGTTGCAGCTCTCCAGGCTCCTGCGACACGTATTGGCTTAAGTCACGGTTGTGAACCTTAAGGGTGCTTCAAATTCCGGCACCGTCCCGGCTGCTGGGACCCAAACCCAACTTCCGGACCGTGGCGTAATCCCTTTTTCTTTTAATCCGAGAAAAAGGGCAGAGATTCGGTTATGCCCGCATTCTCCACCATTTGTCGACGGAAGGGAACCAGGACATCATTTTGATCATCACAGGCTCGATTTTATTGATCAGTACGGCGGGTTAAATACAGTTAATAATGAGCTTCATACATATTGCAAAAGTTGAGCTCAGGATTGGTCAGCTTGCATATCAGCACCTACGCCTACTTCTACATTCCTATGGTTCTACTTTTGATACTTTCTACATATTCTTAGGATGTATTCAGGGCTAATCTCAACTCCCTATCCTCATGTTGCAGCAAGGTCGCTGCTGACTCTTCCTTTCAGCTTGCTGACTGCTGACTTTTCTCCTTCAGTTTAACCAGCGGCATTATGTCAGTGTGGCCTTTCTCAGCTAACCAATTATTAATAATGCTCTCCACATGCCTGCCTCCACAGCTTTTTCCTTGGGGACATCCCTAATGCCTGGCTGATTTGCCTTTCTCGTCTTAGGGTTGGGGTTAGGCCTAGGGCTAGGATTTTTAAAATCAGGAAGCCCAGACCTCCAGGCACACTGGAGCTGTCAAAGGCATCCAGAAAGGAGTGCAAAAGTGCCACAACATGGCAGCTTTCACAGCTTTTTCCTTAGGAAGAACCCTACTACCCGGCTGATTTACCTTCCTAGGCTTACTGTTAGGCTTAGGCCTAGGACTTTGAAAACCAGGAAGCCCTGTGCTCCAGGCACACTGCAGCTGTCCAAGGCATCCCAAGGGGAGTGCAAAAGTGACACAACTTGGCTGCCTCCACTGCTCTTTCCATGAGACCATCCCCAACCATAATCTGATTTTCCTTCCTAGGCTTAGGGTTTGAGTTAGGCCTAGGGTTAGTGTGCTTTTAACCAGAAAGCCCTGAGTTCTAAGAACACAGCAGCTGCCAAGGACTACCCAAGAAGAGCGCAAAAGTACCACAACATGCCTGCCTCCACAGCTTTTTCCTTGGGGACATCCCTAATTCCGGCCTGATTTGCCTTTCTCGTCTTAGGGTTGGGGTTAGGCCTAGGGCTAGGATTTTTAAAATCAGGAAGCCCAGACCTCCAGGCACACTGGAGCTGTCAAAGGCATCCAAAAAGGAGTGCAAAAGTGCCACAACATGGCAGCTTTCACAGCTTTTTCCTTAGGAAGAACCCTACTACCCGGCTGATTTACCTTCCTAGGCTTACTGTTAGGCTTAGGCCTAGGACTTTGAAAACCAGGAAGCCCTGTGCTCCAGGCACACTGCAGCTGTCCAAGGCATTCCAAAGGGGAGCGCAAAAGTGACACAACTTGGCTGCCTCCACTGCTCTTTCCATGAGACCATCCCCAACCATAGGCTGATTTTCCTTCCTAGGCTTAGGGTTTGAGTTACGCCTAGGGTTAGTGTTCTTTTAACCAGAAAGCCCTGAGTTCCAAGAACACAGCAGCTGCCAAGGACTACCCAAGAAGAGCGCAAAAGTACCACAACATGCCTGCCTCCACAGCTTTTTCCTTGGGGACATCCCTAATGCCTGGCTGATTTGCCTTTCTCGTCTTAGGGTTGGGGTTAGGCCTAGGGCTAGGATTTTTAAAATCAGGAAGCCCAGACCTCCAGGCACACTGGAGCTGTCAAAGGCATCCAAAAAGGAGTGCAAAAGTGCCACAACATGGCAGCTTTCACAGCTTTTTCCTTAGGAAGAACCCTACTACCCGGCTGATTTACCTTCCTAGGCTTACTGTTAGGCTTAGGCCTAGGACTTTGAAATCCAGGAAGCCCTGTGCTCCAGGCACACTGCAGCTGTCCAAGGCATTCCAAAGGGGAGTGCAAAAGTGACACAACTTGGCTGCCTCCACTGCTATTTCCATGAGACCATCCCCAACCATAGGCTGATTTTCCTTCCTAGGCGTAGGGTTTGAGTTACGCCTAGGGTTAGTGTTCTTTTAACCAGAAAGCCCTGAGTTCCAAGAACACAGCAACTGCCAAGGACTACCCAAGAAGAGCGCAAAAGTACCACAACATGCCTGCCTCCACAGCTTTTTCCTTGGGGACATCCCTAATTCCGGCCTGATTTGCCTTTTTCGTCTTAGGGTTGGGGTTAGGCCTAGGGCTAGGATTTTTAAAATCAGGAAGCCCAGACCTCCAGGCACACTGGAGCTGTCAAAGGAATCCAGAAAGGAGTGCAAAAGTGCCACAACATGGCAGCTTTCACAGCTTTTTCCTTAGGAAGGCCCCTACTACCCCGCCGATTTACCTTCCTAGGCTTACTGTTAGGCTTAGGCCTAGGACTTTGAAAACCAGGAAGCCCTGTGCTCCAGGCACACTGCAGCTGTCCAAGGCATCCCAAGGGGAGTGCAAAAGTGACACAACTTGGCTGCCTCCACTGCTATTTCCATGAGACCATCCCCAAACATAGGCTGAGATTCCTTCCTAGTGTTGAGGTTTGAGTTACGCCTAGGGTTAGTGTTCTTTTAACCAGAAAGCCCTGAGTTCCAAGAACACAGCAGCTGCCAAGGACTACCCAAGAAGAGCGCAAAAGTACCACAACATGCCTGCCTCCACAGCTTTTTCCTTGGGGATATCCCTAATTCCGGCCTGATGTGCCTTTCTCGTCTTAGGGTTGGGGTTAGGCCTAGGGCTAGGATTTTTAAAATCAGGAAGCCCAGACCTCCAGGCACACTGGAGCTGTCAAAGGCATCCAGAAAGGAGTGCAAAAGTGCCACAACATGGCAGCTTTCACAGCTTTTTCCTTAGGAAGACCCCTACTACCCAACCAGGAAGCCCTGTGCTCCAGGCACACTGCAGCTGTCCAAGGCATCCCAAGGGGAGCGCAAAAGTGACACAACTTGGCTGCCTCCTCTGCTCTTTCCATGAGACCATCCCCAAACATAGGCTGATTTTCCTTCCTAGGCGTAGGGTTTGAGTTACGCCTAGGGTTAGTGTTCTTTTAACCAGAAAGCCCTGAGTTCCAAGAACACAGCAGCTGCCAAGGACTACCCAAGAAGAGCGCAAAAGTACCACAACATGCCTGCCTCCACAACTTTTTCCTTGGGGACATCCCTAATTCCGGCCTGATTTGCCTTTCTCGTCTTAGGGTTGGGGTTAGGCCTAGGGCTAGGATTTTTAAAATCAGGAAGCCCAGACCTCCAGGCACACTGGAGCTGTCAAAGGCATCCAAAAAGGAGTGCAAAAGTGCCACAACATGGCAGCTTTCACAGCTTTTTCCTTAGGAAGAACCCTACTACCCGGCTGATTTACCTTCCTAGGCTTACTGTTAGGCTTAGGCCTAGGACTTTGAAAACCAGGAAGCCCTGTGCTCCAGGCACACTGCAGCTGTCCAAGGCATTCCAAAGGGGAGCGCAAAAGTGACACAACTTGGCTGCCTCCACTGCTATTTCCATGAGACCATCCCCAATCATAGGCTGAGATTCCTTCCTAGTGTTGAGGTTTGAGTTACGCCTAGGGTTAGTGTTCTTTTAACCAGAAAGCCCTGAGTTCCAAGAACACAGCAGCTGCCAAGGACTACCCAAGAAGAGCGCAAAAGTACCACAACATGCCTGCCTCCACAGCTTTTTCCTTGGGGATATCCCTAATTCCGGCCTGATTTGCCTTTCTCGTCTTAGGGTTGGGGTTAGGCCTAGGGCTAGGATTTTTAAAATCAGGAAGCCCAGACCTCCAGGCACACTGAAGCTGTCAAAGGCATCCAGAAAGGAGTGCAAAAGTGCCACAACATGGCAGCTTTCACAGCTTTTTCCTTAGGAAGAACCCTACTACCCGGCTGATTTACCTTCCTAGGCTTACTGTTAGGCTTAGGCCTAGGACTTTGAAAACCAGGAAGCCCTGTGCTCCAGGCACACTGCAGCTGTCAAAGGCATCTCAAGGGGAGTGCAAAAGTGACACAACTTGGCTGCCTCCACTGCTATTTCCATGAGACCATCCCAACCATAGGCTGATTTTCCTTCCTAGGCGTAGGGTTTGAGTTAGGCCTAGGGTTAGTGTTCTTTTAACCAGAAAGCCCTGAGTTCCAAGAACACAGCAACTGCCAAGGACTACCCAAGAAGAGCGCAAAAGTACCACAACATGCCTGCCTCCACAGCTTTTTCCTTGGGGACATCCCTAATTCAGGCCTGATTTGCCTTTTTCGTCTTAGGGTTGGGGTTAGGCCTAGGGCTAGGATTTTTAAAATCAGGAAGCCCAGACCTCCAGGCACACTGAAGCTGTCAAAGGCATCCAGAAAGGAGTGCAAAAGTGCCAAAACATGGCAGCTTTCACAGCTTTTTTCTTAGGAAGACCCCTACTACCCAACCAGGAAGCCCTGTGCTCCAGGCACACTGCAGCTGTCCAAGGCATCCCAAGGGGAGCGCAAAAGTGACACAACTTGGCTGCCTCCACTGCTCTTTCCATGAGACCATCCCCAAACATAGGCTGATTTTCCTTCCTAGGCGTAGGGTTTGAGTTACGCCTAGGGTTAGTGTTCTTTTAACCAGAAAGCCCTGAGTTCCAAGAACACAGCAGCTGCCAAGGACTACCCAAGAAGAGCGCAAAAGTACCACAACATGCCTGCCTCCACAGCTTTTTCCTTGGGGACATCCCTAATTCCGGCCTGATTTGCCTTTCTCGTCTTAGGGTTGGGGTTAGGCCTAGGGCTAGGATTTTTAAAATCAGGAAGCCCAGACCTCCAGGCACACTGGAGCTGTCAAAGGCATCCAAAAAGGAGTGCAAAAGTGCCACAACATGGCAGCTTTCACAGCTTTTTCCTTAGGAAGAACCCTACTACCCGGCTGATTTACCTTCCTAGGCTTACTGTTAGGCTTAGGCCTAGGACTTTGAAAACCAGGAAGCCCTGTGCTCCAGGCACACTGCAGCTGTCCAAGGCATCCCAAGGGGAGCGCAAAAGTGACACAACTTGGCTGCCTCCACTGCTCTTTCCATGAGACCATCCCCAACCATAATCTGATTTTCCTTCCTAGGCTTAGGGTTTGAGTTAGGCCTAGGGTTAGTGTGCTTTTAACCAGAAAGCCCTGAGTTCTAAGAACACAGCAGCTGCCAAGGACTACCCAAGAAGAGCGCAAAAGTACCACAACATGCCTGCCTCCACAGCTTTTTCCTTGGGGACATCCCTAATTCCGGCCTGATTTGCCTTTCTCGTCTTAGGGTTGGGGTTAGGCCTAGGGCTAGGATTTTTAAAATCAGGAAGCCCAGACCTCCAGGCACACTGGAGCTGTCAAAGGCATCCAAAAAGGAGTGCAAAAGTGCCACAACATGGCAGCTTTCACAGCTTTTTCCTTAGGAAGAACCCTACTACCCGGCTGATTTACCTTCCTAGGCTTACTGTTAGGCTTAGGCCTAGGACTTTGAAAACCAGGAAGCCCTGTGCTCCAGGCACACTGCAGCTGTCCAAGGCATTCCAAAGGGGAGCGCAAAAGTGACACAACTTGGCTGCCTCCACTGCTATTTCCATGAGACCATCCCCAACCATAGGCTGAGATTCCTTCCTAGTGTTGAGGTTTGAGTTACGCCTAGGGTTAGTGTTCTTTTAACCAGAAAGCCCTGAGTTCCAAGAACACAGCAGCTGCCAAGGACTACCCAAGAAGAGCGCAAAAGTACCACAACATGCCTGCCTCCACAGCTTTTTCCTTGGGGATATCCCTAATTCCGGCCTGATTTGCCTTTCTCGTCTTAGGGTTGGGGTTAGGCCTAGGGCTAGGATTTTTAAAATCAGGAAGCCCAGACCTCCAGGCACACTGGAGCTGTCAAAGGCATCCAGAAAGGAGTGCAAAAGTGCCACAACATGGCAGCTTTCACAGCTTTTTCCTTAGGAAGACCCCTACTACCCAACCAGGAAGCCCTGTGCTCCAGGCACACTGCAGCTGTCCAAGGCATCCCAAGGGGAGCGCAAAAGTGACACAACTTGGCTGCCTCCACTGCTCTTTCCATGAGACCATCCCAAAAATTAGGTAGATTTTCCTTCCTAGGCGTAGGGTTTGAGTTACGCCTAGGGTTAGTGTTCTTTTAACCAGAAAGCCCTGAGTTCTAAGAACACAGCAGCTGCCAAGGACTACCCAAGAAGAGCGCAAAAGTACCACAACATGCCTGCCTCCACAGCTTTTTCCTTGGGGACATCCCTAATTCTGGGCTGATTTGCCATTCTCGTCTTAGGGTTGGGGTTAGGCCTAGGGCTAGGATTTTTAAAATCAGGAAGCCCAGACCTCCAGGCACACTGGAGCTGTCAAAGGCATCCAAAAAGGAGTGCAAAAGTGCCACAACATGGCAGCTTTCACAGCTTTTTCCTTAGGAAGAACCCTACTACCCGGCTGATTTACCTTCCTAGGCTTACTGTTAGGCTTAGGCCTAGGACTTTGAAAACCAGGAAGCCCTGTGCTCCAGGCACACTGCAGCTGTCCAAGGCATCCCAAGGGGAGCGCAAAAGTGACACAACTTGGCTGCCTCCACTGCTATTTCCATGAGACCATCCCCAACCATAGGCTGATTTTCCTTCCTAGGCTTAGGGTTTGAGTTACGCCTAGGGTTAGTGTTCTTTTAACCAGAAAGCCCTGAGTTCCAAGAACACAGCAGCTGCCAAGGACTACCCAAGAAGAGCGCAAAAGTACCACAGCATGCCTGCCTCCACAGCTTTTTCCTTGGGGACATCCCTAATTCCGGCCTGATTTGCCTTTCTCGTCTTAGGGTTGGGGTTAGGCCTAGGGCTAGGATTTTTAAAATCAGGAAGCCCAGACCTCCAGGCACACTGGAGCTGTCAAAGGCATCCAGAAAGGAGTGCAAAAGTGCCACAACATGGCAGCTTTCACAGCTTTTTCCTTAGGAAGACCCCTACTACCCAACCAGGAAGCCCTGTGCTCCAGGCACACTGCAGCTGTCCAAGGCATCCCAAGGGGAGTGCAAAAGTGACACAACTTGGCTGCCTCCACTGCTCTTTCCATGAGACCATCCCCAACCATAATCTGATTTTCCTTCCTAGGCTTAGGGTTTGAGTTAGGCCTAGGGTTAGTGTGCTTTTAACCAGAAAGCCCTGAGTTCTAAGAACACAGCAGCTGCCAAGGACTACCCAAGAAGAGCGCAAAAGTACCACAACATGCCTGCCTCCACAGCTTTTTCCTTGGGGACATCCCTAATTCCGGCCTGATTTGCCTTTCTCGTCTTAGGGTTGGGGTTAGGCCTAGGGCTAGGATTTTTAAAATCAGGAAGCCCAGACCTCCAGGCACACTGGAGCTGTCAAAGGCATCCAAAAAGGAGTGCAAAAGTGCCACAACATGGCAGCTTTCACAGCTTTTTCCTTAGGAAGAACCCTACTACCCGGCTGATTTACCTTCCTAGGCTTACTGTTAGGCTTAGGCCTAGGACTTTGAAAACCAGGAAGCCCTGTGCTCCAGGCACACTGCAGCTGTCCAAGGCATTCCAAAGGGGAGCGCAAAAGTGACACAACTTGGCTGCCTCCACTGCTCTTTCCATGAGACCATCCCCAACCATAGGCTGATTTTCCTTCCTAGGCTTAGGGTTTGAGTTACGCCTAGGGTTAGTGTTCTTTTAACCAGAAAGCCCTGAGTTCCAAGAACACAGCAGCTGCCAAGGACTACCCAAGAAGAGCGCAAAAGTACCACAACATGCCTGCCTCCACAGCTTTTTCCTTGGGGACATCCCTAATGCCTGGCTGATTTGCCTTTCTCGTCTTAGGGTTGGGGTTAGGCCTAGGGCTAGGATTTTTAAAATCAGGAAGCCCAGACCTCCAGGCACACTGGAGCTGTCAAAGGCATCCAAAAAGGAGTGCAAAAGTGCCACAACATGGCAGCTTTCACAGCTTTTTCCTTAGGAAGAACCCTACTACCCGGCTGATTTACCTTCCTAGGCTTACTGTTAGGCTTAGGCCTAGGACTTTGAAATCCAGGAAGCCCTGTGCTCCAGGCACACTGCAGCTGTCCAAGGCATTCCAAAGGGGAGTGCAAAAGTGACACAACTTGGCTGCCTCCACTGCTATTTCCATGAGACCATCCCCAACCATAGGCTGATTTTCCTTCCTAGGCGTAGGGTTTGAGTTACGCCTAGGGTTAGTGTTCTTTTAACCAGAAAGCCCTGAGTTCCAAGAACACAGCAACTGCCAAGGACTACCCAAGAAGAGCGCAAAAGTACCACAACATGCCTGCCTCCACAGCTTTTTCCTTGGGGACATCCCTAATTCCGGCCTGATTTGCCTTTTTCGTCTTAGGGTTGGGGTTAGGCCTAGGGCTAGGATTTTTAAAATCAGGAAGCCCAGACCTCCAGGCACACTGGAGCTGTCAAAGGAATCCAGAAAGGAGTGCAAAAGTGCCACAACATGGCAGCTTTCACAGCTTTTTCCTTAGGAAGGCCCCTACTACCCCGCCGATTTACCTTCCTAGGCTTACTGTTAGGCTTAGGCCTAGGACTTTGAAAACCAGGAAGCCCTGTGCTCCAGGCACACTGCAGCTGTCCAAGGCATCCCAAGGGGAGTGCAAAAGTGACACAACTTGGCTGCCTCCACTGCTATTTCCATGAGACCATCCCCAAACATAGGCTGAGATTCCTTCCTAGTGTTGAGGTTTGAGTTACGCCTAGGGTTAGTGTTCTTTTAACCAGAAAGCCCTGAGTTCCAAGAACACAGCAGCTGCCAAGGACTACCCAAGAAGAGCGCAAAAGTACCACAACATGCCTGCCTCCACAGCTTTTTCCTTGGGGATATCCCTAATTCCGGCCTGATGTGCCTTTCTCGTCTTAGGGTTGGGGTTAGGCCTAGGGCTAGGATTTTTAAAATCAGGAAGCCCAGACCTCCAGGCACACTGGAGCTGTCAAAGGCATCCAGAAAGGAGTGCAAAAGTGCCACAACATGGCAGCTTTCACAGCTTTTTCCTTAGGAAGACCCCTACTACCCAACCAGGAAGCCCTGTGCTCCAGGCACACTGCAGCTGTCCAAGGCATCCCAAGGGGAGCGCAAAAGTGACACAACTTGGCTGCCTCCTCTGCTCTTTCCATGAGACCATCCCCAAACATAGGCTGATTTTCCTTCCTAGGCGTAGGGTTTGAGTTACGCCTAGGGTTAGTGTTCTTTTAACCAGAAAGCCCTGAGTTCCAAGAACACAGCAGCTGCCAAGGACTACCCAAGAAGAGCGCAAAAGTACCACAACATGCCTGCCTCCACAACTTTTTCCTTGGGGACATCCCTAATTCCGGCCTGATTTGCCTTTCTCGTCTTAGGGTTGGGGTTAGGCCTAGGGCTAGGATTTTTAAAATCAGGAAGCCCAGACCTCCAGGCACACTGGAGCTGTCAAAGGCATCCAAAAAGGAGTGCAAAAGTGCCACAACATGGCAGCTTTCACAGCTTTTTCCTTAGGAAGAACCCTACTACCCGGCTGATTTACCTTCCTAGGCTTACTGTTAGGCTTAGGCCTAGGACTTTGAAAACCAGGAAGCCCTGTGCTCCAGGCACACTGCAGCTGTCCAAGGCATTCCAAAGGGGAGCGCAAAAGTGACACAACTTGGCTGCCTCCACTGCTATTTCCATGAGACCATCCCCAATCATAGGCTGAGATTCCTTCCTAGTGTTGAGGTTTGAGTTACGCCTAGGGTTAGTGTTCTTTTAACCAGAAAGCCCTGAGTTCCAAGAACACAGCAGCTGCCAAGGACTACCCAAGAAGAGCGCAAAAGTACCACAACATGCCTGCCTCCACAGCTTTTTCCTTGGGGATATCCCTAATTCCGGCCTGATTTGCCTTTCTCGTCTTAGGGTTGGGGTTAGGCCTAGGGCTAGGATTTTTAAAATCAGGAAGCCCAGACCTCCAGGCACACTGAAGCTGTCAAAGGCATCCAGAAAGGAGTGCAAAAGTGCCACAACATGGCAGCTTTCACAGCTTTTTCCTTAGGAAGAACCCTACTACCCGGCTGATTTACCTTCCTAGGCTTACTGTTAGGCTTAGGCCTAGGACTTTGAAAACCAGGAAGCCCTGTGCTCCAGGCACACTGCAGCTGTCAAAGGCATCTCAAGGGGAGTGCAAAAGTGACACAACTTGGCTGCCTCCACTGCTATTTCCATGAGACCATCCCAACCATAGGCTGATTTTCCTTCCTAGGCGTAGGGTTTGAGTTAGGCCTAGGGTTAGTGTTCTTTTAACCAGAAAGCCCTGAGTTCCAAGAACACAGCAACTGCCAAGGACTACCCAAGAAGAGCGCAAAAGTACCACAACATGCCTGCCTCCACAGCTTTTTCCTTGGGGACATCCCTAATTCAGGCCTGATTTGCCTTTTTCGTCTTAGGGTTGGGGTTAGGCCTAGGGCTAGGATTTTTAAAATCAGGAAGCCCAGACCTCCAGGCACACTGAAGCTGTCAAAGGCATCCAGAAAGGAGTGCAAAAGTGCCAAAACATGGCAGCTTTCACAGCTTTTTTCTTAGGAAGACCCCTACTACCCAACCAGGAAGCCCTGTGCTCCAGGCACACTGCAGCTGTCCAAGGCATCCCAAGGGGAGCGCAAAAGTGACACAACTTGGCTGCCTCCACTGCTCTTTCCATGAGACCATCCCCAAACATAGGCTGATTTTCCTTCCTAGGCGTAGGGTTTGAGTTACGCCTAGGGTTAGTGTTCTTTTAACCAGAAAGCCCTGAGTTCCAAGAACACAGCAGCTGCCAAGGACTACCCAAGAAGAGCGCAAAAGTACCACAACATGCCTGCCTCCACAGCTTTTTCCTTGGGGACATCCCTAATTCCGGCCTGATTTGCCTTTCTCGTCTTAGGGTTGGGGTTAGGCCTAGGGCTAGGATTTTTAAAATCAGGAAGCCCAGACCTCCAGGCACACTGGAGCTGTCAAAGGCATCCAAAAAGGAGTGCAAAAGTGCCACAACATGGCAGCTTTCACAGCTTTTTCCTTAGGAAGAACCCTACTACCCGGCTGATTTACCTTCCTAGGCTTACTGTTAGGCTTAGGCCTAGGACTTTGAAAACCAGGAAGCCCTGTGCTCCAGGCACACTGCAGCTGTCCAAGGCATCCCAAGGGGAGCGCAAAAGTGACACAACTTGGCTGCCTCCACTGCTCTTTCCATGAGACCATCCCCAACCATAATCTGATTTTCCTTCCTAGGCTTAGGGTTTGAGTTAGGCCTAGGGTTAGTGTGCTTTTAACCAGAAAGCCCTGAGTTCTAAGAACACAGCAGCTGCCAAGGACTACCCAAGAAGAGCGCAAAAGTACCACAACATGCCTGCCTCCACAGCTTTTTCCTTGGGGACATCCCTAATTCCGGCCTGATTTGCCTTTCTCGTCTTAGGGTTGGGGTTAGGCCTAGGGCTAGGATTTTTAAAATCAGGAAGCCCAGACCTCCAGGCACACTGGAGCTGTCAAAGGCATCCAAAAAGGAGTGCAAAAGTGCCACAACATGGCAGCTTTCACAGCTTTTTCCTTAGGAAGAACCCTACTACCCGGCTGATTTACCTTCCTAGGCTTACTGTTAGGCTTAGGCCTAGGACTTTGAAAACCAGGAAGCCCTGTGCTCCAGGCACACTGCAGCTGTCCAAGGCATTCCAAAGGGGAGCGCAAAAGTGACACAACTTGGCTGCCTCCACTGCTATTTCCATGAGACCATCCCCAACCATAGGCTGAGATTCCTTCCTAGTGTTGAGGTTTGAGTTACGCCTAGGGTTAGTGTTCTTTTAACCAGAAAGCCCTGAGTTCCAAGAACACAGCAGCTGCCAAGGACTACCCAAGAAGAGCGCAAAAGTACCACAACATGCCTGCCTCCACAGCTTTTTCCTTGGGGATATCCCTAATTCCGGCCTGATTTGCCTTTCTCGTCTTAGGGTTGGGGTTAGGCCTAGGGCTAGGATTTTTAAAATCAGGAAGCCCAGACCTCCAGGCACACTGGAGCTGTCAAAGGCATCCAGAAAGGAGTGCAAAAGTGCCACAACATGGCAGCTTTCACAGCTTTTTCCTTAGGAAGACCCCTACTACCCAACCAGGAAGCCCTGTGCTCCAGGCACACTGCAGCTGTCCAAGGCATCCCAAGGGGAGCGCAAAAGTGACACAACTTGGCTGCCTCCACTGCTCTTTCCATGAGACCATCCCAAAAATTAGGTAGATTTTCCTTCCTAGGCGTAGGGTTTGAGTTACGCCTAGGGTTAGTGTTCTTTTAACCAGAAAGCCCTGAGTTCCAAGAACACAGCAGCTGCCAAGGACTACCCAAGAAGAGCGCAAAAGTACCACAACATGCCTGCCTCCACAACTTTTTCCTTGGGGACATCCCTAATTCCGGCCTGATTTGCCTTTCTCGTCTTAGGGTTGGGGTTAGGCCTAGGGCTAGGATTTTTAAAATCAGGAAGCCCAGACCTCCAGGCACACTGGAGCTGTCAAAGGCATCCAAAAAGGAGTGCAAAAGTGCCACAACATGGCAGCTTTCACAGCTTTTTCCTTAGGAAGAACCCTACTACCCGGCTGATTTACCTTCCTAGGCTTACTGTTAGGCTTAGGCCTAGGACTTTGAAAACCAGGAAGCCCTGTGCTCCAGGCACACTGCAGCTGTCCAAGGCATTCCAAAGGGGAGCGCAAAAGTGACACAACTTGGCTGCCTCCACTGCTATTTCCATGAGACCATCCCCAATCATAGGCTGAGATTCCTTCCTAGTGTTGAGGTTTGAGTTACGCCTAGGGTTAGTGTTCTTTTAACCAGAAAGCCCTGAGTTCCAAGAACACAGCAGCTGCCAAGGACTACCCAAGAAGAGCGCAAAAGTACCACAACATGCCTGCCTCCACAGCTTTTTCCTTGGGGATATCCCTAATTCCGGCCTGATTTGCCTTTCTCGTCTTAGGGTTGGGGTTAGGCCTAGGGCTAGGATTTTTAAAATCAGGAAGCCCAGACCTCCAGGCACACTGAAGCTGTCAAAGGCATCCAGAAAGGAGTGCAAAAGTGCCACAACATGGCAGCTTTCACAGCTTTTTCCTTAGGAAGAACCCTACTACCCGGCTGATTTACCTTCCTAGGCTTACTGTTAGGCTTAGGCCTAGGACTTTGAAAACCAGGAAGCCCTGTGCTCCAGGCACACTGCAGCTGTCAAAGGCATCTCAAGGGGAGTGCAAAAGTGACACAACTTGGCTGCCTCCACTGCTATTTCCATGAGACCATCCCAACCATAGGCTGATTTTCCTTCCTAGGCGTAGGGTTTGAGTTAGGCCTAGGGTTAGTGTTCTTTTAACCAGAAAGCCCTGAGTTCCAAGAACACAGCAACTGCCAAGGACTACCCAAGAAGAGCGCAAAAGTACCACAACATGCCTGCCTCCACAGCTTTTTCCTTGGGGACATCCCTAATTCAGGCCTGATTTGCCTTTTTCGTCTTAGGGTTGGGGTTAGGCCTAGGGCTAGGATTTTTAAAATCAGGAAGCCCAGACCTCCAGGCACACTGAAGCTGTCAAAGGCATCCAGAAAGGAGTGCAAAAGTGCCAAAACATGGCAGCTTTCACAGCTTTTTTCTTAGGAAGACCCCTACTACCCAACCAGGAAGCCCTGTGCTCCAGGCACACTGCAGCTGTCCAAGGCATCCCAAGGGGAGCGCAAAAGTGACACAACTTGGCTGCCTCCACTGCTCTTTCCATGAGACCATCCCCAAACATAGGCTGATTTTCCTTCCTAGGCGTAGGGTTTGAGTTACGCCTAGGGTTAGTGTTCTTTTAACCAGAAAGCCCTGAGTTCCAAGAACACAGCAGCTGCCAAGGACTACCCAAGAAGAGCGCAAAAGTACCACAACATGCCTGCCTCCACAGCTTTTTCCTTGGGGACATCCCTAATTCCGGCCTGATTTGCCTTTCTCGTCTTAGGGTTGGGGTTAGGCCTAGGGCTAGGATTTTTAAAATCAGGAAGCCCAGACCTCCAGGCACACTGGAGCTGTCAAAGGCATCCAAAAAGGAGTGCAAAAGTGCCACAACATGGCAGCTTTCACAGCTTTTTCCTTAGGAAGAACCCTACTACCCGGCTGATTTACCTTCCTAGGCTTACTGTTAGGCTTAGGCCTAGGACTTTGAAAACCAGGAAGCCCTGTGCTCCAGGCACACTGCAGCTGTCCAAGGCATCCCAAGGGGAGCGCAAAAGTGACACAACTTGGCTGCCTCCACTGCTCTTTCCATGAGACCATCCCCAACCATAATCTGATTTTCCTTCCTAGGCTTAGGGTTTGAGTTAGGCCTAGGGTTAGTGTGCTTTTAACCAGAAAGCCCTGAGTTCTAAGAACACAGCAGCTGCCAAGGACTACCCAAGAAGAGCGCAAAAGTACCACAACATGCCTGCCTCCACAGCTTTTTCCTTGGGGACATCCCTAATTCCGGCCTGATTTGCCTTTCTCGTCTTAGGGTTGGGGTTAGGCCTAGGGCTAGGATTTTTAAAATCAGGAAGCCCAGACCTCCAGGCACACTGGAGCTGTCAAAGGCATCCAAAAAGGAGTGCAAAAGTGCCACAACATGGCAGCTTTCACAGCTTTTTCCTTAGGAAGAACCCTACTACCCGGCTGATTTACCTTCCTAGGCTTACTGTTAGGCTTAGGCCTAGGACTTTGAAAACCAGGAAGCCCTGTGCTCCAGGCACACTGCAGCTGTCCAAGGCATTCCAAAGGGGAGCGCAAAAGTGACACAACTTGGCTGCCTCCACTGCTATTTCCATGAGACCATCCCCAACCATAGGCTGAGATTCCTTCCTAGTGTTGAGGTTTGAGTTACGCCTAGGGTTAGTGTTCTTTTAACCAGAAAGCCCTGAGTTCCAAGAACACAGCAGCTGCCAAGGACTACCCAAGAAGAGCGCAAAAGTACCACAACATGCCTGCCTCCACAGCTTTTTCCTTGGGGATATCCCTAATTCCGGCCTGATTTGCCTTTCTCGTCTTAGGGTTGGGGTTAGGCCTAGGGCTAGGATTTTTAAAATCAGGAAGCCCAGACCTCCAGGCACACTGGAGCTGTCAAAGGCATCCAGAAAGGAGTGCAAAAGTGCCACAACATGGCAGCTTTCACAGCTTTTTCCTTAGGAAGACCCCTACTACCCAACCAGGAAGCCCTGTGCTCCAGGCACACTGCAGCTGTCCAAGGCATCCCAAGGGGAGCGCAAAAGTGACACAACTTGGCTGCCTCCACTGCTCTTTCCATGAGACCATCCCAAAAATTAGGTAGATTTTCCTTCCTAGGCGTAGGGTTTGAGTTACGCCTAGGGTTAGTGTTCTTTTAACCAGAAAGCCCTGAGTTCTAAGAACACAGCAGCTGCCAAGGACTACCCAAGAAGAGCGCAAAAGTACCACAACATGCCTGCCTCCACAGCTTTTTCCTTGGGGACATCCCTAATTCTGGGCTGATTTGCCATTCTCGTCTTAGGGTTGGGGTTAGGCCTAGGGCTAGGATTTTTAAAATCAGGAAGCCCAGACCTCCAGGCACACTGGAGCTGTCAAAGGCATCCAAAAAGGAGTGCAAAAGTGCCACAACATGGCAGCTTTCACAGCTTTTTCCTTAGGAAGAACCCTACTACCCGGCTGATTTACCTTCCTAGGCTTACTGTTAGGCTTAGGCCTAGGACTTTGAAAACCAGGAAGCCCTGTGCTCCAGGCACACTGCAGCTGTCCAAGGCATCCCAAGGGGAGCGCAAAAGTGACACAACTTGGCTGCCTCCACTGCTATTTCCATGAGACCATCCCCAACCATAGGCTGATTTTCCTTCCTAGGCTTAGGGTTTGAGTTACGCCTAGGGTTAGTGTTCTTTTAACCAGAAAGCCCTGAGTTCCAAGAACACAGCAGCTGCCAAGGACTACCCAAGAAGAGCGCAAAAGTACCACAGCATGCCTGCCTCCACAGCTTTTTCCTTGGGGATATCCCTAATTCCGGCCTGATTTGCCTTTCTCGTCTTAGGGTTGGGGTTAGGCCTAGGGCTAGGATTTTTAAAATCAGGAAGCCCAGACCTCCAGGCACACTGGAGCTGTCAAAGGCATCCAGAAAGGAGTGCAAAAGTGCCACAACATGGCAGCTTTCACAGCTTTTTCCTTAGGAAGACCCCTACTACCCAACCAGGAAGCCCTGTGCTCCAGGCACACTGCAGCTGTCCAAGGCATCCCAAGGGGAGTGCAAAAGTGACACAACTTGGCTGCCTCCACTGCTCTTTCCATGAGACCATCCCCAACCATAGGCTGATTTGCCTTCCTAGGCGTAGGGTTTGAGTTACGCCTAGGGTTAGTGTGCTTTTAACCAGAAAGCCCTGAGTTCCAAGAACACAGCAGCTGCCAAGGACTACCCAAGAAGAGCGCAAAAGTACCACAACATGCATGCCTCCACAGCTTTTTCCTTGGGGACATCCCTAATTCCGGCCTGATTTGCCTTTCTCGTCTTAGGGTTGGGGTTAGGCCTAGGGCTAGGATTTTTAAAATCAGGAATCCCAGACCTCCAGGCACACTGCAGCTGTCAAAGGCATCCAAAAAGGAGTGCAAAAGTGCCACAACATGGCAGCTTTCACAGCTTTTTCCTTAGGAAGAACCCTATTACCCGGCTGATTTACCTTCCTAGGCTTACTGTTAGGCTTAGGCCTAGGACTTTGAAAACCAGGAAGCCCTGTGCTCCAGGCACACTGCAGCTGTCCAAGGCATCCCAAGGGGAGCGCAAAAGTGACACAACTTGGCTGCCTCCACTGCTCTTTCCATGAGACCATCCCCAACCATAATCTGATTTTCCTTCCTAGGCTTAGGGTTTGAGTTAGGCCTAGGGTTAGTGTCCTTTTAACCAGAAAGCCCTGAGTTCCAAGAACACAGCAGCTGCCAAGGACTACCCAAGAAGAGCGCAAAAGTACCACAACATGCCTGCCTCCACAGCTTTTTCCTTGGGGACATCCCTAATTCCGGCCTGATGTGCCTTTCTCGTCTTAGGGTTGGGGTTAGGCCTAGGGCTAGGATTTTTAAAATCAGGAAGCCCAGACCTCCAGGCACACTCGAGCTGTCAAAGGCATCCAAAAAGGAGTGCAAAAGTGCCACAACATGGCAGCTTTCACAGCTTTTTCCTTAGGAAGAACCCTACTACCCGGCTGATTTACCTTCCTAGGCTTACTGTTAGGCTTAGGCCTAGGACTTTGAAAACCAGGAAGCCCTGTGCTCCAGGCACACTGCAGCTGTCAAAGGCATTCCAAAGGGGAGCGCAAAAGTGACACAACTTGGCTGCCTCCACTGCTATTTCCATGAGACCATCCCCAACCATAATCTGATTTTCCTTCCTTGGCTTAGGGTTTGAGTTAGGCCTAGGGTTAGTGTTCTTTTAACCAGAAAGCCCTGAGTTCCAAGAACACAGCAGCTGCCAAGGACTACCCAAGAAGAGCGCAAAAGTACCACAACATGCCTGCCTCCACAGCTTATTCCTTGGGGATATCCCTAATTCCGGGCTGATTTGCCTTTCTCGTCTTAGGGTTGGGGTTAGGCCTAGGGCTAGGATTTTTAAAATCAGGAAGCCCAGACCTCCAGGCACACTGGAGCTGTCAAAGGCATCCAGAAAGGAGTGCAAAAGTGCCACAACATGGCAGCTTTCACAGCTTTTTCCTTAGGAAGACCCCTACTACCCAACCAGGAAGCCCTGTGCTCCAGGCACACTGCAGCTGTCCAAGGCATCCCAAGGGGAGCGCAAAAGTGACACAACTTGGCTGCCTCCACTGCTCTTTCCATGAGACCATCCCAAAAATTAGGCAGATTTTCCTTCCTAGGCGTAGGGTTTGAGTTACGCCTAGGGTTAGTGTTCTTTTAACCAGAAAGCCCTGAGTTCCAAGAACACAGCAGCTGCCAAGGACTACCCAAGAAGAGCGCAAAAGTACCACAACATGCCTGCCTCCACAGCTTTTTCCTTGGGGACATCCCTAATTCCGGCCTGATTTGCCTTTCTCGTCTTAGGGTTGGGGTTAGGCCTAGGGCTAGGATTTTTAAAATCAGGAAGCCCAGACCTCCAGGCACACTGGAGCTGTCAAAGGAATCCAAAAAGGAGTGCAAAAGTGCCACAACATGGCAGTTTTCACAACTTTTTCCTTAGGAAGAACCCTACTACCCAGCTGATTTACCTTCCTAGGCTTACTGTTAGGCTTAGGCCTAGGACTTTGAAAACCAGGAAGCCCTGTGCTCCAGGCACACTGCAGCTGTCCAAGGCATTCCAAAGGGGAGCGCAAAAGTGACACAACTTGGCTGCCTATACTGCTCTTTCCATGAGACCATCCCCAACCATAATCTGATTTTCCTTCCTAGGCTTAGGGTTTGAGTTACGCCTAGGGTTAGTGTGCTTTTAACCAGAAAGCCCTGAGTTCTAAGAACACAGCAGCTGCCAAGGACTACCCAAGAAGAGCGCAAAAGTACCACAACATGCCTGCCTCCACAGCTTTTTCCTTGGGGACATCCCTAATTCCGGCCTGATTTGCCTTTCTCGTCTTAGGGTTGGGGTTAGGCCTAGGGCTAGGATTTTTAAAATCAGGAAGCCCAGACCTCCAGGCACACTCGAGCTGTCAAAGGCATCCAAAAAGGAGTGCAAAAGTGCCACAACATGGCAGCTTTCACAGCTTTTTCCTTAGGAAGAACCCTACTACCCGGCTGATTTACCTTCCTAGGCTTACTGTTAGGCTTAGGCCTAGGACTTTGAAAACCAGGAAGCCCTGTGCTCCAGGCACACTGCAGCTGTCAAAGGCATCCCAAGGGGAGTGCAAAAGTGACACAACTTGGCTGCCTCCACTGCTATTTCCATGAGACCATCCCCAAACATAGGCTGATTTTCCTTCCTAGGCTTAGGGTTTGAGTTACGCCTAGGGTTAGTGTTCTTTTAACCAGAAAGCCCTGAGTTCCAAGAACACAGCAACTGCCAAGGACTACCCAAGAAGAGCGCAAAAGTACCACAACATGCCTGCCTCCACAGCTTTTTCCTTGGGGACATCCCTAATTCAGGCCTGATTTGCCTTTTTCGTCTTAGGGTTGGGGTTAGGCCTAGGGCTAGGATTTTTAAAATCAGGAAGCCCAGACCTCCAGGCACACTGGAGCTGTCAAAGGCATCCAAAAAGGAGTGCAAAAGTGCCACAACATGGCAGCTTTCACAGCTTTTTCCTTAGGAAGGCCCCTACTACCCAGCCGATTTACCTTCCTAGGCTTAGTGTTAGGCTTAGGCCTAGGACTTTGAAAACCAGGAAGCCCTGTGCTCCAGGCACACTGCAGCTGTCCAAGGCATGCCAAGGGGAGTGCAAAAGTGACACAACTTGGCTGCCTCCACTGCTATTTCCATGAGACCATCCCCAACCATAGGCTGAGATTCCTTCCTAGTGTTGAGGTTTGAGTTACGCCTAGGGTTAGTGTTCTTTTAACCAGAAAGCCCTGAGTTCCAAGAACACAGCAGCTGCCAAGGACTACCCAAGAAGAGCGCAAAAGTACCACAACATGCCTGCCTCCACAGCTTATTCCTTGGGGATATCCCTAATTCCGGGCTGATTTGCCTTTCTCGTCTTAGGGTTGGGGTTAGGCCTAGGGCTAGGATTTTTAAAATCAGGAAGCCCAGACCTCCAGGCACACTGGAGCTGTCAAAGGCATCCAGAAAGGAGTGCAAAAGTGCCACAACATGGCAGCTTTCACAGCTTTTTCCTTAGGAAGACCCCTACTACCCAACCAGGAAGCCCTGTGCTCCAGGCACACTGCAGCTGTCCAAGGCATCCCAAGGGGAGCGCAAAAGTGACACAACTTGGCTGCCTCCACTGCTCTTTCCATGAGACCATCCCAAAAATTAGGCAGATTTTCCTTCCTAGGCGTAGGGTTTGAGTTACGCCTAGGGTTAGTGTTCTTTTAACCAGAAAGCCCTGAGTTCCAAGAACACAGCAGCTGCCAAGGACTACCCAAGAAGAGCGCAAAAGTACCACAACATGCCTGCCTCCACAGCTTTTTCCTTGGGGACATCCCTAATTCCGGCCTGATTTGCCTTTCTCGTCTTAGGGTTGGGGTTAGGCCTAGGGCTAGGATTTTTAAAATCAGGAAGCCCAGACCTCCAGGCACACTGGAGCTGTCAAAGGAATCCAAAAAGGAGTGCAAAAGTGCCACAACATGGCAGCTTTCACAACTTTTTCCTTAGGAAGAACCCTACTACCCGGCTGATTTACCTTCCTAGGCTTACTGTTAGGCTTAGGCCTAGGACTTTGAAAACCAGGAAGCCCTGTGCTCCAGGCACACTGCAGCTGTCCAAGGCATTCCAAAGGGGAGCGCAAAAGTGACACAACTTGGCTGCCTCCACTGCTATTTCCATGAGACCATCCCCAACCATAGGCTGATTTTCCTTCCTAGGCTTAGGGTTTGAGTTAGGCCTAGGGCTAGTGTTCTTTTAACCAGAAAGCCCTGAGTTCCAAGAACACAGCAGCTGCCAAGGACTACCCAAGAAGAGCGCAAAAGTACCACAACATGCCTGCCTCCACAGCTTTTTCCTTGGGGACATCCCTAATTCCGGCCTGATGTGCCTTTCTCGTCTTAGGGTTGGGGTTTGGCCTAGGGCTAGGATTTTTAAAATCAGGAAGCCCAGACCTCCAGGCACACTCGAGCTGTCAAAGGCATCCAAAAAGGAGTGCAAAAGTGCCACAACATGGCAGCTTTCACAGCTTTTTCCTTAGGAAGAACCCTACTACCCGGCTGATTTACCTTCCTAGGCTTACTGTTAGGCTTAGGCCTAGGACTTTGAAAACCAGGAAGCCCTGTGCTCCAGGCACACTGCAGCTGTCAAAGGCATCTCTAGGGGAGTGCAAAAGTGACACAACTTGGCTGCCTCCACTGCTATTTCCATGTGACCATCCCCAACCATCGGCTGATTTTCCTTCCTAGGCTTAGGGTTTGAGTTACGCCTAGGGTTAGTGTTCTTTTAACCAGAAAGCCCTGAGTTCCAAGAACACAGCAACTGCCAAGGACTACCCAAGAAGAGCGCAAAAGTACCACAACATGCCTGCCTCCATAGCTTTTTCCTTGGGGACATCCCTAATTCCGGCCTGATTTGCCTTTCTCGTCTTAGGGTTGGGGTTAGGCCTAGGGCTAGGACTTTTAAAATCAGGAAGCCCAGACCTCCAGGCACACTCGAGCTGTCAAAGGCATCCAAAAAGGAGTGCAAAAGTGCCACAACATGGCAGCTTTCACAGCTTTTCCTTAGGAAGAACCCTCCTACCCGGCTGAATTTCCTTCCTACGCTTATGTTAGGCTTAGGCCTAGGACTTTGAAAACCAGGAAGCCCTGTGCTCCAGGCACACTGCAGCTGTCAAAGGCATCCCAAGGGGTGCGCAAATGTGACACAACTTGGCTGCCTCCACTGCTCTTTCCATGAGACCATCCCCAACCATAGGCTTAGATTCCTTCCTAGCGTTGAGGTTTGAGTTACGCCTAGGGTTAGTGTTCTTTTAACCAGAAAGCCCTGAGTTCCAAGAACACAGCAGCTGCCAAGGACTACCCAAGAGGAGCGCAAAAGTACCACAACATGCCTGCCTCCACAGCTTTTTCCTTGGGGACATCCCTAATTCCGGCCTGATTTGCCTTTCTCGTCTTAGGGTTGGGGTTAGGCCTAGGGCTAGGATTTTTAAAATCAGGAAGCCCAGACCTCCAGGCACACTGCAGCTGTCAAAGGCATCCAGAAAGGAGTGCAAAAGTGCCACAACATGGCAGCTTTCACAGCTTTTTCCTTAGGAAGAACCCTACTACCCGGCTGATTTACCTTCCTAGGCTTACTGTTAGGCTTAGGCCTAGGACTTTGAAAACCAGGAAGCCCTGTGCTCCAGGCACACTGCAGCTGTCCAAGGCATCCCAAGGGGAGCGCAAAAGTGACACAACATGGCTGCCTCCACTGCTTTTTCCATGAGACCATCCCCAACCATAGGCTGATTTTCCTTCCTAGGCTTAGGGTTTGAGTTAGGCCTAGGGTTAGTGTTCTTTTAACCAGAAAGCCCTGAGTTCCAAGAACACAGCAGCTGCCAAGGACTACCCAAGAAGAGCTCAAAAGTACCACAACATGCCTGCCTCCACAGCTTTTTCCTTGGGGACATCCCTAATTCCGGCCTGATTTGCCTTTCTCGTCTTAGGGTTGGGGTTAGGCCTAGGGCTAGGATTTTTAAAATCAGGAAGCCCAGACCTCCAGGCACACTGCAGCTGTCAAAGGCATCCAGAAAGGAGTGCAAAAGTGCCACAACATGGCAGCTTTCACAGCTTTTTCCTTAGGAAGAACCCTCCTACCCGGCTGATTTACCTTCCTAGGCTTACTGTTAGGCTTAGGCCTAGGACTTTGAAAACCAGGAAGCCCTGTGCTCCAGGCACACTGCAGCTGTCAAAGGCATGCCAAGGGGAGCGCAAAAGTGACACAACTTGGCTGCCTCCACTGCTCTTTCCATGAGACCATCCCCAACCATAGGCTGATTTTCCTTCCTAGGCTTAGGGTTTGAGTTACGCCTAGGGTTAGTGTTCTTTTAACCAGAAAGCCCTGAGTTCCAAGAACACAGCAACTGCCAAGGACTACCCAAGAAGAGCGCAAAAGTACCACAACATGCCTGCCTCCACAGCTTTTTCCTTGGGGACATCCCTAATTCCGGCCTGATTTGCCTTTCTCGTCTTAGGGTTGGGGTTAGGCCTAGGGCTAGGATTTTTAAAATCAGGAAGCCCAGACCTCCAGGCACACTGGAGCTGTCAAAGGCATCCAAAAAGGAGTGCAAAAGTGCCACAACATGGCAGCTTTCACAACTTTTTCCTTAGGAAGAACCCTACTACCCGGCTGATTTACCTTCCTAGGCTTACTGTTAGGCTTAGGCCTAGGACTTTGAAAACCAGGAAGCCCTGTGCTCCAGGCACACTGCAGCTGTCCAAGGCATTCCAAAGGGGAGCGCAAAAGTGACACAACTTGGCTGCCTCCACTGCTATTTCCATGAGACCATCCCCAACCATAGGCTGATTTTCCTTCCTAGGCTTAGGGTTTGAGTTAGGCCTAGGGCTAGTGTTCTTTTAACCAGAAAGCCCTGAGTTCCAAGAACACAGCAGCTGCCAAGGACTACCCAAGAAGAGCGCAAAAGTACCACAACATGCCTGCCTCCACAGCTTTTTCCTTGGGGACATCCCTAATTCCGGCCTGATGTGCCTTTCTCGTCTTAGGGTTGGGGTTTGGCCTAGGGCTAGGATTTTTAAAATCAGGAAGCCCAGACCTCCAGGCACACTCGAGCTGTCAAAGGCATCCAAAAAGGAGTGCAAAAGTGCCACAACATGGCAGCTTTCACAGCTTTTTCCTTAGGAAGAACCCTACTACCCGGCTGATTTACCTTCCTAGGCTTACTGTTAGGCTTAGGCCTAGGACTTTGAAAACCAGGAAGCCCTGTGCTCCAGGCACACTGCAGCTGTCAAAGGCATCTCAAGGGGAGTGCAAAAGTGACACAACTTGGCTGCCTCCACTGCTATTTCCATGTGACCATCCCCAACCATCGGCTGATTTTCCTTCCTAGGCTTAGGGTTTGAGTTACGCCTAGGGTTAGTGTTCTTTTAACCAGAAAGCCCTGAGTTCCAAGAACACAGCAACTGCCAAGGACTACCCAAGAAGAGCGCAAAAGTACCACAACATGCCTGCCTCCATAGCTTTTTCCTTGGGGACATCCCTAATTCCGGCCTGATTTGCCTTTCTCGTCTTAGGGTTGGGGTTAGGCCTAGGGTAGGACTTTTAAAATCAGGAAGCCCAGACCTCCAGGCACACTCGAGCTGTCAAAGGCATCCAAAAAGGAGAGCAAAAGTGCCACAACATGGCAGCTTTCACAGCTTTTTCCTTAGGAAGAACCCTCCTACCCGGCTGAATTTCCTTCCTAGGCTTACTGTTAGGCTTAGGCCTAGGACTTTGAAAACCAGGAAGCCCTGTGCTCCAGGCACACTGCAGCTGTCAAAGGCATCCCAAGGGGTGCGCAAATGTGACACAACTTGGCTGCCTCCACTGCTCTTTCCATGAGACCATCCCCAACCATAGGCTTAGATTCCTTCCTAGCGTTGAGGTTTGAGTTACGCCTAGGGTTAGTGTTCTTTTAACCAGAAAGCCCTGAGTTCCAAGAACACAGCAGCTGCCAAGGACTACCCAAGAGGAGCGCAAAAGTACCACAACATGCCTGCCTCCACAGCTTTTTCCTTGGGGACATCCCTAATTCCGGCCTGATTTGCCTTTCTCGTCTTAGGGTTGGGGTTAGGCCTAGGGCTAGGATTTTTAAAATCAGGAAGCCCAGACCTCCAGGCACACTGCAGCTGTCAAAGGCATCCAGAAAGGAGTGCAAAAGTGCCACAACATGGCAGCTTTCACAGCTTTTTCCTTAGGAAGAACCCTACTACCCGGCTGATTTACCTTCCTAGGCTTACTGTTAGGCTTAGGCCTAGGACTTTGAAAACCAGGAAGCCCTGTGCTCCAGGCACACTGCAGCTGTCCAAGGCATCCCAAGGGGAGTGCAAAAGTGACACAACTTGGCTGCCTCCACTGCTATTTCCATGAGACCATCCCCAACCATAGGCTGATTTTCCTTCCTAGGCTTAGGGTTTGAGTTACGCCTAGGGTTAGTGTTCTTTTAACCAGAAAGCCCTGAGTTCCAAGAACACAGCAGCTGCCAAGGACTACCCAAGAAGAGCGCAAAAGTACCACAACATGCCTGCCTCCACAGCTTTTTCCTTGGGGACATCCCTAATTCCGGCCTGATTTGCCTTTCTCGTCTTAGGGTTGGGGTTAGGCCTAGGGCTAGGATTTTTAAAATCAGGAAGCCCAGACCTCCAGGCACACTGCAGCTGTCAAAGGCATCCAGAAAGGAGTGCAAAAGTGCCACAACATGGCAGCTTTCACAGCTTTTTCCTTAGGAAGAACCCTCCTACCCGGCTGATTTACCTTCCTAGGCTTACTGTTAGGCTTAGGCCTAGGACTTTGAAAACCAGGAAGCCCTGTGCTCCAGGCACACTGCAGCTGTCAAAGGCATCCCAAGGGGAGTGCAAAAGTGACACAACTTGGCTGCCTCCACTGCTATTTCCATGAGACCATCCCCAACCATAGGCTGATTTTCCTTCCTAGGCTTAGGGTTTGAGTTACGCCTAGGGTTAGTGTGCTTTTAACCAGAAAGCCCTGAGTTCTAAGAACACAGCAGCTGCCAAGGACTACCCAAGAAGAGCGCAAAAGTACCACAACATGCCTGCCTCCATAGCTTTTTCCTTGGGGACCTCCCTAATTCCGGCCTGATTTGCCTTTCTCGTCTTAGGGTTGGGGTTAGGCCTAGGGCTAGGATTTTTAAAATCAGGAAGCCCAGACCTCCAGGCACACTGGAGCTGTCAAAGGCATCCAGAAAGGAGTGCAAAAGTGCCACAACATGGCAGCTTTCACAGCTTTTTCCTTAGGAAGAACCCTACTACCCGGCTGATTTTCCTTCCTAGGCTTACTGTTAGGCTTAGGCCTAGGACTTTGAAAACCAGGAAGCCCTGTGCTCCAGGCACACTGCAGCTGTCAAAGTCATCCCAAGGGGAGCGCAAAAGTGACACAACTTGGCTGCCTCCACTGCTATTTCCATGAGACCATCCCCAACCATAGGCTGATTTTCCTTCCTAGGCGTAGGGTTTGAGTTACGCCTAGGGTTAGTGTGCTTTTAACCAGAAAGCCCTGAGTTCCAAGAACACAGCAGCTGCCAAGGACTACCCAAGAAGAGCGCAAAAGTACCACAACATGCCTGCCTCCACAGCTTTTTCCTTGGGGACATCCCTAATTCCGGCCTGATTTGCCTTTCTCGTCTTAGGGTTGGGGTTAGGCCTAGGGATAGGATTTTTAAAATCAGGAAGCCCAGACCTCCAGGCACACTGGAGCTGTCAAAGGCATCCAGAAAGGAGTGCAAAAGTGCCACAACATGACAGTTTTCACAGCTTTTTCCTTAGGAAAACCCCTACTACCCAACCAGGAAGCCCTCTGCTCCAGGCACACTGCAGCTGTCCAAGGCATCCCAAGGGGAGCGCAAAAGTGACACAACTTGGCTGCCTCCACTGCTCTTTCCATGAGACCATCCCCAAACATAGGCTGATTTTCCTTCCTAGGCGTAGGGTTTGAGTTACGCCTAGGGTTAGTGTGCTTTTAACCAAAAAGCCCTGAGTTCTAAGAACACAGCAGCTGCCAAGGACTACCCAAGAAGAGCGCAAAAGTACCACAACATGCCTGCCTCCACAGCTTTTTCCTTGGGGACATCCCTAATTCCGGCCTGATGTGCCTTTCTTGTCTTAGGGTTGGGGTTAGGCCTAGGGCTAGGATTTTTAAAATCAGGAAGCCCAGACCTCCAGGCACACTGGAGCTGTCAAAGGCATCCAAAAAGGAGTGCAAAAGTGCCACAACATGGCAGCTTTCACAGCTTTTTCCTTAGGAAGAACCCTACTACCCGGCTGATTTACCTTCCTAGGCTTACTGTTAGGCTTAGGCCTAGGACTTTGAAAACCAGGAAGCCCTGTGCTCCAGGCACACTGCAGCTGTCAAAGGCATGCCAAGGGGAGTGCAAAAGTGACACAACTTGGCTGCCTCCACTGCTATTTCCATGAGACCATCCCCAACCATAGGCTGAGATTCCTTCCTAGTGTTGAGGTTTGAGTTACGCCTAGGGTTAGTGTTCTTTTAAAAAGAAAGCCCTGAGTTCCAAGAACACAGCAGCTGCCAAGGACTACCCAAGAAGAGCGCAAAAGTCCCACAACATGCCTGCCTCCACAGCTTTTTCCTTGGGGACATCCCTAATTCCGGCCTGATGTGCCTTTCTCGTCTTAGGGTTGGGATTAGGCCTAGGGCTAGGATTTTTAAAATCAGGAAGCCCAGACCTCCAGGCACACTGGAGCTGTCAAAGGCATCCAGAAAGGAGTGCAAAAGTGCCACAACATGGCAGCTTTCACAGCTTTTTCCTTAGGAAGACCCCTACTACCCAACCAGGAAGCCCTGTGCTCCAGGCACACTGCAGCTGTCCAAGGCATCCCAAGGGGAGCGCAAAAGTGACACAACTTGGCTGCCTCCACTGCTCTTTCCATGAGACCATCCCCAAACATAGGCTGATTTTCCTTCCTAGGCGTAGGGTTTGAGTTACGCCTAGGGTTAGTGTGCTTTTAACCATAAGCCCTGAGTTCTAAGAACACAGCAGCTGCCAAGGACTACCCAAGAAGAGCGCAAAAGTACCACAACATGCCTGCCTCCACAGCTTTTTCCTTGGGGACATCCCTAATTCCGGCCTGATTTGCCTTTCTCGTCTTAGAGTTGGGGTTAGGCCTAGGGCTAGGATTTTTAAAATCAGGAAGCCCAGACCTCCAGGCACACTGGAGCTGTCAAAGGCATCCAAAAAGGAGTGCAAAAGTGCCACAACATGGCAGCTTTCACAGCTTTTTCCTTAGGAAGAACCCTACTACCCGGCTGATTTACCTTCCTAGGCTTACTGTTAGGCTTAGGCCTAGGACTTTGAAAACCAGGAAGCCCTGTGCTCCAGGCACACTGCAGCTGTCCAAGGCATCCCAAGGGGAGCGCAAAAGTGACACAACTTGGCTGCCTCCACTGCTATTTCCATGAGACCATCCCCAAACATAGGCTGATTTTCCTTCCTAGGCGTAGGGTTTGAGTTACACCTAGGGTTAGTGTGCTTTTAACCAGAAAGCCGTCAGTTCTAAGAACACAGCAGCTGCCAAGGACTACCCAAGAGGAGCGCAAAAGTACCACAACATGCCTGCCTCCACAGCTTTTTCCTTGGGGACATCCCTAATTCCGGCCTGATTTGCCTTTCTCGTCTTAGAGTTGGGGTTAGGCCTAGGGCTAGGATTTTTAAAATCAGGAAGCCCAGACCTCCAGGCACACTGGAGCTGTCAAAGGAATCCAGAAAAAAGTGCAAAAGTGCCACAACATGGCAGTTTTCACAGCTTTTTCCTTAGGAAGGCCCCTACTACCCAGCCGATTTACCTTCCTAGGCTTACTGTTAGGCTTAGGCCTAGGACTTTGAAAACCAGGAAGCCCTGTGCTCCAGGCACACTGCAGCTGTCAAAGGCATGCCAAGGGGAGCGCAAAAGTGACACAACTTGGCTGCCTCCACTGCTATTTCCATGAGACCATCCCCAACCATAGGCTGATTTTCCTTCCTAGGCGTAGGGTTTGAGTTAGGCCTATGGTTAGTGTTCTTTTAACCAGAAAGCCCTGAGTTCCAAGAACACAGCAGCTGCCAAGGACTACCCAAGAAGAGCGCAAAAGTACAACAACATGCCTGCCTCCATAGCTTTTTCCTTGGGGACATCCCTAATTCCGGGCTGATGTGCCTTTCTCGTCTTAGGGTTGGGGTTAGGCCTAGGGCTAGGATTTTTAAAATCAGAAAGCCCAGACCTCCAGGCACACTGGAGCTGTCAAAGGCATCCAGAAAGGAGTGCAAAAGTGCCACAACATGGCAGCTTTCACAGCTTTTTCCTTAGGAAGAACCCTACTACCCGGCTGATTTACCTTCCTAGGCTTACTGTTAGGCTTAGGCCTAGGACTTTGAAAACCAGGAAGCCCTGTGCTCCAGGCACACTGCAGCTGTCAAAGGCATCTCAAGGGGAGTGCAAAAGTGACACAACTTGGCTGCCTCCAGTGCTATTTCCATGAGACCATCCCCAACCATAGGCTGATTTTCCTTCCTAGGCGTAGGGTTTGAGTTACGCCTAGGGTTAGTGTTCTTTTAACCAGAAAGCCCTGAGTTCCAAGAACACAGCAACTGCCAAGGACTACCCAAGAAGAGCGCAAAAGTACCACAACATGCCTGCCTCCATAGCTTTTTCCTTGGGGACATCCCTAATTCCGGCCTGATTTGCCTTTCTCGTCTTAGGGTTGGGGTTAGGCCTAGGGCTAGGATTTTTAAAATCAGAAAGCCCAGACCTCCAGGCACACTGGAGCTGTCAAAGGCATCCAGAAAGGAGTGCAAAAGTGCCACAACATGGCAGCTTTCACAGCTTTTTCCTTAGGAAGAACCCTCCTACCCGGCTGATTTTCCTTCCTAGGCTTACTGTTAGGCTTAGGCCTAGGACTTTGAAAACCAGGAAGCCCTGTGCTCCAGGCACACTGCAGCTGTCCAAGGCATCCCAAGGGGAGCGCAAAAGTGACACAACTTGGCTGCCTCCACTGCTATTTCCATGAGACCATCCCCAACCATAGGCTGATTTTCCTTCCTAGGCATAGGGTTTGAGTTACGCCTAGGGTTAGTGTGCTTTTAACCAGAAAACCCTGAGTTCTAAGAACACAGCAGCTGCCAAGGACTACCCAAGAAGAGCGCAAAAGTACCACAACATGCCTGCCTCCACAGCTTTTTCCTTGGGGACATCCCTAATTCCGGCCTGATTTGCCTTTCTCGTCTTAGGGTTGGGGTTAGGCCTAGGGCTAGGATTTTTAAAATCAGAAAGCCCAGACCTCCAGGCACACTGGAGCTGTCAAAGGCATCCAAAAAGGAGTGCAAAAGTGCCACAACATGGCAGCTTTCACAGCTTTTTCCTTAGGAAGGCCCTACTACCCAGCTGATTTACCTTCCTAGGCTTACTGTTAGGCTTAGGCCTAGGACTTTGAAAACCAGGAAGCCCTGTGCTCCAGGCACACTGCAGCTGTCCAAGGCATCCCAAGGGGAGCGCAAAAGTGACACAACTTGGCTGCCTCCACTGCTATTTCCATGAGACCATCCCCAACCATAGGCTGATTTTCCTTCCTAGGCTTAGGGTTTGAGTTACGCCTAGGGTTAGTGTTCTTTTAACCAGAAAGCCCTGAGTTCCAAGAACACAGCAACTGACAAGGACTACCCAAGAAGAGCGCAAAAGTACCACAACATGCCTGCCTCCACAGCTTTTTCCTTGGGGACATCCCTAATTCCGGCCTGATTTGCCTTTCTCGTCTTAGGGTTGGGGTTAGGCCTAGGGCTAGGATTTTTAAAATCAGGAAGCCCAGACCTCCAGGCACACTGGAGCTGTCAAAGGCATCCAAAAAGGAGTGCAAAAGTGCCACAACATGGCAGCTTTCACAGCTTTTTCCTTAGGAAGACCCCTACTACCCAGCTGATTTACCTTCCTAGGCTTACTGTTAGGCTTAGGCCTAGGACTTTGAAAACCAGGAAGCCCTGTGCTCCAGGCACACTGCAGCTGTCCAAGGCATCCCGAGGGGAGCGCAAAAGTGACACAACTTGGCTGCCTCCACTGCTATTTCCATGAGATCATCCCCAACCATAGGCTGATTTTCCTTCCTAGGCTTAGGGTTTGAGTTACGCCTAGGGTTAGTGTTCTTTTAACCAGAAAGCCCTGAGTTCCAAGAACACAGCAGCTGCCAAGGACTACCCAAGAAGAGCGCAAAAGTACCACAACATGCCTGCCTCCACAGCTTTTTCCCTGGGGACATCCCTAATTCCGGCCTGATTTGCCTTTCTCGTCTTAGGGTTGGGGTTAGGCCTAGGGCTAGGATTTTTAAAATCAGGAAGCCCAGACCTCCAGGCACACTGGAGCTGTCAAAGGCATCCAAAAAGGAGTGCAAAAGTGCCACAACATGGCAGCTTTCACAGCTTTTTCCTTAGGAAGACCCTACTACCCAGCTGATTTACCTTCCTAGACTTACTGTTAGACTTAGGCCTAGGACTTTGAAAACCAGGAAGCCCTGTGCTCCAGGCACACTGCAGCTGTCCAAGGCATCCCAAGGGGAGCGCAAAAGTGACACAACTTGGCTGCCTCCACTGCTATTTCCATGAGACCATCCCCAACCATAGGCTGATTTTCCTTCCTAGGCTTAGGGTTTGAGTTAGGCCTAGGGTTAGTGTTCTTTTAACCAGAAAGCCCTGAGTTCCAAGAACACAGCAGCTGCCAAGGACTACCCAAGAAGAGCGCAAAAGTACCACAACATGCCTGCCTCCATAGCTTTTTCCTTGGGGACATCCCTAATTCCGGGCTGATGTGCCTTTCTCGTCTTAGGGTTGGGGTTAGGCCTAGGGCTAGGATTTTTAAAATCAGGAAGCCCAGACCTCCAGGCACACTGGAGCTGTCAAAGGAATCCAGAAAGGAGTGCAAAAGTGCCACAACATGGCAGCTTTCACAGCTTTTTCCTTAGGTAGGCCCCTACTACCCGGCTGATTTACCTTCCTAGGCTTACTGTTAGGCTTAGGCCTAGGACATTGAAAACCAGGAAACCCTGTGCTCCAGGCACACTGCAGCTGTCCAAGGCATCCCAAGGGAGCGCAAAAGTGACACAACGTGGCTGCCTCCACTGCTATTTCCATGAGACCATCCCCAACCATAGGCTGATTTTCCTTCCTAGGCTTAGGGTTTGAGTTACGCCTAGGGTTAGTGTGCTTTTAACCAGAAAGCCCTGAGTTCTAAGAACACAGCAGCTGCCAAGGACTACCCAAGAAGAGCGCAAAAGTACCACAACATGCCTGCCTCCACAGCTTTTTCCTTGGGGACATCCCTAATTCCGGCCTGATGTGCCTTTCTCGTCTTAGGGTTGGGGTTAGGCCTAGGGCTAGGATTTTTAAAATCAGGAAGCCCAGACCTCCAGGCACACTGCAGCTGTCAAAGGCATCCAGAAAGGAGTGCAAAAGTGCCACAACATGGCAGCTTTCACAGCTTTTTCCTTAGGAAGACCCTACTACCCAGCTGATTTACCTTCCTAGGCTTACTGTTAGGCTTAGGCCTAGGACTTTGAAAACCAGGAAGCCCTGTGCTCCAGGCACACTGCAGCTGTCCAAGGCATCCCAAGGGGAGCGCAAAAGTGACACAACTTGGCTGCCTCCACTGCTATTTCCATGAGACCATCCCCAACCATAGGCTGATTATCCTTCCTAGGCTTAGGGTTTGAGTTACGCCTAGGGTTAGTGTTCTTTTAACCAGAAAACCCTGAGTTCTAAGAACACAGCAGCTGCCAAGGACTACCCAAGAAGAGCGCAAAAGTACCACAACATGCCTGCCTCCACAGCTTTTTCCTTGGGGACATCCCTAATTCCGGCCTGATTTGCCTTTCTCGTCTTAGGGTTGGGGTTAGGCCTAGGGCTAGGATTTTTAAAATCAGAAAGCCCAGACCTCCAGGCACACTGGAGCTGTCAAAGGCATCCAAAAAGGAGTGCAAAAGTGCCACAACATGGCAGCTTTCACAGCTTTTTCCTTAGGAAGGCCCTACTACCCAGCTGATTTACCTTCCTAGGCTTACTGTTAGGCTTAGGCCTAGGACTTTGAAAACCAGGAAGCCCTGTGCTCCAGGCACACTGCAGCTGTCCAAGGCATCCCAAGGGGAGCGCAAAAGTGACACAACTTGGCTGCCTCCACTGCTATTTCCATGAGACCATCCCCAACCATAGGCTGATTTTCCTTCCTAGGCTTAGGGTTTGAGTTACGCCTAGGGTTAGTGTTCTTTTAACCAGAAAGCCCTGAGTTCCAAGAACACAGCAACTGACAAGGACTACCCAAGAAGAGCGCAAAAGTACCACAACATGCCTGGCTCCACAGCTTTTTCCTTGGGGACATCCCTAATTCCGGCCTGATTTGCCTTTCTCGTCTTAGGGTTGGGGTTAGGCCTAGGGCTAGGATTTTTAAAATCAGGAAGCCCAGACCTCCAGGCACACTGGAGCTGTCAAAGGCATCCAAAAAGGAGTGCAAAAGTGCCACAACATGGCAGCTTTCACAGCTTTTTCCTTAGGAAGACCCCTACTACCCAGCTGATTTACCTTCCTAGGCTTACTGTTAGGCTTAGGCCTAGGACTTTGAAAACCAGGAAGCCCTGTGCTCCAGGCACACTGCAGCTGTCCAAGGCATCCCGAGGGGAGCGCAAAAGTGACACAACTTGGCTGCCTCCACTGCTATTTCCATGAGATCATCCCCAACCATAGGCTGATTTTCCTTCCTAGGCTTAGGGTTTGAGTTACGCCTAGGGTTAGTGTTCTTTTAACCAGAAAGCCCTGAGTTCCAAGAACACAGCAGCTGCCAAGGACTACCCAAGAAGAGCGCAAAAGTCCCACAACATGCCTGCCTCCACAGCTTTTTCCTTGGGGACATCCCTAATTCTGGGCTGATTTGCCTTTCTCGTCTTAGGGTTGGGGTTAGGCCTAGGGCTAGGATTTTTAAAATCAGGAAGCCCAGACCTCCAGGCACACTGGAGCTGTCAAAGGCATCCAGAAAGGAGTGCAAAAGTGCCACAACATGGCAGCTTTCACAGCTTTTTCCTTACAAAGAACCCTACTACCTGGCTGATTTACCTTCCTAGGCTTACTGTTAGGCTTAGGCTTAGGACTTTGAAAACCAGGAAGCCCTGTGCTCCAGGCACACTGCAGCTGTCAAAGGCATGCCAAGGGGAGTGCAAAAGTGACACAACTTGGCTGCCTCCACTGCTATTTCCATGAGACCATCCCCAACCATAGGCTGATTTTCCTTCCTAGGCTTAGGGTTTGAGTTAGGCCTAGGGTTAGTGTTCTTTTAACCAGAAAGCCCTGAGTTCCAAGAACACAGAAGCTGCCAAGGACTACCCAAGAAGAGCGCAAAAGTACCACAACATGCCTGCCTCCACTGCTTTTTCCTTGGGGACATCCCTTATTCCGGGCTGATTTGCCTTTCTCGTCTTAGGGTTGGGGTTAGGCCTAGGGGTAAAATTGTTAAAATCAGGAAGCCCAGACCTCCAGGCACACTGGAGCTGTCAAAGGCATCCAGAAAGGAGTGCAAAAGTGCCACAACATGGCAGCTTTCACAGCTTTTTCCTTACGAAGAACCCTACTACCCGGCTGATTTACCTTCCTAGGCTTACTGTTAGGCTTAGGCCTAGGACTTTGAAAACCAGGAAGCCCTGTGCTCCAGGCACACTGCAGCTGTCAAAGGCATGCCAAGGGGAGCGCAAAAGTGACACAACTTGGCTGCCTCCACTGCTATTTCCATGAGATCATCCCCAACCATAGGCTGATTTTCCTTCCTAGGCTTAGGGTTTGAGTTACGCCTAGGGTTAGTGTTCTTTTAACCAGAAAGCCCTGAGTTCCAAGAACACAGCAGCTGCCAAGGACTACCCAAGAAGAGCGCAAAAGTACCACAACATGCCTGCCTCCACAGCTTTTTCCCTGGGGACATCCCTAATTCCGGCCTGATTTGCCTTTCTCGTCTTAGGGTTGGGGTTAGGCCTAGGGCTAGGATTTTTAAAATCAGGAAGCCCAGACCTCCAGGCACACTGGAGCTGTCAAAGGCATCCAAAAAGGAGTGCAAAAGTGCCACAACATGGCAGCTTTCACAGCTTTTTCCTTAGGAAGACCCTACTACCCAGCTGATTTACCTTCCTAGACTTACTGTTAGACTTAGGCCTAGGACTTTGAAAACCAGGAAGCCCTGTGCTCCAGGCACACTGCAGCTGTCCAAGGCATCCCAAGGGGAGCGCAAAAGTGACACAACTTGGCTGCCTCCACTGCTATTTCCATGAGACCATCCCCAACCATAGGCTGATTTTCCTTCCTAGGCGTAGGGTTTGAGTTACGCCTAGGGTTAGTGTTCTTTTAACCAGAAAGCCCTGAGTTCTAAGAACACAGCAGCTGCCAAGGACTACCCAAGAAGAGCGCAAAAGTACCACAACATGCCTGCCTCCACAGCTTTTTCCTTGGGGACATCCCTAATTCCGGGCTGATGTGCCTTTCTCGTCTTAGGGTTGGGGTTAGGCCTAGGGCTAGGATTTTTAAAATCAGGAAGCCCAGACCTCCAGGCACACTGCAGCTGTCAAAGGCATCCAGAAAGGAGTGCAAAAGTGCCACAACATGGCAGCTTTCACAGCTTTTTCCTTAGGAAGACCCTACTACCCAGCTGATTTACCTTCCTAGGCTTACTGTTAGGCTTAGGCCTAGGACTTTGAAAACCAGGAAGCCCTGTGCTCCAGGCACACTGCAGCTGTCCAAGGCATCCCAAGGGGAGCGCAAAAGTGACACAACTTGGCTGCCTCCACTGCTATTTCCATGAGACCATCCCCAACCATAGGCTGATTTTCCTTCCTAGGCTTAGGGTTTGAGTTAGGCCTAGGGTTAGTGTTCTTTTAACCAGAAAGCCCTGAGTTCCAAGAACACAGCAGCTGCCAAGGACTACCCAAGAAGAGCGCAAAAGTACCACAACATGCCTGCCTCCATAGCTTTTTCCTTGGGGACATCCCTAATTCCGGGCTGATGTGCCTTTCTCGTCTTAGGGTTGGGGTTAGGCCTAGGGCTAGGATTTTTAAAATCAGGAAGCCCAGACCTCCAGGCACACTGGAGCTGTCAAAGGAATCCAGAAAGGAGTGCAAAAGTGCCACAACATGGCAGCTTTCACAGCTTTTTCCTTAGGTAGGCCCCTACTACCCGGCTGATTTACCTTCCTAGGCTTACTGTTAGGCTTAGGCCTAGGACATTGAAAACCAGGAAACCCTGTGCTCCAGGCACACTGCAGCTGTCCAAGGCATCCCAAGGGAGCGCAAAAGTGACACAACGTGGCTGCCTCCACTGCTATTTCCATGAGACCATCCCCAACCATAGGCTGATTTTCCTTCCTAGGCTTAGGGTTTGAGTTACGCCTAGGGTTAGTGTGCTTTTAACCAGAAAGCCCTGAGTTCTAAGAACACAGCAGCTGCCAAGGACTACCCAAGAAGAGCGCAAAAGTACCACAACATGCCTGCCTCCACAGCTTTTTCCTTGGGGACATCCCTAATTCCGGCCTGATGTGCCTTTCTCGTCTTAGGGTTGGGGTTAGGCCTAGGGCTAGGATTTTTAAAATCAGGAAGCCCAGACCTCCAGGCACACTGCAGCTGTCAAAGGCATCCAGAAAGGAGTGCAAAAGTGCCACAACATGGCAGCTTTCACAGCTTTTTCCTTAGGAAGACCCTACTACCCAGCTGATTTACCTTCCTAGGCTTACTGTTAGGCTTAGGCCTAGGACTTTGAAAACCAGGAAGCCCTGTGCTCCAGGCACACTGCAGCTGTCCAAGGCATCCCAAGGGGTGCGCAAATGTGACACAACTTGGCTGCCTCCACTGCTCTTTCCATGAGACCATCCCCAACCATAGGCTGATTATCCTTCCTAGGCTTAGGGTTTGAGTTACGCCTAGGGTTAGTGTGCTTTTAACCAGAAAGCCCTGAGTTCTAAGAACACAGCAGCTGCCAAGGACTACCCAAGAAGAGCGCAAAAGTACCACAACATGCCTGCCTCCACAGCTTTTTCCTTGGGGACATCCCTAATTCCGGCCTGATTTGCCTTTCTCGTCTTAGGGTTGGGGTTAGGCCTAGGGCTAGGATTTTTAAAATCAGAAAGCCCAGACCTCCAGGCACACTGGAGCTGTCAAAGGCATCCAAAAAGGAGTGCAAAAGTGCCACAACATGGCAGCTTTCACAGCTTTTTCCTTAGGAAGGCCCTACTACCCAGCTGATTTACCTTCCTAGGCTTACTGTTAGGCTTAGGCCTAGGACTTTGAAAACCAGGAAGCCCTGTGCTCCAGGCACACTGCAGCTGTCCAAGGCATCCCAAGGGGAGCGCAAAAGTGACACAACTTGGCTGCCTCCACTGCTATTTCCATGAGACCATCCCCAACCATAGGCTGATTTTCCTTCCTAGGCTTAGGGTTTGAGTTACGCCTAGGGTTAGTGTTCTTTTAACCAGAAAGCCCTGAGTTCCAAGAACACAGCAACTGACAAGGACTACCCAAGAAGAGCGCAAAAGTACCACAACATGCCTGGCTCCACAGCTTTTTCCTTGGGGACATCCCTAATTCCGGCCTGATTTGCCTTTCTCGTCTTAGGGTTGGGGTTAGGCCTAGGGCTAGGATTTTTAAAATCAGGAAGCCCAGACCTCCAGGCACACTGGAGCTGTCAAAGGCATCCAAAAAGGAGTGCAAAAGTGCCACAACATGGCAGCTTTCACAGCTTTTTCCTTAGGAAGAACCCTACTACCCAGCTGATTTACCTTCCTAGGCTTACTGTTAGGCTTAGGCCTAGGACTTTGAAAACCAGGAAGCCCTGTGCTCCAGGCACACTGCAGCTGTCCAAGGCATCCCGAGGGGAGCGCAAAAGTGACACAACTTGGCTGCCTCCACTGCTATTTCCATGAGATCATCCCCAACCATAGGCTGATTTTCCTTCCTAGGCTTAGGGTTTGAGTTACGCCTAGGGTTAGTGTTCTTTTAACCAGAAAGCCCTGAGTTCCAAGAACACAGCAGCTGCCAAGGACTACCCAAGAAGAGCGCAAAAGTCCCACAACATGCCTGCCTCCACAGCTTTTTCCTTGGGGACATCCCTAATTCTGGGCTGATTTGCCTTTCTCGTCTTAGGGTTGGGGTTAGGCCTAGGGCTAGGATTTTTAAAATCAGGAAGCCCAGACCTCCAGGCACACTGGAGCTGTCAAAGGCATCCAGAAAGGAGTGCAAAAGTGCCACAACATGGCAGCTTTCACAGCTTTTTCCTTACAAAGAACCCTACTACCTGGCTGATTTACCTTCCTAGGCCTACTGTTAGGCTTAGGCTTAGGACTTTGAAAACCAGGAAGCCCTGTGCTCCAGGCACACTGCAGCTGTCAAAGGCATGCCAAGGGGAGTGCAAAAGTGACACAACTTGGCTGCCTCCACTGCTATTTCCATGAGACCATCCCCAACCATAGGCTGATTTTCCTTCCTAGGCTTAGGGTTTGAGTTAGGCCTAGGGTTAGTGTTCTTTTAACCAGAAAGCCCTGAGTTCCAAGAACACAGAAGCTGCCAAGGACTACCCAAGAAGAGCGCAAAAGTACCACAACATGCCTGCCTCCACTGCTTTTTCCTTGGGGACATCCCTTATTCCGGGCTGATTTGCCTTTCTCGTCTTAGGGTTGGGGTTAGGCCTAGGGGTAAAATTGTTAAAATCAGGAAGCCCAGACCTCCAGGCACACTGGAGCTGTCAAAGGCATCCAGAAAGGAGTGCAAAAGTGCCACAACATGGCAGCTTTCACAGCTTTTTCCTTAGGAAGAACCCTACTACCCGGCTGATTTACCTTCCTAGGCTTACTGTTAGGCTTAGGCCTAGGACTTTGAAAACCAGGAAGCCCTGTGCTCCAGGCACACTGCAGCTGTCAAAGGCATGCCAAGGGGAGCGCAAAAGTGACACAACTTGGCTGCCTCCACTGCTATTTCCATGAGACCATCCCCAACCATAGGCTGATTTTCCTTCCTAGGCTTAGGGTTTGAGTTACGCCTAGGGTTAGTGTTCTTTTAACCAGAAAGCCCTGAGTTCCAAGAACACAGCAGCTGCCAAGGACTACCCAAGAAGAGCGCAAAAGTACCACAACATGCCTGCCTCCACAGCTTTTTCCCTGGGGACATCCCTAATTCCGGCCTGATTTGCCTTTCTCGTCTTAGGGTTGGGGTTAGGCCTAGGGCTAGGATTTTTAAAATCAGGAAGCCCAGACCTCCAGGCACACTGGAGCTGTCAAAGGCATCCAAAAAGGAGTGCAAAAGTGCCACAACATGGCAGCTTTCACAGCTTTTTCCTTAGGAAGACCCTACTACCCAGCTGATTTACCTTCCTAGACTTATTGTTAGACTTAGGCCTAGGACTTTGAAAACCAGGAAGCCCTGTGCTCCAGGCACACTGCAGCTGTCCAAGGCATCCCAAGGGGAGCGCAAAAGTGACACAACTTGGCTGCCTCCACTGCTATTTCCATGAGATCATCCCCAACCATAGGCTGATTTTCCTTCCTAGGCTTAGGGTTTGAGTTACGCCTAGGGTTAGTGTTCTTTTAACCAGAAAGCCCTGAGTTCTAAGAACACAGCAGCTGCCAAGGACTACCCAAGAAGAGCGCAAAAGTACCACAACATGCCTGCATCCGCAGCTTTTTCCTTGGGGACATCCCTAATTCTGGGCTGATTTGCCTTTCTCGTCTTAGGGTTGGGGTTAGGCCTAGGGCTAGGATTTTTAAAATCAGGAAGCCCAGACCTCCAGGCACACTGGAGCTGTCAAAGGCATCCAAAAAGGAGTGCAAAAGTGCCACAACATGGCAGCTTTCACAGCTTTTTCCTTACGAAGAACCCTCCTACCCGGCTGATTTACCTTCCTACGGTTACTGTTAGGCTTAGGCCTAGGACTTTGAAAACCAGGAAGCCCTGTGCTCCAGGCACACTGCAGCTGTCCAAGGCATCCCAAGGGGAGCGCAAAAGTGACACAACTTGGCTGCCTCCACTGCTATTTCCATGAGACCATCCCCAACCATAGGCTTAGATTCCTTCCTAGCGTTGAGTTTTGAGTTACGCCTAGGGTTAGTGTTCTTTTAACCAGAAAGCCCTGAGTTCCAAGAACACAGCAGCTGCCAAGGACTACCCAAGAGGAGCTCAAAAGTACCACAACATGCCTGCCTCCACAGCTTTTTCCTTGGGGACATCCCTAATTCCGGCCTGATGTGCCTTTCTCGTCTTAGGGTTGGGGTTAGGCCTAGGGCTAGGATTTTTAAAATCAGGAAGCCCAGACCTCCAGGCACACTGCAGCTGTCAAAGGCATCCAGAAAGGAGTGCAAAAGTGCCACAACATGGCAGCTTTCACAGCTTTTTCCTTAGGAAGACCCTACTACCCAGCTGATTTACCTTCCTAGGCTTATTGTTAGGCTTAGGCCTAGGACTTTGAAAACCAGGAAGCCCTGTGCTCCAGGCACACTGCAGCTGTCCAAGGCATGCCAAGTGGAGCACAGAAGTGACACAACTTGGCTGCCTCCACTGCTATTTCCATGAGACCATCCCCAACCATAGGCTGATTTTCCTTCCTAGGCTTAGGGTTTGAGTTAGGCCTAGGTTTAGTGTTCTTTTAACCAGAAAGCCCTGAGTTCCAAGAACACAGCAGCTGCCAAGGACTACCCAAGAAGAGCGCAAAAGTACCACAACATGCCTGCCTCCACAGCTTTTTCCTTGGGGACATCCCTAATTCCGGCCTGATTTGCCTTTCTCGTCTTAGGGTTGGGGTTAGGCCTAGGGCTAGGATTTTTAAAATCAGAAAGCCCAGACCTCCAGGCACACTGGAGCTGTCAAAGGCATCCAGAAAGGAGTGCAAAAGTGCCACAACATGGCAGCTTTCACAGCTTTTTCCTTAGGAAGAACCCTACTACCCGGCTGATTTACCTTCCTAGGCTTACTGTTAGGCTTAGGCCTAGGACTTTGAAAACCAGGAAGCCCTGTGCTCCAGGCACACTGCAGCTGTCAAAGGCATGCCAAGGGGAGTGCAAAAGTGACACAACTTGGCTGCCTCCACTGCTATTTCCATGAGACCATCCCCAACCATAGGCTGATTTTCCTTCCTAGGCGTAGGGTTTGAGTTAGGCCTAGGGTTAGTGTTCTTTTAACCAGAAAGCCCTGAGTTCCAAGAACACAGCAGCTGCCAAGGACTACCCAAGAAGAGCGCAAAAGTACCACAACATGCCTGCCTCCACTGCTTTTTCCTTGGGGACATCCCTAATTCCGGGCTGATTTGCCTTTCTCGTCTTAGGGTTGGGGTTAGGCCTAGGGTTAAAATTGTTAAAATCAGGAAGCCCAGACCTCCAGGCACACTGGAGCTGTCAAAGGCATCCAGAAAGGAGTGCAAAAGTGCCACAACATGGCAGCTTTCACAGCTTTTTCCTTAGGAAGAACCCTACTACCCGGCTGATTTACCTTCCTAGGCTTACTGTTAGGCTTAGGCCTAGGACTTTGAAAACCAGGAAGCCCTGTGCTCCAGGCACACTGCAGCTGTCAAAGGCATGCCAAGGGGAGCGCAAAAGTGACACAACTTGGCTGCCTCCACTGCTATTTCCATGAGATCATCCCCAACCATAGGCTGATTTTCCTTCCTAGGCGTAGGGTTTGAGTTACGCCTAGGGTTAGTGTTCTTTTAACCAGAAAGCCCTGAGTTCCAAGAACACAGCAGCTGCCAAGGACTACCCAAGAGGAGCTCAAAAGTACCACAACATGCCTGCCTCCACAGCTTTTTCCTTGGGGACATCCCTAATTCTGGGCTGATTTGCCTTTCTCGTCTTAGTGTTGGGGTTAGGCCTAGGGCTAGGATTTTTAAAATCAGGAAGCCCAGACCTCCAGGCACACTGGAGCTGTCAAAGGCATCCAGAAAGGAGTGCAAAAGTGCCACAACATGGCAGCTTTCACAGCTTTTTCCTTAGGAAGAACCCTACTACCCGGCTGATTTACCTTCCTAGGCTTACTGTTAGGCTTAGGCCTAGGACTTTGAAAACCAGGAAGCCCTGTGCTCCAGGCACACTGCAGCTGTCCAAGGCATCCCAAGGGGAGCGCAAAAGTGACACAACTTGGCTGCCTCCACTGCTATTTCCATGAGACCATCCCCAACCATAGGCTGATTTTCCTTCCTAGGCTTAGGGTTTGAGTTACGCCTAGGGTTAGTGTGCTTTTAACCAGAAAGCCCTGAGTTCTAAGAACACAGCAGCTGCCAAGGACTACCCAAGAAGAGCGCAAAAGTACCACAACATGCCTGCCTCCACAGCTTTTTCCTTGGGGACATCCCTAATTCCGGGCTGATGTGCCTTTCTCGTCTTAGGGTTGGGGTTAGGCCTAGGGCTAGGATTTTTAAAATCAGGAAGCCCAGACCTCCAGGCACACTGCAGCTGTCAAAGGCATCCAAAAAGGAGTGCAAAAGTGCCGCAACATGGCAGCTTTCACAGCTTTTTCCTTAGGAAGACCCTACAACCCAGCTGATTTACCTTCCTAGGCTTACTGTTAGGCTTAGGCCTAGGACTTTGAAAACCAGGAAGCCCTGTGCTCCAGGCACACTGCAGCTGTCCAAGGCATCCCAAGGGGAGCGCAAAAGTGACACAACTTGGCTGCCTCCAGTGCTATTTCCATGAGACCATCCCCAACCATAGGCTGATTTTCCTTCCTAGGCTTAGGGTTTGAGTTACGCCTAGGGTTAGTGTTCTTTTAACCAGAAAGCCCTGAGTTCCAAGAACACAGCAGCTGCCAAGGACTACCCAAGAAGAGTGCAAAAGTACCACAACATGCCTGCCTCCATAGCTTTTTCCTTGGGGACATCCCTAATTCCGGCCTGATTTGCCTTTCTCGTCTTAGGGTTGGGGTTAGGCCTAGGGCTAGGATTTTTAAAATCAGAAAGCCCAGACCTCCAGGCACACTGGAGCTGTCAAAGGCATCCAGAAAGGAGTGCAAAAGTGCCACAACATGGCAGCTTTCACAGCTTTTTCCTTAGGAAGAACCCTACTACCCGGCTGATTTACCTTCCTAGGCTTACTGTTAGGCTTAGGCCTAGGACTTTGAAAACCAGGAAGCCCTGTGCTCCAGGCACACTGCAGCTGTCCAAGGCATCCCAAGGGGAGCGCAAAAGTGACACAACTTGGCTGCCTCCACTGCTATTTCCATGAGACCATCCCCAACCATAGGCTGATTTTCCTTCCTAGGCTTAGGGTTTGAGTTACGCCTAGGGTTAGTGTGCTTTTAACCAGAAAGCCCTGAGTTCTAAGAACACAGCAGCTGCCAAGGACTACCCAAGAAGAGCGCAAAAGTACCACAACATGCCTGCCTCCACAGCTTTTTCCTTGGGGACATCCCTAATTCCGGGCTGATGTGCCTTTCTCGTCTTAGGGTTGGGGTTAGGCCTAGGGCTAGGATTTTTAAAATCAGGAAGCCCAGACCTCCAGGCACACTGCAGCTGTCAAAGGCATCCAAAAAGGAGTGCAAAAGTGCCACAACATGGCAGCTTTCACAGCTTTTTCCTTAGGAAGACCCTACTACCCAGCTGATTTACCTTCCTAGGCTTACTGTTAGGCTTAGGCCTAGGACTTTGAAAACCAGGAAGCCCTGTGCTCCAGGCACACTGCAGCTGTCCAAGGCATCCCAAGGGGAGCGCAAAAGTGACACAACTTGGCTGCCTCCAGTGCTATTTCCATGAGACCATCCCCAACCATAGGCTGATTTTCCTTCCTAGGCTTAGGGTTTGAGTTACGCCTAGGGTTAGTGTTCTTTTAACCAGAAAGCCCTGAGTTCCAAGAACACAGCAGCTGCCAAGGACTACCCAAGAAGAGCGCAAAAGTACCACAACATGCCTGCCTCCACAGCTTTTTCCTTGGGGACATCCCTAATTCCGGCCTGATTTGCCTTTCTCGTCTTAGGGTTGGGGTTAGGCCTAGGGCTAGGATTTTTAAAATCAGAAAGCCCAGACCTCCAGGCACACTGGAGCTGTCAAAGGCATCCAGAAAGGAGTGCAAAAGTGCCACAACATGGCAGCTTTCACAGCTTTTTCCTTAGGAAGACCCCTACTACCCGGCTGATTTACCTTCCTAGGCTTAGTGTTAGGCTTAGGCCTAGGACTTTGAAAACCAGGAAGCCCTGTGCTCCAGGCACACTGCAGCTGTCAAAGGCATCCCGAGGGGAGCGCAAAAGTGACACAACTTGGCTGCCTCCACTGCTATTTCCATGAGATCATCCCCAACCATAGGCTGATTTTCCTTCCTAGGCGTAGGGATTGAGTTACGCCTAGGGTTAGTGTTCTTTTAACCAGAAAGCCCTGAGTTCCAAGAACACAGCAGCTGCCAAGGACTACCCAAGAAGAGCGCAAAAGTACCACAACATGCCTGCCTCCACAACTTTTTCCTTGGGGACATCCCTAATTCAGGCCTGATTTGCCTTTCTCGTCTTAGGGTTGGGGTTAGGCCTAGGGCTAGGATTTTTAAAATCAGGAAGCCCAGACCTCCAGGCACACTGGAGCTGTCAAAGGCATCCAGAAAGGAGTGCAAAAGTGCCACAACATGGCAGCTTTCACAGCTTTTTCCTTACGAAGAACCCTACTACCCGGCTGATTTACCTTCCTAGGCCTACTGTTAGGCTTAGGCCTAGGACTTGGAAAACCAGGAAGCCCTGTGCTCCAGGCACACTGCAGCTGTCCAAGGCATGCCAAGGGGAGTGCAAAAGTGACACAACTGGGCTGCCTCCACTGCTATTTCCATGAGACCATCCCCAACCATAAGCTGATTTTCCTTCCTAGGCTTAGGGTTTGAGTTAGGCCTAGGTTTAGTGTGCTTTTAACCAGAAAGCCCTGAGTTCCAAGAACACAGCAGCTGCCAAGGACTACCCAAGAAGAGTGCAAAAGTACCACAACATGCCTGCCTCCACAGCTTTTTCCTTGGGGACATCCCTAATTCCGGGCTGATTTGCCTTTCTCGTCTTAGGGTTGGGGTTAGGCCTAGGGTTAAAATTGTTAAATCAGGAAGCCCAGACCTCCAGGCACACTGGAGCTGTCAAAGGCATCCAGAAAGGAGTGCAAAAGTGCCACAACATGGCAGCTTTCACAGCTTTTTCCTTAGGAAGAACCCTACTACCCGGCTGATTTACCTTCCTAGGCTTACTGTTAGGCTTAGGCCTAGGACTTTGAAAACCAGGAAGCCCTGTGCTCCAGGCACACTGCAGCTGTCAAAGGCATGCCAAGGGGAGTGCAAAAGTGACACAACTTGGCTGCCTCCACTGCTATTTCCATGAGACCATCCCCAACCATAGGCTGATTTTCCTTCCTAGGCTTAGGGTTTGAGTTAGGCCTAGGGTTAGTGTTCTTTTAACCAGAAAGCCCTGAGTTCCAAGAACACAGCAGCTGCCAAGGACTACCCAAGAAGAGCGCAAAAGTACCACAACATGCCTGCCTCCACAGCTTTTTCCTTGGGGACATCCCTAATTCCGGCCTGATTTGCCTTTCTCGTCTTAGGGTTGGGGTTAGGCCTAGGGCTAGGATTTTTAAAATCAGAAAGCCCAGACCTCCAGGCACACTGGAGCTGTCAAAGGCATCCAGAAAGGAGTGCAAAAGTGCCACAACATGGCAGCTTTCACAGCTTTTTCCTTAGGAAGACCCTACTACCCGGCTGATTTACCTTCCTAGGCTTACTGTTAGGCTTAGGCCTAGGACTTTGAAAACCAGGAAGCCCTGTGCTCCAGGCACACTGCAGCTGTCCAAGGCATCCCGAGGGGAGCGCAAAAGTGACACAACTTGGCTGCCTCCACTGCTATTTCCATGAGATCATCCCCAAACATAGGCTGATTTTCCTTCCTCGGCTTAGGGTTTGAGTTACGCCTAGGGTTAGTGTTCTTTTAACCAGAAAGCCCTGAGTTCCAAGAACACAGCAGCTGCCAAGGACTACCCAAGAAGAGCGCAAAAGTACCACAACATGCCTGCCTCCACAACTTTTTCCTTGGGGACATCCCTAATTCTGGGCTGATTTGCCTTTCTCGTCTTAGGGTTGGGGTTAGGCCTAGGGCTAGGATTTTTAAAATCAGGAAGCCCAGACCTCCAGGCACACTGGAGCTGTCAAAGGCATCCAGAAAGGAGTGCAAAAGTGCCACAACATGGCAGCTTTCACAGCTTTTTCCTTACGAAGAACCCTACTACCCGGCTGATTTACCTTCCTAGGCTTACTGTTAGGCTTAGGCCTAGGACTTGGAAAACCAGGAAGCCCTGTGCTCCAGGCACACTGCAGCTGTCAAAGGCATGCCAAGGGGAGTGCAAAAGTGACACAACTTGGCTGCCTCCACTGCTATTTCCATGAGACCATCCCCAACCATAGGCTGATTTTCCTTCCTAGGCTTAGGGTTTGAGTTAGGCCTAGGTTTAGTGTGCTTTTAACCAGAAAGCCCTGAGTTCCAAGAACACAGCAGCTGCCAAGGACTACCCAAGAAGAGTGCAAAAGTACCACAACATGCCTGCCTCCACAGCTTTTTCCTTGGGGACATCCCTAATTCCGGGCTGATTTGCCTTTCTCGTCTTAGGGTTGGGGTTAGGCCTAGGGTTAAAATTGTTAAAATCAGGAAGCCCAGACCTCCAGGCACACTGGAGCTGTCAAAGGCATCCAGAAAGGAGTGCAAAAGTGCCACAACATGGCAGCTTTCACAGCTTTTTCCTTAGGAAGAACCCTACTACCCGGCTGATTTACCTTCCTAGGCTTACTGTTAGGCTTAGGCCTAGGACTTTGAAAACCAGGAAGCCCTGTGCTCCAGGCACACTGCAGCTGTCAAAGGCATGCCAAGGGGAGTGCAAAAGTGACACAACTTGGCTGCCTCCACTGCTATTTCCATGAGACCATCCCCAACCATAGGCTGATTTTCCTTACTAGGCTTAGGGTTTGAGTTACGCCTAGGGTTAGTGTTCTTTTAACCAGAAAGCCCTGAGTTCCAAGAACACAGCAGCTGCCAAGGACTACCCAAGAAGAGCGCAAAAGTACCACAACATGCCTGCCTCCACAGCTTTTTCCTTGGGGACATCCCTAATTCCGGCCTGATTTGCCTTTCTCGTCTTAGGGTTGGGGTTAGGCCTAGGGCTAGGATTTTTAAAATCAGAAAGCCCAGACCTCCAGGCACACTGCAGCTGTCAAAGACATCCAGAAAGGAGTGCAAAAGTGCCACAACATGGCAGCTTTCACAGCTTTTTCCTTAGGAAGACCCCTACTACCCAGCTGATTTACCTTCCTAGGCTTACTGTTAGGCTTAGGCCTAGGACTTTGAAAACCAGGAAGCCCTGTGCTCCAGGCACACTGCAGCTGTCAAAGGCATGCCAAGGGGAGTGCAAAAGTGACACAACTTGGCTGCCTCCACTGCTATTTCCATGAGACCATCCCCAACCATAGGCTGATTTTCCTTCCTAGGCTTAGGGTTTGAGTTAGGCCTAGGGTTAGTGTTCTTTTAACCAGAAAGCCCTGAGTTCCAAGAACACAGCAGCTGCCAAGGACTACCCAAGAAGAGCGCAAAAGTACCACAACATGCCTGCCTCCACAGCTTTTTCCTTGGGGACATCCCTAATTCCGGCCTGATTTGCCTTTCTCGTCTTAGGGTTGGGGTTAGGCCTAGGGCTAGGATTTTTAAAATCAGAAAGCCCAGACCTCCAGGCACACTGGAGCTGTCAAAGGCATCCAGAAAGGAGTGCAAAAGTGCCACAACATGGCAGCTTTCACAGCTTTTTCCTTAGGAAGACCCTACTACCCGGCTGATTTACCTTCCTAGGCTTACTGTTAGGCTTAGGCCTAGGACTTTGAAAACCAGGAAGCCCTGTGCTCCAGGCACACTGCAGCTGTCCAAGGCATCCCGAGGGGAGCGCAAAAGTGACACAACTTGGCTGCCTCCACTGCTATTTCCATGAGATCATCCCCAAACATAGGCTGATTTTCCTTCCTCGGCTTAGGGTTTGAGTTACGCCTAGGGTTAGTGTTCTTTTAACCAGAAAGCCCTGAGTTCCAAGAACACAGCAGCTGCCAAGGACTACCCAAGAAGAGCGCAAAAGTACCACAACATGCCTGCCTCCACAACTTTTTCCTTGGGGACATCCCTAATTCTGGGCTGATTTGCCTTTCTCGTCTTAGGGTTGGGGTTAGGCCTAGGGCTAGGATTTTTAAAATCAGGAAGCCCAGACCTCCAGGCACACTGGAGCTGTCAAAGGCATCCAGAAAGGAGTGCAAAAGTGCCACAACATGGCAGCTTTCACAGCTTTTTCCTTACGAAGAACCCTACTACCCGGCTGATTTACCTTCCTAGGCTTACTGTTAGGCTTAGGCCTAGGACTTGGAAAACCAGGAAGCCCTGTGCTCCAGGCACACTGCAGCTGTCAAAGGCATGCCAAGGGGAGTGCAAAAGTGACACAACTTGGCTGCCTCCACTGCTATTTCCATGAGACCATCCCCAACCATAGGCTGATTTTCCTTCCTAGGCTTAGGGTTTGAGTTAGGCCTAGGGTTAGTGTTCTTTTAACCAGAAAGCCCTGAGTTCCAAGAACACAGCAGCTGCCAAGGACTACCCAAGAAGAGTGCAAAAGTACCACAACATGCCTGCCTCCACAGCTTTTTCCTTGGGGACATCCCTAATTCCGGGCTGATTTGCCTTTCTCGTCTTAGGGTTGGGGTTAGGCCTAGGGTTAAAATTGTTAAAATCAGGAAGCCCAGACCTCCAGGCACACTGGAGCTGTCAAAGGCATCCAGAAAGGAGTGCAAAAGTGCCACAACATGGCAGCTTTCACAGCTTTTTCCTTAGGAAGAACCCTACTACCCGGCTGATTTACCTTCCTAGGCTTACTGTTAGGCTTAGGCCTAGGACTTTGAAAACCAGGAAGCCCTGTGCTCCAGGCACACTGCAGCTGTCAAAGGCATGCCAAGGGGAGTGCAAAAGTGACACAACTTGGCTGCCTCCACTGCTATTTCCATGAGACCATCCCCAACCATAGGCTGATTTTCCTTACTAGGCTTAGGGTTTGAGTTAGGCCTAGGGTTAGTGTTCTTTTAACCAGAAAGCCCTGAGTTCCAAGAACACAGCAGCTGCCAAGGACTACCCAAGAAGAGCGCAAAAGTACCACAACATGCCTGCCTCCACAGCTTTTTCCTTGGGGACATCCCTAATTCCGGCCTGATTTGCCTTTCTCGTCTTAGGGTTGGGGTTAGGCCTAGGGCTAGGATTTTTAAAATCAGAAAGCCCAGACCTCCAGGCACACTGGAGCTGTCAAAGACATCCAGAAAGGAGTGCAAAAGTGCCACAACATGGCAGCTTTCACAGCTTTTTCCTTAGGAAGACCCCTACTACCCAGCTGATTTACCTTCCTAGGCTTACTGTTAGGCTTAGGCCTAGGACTTTGAAAACCAGGAAGCCCTGTGCTCCAGGCACACTGCAGCTGTCCAAGGCATCCCGAGGGTAGCACAAAAGTGACACAACTTGGCTGCCTCCACTGCTATTTCCATGAGATCATCCCCAACCATAGGCTGATTTTCCTTCCTCGGCGTAGGGATTGAGTTACGCCTAGGGTTAGTGTTCTTTTAACCAGAAAGCCCTGAGTTCCAAGAACACAGCAGCTGCCAAGGACTACCCAAGAAGAGCGCAAAAGTCCCACAACATGCCTGCCTCCACAGCTTTTTCCTTGGGGACATCCCTAATTCTGGGCTGATTTGCCTTTCTCGTCTTAGGGTTGGGGTTAGGCCTAGGGCTAGGATTTTTAAAATCAGGAAGCCCAGACCTCCAGGCACACTGGAGCTGTCAAAGGCATCCAGAAAGGAGTGCAAAAGTGCCACAACATGGCAGCTTTCACAGCTTTTTCCTTACGAAGAACCCTACTACCCGGCTGATTTACCTTCCTAGGCTTACTGTTAGGCTTAGGCCTAGGACTTGGAAAACCAGGAAGCCCTGTGCTCCAGGCACACTGCAGCTGTCAAAGGCATGCCAAGGGGAGTGCAAAAGTGACACAACTTGGCTGCCTCCACTGCTATTTCCATGAGACCATCCCCAACCATAGGCTGATTTTCCTTCCTAGGCTTAGGGTTTGAGTTACGCCTAGGGTTAGTGTGCTTTTAACCAGAAAGCCCTGAGTTCTAAGAACACAGCAGCTGCCAAGGACTACCCAAGAAGAGCGCAAAAGTACCACAACATGCCTGCCTCCACAGCTTTTTCCTTGGGGACATCCCTAATTCCGGGCTGATGTGCCTTCCTCGTCTTAGGGTTGGGGTTAGGCCTAGGGCTAGGATTTTTAAAATCAGGAAGCCCAGACCTCCAGGCACACTGCAGCTGTCAAAGGCATCCAGAAAGGAGTGCAAAAGTGCCACAACATGGCAGCTTTCACAGCTTTTTCCTTAGGAAGACCCTACTACCCGGCTGATTTACCTTCCTAGGCTTACTGTTAGGCTTAGGCCTAGGACTTTGAAAACCAGGAAGCCCTGGGCTCCAGGCACACTGCAGCTGTCCAAGGCATTCCAAGGGGAGCGCAAAAGTGACACAACTTGGCTGCCTCCAGTGCTATTTCCATGAGACCATCCCCAACCATAGGCTGATTTTCCTTCCTAGGCTTAGGGTTTGAGTTACGCCTAGGGTTAGTGTTCTTTTAACCAGAAAGCCCTGAGTTCCAAGAACACAGCAACTGCCAAGGACTACCCAAGAAGAGCGCAAAAGTACCACAACATGCCTGCCTCCACAGCTTTTTCCTTGGGGACATCCCTAATTCCGGCCTGATTTGCCTTTCTCGTCTTAGGGTTGGGGTTAGGCCTAGGGCTAGGATTTTTAAAATCAGAAAGCCCAGACCTCCAGGCACACTGGAGCTGTCAAAGGCATCCAAAAAGGAGTGCAAAAGTGCCACAACATGGCAGCTTTCACAGCTTTTTCCTTAGGAAGAACCCTACTACCCGGCTGATTTACCTTCCTAGGCTTACTGTTAGGCTTAGGCCTAGGACTTTGAAAACCAGGAAGCCCTGTGCTCCAGGCACACTGCAGCTGTCAAAGGCATCCCAAGGGGAGTGCAAAAGTGACACAACTTGGCTGCCTCCACTGCTATTTCCATGAGACCATCCCCAACCATAGGCTGATTTTCCTTCCTAGGCTTAGGGTTTGAGTTAGGCCTAGGGTTAGTGTTCTTTTAACCAGAAAGCCCTGAGTTCCAAGAACACAGCAGCTGCCAAGGACTACCCAAGAAGAGCGCAAAAGTACCACAACATGCCTGCCTCCACAGCTTTTTCCTTGGGGACATCCCTAATTCCGGGCTGATTTGCCTTTCTCGTCTTAGGGTTGGGGTTAGGCCTAGGGTTAAAATTGTTAAAATCAGGAAGCCCAGACCTCCAGGCACACTGGAGCTGTCAAAGGCATCCAGAAAGGAGTGCAAAAGTGCCACAACATGGCAGCTTTCACAGCTTTTTCCTTACGAAGAACCCTACTACCCGGCTGATTTACCTTCCTAGGCTTACTGTTAGGCTTAGGCCTAGGACTTTGAAAACCAGGAAGCCCTGTGCTCCAGGCACACTGCAGCTGTCAAAGGCATGCCAAGGGGAGTGCAAAAGTGACACAACTTGGCTGCCTCCACTGCTATTTCCATGAGACCATCCCCAACCATAGGCTGATTTTCCTTCCTAGGCTTAGGGTTTGAGTTAGGCCTAGGGTTAGTGTTCTTTTAACCAGAAAGCCCTGAGTTCCAAGAACACAGCAGCTGCCAAGGACTACCCAAGAAGAGCGCAAAAGTACCACAACATGCCTGCCTCCACAGCTTTTTCCTTGGGGACATCCCTAATTCCGGCCTGATTTGCCTTTCTCGTCTTAGGGTTGGGGTTAGGCCTAGGGCTAGGATTTTTAAAATCAGAAAGCCCAGACCTCCAGGCACACTGGAGCTGTCAAAGGCATCCAGAAAGGAGTGCAAAAGTGCCACAACATGGCAGCTTTCACAGCTTTTTCCTTAGGAAGACCCTACTACCCAGCTGATTTACCTTCCTAGGCTTACTGTTAGGCTTAGGCCTAGGACTTTGAAAACCAGGAAGCCCTGTGCTCCAGGCACACTGCAGCTGTCCAAGGCATGCCAAGGGGAGCGCAAAAGTGACACAACTTGGCTGCCTCCAGTGCTATTCCATGAGACCATCCCCAACCATAGGCTGATTTTCCTTCCTAGGCTTAGGGTTTGAGTTACGCCTAGGGTTAGTGTTCTTTTAACCAGAAAGCCCTGAGTTCCAAGAACACAGCAACTGCCAAGGACTACCCAAGAAGAGCGCAAAAGTACCACAACATGCCTGCCTCCACAGCTTTTTCCTTGGGGACATCCCTAATTCCGGCCTGATTTGCCTTTCTCGTCTTAGGGTTGGGGTTAGGCCTAGGGCTAGGATTTTTAAAATCAGAAAGCCAAGACCTCCAGGCACACTGGAGCTGTCAAAGGCATCCAAAAAGGAGTGCAAAAGTGCCACAACATGGCAGCTTTCACAGCTTTTTCCTTAGGAAGAACCCTACTACCCGGCTGATTTACCTTCCTAGGCTTACTGTTAGGCTTAGGCCTAGGACTTTGAAAACCAGGAAGCCCTGTGCTCCAGGCACACTGCAGCTGTCAAAGGCATGCCAAGGGGAGTGCAAAAGTGACACAACTTGGCTGCCTCCACTGCTATTTCCATGAGACCATCCCCAACCATAGGCTGATTTTCCTTCCTAGGCTTAGGGTTTGAGTTAGGCCTAGGGTTAGTGTTCTTTTAACCAGAAAGCCCTGAGTTCCAAGAACACAGCAGCTGCCAAGGACTACCCAAGAAGAGCGCAAAAGTACCACAACATGCCTGCCTCCACTGCTTTTTCCTTGGGGACATCCCTAATTCTGGGCTGATTTGCCTTTCTCGTCTTAGGGTTGGGGTTAGGCCTAGGGCTAGGATTTTTAAAATCAGAAAGCCCAGACCTCCAGGCACACTGGAGCTGTCAAAGGCATCCAGAAAGGAGTGCAAAAGTGCCACAACATGGCAGCTTTCACAGCTTTTTCCTTAGGAAGAACCCTACTACCCGGCTGATTTACCTTCCTAGGCTTACTGTTAGGCTTAGGCCTAGGACTTTGAAAACCAGGAAGCCCTGTGCTCCAGGCACACTGCAGCTGTCAAAGGCATGCCAAGGGGAGTGCAAAAGTGACACAACTTGGCTGCCTCCACTGCTATTTCCATGAGACCATCCCCAACCATAGGCTGATTTTCCTTCCTAGGCTTAGGGTTTGAGTTAGGCCTAGGGTTAGTGTTCTTTTAACCAGAAAGCCCTGAGTTCCAAGAACACAGCAGCTGCCAAGGACTACCCAAGAAGAGCGCAAAAGTACCACAACATGCCTGCCTCCACTGCTTTTTCCTTGGGGACATCCCTAATTCTGGGCTGATTTGCTTTTCTCGTCTTAGGGTTGGGGTTAGGCCTAGGGCTAGGATTGTTAAAATCAGGAAGCCCAGACCTCCAGGCACACTGGAGCTGTCAAAGGCATCCAGAAAGGAGTGCAAAAGTGCCACAACATGGCAGCTTTCACAGCTTTTTCCTTAGGAAGAACCCTACTACCCGGCTGATTTACCTTCCTAGGCTTACTGTTAGGCTTAGGCCTAGGACTTTGAAAACCAGGAAGCCCTGTGCTCCAGGCACACTGCAGCTGTCAAAGGCATCCCAAGGGGAGTGCAAAAGTGACACAACTTGGCTGCCTCCACTGCTATTTCCATGAGACCATCCCCAACCATAGGCTGATTTTCCTTCCTAGGCTTAGGGTTTGAGTTAGGCCTAGGGTTAGTGTTCTTTTAACCAGAAAGCCCTGAGTTCCAAGAACACAGCAGCTGCCAAGGACTACCCAAGAAGAGCGCAAAAGTACCACAACATGCCTGCCTCCATAGCTTTTTCCTTGGGGACATCCCTAATTCCGGCCTGATTTGCCTTTCTCGTCTTAGGGTTGGGGTTAGGCCTAGGGCTAGGATTTTTAAAATCAGGAAGCCCAGACCTCCAGGCACACTGGAGCTGTCAAAGGCATCCAAAAAGGAGTGCAAAAGTGCCACAACATGGCAGCTTTCACAGCTTTTTCCTTAGGAAGACCCTACTACCCAGCTGATTTACCTTCCTAGGCTTACTGTTAGACTTAGGCCTAGGACTTTGAAAACCAGGAAGCCCTGTGCTCCAGGCACACTGCAGCTGTCCAAGGCATCCCGAGGGGAGCGCAAAAGTGACACAACTTGGCTGCCTCCACTGCTATTTCCATGAGATCATCCCCAACCATAGGCTGATTTTCCTTCCTAGGCTTAGGGTTTGAGTTAGGCCTAGGGTTAGTGTTCTTTTAACCAGAAAGCCCTGAGTTCCAAGAACACAGCAGCTGCCAAGGACTACCCAAGAAGAGCGCAAAAGTCCCACAACATGCCTGCCTCCACAGCTTTTTCCTTGGGGACATCCCTAATTCTGGGCTGATTTGCCTTTCTCGTCTTAGGGTTGGGGTTAGGCCTAGGGCTAGGATTTTTAAAATCAGGAAGCCCAGACCTCCAGGCACACTGCAGCTGTCAAAGGCATCCAGAAAGGAGTGCAAAAGTGCCACAACATGGCAGCTTTCACAGCTTTTTCCTTAGGAAGAACCCTCCTACCCGGCTGATTACCCTTCCTAGGCTTACTGTTAGGCTTAGGCCTAGGACTTTGAAAACCAGGAAGCCCTGTGCTCCAGGCACACTGCAGCTGTCCAAGGCATCCCAAGGGGAGCGCAAAAGTGACACAACTTGGCTGCCTCCACTGCTATTTCCATGAGACCATCCCCAACCATAGGCTGATTTTCCTTCCTAGGCGTAGGGTTTGAGTTACGCCTAGGGTTAGTGTGCTTTTAACCAGAAAGCCCTGAGTTCCAAGAACACAGCAGCTGCCAAGGACTACCCAAGAAGAGCGCAAAAGTACCACAACATGCCTGCCTCCACAGCTTTTTCCTTGGGGACATCCCTAATTCCGGCCTGATTTGCCTTTCTCGTCTTAGGGTTGGGGTTAGGCCTAGGGCTAGGATTTTTAAAATCAGGAAGCCCAGACCTCCAGGCACACTGCAGCTGTCAAAGGCATCCAGAAAGGAGTGCAAAAGTGCCACAACATGGCAGCTTTCACAGCTTTTTCCTTAGGAAGACCCTACTACCCGGCTGATTTACCTTCCTAGGCTTACTGTTAGGCTTAGGCCTAGGACTTTGAAAACCAGGAAGCCCTGTGCTCCAGGCACACTGCAGCTGTCCAAGGCATGCCAAGTGGAGCACAGAAGTGACACAACTTGGCTGCCTCCACTGCTATTTCCATGAGACCATCCCCAACCATAGGCTGATTTTCCTTCCTAGGCTTAGGGTTTGAGTTAGGCCTAGGTTTAGTGTTCTTTTAACCAGAAAGCCCTGAGTTCCAAGAACACAGCAGCTGCCAAGGACTACCCAAGAAGAGCGCAAAAGTACCACAACATGCCTGCCTCCACAGCTTTTTCCTTGGGGACATCCCTAATTCCGGCCTGATTTGCCTTTCTCGTCTTAGGGTTGGGGTTAGGCCTAGGGCTAGGATTTTTAAAATCAGGAAGCCCAGACCTCCAGGCACACTGGAGCTGTCAAAGGCATCCAGAAAGGAGTGCAAAAGTGCCACAACATGGCAGCTTTCACAGCTTTTTCCTTAGGAAGAACCCTCCTACCCGGCTGATTACCCTTCCTAGGCTTACTGTTAGGCTTAGGCCTAGGACTTTGAAAACCAGGAAGCCCTGTGCTCCAGGCACACTGCAGCTGTCCAAGGCATCCCAAGGGGAGCGCAAAAGTGACACAACTTGGCTGCCTCCACTGCTATTTCCATGAGACCATCCCCAACCATAGGCTGATTTTCCTTCCTAGGCGTAGGGTTTGAGTTACGCCTAGGGTTAGTGTGCTTTTAACCAGAAAGCCCTGAGTTCCAAGAACACAGCAGCTGCCAAGGACTACCCAAGAAGAGCGCAAAAGTACCACAACATGCCTGCCTCCACAGCTTTTTCCTTGGGGACATCCCTAATTCCGGCCTGATTTGCCTTTCTCGTCTTAGGGTTGGGGTTAGGCCTAGGGCTAGGATTTTTAAAATCAGGAAGCCCAGACCTCCAGGCACACTGCAGCTGTCAAAGGCATCCAGAAAGGAGTGCAAAAGTGCCACAACATGGCAGCTTTCACAGCTTTTTCCTTAGGAAGACCCTACTACCCGGCTGATTTACCTTCCTAGGCTTACTGTTAGGCTTAGGCCTAGGACTTTGAAAACCAGGAAGCCCTGGGCTCCAGGCACACTGCAGCTGTCCAAGGCATTCCAAGGGGAGCGCAAAAGTGACACAACTTGGCTGCCTCCACTGCTATTTCCATGAGACCATCCCCAACCATAGGCTGATTTTCCTTCCTAGGCTTAGGGTTTGAGTTAGGCCTAGGGTTAGTGTTCTTTTAACCAGAAAGCCCTGAGTTCCAAGAACACAGCAACTGCCAAGGACGACCCAAGAAGAGCGCAAAAGTACCACAACATGCCTGCCTCCACAGCTTTTTCCTTGGGGACATCCCTAATTCCGGCCTGATTTGCCTTTCTCGTCTTAGGGTTGGGGTTAGGCCTAGGGCTAGGATTTTTAAAATCAGAAAGCCCAGACCTCCAGGCACACTGGAGCTGTCAAAGGCATCCAAAAAGGAGTGCAAAAGTGCCACAACATGGCAGCTTTCACAGCTTTTTCCTTAGGAAGAACCCTACTACCCGGCTGATTTACCTTCCTAGGCTTACTGTTAGGCTTAGGCCTAGGACTTTGAAAACCAGGAAGCCCTGTGCTCCAGGCACACTGCAGCTGTCAAAGGCATCCCAAGGGGAGTGCAAAAGTGACACAACTTGGCTGCCTCCACTGCTATTTCCATGAGACCATCCCCAACCATAGGCTGATTTTCCTTCCTAGGCTTAGGGTTTGAGTTAGGCCTAGGGTTAGTGTTCTTTTAACCAGAAAGCCCTGAGTTCCAAGAACACAGCAGCTGCCAAGGACTACCCAAGAAGAGCGCAAAAGTACCACAACATGCCTGCCTCCACAGCTTTTTCCTTGGGGACATCCCTAATTCCGGGCTGATTTGCCTTTCTCGTCTTAGGGTTGGGGTTAGGCCTAGGGTTAAAATTGTTAAAATCAGGAAGCCCAGACCTCCAGGCACACTGGAGCTGTCAAAGGCATCCAGAAAGGAGTGCAAAAGTGCCACAACATGGCAGCTTTCACAGCTTTTTCCTTACGAAGAACCCTACTACCCGGCTGATTTACCTTCCTAGGCTTACTGTTAGGCTTAGGCCTAGGACTTTGAAAACCAGGAAGCCCTGTGCTCCAGGCACACTGCAGCTGTCAAAGGCATGCCAAGGGGAGTGCAAAAGTGACACAACTTGGCTGCCTCCACTGCTATTTCCATGAGACCATCCCCAACCATAGGCTGATTTTCCTTCCTAGGCTTAGGGTTTGAGTTAGGCCTAGGGTTAGTGTTCTTTTAACCAGAAAGCCCTGAGTTCCAAGAACACAGCAGCTGCCAAGGACTACCCAAGAAGAGCGCAAAAGTACCACAACATGCCTGCCTCCACAGCTTTTTCCTTGGGGACATCCCTAATTCCGGCCTGATTTGCCTTTCTCGTCTTAGGGTTGGGGTTAGGCCTAGGGCTAGGATTTTTAAAATCAGAAAGCCCAGACCTCCAGGCACACTGGAGCTGTCAAAGGCATCCAGAAAGGAGTGCAAAAGTGCCACAACATGGCAGCTTTCACAGCTTTTTCCTTAGGAAGACCCTACTACCCAGCTGATTTACCTTCCTAGGCTTACTGTTAGGCTTAGGCCTAGGACTTTGAAAACCAGGAAGCCCTGTGCTCCAGGCACACTGCAGCTGTCCAAGGCATGCCAAGGGGAGCGCAAAAGTGACACAACTTGGCTGCCTCCAGTGCTATTCCATGAGACCATCCCCAACCATAGGCTGATTTTCCTTCCTAGGCTTAGGGTTTGAGTTACGCCTAGGGTTAGTGTTCTTTTAACCAGAAAGCCCTGAGTTCCAAGAACACAGCAACTGCCAAGGACTACCCAAGAAGAGCGCAAAAGTACCACAACATGCCTGCCTCCACAGCTTTTTCCTTGGGGACATCCCTAATTCCGGCCTGATTTGCCTTTCTCGTCTTAGGGTTGGGGTTAGGCCTAGGGCTAGGATTTTTAAAATCAGAAAGCCAAGACCTCCAGGCACACTGGAGCTGTCAAAGGCATCCAAAAAGGAGTGCAAAAGTGCCACAACATGGCAGCTTTCACAGCTTTTTCCTTAGGAAGAACCCTACTACCCGGCTGATTTACCTTCCTAGGCTTACTGTTAGGCTTAGGCCTAGGACTTTGAAAACCAGGAAGCCCTGTGCTCCAGGCACACTGCAGCTGTCAAAGGCATGCCAAGGGGAGTGCAAAAGTGACACAACTTGGCTGCCTCCACTGCTATTTCCATGAGACCATCCCCAACCATAGGCTGATTTTCCTTCCTAGGCTTAGGGTTTGAGTTAGGCCTAGGGTTAGTGTTCTTTTAACCAGAAAGCCCTGAGTTCCAAGAACACAGCAGCTGCCAAGGACTACCCAAGAAGAGCGCAAAAGTACCACAACATGCCTGCCTCCACTACTTTTTCCTTGGGGACATCCCTAATTCTGGGCTGATTTGCCTTTCTCGTCTTAGGGTTGGGGTTAGGCCTAGGGCTAGGATTTTTAAAATCAGAAAGCCCAGACCTCCAGGCACACTGGAGCTGTCAAAGGCATCCAGAAAGGAGTGCAAAAGTGCCACAACATGGCAGCTTTCACAGCTTTTTCCTTAGGAAGAACCCTACTACCCGGCTGATTTACCTTCCTAGGCTTACTGTTAGGCTTAGGCCTAGGACTTTGAAAACCAGGAAGCCCTGTGCTCCAGGCACACTGCAGCTGTCAAAGGCATGCCAAGGGGAGTGCAAAAGTGACACAACTTGGCTGCCTCCACTGCTATTTCCATGAGACCATCCCCAACCATAGGCTGATTTTCCTTCCTAGGCTTAGGGTTTGAGTTAGGCCTAGGGTTAGTGTTCTTTTAACCAGAAAGCCCTGAGTTCCAAGAACACAGCAGCTGCCAAGGACTACCCAAGAAGAGCGCAAAAGTACCACAACATGCCTGCCTCCACTGCTTTTTCCTTGGGGACATCCCTAATTCTGGGCTGATTTGCTTTTCTCGTCTTAGGGTTGGGGTTAGGCCTAGGGTTAAAATTGTTAAAATCAGGAAGCCCAGACCTCCAGGCACACTGGAGCTGTCAAAGGCATCCAGAAAGGAGTGCAAAAGTGCCACAACATGGCAGCTTTCACAGCTTTTTCCTTAGGAAGAACCCTACTACCCGGCTGATTTACCTTCCTAGGCTTACTGTTAGGCTTAGGCCTAGGACTTTGAAAACCAGGAAGCCCTGTGCTCCAGGCACACTGCAGCTGTCAAAGGCATCCCAAGGGGAGTGCAAAAGTGACACAACTTGGCTGCCTCCACTGCTATTTCCATGAGACCATCCCCAACCATAGGCTGATTTTCCTTCCTAGGCTTAGGGTTTGAGTTAGGCCTAGGGTTAGTGTTCTTTTAACCAGAAAGCCCTGAGTTCCAAGAACACAGCAGCTGCCAAGGACTACCCAAGAAGAGCGCAAAAGTACCACAACATGCCTGCCTCCATAGCTTTTTCCTTGGGGACATCCCTAATTCCGGCCTGATTTGCCTTTCTCGTCTTAGGGTTGGGGTTAGGCCTAGGGCTAGGATTTTTAAAATCAGGAAGCCCAGACCTCCAGGCACACTGGAGCTGTCAAAGGCATCCAAAAAGGAGTGCAAAAGTGCCACAACATGGCAGCTTTCACAGCTTTTTCCTTAGGAAGACCCTACTACCCAGCTGATTTACCTTCCTAGGCTTACTGTTAGACTTAGGCCTAGGACTTTGAAAACCAGGAAGCCCTGTGCTCCAGGCACACTGCAGCTGTCCAAGGCATCCCGAGGGGAGCGCAAAAGTGACACAACTTGGCTGCCTCCACTGCTATTTCCATGAGATCATCCCCAACCATAGGCTGATTTTCCTTCCTAGGCTTAGGGTTTGAGTTACGCCTAGGGTTAGTGTTCTTTTAACCAGAAAGCCCTGAGTTCCAAGAACACAGCAGCTGCCAAGGACTACCCAAGAAGAGCGCAAAAGTCCCACAACATGCCTGCCTCCACAGCTTTTTCCTTGGGGACATCCCTAATTCTGGGCTGATTTGCCTTTCTCGTCTTAGGGTTGGGGTTAGGCCTAGGGCTAGGATTTTTAAAATCAGGAAGCCCAGACCTCCAGGCACACTGCAGCTGTCAAAGGCATCCAGAAAGGAGTGCAAAAGTGCCACAACATGGCAGCTTTCACAGCTTTTTCCTTAGGAAGACCCTACTACCCAGCTGATTTACCTTCCTAGGCTTACTGTTAGGCTTAGGCCTAGGACTTTGAAAACCAGGAAGCCCTGTGCTCCAGGCACACTGCAGCTGTCCAAGGCATGCCAAGTGGAGCACAGAAGTGACACAACTTGGCTGCCTCCACTGCTATTTCCATGAGACCATCCCCAACCATAGGCTGATTTTCCTTCCTAGGCTTAGGGTTTGAGTTAGGCCTAGGTTTAGTGTTCTTTTAACCAGAAAGCCCTGAGTTCCAAGAACACAGCAGCTGCCAAGGACTACCCAAGAAGAGCGCAAAAGTACCACAACATGCCTGCCTCCACAGCTTTTTCCTTGGGGACATCCCTAATTCCGGCCTGATTTGCCTTTCTCGTCTTAGGGTTGGGGTTAGGCCTAGGGCTAGGATTTTTAAAATCAGAAAGCCCAGACCTCCAGGCACACTGGAGCTGTCAAAGGCATCCAGAAAGGAGTGCAAAAGTGCCACAACATGGCAGCTTTCACAGCTTTTTCCTTAGGAAGAACCCTCCTACCCGGCTGATTACCCTTCCTAGGCTTACTGTTAGGCTTAGGCCTAGGACTTTGAAAACCAGGAAGCCCTGTGCTCCAGGCACACTGCAGCTGTCCAAGGCATCCCAAGGGGAGCGCAAAAGTGACACAACTTGGCTGCCTCCACTGCTATTTCCATGAGACCATCCCCAACCATAGGCTGATTTTCCTTCCTAGGCGTAGGGTTTGAGTTACGCCTAGGGTTAGTGTGCTTTTAACCAGAAAGCCCTGAGTTCCAAGAACACAGCAGCTGCCAAGGACTACCCAAGAAGAGCGCAAAAGTACCACAACATGCCTGCCTCCACAGCTTTTTCCTTGGGGACATCCCTAATTCCGGGCTGATGTGCCTTTCTCGTCTTAGGGTTGGGGTTAGGCCTAGGGCTAGGATTTTTAAAATCAGGAAGCCCAGACCTCCAGGCACACTGCAGCTGTCAAAGGCATCCAGAAAGGAGTGCAAAAGTGCCACAACATGGCAGCTTTCACAGCTTTTTCCTTAGGAAGACCCTACTACCCGGCTGATTTACCTTCCTAGGCTTACTGTTAGGCTTAGGCCTAGGACTTTGAAAACCAGGAAGCCCTGGGCTCCAGGCACACTGCAGCTGTCCAAGGCATTCCAAGGGGAGCGCAAAAGTGACACAACTTGGCTGCCTCCACTGCTATTTCCATGAGACCATCCCCAACCATAGGCTGATTTTCCTTCCTAGGCTTAGGGTTTGAGTTACGCCTAGGGTTAGTGTTCTTTTAACCAGAAAGCCCTGAGTTCCAAGAACACAGCAACTGCCAAGGACGACCCAAGAAGAGCGCAAAAGTACCACAACATGCCTGCCTCCACAGCTTTTTCCTTGGGGACATCCCTAATTCCGGCCTGATTTGCCTTTCTCGTCTTAGGGTTGGGGTTAGGCCTAGGGCTAGGATTTTTAAAATCAGAAAGCCCAGACCTCCAGGCACACTGGAGCTGTCAAAGGCATCCAAAAAGGAGTGCAAAAGTGCCACAACATGGCAGCTTTCACAGCTTTTTCCTTAGGAAGAACCCTACTACCCGGCTGATTTACCTTCCTAGGCTTACTGTTAGGCTTAGGCCTAGGACTTTGAAAACCAGGAAGCCCTGTGCTCCAGGCACACTGCAGCTGTCAAAGGCATGCCAAGGGGAGTGCAAAAGTGACACAACTTGGCTGCCTCCACTGCTATTTCCATGAGACCATCCCCAACCATAGGCTGATTTTCCTTCCTAGGCTTAGGGTTTGAGTTAGGCCTAGGGTTAGTGTTCTTTTAACCAGAAAGCCCTGAGTTCCAAGAACACAGCAGCTGCCAAGGACTACCCAAGAAGAGCGCAAAAGTACCACAACATGCCTGCCTCCACAGCTTTTTCCTTGGGGATATCCCTAATTCCGGGCTGATGTGCCTTTCTCGTCTTAGGGTTGGGGTTAGGCCTAGGGCTAGGATTTTTAAAATCAGGAAGCCCAGACCTCCAGGCACACTGCAGCTGTCAAAGGCATCCAAAAAGGAGTGCAAAAGTGCCACAACATGGCAGCTTTCACAGCTTTTTCCTTAGGAAGACCCTACTACCCGGCTGATTTACCTTCCTAGGCTTACTGTTAGGCTTAGGCCTAGGACTTTGAAAACCAGGAAGCCCTGGGCTCCAGGCACACTGCAGCTGTCCAAGGCATTCCAAGGGGAGCGCAAAAGTGACACAACTTGGCTGCCTCCAGTGCTATTTCCATGAGACCATCCCCAACCATAGGCTGATTTTCCTTCCTAGGCTTAGGGTTTGAGTTAGGCCTAGGGTTAGTGTTCTTTTAACCAGAAAGCCCTGAGTTCCAAGAACACAGCAACTGCCAAGGACTACCCAAGAAGAGCGCAAAAGTACCACAACATGCCTGCCTCCACAGCTTTTTCCTTGGGGACATCCCTAATTCCGGCCTGATTTGCCTTTCTCGTCTTAGGGTTGGGGTTAGGCCTAGGGCTAGGATTTTTAAAATCAGAAAGCCCAGACCTCCAGGCACACTGGAGCTGTCAAAGGCATCCAGAAAGGAGTGCAAAAGTGCCACAACATGGCAGCTTTCACAGCTTTTTCCTTAGGAAGAACCCTACTACCCGGCTGATTTACCTTCCTAGGCTTACTGTTAGGCTTAGGCCTAGGACTTTGAAAACCAGGAAGCCCTGTGCTCCAGGCACACTGCAGCTGTCAAAGGCATGCCAAGGGGAGTGCAAAAGTGACACAACTTGGCTGCCTCCACTGCTATTTCCATGAGACCATCCCCAACCATAGGCTGATTTTCCTTCCTAGGCTTAGGGTTTGAGTTAGGCCTAGGGTTAGTGTTCTTTTAACCAGAAAGCCCTGAGTTCCAAGAACACAGCAGCTGCCAAGGACTACCCAAGAAGAGCGCAAAAGTACCACAACATGCCTGCCTCCACTGCTTTTTCCTTGGGGACATCCCTAATTCTGGGCTGATTTGCTTTTCTCGTCTTAGGGTTGGGGTTAGGCCTAGGGCTAGGATTGTTAAAATCAGGAAGCCCAGACCTCCAGGCACACTGGAGCTGTCAAAGGCATCCAGAAAGGAGTGCAAAAGTGCCACAACATGGCAGCTTTCACAGCTTTTTCCTTAGGAAGAACCCTACTACCCGGCTGATTTACCTTCCTAGGCTTACTGTTAGGCTTAGGCCTAGGACTTTGAAAACCAGGAAGCCCTGTGCTCCAGGCACACTGCAGCTGTCAAAGGCATCCCAAGGGGAGTGCAAAAGTGACACAACTTGGCTGCCTCCACTGCTATTTCCATGAGACCATCCCCAACCATAGGCTGATTTTCCTTCCTAGGCTTAGGGTTTGAGTTAGGCCTAGGGTTAGTGTTCTTTTAACCAGAAAGCCCTGAGTTCCAAGAACACAGCAGCTGCCAAGGACTACCCAAGAAGAGCGCAAAAGTACCACAACATGCCTGCCTCCATAGCTTTTTCCTTGGGGACATCCCTAATTCCGGCCTGATTTGCCTTTCTCGTCTTAGGGTTGGGGTTAGGCCTAGGGCTAGGATTTTTAAAATCAGGAAGCCCAGACCTCCAGGCACACTGGAGCTGTCAAAGGCATCCAAAAAGGAGTGCAAAAGTGCCACAACATGGCAGCTTTCACAGCTTTTTCCTTAGGAAGACCCTACTACCCAGCTGATTTACCTTCCTAGGCTTACTGTTAGACTTAGGCCTAGGACTTTGAAAACCAGGAAGCCCTGTGCTCCAGGCACACTGCAGCTGTCCAAGGCATCCCGAGGGGAGCGCAAAAGTGACACAACTTGGCTGCCTCCACTGCTATTTCCATGAGATCATCCCCAACCATAGGCTGATTTTCCTTCCTAGGCTTAGGGTTTGAGTTACGCCTAGGGTTAGTGTTCTTTTAACCAGAAAGCCCTGAGTTCCAAGAACACAGCAGCTGCCAAGGACTACCCAAGAAGAGCGCAAAAGTCCCACAACATGCCTGCCTCCACAGCTTTTTCCTTGGGGACATCCCTAATTCTGGGCTGATTTGCCTTTCTCGTCTTAGGGTTGGGGTTAGGCCTAGGGCTAGGATTTTTAAAATCAGGAAGCCCAGACCTCCAGGCACACTGCAGCTGTCAAAGGCATCCAGAAAGGAGTGCAAAAGTGCCACAACATGGCAGCTTTCACAGCTTTTTCCTTAGGAAGACCCTACTACCCAGCTGATTTACCTTCCTAGGCTTACTGTTAGGCTTAGGCCTAGGACTTTGAAAACCAGGAAGCCCTGTGCTCCAGGCACACTGCAGCTGTCCAAGGCATGCCAAGTGGAGCACAGAAGTGACACAACTTGGCTGCCTCCACTGCTATTTCCATGAGACCATCCCCAACCATAGGCTGATTTTCCTTCCTAGGCTTAGGGTTTGAGTTAGGCCTAGGTTTAGTGTTCTTTTAACCAGAAAGCCCTGAGTTCCAAGAACACAGCAGCTGCCAAGGACTACCCAAGAAGAGCGCAAAAGTACCACAACATGCCTGCCTCCACAGCTTTTTCCTTGGGGACATCCCTAATTCCGGCCTGATTTGCCTTTCTCGTCTTAGGGTTGGGGTTAGGCCTAGGGCTAGGATTTTTAAAATCAGGAAGCCCAGACCTCCAGGCACACTGGAGCTGTCAAAGGCATCCAGAAAGGAGTGCAAAAGTGCCACAACATGGCAGCTTTCACAGCTTTTTCCTTAGGAAGAACCCTCCTACCCGGCTGATTACCCTTCCTAGGCTTACTGTTAGGCTTAGGCCTAGGACTTTGAAAACCAGGAAGCCCTGTGCTCCAGGCACACTGCAGCTGTCCAAGGCATCCCAAGGGGAGCGCAAAAGTGACACAACTTGGCTGCCTCCACTGCTATTTCCATGAGACCATCCCCAACCATAGGCTGATTTTCCTTCCTAGGCGTAGGGTTTGAGTTACGCCTAGGGTTAGTGTGCTTTTAACCAGAAAGCCCTGAGTTCCAAGAACACAGCAACTGCCAAGGACTACCCAAGAAGAGCGCAAAAGTACCACAACATGCCTGCCTCCACAGCTTTTTCCTTGGGGACATCCCTAATTCCGGGCTGATGTGCCTTTCTCGTCTTAGGGTTGGGGTTAGGCCTAGGGCTAGGATTTTTAAAATCAGGAAGCCCAGACCTCCAGGCACACTGCAGCTGTCAAAGGCATCCAAAAAGGAGTGCAAAAGTGCCACAACATGGCAGCTTTCACAGCTTTTTCCTTAGGAAGACCCTACTACCCGGCTGATTTACCTTCCTAGGCTTACTGTTAGGCTTAGGCCTAGGACTTTGAAAACCAGGAAGCCCTGGGCTCCAGGCACACTGCAGCTGTCCAAGGCATTCCAAGGGGAGCGCAAAAGTGACACAACTTGGCTGCCTCCACTGCTATTTCCATGAGACCATCCCCAACCATAGGCTGATTTTCCTTCCTAGGCTTAGGGTTTGAGTTACGCCTAGGGTTAGTGTTCTTTTAACCAGAAAGCCCTGAGTTCCAAGAACACAGCAACTGCCAAGGACGACCCAAGAAGAGCGCAAAAGTACCACAACATGCCTGCCTCCACAGCTTTTTCCTTGGGGACATCCCTAATTCCGGCCTGATTTGCCTTTCTCGTCTTAGGGTTGGGGTTAGGCCTAGGGCTAGGATTTTTAAAATCAGAAAGCCCAGACCTCCAGGCACACTGGAGCTGTCAAAGGCATCCAAAAAGGAGTGCAAAAGTGCCACAACATGGCAGCTTTCACAGCTTTTTCCTTAGGAAGAACCCTACTACCCGGCTGATTTACCTTCCTAGGCTTACTGTTAGGCTTAGGCCTAGGACTTTGAAAACCAGGAAGCCCTGTGCTCCAGGCACACTGCAGCTGTCAAAGGCATGCCAAGGGGAGTGCAAAAGTGACACAACTTGGCTGCCTCCACTGCTATTTCCATGAGACCATCCCCAACCATAGGCTGATTTTCCTTCCTAGGCTTAGGGTTTGAGTTAGGCCTAGGGTTAGTGTTCTTTTAACCAGAAAGCCCTGAGTTCCAAGAACACAGCAGCTGCCAAGGACTACCCAAGAAGAGCGCAAAAGTACCACAACATGCCTGCCTCCACAGCTTTTTCCTTGGGGATATCCCTAATTCCGGGCTGATGTGCCTTTCTCGTCTTAGGGTTGGGGTTAGGCCTAGGGCTAGGATTTTTAAAATCAGGAAGCCCAGACCTCCAGGCACACTGCAGCTGTCAAAGGCATCCAAAAAGGAGTGCAAAAGTGCCACAACATGGCAGCTTTCACAGCTTTTTCCTTAGGAAGACCCTACTACCCGGCTGATTTACCTTCCTAGGCTTACTGTTAGGCTTAGGCCTAGGACTTTGAAAACCAGGAAGCCCTGGGCTCCAGGCACACTGCAGCTGTCCAAGGCATTCCAAGGGGAGCGCAAAAGTGACACAACTTGGCTGCCTCCAGTGCTATTTCCATGAGACCATCCCCAACCATAGGCTGATTTTCCTTCCTAGGCTTAGGGTTTGAGTTAGGCCTAGGGTTAGTGTTCTTTTAACCAGAAAGCCCTGAGTTCCAAGAACACAGCAACTGCCAAGGACTACCCAAGAAGAGCGCAAAAGTACCACAACATGCCTGCCTCCACAGCTTTTTCCTTGGGGACATCCCTAATTCCGGCCTGATTTGCCTTTCTCGTCTTAGGGTTGGGGTTAGGCCTAGGGCTAGGATTTTTAAAATCAGAAAGCCCAGACCTCCAGGCACACTGGAGCGGTCAAAGGCATCCAAAAAAGGAGTGCAAAAGTGCCACAACATGGCAGCTTTCACAGCTTTTTCCTTAGGAAGAACCCTACTACCCGGCTGATTTACCTTCCTAGGCTTACTGTTAGGCTTAGGCCTAGGACTTTGAAAACCAGGAAGCCCTGTGCTCCAGGCACACTGCAGCTGTCAAAGGCATGCCAAGGGGAGTGCAAAAGTGACACAACTTGGCTGCCTCCACTGCTATTTCCATGAGACCATCCCCAACCATAGGCTGATTTTCCTTCCTAGGCTTAGGGTTTGAGTTAGGCCTAGGGTTAGTGTTCTTTTAATCAGAAAGCCCTGAGTTCCAAGAACAGAGCAGCTGCCAAGGACTACCCAAGAAGAGCGCAAAAGTACCACAACATGCCTGCCTCCACTGCTTTTTTCTTGGGGACATCCCTAATTCCGGGCTGATTTGCCTTTCTCGTCTTAGGGTTGGGGTTAGGCCTAGGGTTAAAATTGTTAAAATCAGGAAGCCCAGACCTCCAGGCACACTGGAGCTGTCAAAGACATCCAGAAAGGAGTGCAAAAGTGCCACAACATGGCAGCTTTCACAGCTTTTTCCTTAGGAAGAACCCTACTACCCGGCTGATTTACCTTCCTAGGCTTACTGTTAGGCTTAGGCCTAGGACTTTGAAAACCAGGAAGCCCTGTGCTCCAGGCACACTGCAGCTGTCCAAGGCATCCCGAGGGGAGCGCAAAAGTGACACAACTTGGCTGCCTCCACTGCTATTTCCATGAGATCATCCCCAACCATAGGCTGATTTTCCTTCCTAGGCTTAGGGTTTGAGTTACGCCTAGGGTTAGTGTTCTTTTAACCAGAAAGCCCTGAGTTCCAAGAACACAGCAGCTGCCAAGGACTACCCAAGAAGAGCGCAAAAGTCCCACAACATGCCTGCCTCCACAGCTTTTTCCTTGGGGACATCCCTAATTCTGGGCTGATTTGCCTTTCTCGTCTTAGGGTTGGGGTTAGGCCTAGGGCTAGGATTTTTAAAATCAGGAAGCCCAGACCTCCAGGCACACTCGAGCTGTCAAAGGCATCCAAAAAGGAGTGCAAAAGTGCCACAACATGGCAGCTTTCACAGCTTTTTCCTTACGAAGAACCCTCCTACCCGGCTGATTTACCTTCCTACGGTTACTGTTAGGCTTAGGCCTAGGACTTTGAAAACCAGGAAGCCCTGTGCTCCAGGCACACTGCAGCTGTCCAAGGCATCCCAAGGGGAGCGCAAAAGTGACACAACTTGGCTGCCTCCACTGCTCTTTCCATGAGACCATCCCCAACCATAGGCTTAGATTCCTTCCTAGCGTTGAGGTTTGAGTTACGCCTAGGGTTAGTGTTCTTTTAACCAGAAAGCCCTGAGTTCCAAGAACACAGCAGCTGCCAAGGACTACCCAAGAGGAGCTCAAAAGTACCACAACATGCCTGCCTCCACAGCTTTTTCCTTGGGGACATCCCTAATTCTGGGCTGATTTGCCTTTCTCGTCTTAGGGTTGGGGTTAGGCCTAGGGCTAGGATTTTTAAAATCAGGAAGCCCAGACCTCCAGGCACACTGCAGCTGTCAAAGGCATCCAGAAAGGAGTGCAAAAGTGCCACAACATGGCAGCTTTCACAGCTTTTTCCTTAGGAAGACCCTACTACCCAGCTGATTTACCTTCCTAGGCTTACTGTTAGGCTTAGGCCTAGGACTTTGAAAACCAGGAAGCCCTGTGCTCCAGGCACACTGCAGCTGTCCAAGGCATGCCAAGTGGTGCGCAAAAGTGACACAACTTGGCTGCCTCCACTGCTATTTCCATGAGACCATCCCCAACCATAGGCTGATTTTCCTTCCTAGGCTTAGGGTTTGAGTTAGGCCTAGGTTTAGTGTTCTTTTAACCAGAAAGCCCTGAGTTCCAAGAACACAGCAGCTGCCAAGGACTACCCAAGAAGAGCGCAAAAGTACCACAACATGCCTGCCTCCATAGCTTTTTCCTTGGGGACATCCCTAATTCCGGGCTGATTTGCCTTTCTCGTCTTAGGGTTGGGGTTAGGCCTAGGGCTAGGATTTTTAAAATCAGAAAGCCCAGACCTCCAGGCACACTGCAGCTGTCAAAGGCATCCAGAAAGGAGTGCAAAAGTGCCACAACATGGCAGCTTTCACAGCTTTTTCCTTAGGAAGAACCCTACTACCCGGCTGATTTACCTTCCTAGGCTTACTGTTAGGCTTAGGCCTAGGACTTTGAAAACCAGGAAGCCCTGTGCTCCAGGCACACTGCAGCGGTCCAAGGCATCCCAAGGGGAGCGCAAAAGTGACACAACTTGGCTGCCTCCACTGCTATTTCCATGAGACCATCCCCAACCATAGGCTGATTTTCCTTCCTAGGCGTAGGGTTTGAGTTACGCCTAGGGTTAGTGTTCTTTTAACCAGAAAGCCCTGAGTTCCAAGAACACAGCAACTGCCAAGGACTACCCAAGAAGAGCGCAAAAGTACCACAACATGCCTGCCTCCACAGCTTTTTCCTTGGGGACATCCCTAATTCCGGCCTGATTTGCGTTTCTCGTCTTAGGGTTGGGGTTAGGCCTAGGGCTAGGATTTTTAAAATCAGAAAGCCCAGACCTCCAGGCACACTGGAGCTGTCAAAGGCATCCAGAAAGGAGTGCAAAAGTGCCACAACATGGCAGCTTTCACAGCTTTTTCCTTAGGAAGACCCCTACTACCCGGCTGATTTACCTTCCTAGGCTTACTGTTAGGCTTAGGCCTAGGACTTTGAAAACCAGGAAGCCCTGTGCTCCAGGCACACTGCAGCTGTCCAAGGCATCCCGAGGGGAGCGCAAAAGTGACACAACTTGGCTGCCTCCACTGCTATTTCCATGAGATCATCCCCAACCATAGGCTGATTTTCCTTCCTAGGCTTAGGGTTTGAGTTACGCCTAGGGTTAGTGTTCTTTTAACCAGAAAGCCCTGAGTTCCAAGAACACAGCAGCTGCCAAGGACTACCCAAGAAGAGCGCAAAAGTACCACAACATGCCTGCCTCCACAACTTTTTCCTTGGGGACATCCCTAATTCCTGGCTGATTTGCCTTTCTCGTCTTAGGGTTGGGGTTAGGCCTAGGGCTAGGATTTTTAAAATCAGGAAGCCCAGACCTCCAGGCACACTGGAGCTGTCAAAGGCATCCAGAAAGGAGTGCAAAAGTGCCACAACATGGCAGCTTTCACAGCTTTTTCCTTACGAAGAACCCTACTACCCGGCTGATTTACCTTCCTAGGCTTACTGTTAGGCTTAGGCCTAGGACTTGGAAAACCAGGAAGCCCTGTGCTCCAGGCACACTGCAGCTGTCAAAGGCATGCCAAGGGGAGTGCAAAAGTGACACAACTTGGCTGCCTCCACTGCTATTTCCATGAGACCATCCCCAACCATAGGCTGATTTTCCTTCCTAGGCTTAGGGTTTGAGTTAGGCCTAGGGTTAGTGTTCTTTTAACCAGAAAGCCCTGAGTTCCAAGAACACAGCAGCTGCCAAGGACTACCCAAGAAGAGCGCAAAAGTACCACAACATGCCTGCCTCCACAGCTTTTTCCTTGGGGACATCCCTAATTCTGGCCTGATTTGCCTTTCTCGTCTTAGGGTTGGGGTTAGGCCTAGGGTTAAAATTTTTAAAATCAGGAAGCCCAGACCTCCAGGCACACTGGAGCTGTCAAAGGCATCCAGAAAGGAGTGCAAAAGTGCCACAACATGGCAGCTTTCACAGCTTTTTCCTTAGGAAGAACCCTACTACCCGGCTGATTTACCTTCCTAGGCTTACTGTTAGGCTTAGGCCTAGGACTTTGAAAACCAGGAAGCCCTGTGCTCCAGGCACACTGCAGCTGTCCAAGGCATGCCAAGGGGAGTGCAAAAGTGACACAACTTGGCTGCCTCCACTGCTATTTCCATGAGACCATCCCCAACCATAGGCTGATTTTCCTTCCTAGGCTTAGGGTTTGAGTTAGGCCTAGGGTTAGTGTTCTTTTAACCAGAAAGCCCTGAGTTCCAAGAACACAGCAGCTGCCAAGGACTACCCAAGAAGAGCGCAAAAGTACCACAACATGCCTGCCTCCACAGCTTTTTCCTTGGGGACATCCCTAATTCCGGCCTGATTTGCCTTTCTCGTCTTAGGGTTGGGGTTAGGCCTAGGGCTAGGATTTTTAAAATCAGAAAGCCCAGACCTCCAGGCACACTGGAGCTGTCAAAGACATCCAGAAAGGAGTGCAAAAGTGCCACAACATGGCAGCTTTCACAGCTTTTTCCTTAGGAAGAACCCTACTACCCAGCTGATTTACCTTCCTAGGCTTACTGTTAGGCTTAGGCCTAGGACTTTGAAAACCAGGAAGCCCTGTGCTCCAGGCACACTGCAGCTGTCCAAGGCATCCCGAGGGGAGCGCAAAAGTGACACAACTTGGCTGCCTCCACTGCTATTTCCATGAGATCATCCCCAACCATAGGCTGATTTTCCTTCCTAGGCTTAGGGTTTGAGTTACGCCTAGGGTTAGTGTTCTTTTAACCAGAAAGCCCTGAGTTCCAAGAACACAGCAGCTGCCAAGGACTACCCAAGAAGAGCGCAAAAGTCCCACAACATGCCTGCCTCCACAGCTTTTTCCTTGGGGACATCCCTAATTCTGGGCTGATTTGCCTTTCTCGTCTTAGGGTTGGGGTTAGGCCTAGGGCTAGGATTTTTAAAATCAGGAAGCCCAGACCTCCAGGCACACTGGAGCTGTCAAAGGCATCCAAAAAGGAGTGCAAAAGTGCCACAACATGGCAGCTTTCACAGCTTTTTCCTTACGAAGAACCCAACTACCTGGCTGATTTACCTTCCTAGGCTTACTGTTAGGCTTAGGCCTAGGACTTGGAAAACCAGGAAGCCCTGTGCTCCAGGCACACTGCAGCTGTCAAAGGCATGCCAAGGGGAGTGCAAAAGTGACACAACTTGGCTGCCTCCACTGCTATTTCCATGAGACCATCCCCAACCATAGGCTGATTTTCCTTCCTAGGCTTAGGGTTTGAGTTACGCCTAGGGTTAGTGTGCTTTTAACCAGAAAGCCCTGAGTTCCAAGAACACAGCAGCTGCCAAGGACTACCCAAGAAGAGTGCAAAAGTACCACAACATGCCTGCCTCCACAGCTTTTTCCTTGGGGACATCCCTAATTCCGGCCTGATTTGCCTTTCTCGTCTTAGGGTTGGGGTTAGGCCTAGGGCTAGGATTTTTAAAATCAGGAAGCCCAGACCTCCAGGCACACTGGAGCTGTCAAAGGAATCCAGAAAGGAGTGCAAAAGTGCCACAACATGGCAGCTTTCACAGCTTTTTCCTTAGGAAGAACCCTACTACCCGGCTGATTTACCTTCCTAGGCTTACTGTTAGGCTTAGGCCTAGGACTTTGAAAACCAGGAAGCCCTGTGCTCCAGGCACACTGCAGCTGTCAAAGGCATGCCAAGGGGAGTGCAAAAGTGACACAACTTGGCTGCCTCCACTGCTATTTCCATGAGACCATCCCCAACCATAGGCTGATTTTCCTTCCTAGGCTTAGGGTTTGAGTTAGGCCTAGGGTTAGTGTTCTTTTAACCAGAAAGCCCTGAGTTCCAAGAACACAGCAGCTGCCAAGGACTACCCAAGAAGAGCGCAAAAGTACCACAACATGCCTGCCTCCACAGCTTTTTCCTTGGGGACATCCCTAATTCCGGGCTGATGTGCCTTTCTCGTCTTAGGGTTGGGGTTAGGCCTAGGGCTAGGATTTTTAAAATCAGGAAGCCCAGACCTCCAGGCACACTGGAGCTGTCAAAGGCATCCAAAAAGGAGTGCAAAAGTGCCACAACATGGCAGGTTTCACAGCTTTTTCCTTACGAATAACCCTCCTACCCGGCTGATTTACCTTCCTACGGTTATTGTTAGGCTTAGGCCTAGGACTTTGAAAACCAGGAAGTCCTGTGCTCCAGGCACACTGCAGCTGTCCAAGGCATGCCAAGGGGAGTGCAAAAGTGACACAACTTGGCTGCCTCCACTGCTCTTTCCATGAGACCATCCCCAACCATAGGCTGATTTTCCTTCCTAGTGTTGAGGTTTGAGTTACGCCTAGGGTTAGTGTTCTTTTAACCAGAAAGCCCTGAGTTCCAAGAACACAGCAGCTGCCAAGGACTACCCAAGAAGAGTGCAAAAGTACCACAACATGCCTGCCTCCACAGCTTTTTCCTTGGGGACATCCCTAATTCCGGCCTGATTTGCCTTTCTCGTCTTAGGGTTGGGGTTAGGCCTAGGGTTAAAATTTTTAAAATCAGGAAGCCCAGACCTCCAGGCACACTGGAGCTGTCAAAGGCATCCAGAAAGGAGTGCAAAAGTGCCACAACATGGCAGCTTTCACAGCTTTTTCCTTAGGAAGAACCCTACTACCCGGCTGATTTACCTTCCTAGGCTTACTGTTAGGCTTAGGCCTAGGACTTTGAAAACCAGGAAGCCCTGTGCTCCAGGCACACTGCAGCTGTCAAAGGCATGCCAAGGGGAGTGCAAAAGTGACACAACTTGGCTGCCTCCACTGCTATTTCCATGAGACCATCCCCAACCATAGGCTGATTTTCCTTCCTAGGCTTAGGGTTTGAGTTAGGCCTAGGGTTAGTGTTCTTTTAACCAGAAAGCCCTGAGTTCCAAGAACACAGCAGCTGCCAAGGACTACCCAAGAAGAGCGCAAAAGTACCACAACATGCCTGCCTCCACAGCTTTTTCCTTGGGGACATCCCTAATTTCGGCCTGATGTGCCTTTCTCGTCTTAGGGTTGGGGTTAGGCCTAGGGCTAGGATTTTTAAAATCAGGAAGCCCAGACCTCCAGGCACACTGGAGCTGTCAAAGGCATCCAAAAAGGAGTGCAAAAGTGCCACAACATGGCAGCTTTCACAGCTTTTTCCTTACGAAGAACCCTCCTACCCGGCTGATTTACCTTCCTACGGTTATTGTTAGGCTTAGGCCTAGGACTTTGAAAACCAGGAAGTCCTGTGCTCCAGGCACACTGCAGCTGTCCAAGGCATGCCAAGGGGAGTGCAAAAGTGACACAACTTGGCTGCCTCCACTGCTCTTTCCATGAGACCATCCCCAACCATAGGCTGATTTTCCTTCCTAGTGTTGATGTTTGAGTTACGCCTAGGGTTAGTGTTCTTTTAACCAGAAAGCCCTGAGTTCCAAGAACACAGCAGCTGCCAAGGACTACCCAAGAAGAGCGCAAAAGTCCCACAACATGCCTGCCTCCACAGCTTTTTCCTTGGGGACATCCCTAATTCTGGGCTGATTTGCCTTTCTCGTCTTAGGGTTGGGGTTAGGCCTAGGGCTAGGATTTTTAAAATCAGGAAGCCCAGACCTCCAGGCACACTGGAGCTGTCAAAGGCATCCAGAAAGGAGTGCAAAAGTGCCACAACATGGCAGCTTTCACAGCTTTTTCCTTACGAAGAACCCTACTACCTGGCTGATTTACCTTCCTAGGCTTACTGTTAGGCTTAGGCCTAGGACTTGGAAAACCAGGAAGCCCTGTGCTCCAGGCACACTGCAGCTGTCAAAGGCATGCCAAGGGGAGTGCAAAAGTGACACAACTTGGCTGCCTCCACTGCTATTTCCATGAGACCATCCCCAACCATAGGCTGATTTTCCTTCCTAGGCTTAGGGTTTGAGTTACGCCTAGGGTTAGTGTGCTTTTAACCAGAAAGCCCTGAGTTCCAAGAACACAGCAGCTGCCAAGGACTACCCAAGAAGAGTGCAAAAGTACCACAACATGCCTGCCTCCACAGCTTTTTCCTTGGGGACATCCCTAATTCCGGCCTGATTTGCCTTTCTCGTCTTAGGGTTGGGGTTAGGCCTAGGGCTAGGATTTTTAAAATCAGGAAGCCCAGACCTCCAGGCACACTGGAGCTGTCAAAGGAATCCAGAAAGGAGTGCAAAAGTGCCACAACATGGCAGCTTTCACAGCTTTTTCCTTAGGAAGAACCCTACTACCCGGCTGATTTACCTTCCTAGGCTTACTGTTAGGCTTAGGCCTAGGACTTTGAAAACCAGGAAGCCCTGTGCTCCAGGCATACTGGAGCTGTCAAAGGCATCCAAAAAGGAGTGCAAAAGTGCCACAACATGGCAGCTTTCACAGCTTTTTCCTTACGAAGAACCCTCCTACCCGGCTGATTTACCTTCCTACGGTTATTGTTAGGCTTAGGCCTAGGACTTTGAAAACCAGGAAGTCCTGTGCTCCAGGCACACTGCAGCTGTCCAAGGCATGCCAAGGGGAGTGCAAAAGTGACACAACTTGGCTGCCTCCACTGCTCTTTCCATGAGACCATCCCCAACCATAGGCTGATTTTCCTTCCTAGTGTTGAGGTTTGAGTTACGCCTAGGGTTAGTGTTCTTTTAACCAGAAAGCCCTGAGTTCCAAGAACACAGCAGCTGCCAAGGACTACCCAAGAAGAGTGCAAAAGTACCACAACATGCCTGCCTCCACAGCTTTTTCCTTGGGGACATCCCTAATTCCGGCCTGATTTGCCTTTCTCGTCTTAGGGTTGGGGTTAGGCCTAGGGCTAGGACTTTTAAAATCAGGAAGCCCAGACCTCCAGGCACACTGGAGCTGTCAAAGGCATCCAGAAAGGAGTGCAAAAGTGCCACAACATGGCAGCTTTCACAGCTTTTTCCTTAGGAAGAACCCTACTACCCGGCTGATTTAACTTCCTAGGCTTACTGTTAGGCTTAGGCCTAGGACTTTGAAAACCAGGAAGCCCTGTGCTCCAGGCACACTGCAGCTGTCAAAGGCATGCCAAGGGGAGTGCAAAAGTGACACAACTTGGCTGCCTCCACTGCTATTTCCATGAGACCATCCCCAACCATAGGCTGATTTTCCTTCCTAGGCTTAGGGTTTGAGTTAGGCCTAGGGTTAGTGTTCTTTTAACCAGAAAGCCCTGAGTTCCAAGAACACAGCAGCTGCCAAGGACTACCCAAGAAGAGCGCAAAAGTACCACAACATGCCTGCCTCCACAGCTTTTTCCTTGGGGACATCCCTAATTTCGGCCTGATGTGCCTTTCTCGTCTTAGGGTTGGGGTTAGGCCTAGGGCTAGGATTTTTAAAATCAGGAAGCCCAGACCTCCAGGCACACTGGAGCTGTCAAAGGCATCCAAAAAGGAGTGCAAAAGTGCCACAACATGGCAGCTTTCACAGCTTTTTCCTTACGAAGAACCCTCCTACCCGGCTGATTTACCTTCCTACGGTTATTGTTAGGCTTAGGCCTAGGACTTTGAAAACCAGGAAGTCCTGTGCTCCAGGCACACTGCAGCTGTCCAAGGCATGCCAAGGGGAGTGCAAAAGTGACACAACTTGGCTGCCTCCACTGCTCTTTCCATGAGACCATCCCCAACCATAGGCTGATTTTCCTTCCTAGTGTTGATGTTTGAGTTACGCCTAGGGTTAGTGTTCTTTTAACCAGAAAGCCCTGAGTTCCAAGAACACAGCAGCTGCCAAGGACTACCCAAGAGGAGCGCAAAAGTACCACAACATGCCTGCCTCCACTGCTTTTTCCTTGGGGACATCCCTAATTCCGGCCTGATTTGCCTTTCTCGTCTTAGGGTTGGGGTTAGGCCTAGGGCTAGGATTTTTAAAATCAGGAAGCCCAGACCTCCAGGCACACTGCAGCTGTCAAAGGCATCCAGAAAGGAGTGCAAAAGTGCCACAACATGGCAGCTTTCACAGCTTTTTCCTTAGGAAGACCCTATTACCCAGCTGATTTCCCTTCCAAGGCTTACTGTTAGGCTTAGGCCTAGGACTTTGAAAACCAGGAAGCCCTGTGCTCCAGGCACACTGCAGCTGTGCAAGGCATCCCAAGGGGAGCGCAAAAGTGACACAACTTGGCTGCCTCCACTGCTATTTCCATGAGACCATCCCCAACCATAGGCTGATTTTCCTTCCTAGGCTTAGGGTTTGAGTTACGCCTAGGGTTAGTGTTCTTTTAACCAGAAATCCCTGAGTTCCAAGAACACAGCAGCTGCCAAGGACTACCCAAGAGGAGCGCAAATGTCCCACAACATGCCTGCCTCCACAGCTTTTTCCTTGGGGACATCCCTAATTCAGGCCTGATTTGCCTTTCTCGTCTTAGGGTTGGGGTTAGGCCTAGGGCTAGGATTGTTAAAATCAGGAAGCCCAGACCTCCAGGCACACTGGAGCTGTCAAAGGCATCCAAAAAGGAGTGCAAAAGTGCCACAACATGGCAGCTTTCACAGCTTTTTCCTTAGGAAGGCCCCTACTACCCAGCTGATTTACCTTCCTAGGCTTACTGTTAGGCTTAGGCCTAGGACTTTGAAAACCAGGAAGCCCTGTGCTCCAGGCACACTGCTGCTGTGCAAGGCATCCCAAGGGGAGTGCAAAAGTGGCACAACTTTGCTGCCTCCACTGCTATTTCCATGAGACCATCCCCAACCATAGGCTGATTTTCCTTCCTAGGCTTAGGGTTTGAGTTACGCCTAGGGTTAGTGTTCTTTTAACCAGAAAGCCCTGAGTTCCAAGAACACAGCAGCTGCCAAGGACTACCCAAGAAGAGCGCAAAAGTACCACAACATGCCTGCCTCCACAGCTTTTTCCTTGGGGACATCCCTAATTCCGGCCTGATTTGCCTTTCTCGTCTTAGGGTTGGGGTTAGGCCTAGGGCTAGGATTTTTAAAATCAGAAAGCCCAGACCTCCAGGCACACTGGAGCTGTCAAAGGCATCCAAAAAGGAGTGCAAAAGTGCCACAACATGGCAGCTTTCACAGCTTTTTCCTTAGGAAGAACCCTACTACCCGGCTGATTTACCTTCCTAGGCTTACTGTTAGGCTTAGGCCTAGGACTTTGAAAACCAGGAAGCCCTGTGCTCCAGGCACACTGCAGCTGTCCAAGGCATCCCAAGGGGAGCGCAAAAGTGACACAACTTGGCTGCCTCCACTGCTCTTTCCATGAGACCATCCCCAACCATAGGCTGATTTTCCTTCCTAGGCGTAGGGTTTGAGTTACGCCTAGGGTTAGTGTGCTTTTAACCAGAAAGCCCTGAGTTCTAAGAACACAGCAGCTGCCAAGGACTACCCAAGAAGAGCGCAAAAGTACCACAACATGCCTGCCTCCACAGCTTTTTCCTTGGGGACATCCCTAATTCCGGGCTGATGTGCCTTTCTCGTCTTAGGGTTGGGGTTAGGCCTAGGGCTAGGATTTTTAAAATCAGGAAGCCCAGACCTCCAGGCACACTGCAGCTGTCAAAGGCATCCAGAAAGGAGTGCAAAAGTGCCACAACATGGCAGCTTTCACAGCTTTTTCCTTAGGAAGAACCCTACTACCCGGCTGATTTACCTTCCTAGGCTTACTGTTAGGCTTAGGCCTAGGACTTTGAAAACCAGGAAGCCCTGTGCTCCAGGCACACTGCAGCTGTCAAAGGCATCCAAAAAGGAGTGCAAAAGTGCCACAACATGGCAGCTTTCACAGTTTTTTCCTTAGGAAGAACCCTACTACCCGGCTGATTTACCTTCCTAGGCTTACTGTTAGGCTTAGGCCTAGGACTTTGAAAACCAGGAAGCCCTGTGCTCCAGGCACACTGCAGCTGTCAAAGGCATGCCAAGGGGAGTGCAAAAGTGACACAACTTGGCTGCCTCCACTGCTATTTCCATGAGACCATCCCCAACCATAGGCTGATTTTCCTTCCTAGGCGTAGGGTTTGAGTTACGCCTAGGGTTAGTGTGCTTTTAACCAGAAAGCCCTGAGTTCTAAGAACACAGCACCTGCCAAGGACTACCCAAGAAGAGCGCAAAAGTACCACAACATGCCTGCCTCCACAGCTTTTTCCTTGGGGACATCCCTAATTCCGGCCTGATTTGCCTTTCTCGTCTTAGGGTTGGGGTTAGGCCTAGGGCTAGGATTTTTAAAATCAGGAAGCCCAGACCTCCAGGCACACTGGAGCTGTCAAAGGCATCCAAAAAGGAGTGCAAAAGTGCCACAACATGGCAGCTTTCACAGCTTTTTCCTTAGGAAGGCCCCTACTACCCAGCTGATTTACCTTCCTAGGCTTACTGTTAGGCTTAGGCCTAGGACTTTGAAAACCAGGAAGCCCTGTGCTCCAGGCACACTGCAGCTGTCAAAGGCATGCCAAGGGGAGTGCAAAAGTGACACAACTTGGCTGCCTCCACTGCTATTTCCATGAGACCATCCCCAACCATAGGCTGATTTTCCTTCCTAGGCTTAGGGTTTGAGTTAGGCCTAGGGTTAGTGTTCTTTTAACCAGAAAGCCCTGAGTTCCAAGAACACAGCAGCTGCCAAGGACTACCCAAGAGGAGCGCAAAAGTCCCACAACATGCCTGCCTCCACAGCTTTTTCCTTGGGGACATCCCTAATTCCGGCCTGATTTGCCTTTCTCGTCTTAGGGTTGGGGTTAGGCCTAGGGCTAGGATTTTTAAAATCAGAAAGCCCAGACCTCCAGGCACACTGGAGCTGTCAAAGGCATCCAAAAAGGAGTGCAAAAGTGCCACAACATGGCAGCTTTCACAGCTTTTTCCTTAGGAAGAACCCTACTACCCGGCTGATTTACCTTCCTAGGCTTACTGTTAGGCTTAGGCCTAGGACTTTGAAAACCAGGAAGCCCTGTGCTCCAGGCACACTGCAGCTGTCCAAGGCATCCCAAGGGGAGCGCAAAAGTGACACAACTTGGCTGCCTCCAGTGCTATTTCCATGAGACCATCCCCAACCATAGGCTGATTTTCCTTCCTAGGCTTAGGGTTTGAGTTACGCCTAGGGTTAGTGTTCTTTTAACCAGAAAGCCCTGAGTTCCAAGAACACAGCAGCTGCCAAGGACTACCCAAGAAGAGCGCAAAAGTACCACAACATGCCTGCCTCCACAGCTTTTTCCTTGGGGACATCCCTAATTCCGGGCTGATGTGCATTTCTCGTCTTAGGGTTGGGGTTAGGCCTAGGGCTAGGATTTTTAAAATCAGGAAGCCCAGACCTCCAGGCACACTGGAGCTGTCAAAGGCATCCAAAAAGGAGTGCAAAAGTGCCACAACATGGCAGCTTTCACAGCTTTTTCCTTAGGAAGAACCCTACTACCCGGCTGATTTACCTTCCTAGGCTTACTGTTAGGCTTAGGCCTAGGACTTTGAAAACCAGGAAGCCCTGTGCTCCAGGCACACTGCAGCTGTCCAAGGCATCCCAAGGGGAGCGCAAAAGTGACACAACTTGGCTGCCTCCAGTGCTATTTCCATGAGACCATCCCCAACCATAGGCTGCTTTTCCTTCCTAGGCTTAAGGTTTGAGTTACGCCTAGGGTTAGTGTTCTTTTAACCAGAAAGCCCTGAGTTCCAAGAACACAGCAGCTGCCAAGGACTACCCAAGAAGAGCGCAAAAGTACCACAACATGCCTGCCTCCACAGCTTTTTCCTTGGGGACATCCCTAATTCCGGGCTGATGTGCCTTTCTCGTCTTAGGGTTGGGGTTAGGCCTAGGGCTAGGATTTTTAAAATCAGGAAGCCCAGACCTCCAGGCACACTGCAGCTGTCAAAGGCATCCAAAAAGGAGTGCAAAAGTGCCACAACATGGCAGCTTTCACAGCTTTTTCCTTAGGAAGAACCCTACTACCCGGCTGATTTACCTTCCTAGGCTTACTGTTAGGCTTAGGCCTAGGACTTTGAAAACCAGGAAGCCCTGTGCTCCAGGCACACTGCAGCTGTCCAAGGCATCCCAAGGGGAGCGCAAAAGTGACACAACTTGGCTGCCTCCACTGCTATTTCCATGAGACCATCCCCAACCATAGGCTGATTTTCCTTCCTAGGCTTAGGGTTTGAGTTACGCCTAGGGTTAGTGTTCTTTTAACCAGAAAGCCCTGAGTTCCAAGAACACAGCAGCTGCCAAGGACTAGCCAAGAAGAGCGCAAAAGTACCACAACATGCCTGCCTCCACAGCTTTTTCCTTGGGGACATCCCTAATTCCGGGCTGATGTGCATTTCTCGTCTTAGGGTTGGGGTTAGGCCTAGGGCTAGGATTTTTAAAATCAGGAAGCCCAGACCTCCAGGCACACTGGAGCTGTCAAAGGCATCCAAAAAGGAGTGCAAAAGTGCCACAACATGGCAGCTTTCACAGCTTTTTCCTTAGGAAGAACCCTACTACCCGGCTGATTTACCTTCCTAGGCTTACTGTTAGGCTTAGGCCTAGGACTTTGAAAACCAGGAAGCCCTGTGCTCCAGGCACACTGCAGCTGTCCAAGGCATCCCAAGGGGAGCGCAAAAGTGACACAACTTGGCTGCCTCCAGTGCTATTTCCATGAGACCATCCCCAACCATAGGCTGATTTTCCTTCCTAGGCTTAGGGTTTGAGTTACGCCTAGGGTTAGTGTTCTTTTAACCAGAAAGCCCTGAGTTCCAAGAACACAGCAGCTGCCAAGGACTACCCAAGAAGAGCGCAAAAGTACCACAACATGCCTGCCTCCACAGCTTTTTCCTTGGGGACATCCCTAATTCCGGGCTGATGTGCCTTTCTCGTCTTAGGGTTGTGGTTAGGCCTAGGGCTAGGATTGTTAAAATCAGGAAGCCCAGACCTCCAGGCACACTGCAGCTGTCAAAGGCATCCAGAAAGGAGTGCAAAAGTGCCACAACATGGCAGCTTTCACAGCTTTTTCCTTAGGAAGACCCCTACTACCCGGCTGATTTACCTTCCTAGGCTTACTTTTAGGCTTAGGCCTAGGACTTTGAAAACCAGGAAGCCCTGTGCTCCAGGCACACTGCAGCTGTCCAAGGCATCCCAAGGGGAGCGCAAAAGTGACACAACTTGGCTGCCTCCACTGCTATTTCCATGAGACCATCCCCAACCATAGGCTGATTTTCCTTCCTAGGCTTAGGGTTTGAGTTACGCCTAGGGTTAGTGTTCTTTTAACCAGAAAGCCCTGAGTTCCAAGAACACAGCAACTGCCAAGGACGACCCAAGAAGAGCGCAAAAGTACCACAACATGCCTGCCTCCACAGCTTTTTCCTTGGGGACATCCCTAATTCCGGCCTGATTTGCCTTTCTCGTCTTAGGGTTGGGGTTAGGCCTAGGGCTAGGATTTTTAAAATCAGAAAGCCCAGACCTCCAGGCACACTGGAGCTGTCAAAGGCATCCAAAAAGGAGTGCAAAAGTGCCACAACATGGCAGCTTTCACAGCTTTTTCCTTAGGAAGACCCCTACTACCCAGCTGATTTACCTTCCTAGGCTTACTGTTAGGCTTAGGCCTAGGACTTTGAAAACCAGGAAGCCCTGTGCTCCAGGCACACTGCAGCTGTCCAAGGCATCCCAAGGGGAGCGCAAAGTGACACAACTTGGCTGCCTCCACTGCTATTTCCATGAGATCATCCCCAACCATAGGCTGATTTTCCTTCCTAGGCTTAGGGTTTGAGTTACGCCTAGGGTTAGTGTGCTTTTAACCAGAAAGCCCTGAGTTCCAAGAACACAGCAGCTGCCAAGGACTACCCAAGAAGAGCGCAAAAGTACCACAACATGCCTGCCTCCACAGCTTTTTCCTTGGGGACATCCCTAATTCTGGCCTGATTTGCCTTTCTCGTCTTAGGGTTGGGGTTAGGCCTAGGGCTAGGATTTTTAAAATCAGAAAGCCCAGACCTCCAGGCACACTGGAGCTGTCAAAGGCATCCAAAAAGGAGTGCAAAAGTGCCACAACATGGCAGGTTTCACAGCTTTTTCCTTAGGAAGAACCCTACTACCCGGCTGATTTACCTTCCTAGGCTTACTGTTAGGCTTAGGCCTAGGACTTTGAAAACCAGGAAGCCCTGTGCTCCAGGCACACTGCAGCTGTCCAAGGCATGCCAAGGGGAGTGCAAAAGTGACACAACTTGGCTGCCTCCACTGCTCTTTCCATGAGACCATCCCCAACCATAGGCTGATTTTCCTTCCTAGGCGTAGGGTTTGAGTTACGCCTAGGTTTAGTGTGCTTTTAACCAGAAAGCCCTGAGTTCTAAGAACACAGCAGCTGCCAAGGACTACCCAAGAAGAGCGCAGAAGTACCACAACATGCCTGCCTCCACAGCTTTTTCCTTGGGGACATCCCTAATTCCGGGCTGATGTGCATTTCTCGTCTTAGGGTTGGGGTTAGGCCTAGGGCTAGGATTTTTAAAATCAGGAAGCCCAGACCTCCAGGCACACTGCAGCTGTCAAAGGCATCCAAAAAGGAGTGCAAAAGTGCCACAACATGGCAGCTTTCACAGCTTTTTCCTTAGGAAGAACCCTGCTACCCGGCTGATTTACCTTCCTAGGCTTACTGTTAGGCTTAGGCCTAGGACTTTGAAAACCAGGAAGCCCTGTGCTCCAGGCACACTGCAGCTGTGCAAGGCATCCCAAGGGGAGTGCAAAAGTGACACAACTTTGCTGCCTCCACTGCTATTTCCATGAGACCATCCCCAAGCATAGGCTGATTTTCCTTCCTAGGCTTAGGGTTTGAGTTAGGCCTAGGATTAGTGTTCTTTTAACCAGAAAGCCCTGAGTTCCAAGAACACAGCAGCTGCCAAGGACTACCCAAGAAGAGCGCAAAAGTACCACAACATGCCTGCCTCCATAGCTTTTTCCTTGGGGACATCCCTAATTCCGGCCTGATTTGCCTTTCTCGTCTTAGGGTTGGGGTTAGGCCTAGGGCTAGGATTTTTAAAATCAGAAAGCCCAGACCTCCAGGCACACTGGAGCTGTCAAAGGCATCCAGAAAGGAGTGCAAAAGTGCCACAACATGGCAGCTTTCACAGCTTTTTCCTTAGGAAGAACCCTACTACCCGGCTGATTTACCTTCCTAGGCTTACTGTTAGGCTTAGGCCTAGGACTTTGAAAACCAGGAAGCCCTGTGCTCCAGGCACACTGCAGCTGTGCAAGGCATGCCAAGGGGAGCGCAAAAGTGACACAACTTGGCTGCCTCCACTGCTCTTTCCATGAGACCATCCCCAAATATAGGCTGATTTTCCTTCCTAGGCTTAGGGTTTGAGTTACGCCTAGGGTTAGTGTGCTTTTAACCAGAAAGCCCTGAGTTCTAAGAACACAGCACCTGCCAAGGACTACCCAAGAAGAGCGCAAAAGTACCACAACATGCCTGCCTCCACAGCTTTTTCCTTGGGGACATCCCTAATTCCGGGCTGATGTGCCTTTCTCGTCTTAGGGTTGTGGTTAGGCCTAGGGCTAGGATTGTTAAAATCAGGAAGCCCAGACCTCCAGGCACACTGCAGCTGTCAAAGGCATCCAGAAAGGAGTGCAAAAGTGCCACAACATGGCAGCTTTCACAGCTTTTTCCTTAGGAAGACCCCTACTACCCAGCTGATTTACCTTCCTAGGCTTACTGTTAGGCTTAGGCCTAGGACTTTGAAAACCAGGAAGCCCTGTGCTCCAGGCACACTGCAGCTGTCCAAGGCATCCCAAGGGGAGCGCAAAAGTGACACAACTTGGCTGCCTCCAGTGCTATTTCCATGAGACCATCCCCAACCATAGGCTGATTTTCCTTCCTAGGCTTAGGGTTTGAGTTACGCCTAGGGTTAGTGTTCTTTTAACCAGAAAGCCCTGAGTTCCAAGAACACAGCAACTGCCAAGGACGACCCAAGAAGAGCGCAAAAGTACCACAACATGCCTGCCTCCACAGCTTTTTCCTTGGGGACATCCCTAATTCCGGCCTGATTTGCCTTTCTCGTCTTAGGGTTGGGGTTAGGCCTAGGGCTAGGATTTTTAAAATCAGATAGCCCAGACCTCCAGGCACACAGCAGCTGTAAAAGGCATCCAAAAAGGAGTGCAAAAGTGCCACAACATGGCAGCTTTCACAGCTTTTTCCTTAGGAAGACCCCTACTACCCAGCTGATTTACCTTCCTAGGCTTACTGTTAGGCTTAGGCCTAGGACTTTGAAAACCAGGAAGCCCTGTGCTCCAGGCACACTGCAGCTGTCCAAGGCATGCCAAGGGGAGCGCAAAGTGACACAACTTGGCTGCCTCCACTGTTATTTCCATGAGATCATCCCCAACCATAGGCTGATTTTCCTTCCTAGGCTTAGGGTTTGAGTTACGCCTAGGGTTAGTGTGCTTTTAACCAGAAAGCCCTGAGTTCCAAGAACACAGCAGCTGCCAAGGACTACCCAAGAAGAGCGCAAAAGTACCACAACATGCCTGCCTCCACAGCTTTTTCCTTGGGGACATCCCTAATTCCGGGCTGATGTGCATTTCTCGTCTTAGGGTTGGGGTTAGGCCTAGGGCTAGGATTTTTAAAATCAGGAAGCCCAGACCTCCAGGCACACTGGAGCTGTCAAAGGCATCCAGAAAGGAGTGCAAAAGTGCCACAACATGGCAGCTTTCACAGCTTTTTCCTTAGGAAGAACCCTACTACCCGGCTGATTTACCTTCCTAGGCTTACTGTTAGGCTTAGGCCTAGGACTTTGAAAACCAGGAAGCCCTGTGCTCCAGGCACACTGCAGCTGTCCAAGGCATCCCAAGGGGAGTGCAAAAGTGACACAACTTGGCTGCCTCCACTGCTCTTTCCATGAGACCATCCCCAACCATAGGCTTAGATTCCGTCCTAGCGTTGAGGTTTGAGTTAGGCCTAGGATTAGTGTTCTTTTAACCAGAAAGCCCTGAGTTCCAAGAACACAGCAGCTGCCAAGGACTACCCAAGAAGAGCGCAAAAGTACCACAACATGCCTGCCTCCACAGCTTTTTCCTTGGGGACATCCCTAATTCCGGCCTGATTTGCCTTTCTCGTCTTAGGGTTGTGGTTAGGCCTAGGGCTAGGATTGTTAAAATCAGGAAGCCCAGACCTCCAGGCACACTGCAGCTGTCAAAGGCATCCATAAAGGAGTGCAAAAGTGCCACAACATGGCAGCTTTCACAGCTTTTTCCTTAGGAAGACCCTACTACCCAGTTGATTTACCTTCCTAGGCTTACTGTTAGGCTTAGGCCTAGGACTTTGAAAACCAGGAAGCCCTGTGCTCCAGGCACACTGCAGCTGTCCAAGGCATCCCAAGGGGAGCGCAAAAGTGACACAACTTGGCTGCCTCCAGTGCTATTTCCATGAGACCATCCCCAACCATAGGCTGATTTTCCTTCCTAGGCTTAGGGTTTGAGTTACGCCTAGGGTTAGTGTTCTTTTAACCAGAAAGCCCTGAGTTCCAAGAACACAGCAACTGCCAAGGACGACCCAAGAAGAGCGCAAAAGTACCACAACATGCCTGCCTCCACAGCTTTTTCCTTGGGGACATCCCTAATTCCGGCCTGATTTGCCTTTCTCGTCTTAGGGTTGGGGTTAGGCCTAGGGCTAGGATTTTTAAAATCAGGAAGCCCAGACCTCCAGGCACACTGGAGCTGTCAAAGGAATCCAGAAAGGAGTGCAAAAGTGCCACAACATGGCAGCTTTCACAGCTTTTTCCTTAGGAAGACCCCTACTACCCAGCCGATTTACCTTCCTAGGCTTACTGTTAGGCTTAGGCCTAGGACTTTGAAAACCAGGAAGCCCTGTGCTCCAGGCACACTGCAGCTGTCCAAGGCATGCCAAGGGGAGTGCAAAAGTGACACAACTTGGCTGCCTCCACTGCTCTTTCCATGAGACCATCCCCAACCATAGGCTGATTTTCCTTCCTAGGCGTAGGGTTTGAGTTACGCCTAGGATTAGTGTGCTTTTAACCAGAAAGCCCTGAGTTCTAAGAACACAGCAGCTGCCAAGGACTACCCAAGAAGAGCGCAAAAGTACCACAACATGCCTGCCTCCACAGCTTTTTCCTTGGGGACATCCCTAATTCCGGCCTGATGTGCATTTCTCGTCTTAGGGTTGTGGTTAGGCCTAGGGCTAGGATTGTTAAAATCAGGAAGCCCAGACCTCCAGGCACACTGCAGCTGTCAAAGGCATCCAGAAAGGAGTGCAAAAGTGCCACAACATGGCAGCTTTCACAGCTTTTTCCTTAGGAAGACCCCTACTACCCAGCTGATTTACCTTCCTAGGCTTACTGTTAGGCTTAGGCCTAGGACTTTGAAAACCAGGAAGCCCTGTGCTCCAGGCACACTGCAGCTGTCCAAGGCATCCCAAGGGGAGCGCAAAAGTGACACAACTTGGCTGCCTCCAGTGCTATTTCCATGAGACCATCCCCAACCATAGGCTGATTTTCCTTCCTAGGCTTAGGGTTTGAGTTACGCCTAGGGTTAGTGTTCTTTTAACCAGAAAGCCCTGAGTTCCAAGAACACAGCAACTGCCAAGGACGACCCAAGAAGAGCGCAAAAGTACCACAACATGCCTGCCTCCACAGCTTTTTCCTTGGGGACATCTCTAATTCCGGCCTGATTTGCCTTTCTCGTCTTAGGGTTGGGGTTAGGCCTAGGGCTAGGATTTTTAAAATCAGAAAGCCCAGACCTCCAGGCACACTGGAGCTGTCAAAGGCATCCAAAAAGGAGTGCAAAAGTGCCACAACATGGCAGCTTTCACAGCTTTTTCCTTAGGAAGACCCCTACTACCCAGCTGATTTACCTTCCTAGGCTTACTGTTAGGCTTAGGCCTAGGACTTTGAAAACCAGGAAGCCCTGTGCTCCAGGCACACTGCAGCTGTCCAAGGCATCCCAAGGGGAGCGCAAAGTGACACAACTTGGCTGCCTCCACTGCTATTTCCATGAGATCATCCCCAACCATAGGCTGATTTTCCTTCCTAGGCTTAGGGTTTGAGTTACGCCTAGGGTTAGTGTGCTTTTAACCAGAAAGCCCTGAGTTCCAAGAACACAGCAGCTGCCAAGGACTACCCAAGAAGAGCGCAAAAGTACCACAACATGCCTGCCTCCACAGCTTTTTCCTTGGGGACATCCCTAATTCCGGGCTGATGTGCATTTCTCGTCTTAGGGTTGGGGTTAGGCCTAGGGCTAGGATTTTTAAAATCAGGAAGCCCAGACCTCCAGGCACACTGGAGCTGTCAAAGGCATCCAGAAAGGAGTGCAAAAGTGCCACAACATGGCAGCTTTCACAACTTTTTCCTTAGGAAGAACCCTCCTACCCGGCTGATTTACCTTCCTAGGCTTACTGTTAGGCTTAGGCCTAGGACTTTGAAAACCAGGAAGCCCTGTGCTCCAGGCACACTGCAGCTGTCCAAGGCATCCCAAGGGGAGTGCAAAAGTGACACAACTTGGCTGCCTCCACTGCTCTTTCCATGAGACCATCCCCAACCATAGGCTTAGATTCCGTCCTAGCGTTGAGGTTTGAGTTAGGCCTAGGATTAGTGTTCTTTTAACCAGAAAGCCCTGAGTTCCAAGAACACAGCAGCTGCCAAGGACTACCCAAGAGGAGCGCAAAAGTACCACAACATGCCTGCCTCCACAGCTTTTTCCTTGGGGACATCCCTAATTCCGGCCTGATTTGCCTTTCTCGTCTTAGGGTTGGGGTTAGGCCTAGGGCTAGGATTTTTAAAATCAGGAAGCCCAGACCTCCAGGCACACTCGAGCTGTCAAAGGCATCCAAAAAGGAGTGCAAAAGTGCCACAACACGGCAGCTTTCACAGCTTTTTCCTTAGGAAGAACCCTACTACCCGGCTGATTTACCTTCCTAGGCTTACTGTTAGGCTTAGGCCTCGGACTTTGAAAACCAGGAAGCCCTGTGCTCCAGGCACACTGCAGCTGTCCAAGGCATCCCAAGGGGAGCGCAAAAGTGACACAACTTGGCTGCCTCCACTGCTATTTCCATGAGACCATCCCCAACCATAGGCTGATTATCCTTCCTAGGCTTAGGGTTTGAGTTAAGCCTAGGGTTAGTGTTCTTTTAACCAGAAAGCCCTGAGTTCCAAGAACACAGCAGCTGCCAAGGACTACCCAAGAAGAGCGCAAAAGTACCACAACATGCCTGCCTCCACAGCTTTTTCCTTGGGGACATCCCTAATTCCGGCCTGATTTGCCTTTCTCGTCTTAGGGTTGTGGTTAGGCCTAGGGCTAGGATTGTTAAAATCAGGAAGCCCAGACCTCCAGGCACACTGCAGCTGTCAAAGGCATCCAGAAAGGAGTGCAAAAGTGCCACAACATGGCAGCTTTCACAGCTTTTTCCTTAGGAAGACCCTACTACCCAGTTGATTTACCTTCCTAGGCTTACTGTTAGGCTTAGGCCTAGGACTTTGAAAACCAGGAAGCCCTGTGCTCCAGGCACACTGCAGCTGTCCAAGGCATCCCAAGGGGAGCGCAAAAGTGACACAACTTGGCTGCCTCCAGTGCTATTTCCATGAGACCATCCCCAACCATAGGCTGATTTTCCTTCCTAGGCGTAGGGTTTGAGTTACGCCTAGGGTTAGTGTTCTTTTAACCAGAAAGCCCTGAGTTCCAAGAACACAGCAACTGCCAAGGACGACCCAAGAAGAGCGCAAAAGTACCACAACATGCCTGCCTCCACAGCTTTTTCCTTGGGGACATCCCTAATTCCGGCCTGATTTGCCTTTCTCGTCTTAGGGTTGGGGTTAGGCCTAGGGCTAGGATTTTTAAAATCAGGAAGCCCAGACCTCCAGGCACACTGCAGCTGTCAAAGGCATCCATAAAGGAGTGCAAAAGTGCCACAACATGGCAGCTTTCACAGCTTTTTCCTTAGGAAGACCCCTACTACCCAGCCGATTTACCTTCCTAGGCTTACTGTTAGGCTTAGGCCTAGGACTTTGAAAACCAGGAAGCCCTGTGCTCCAGGCACACTGCAGCTGTCCAAGGCATGCCAAGGGGAGTGCAAAAGTGACACAACTTGGCTGCCTCCACTGCTCTTTCCATGAGACCATCCCCAACCATAGGCTGATTTTCCTTCCTAGGCGTAGGGTTTGAGTTACGCCTAGGAGTAGTGTGCTTTTAACCAGAAAGCCCTGAGTTCTAAGAACACAGCAGCTGCCAAGGACTAGCCAAGAAGAGCGCAAAAGTACCACAACATGCCTGCCTCCACAGCTTTTTCCTTGGGGACATCCCTAATTCCGGGCTGATGTGCATTTCTCGTCTTAGGGTTGGGGTTAGGCCTAGGGCTAGGATTTTTAAAATCAGGAAGCCCAGACCTCCAGGCACACTGGAGCTGTCAAAGGCATCCAAAAAGGAGTGCAAAAGTGCCACAACATGGCAGCTTTCACAGCTTTTTCCTTAGGAAGAACCCTGCTACCCGGCTGATTTACCTTCCTAGGCTTACTGTTAGGCTTAGGCCTAGGACTTTGAAAACCAGGAAGCCCTGTGCTCCAGGCACACTGCAGCTGTGCAAGGCATCCCAAGGGGAGTGCAAAAGTGACACAACTTTGCTGCCTCCACTGCTATTTCCATGAGACCATCCCCAAGCATAGGCTGATTTTCCTTCCTAGGCTTAGGGTTTGAGTTAGGCCTAGGATTAGTGTTCTTTTAACCAGAAAGCCCTGAGTTCCAAGAACACAGCAGCTGCCAAGGACTACCCAAGAAGAGCGCAAAAGTACCACAACATGCCTGCCTCCATAGCTTTTTCCTTGGGGACATCCCTAATTCCGGCCTGATTTGCCTTTCTCGTCTTAGGGTTGGGGTTAGGCCTAGGGCTAGGATTTTTAAAATCAGGAAGCCCAGACCTCCAGGCACACTGGAGCTGTCAAAGGCATCCAGAAAGGAGTGCAAAAGTGCCACAACATGGCAGCTTTCACAACTTTTTCCTTAGGAAGAACCCTACTACCCGGCTGATTTACCTTCCTAGGCGTACTGTTAGGCTTAGGCCTAGGACTTTGAAAACCAGGAAGCCCTGTGCTCCAGGCACACTGCAGCTGTGCAAGGCATCCCAAGGGGAGCGCAAAAGTGACACAACTTTGCTGCCTCCAGTGCTATTTCCATGAGACCATCCCCAACCATAGGCTGATTTTCCTTCCTAGGCGTAGGGTTTGAGTTACGCCTAGGGTTAGTGTGCTTTTAACCAGAAAGCCCTGAGTTCTAAGAACACAGCAGCTGCCAAGGACTACCCAAGAAGAGCGCAAAAGTACCACAACATGCCTGCCTCCACAGCTTTTTCCTTGGGGACATCCCTAATTCCGGGCTGATGTGCCTTTCTCGTCTTAGGGTTGTGGTTAGGCCTAGGGCTAGGATTGTTAAAATCAGGAAGCCCAGACCTCCAGGCACACTGCAGCTGTCAAAGGCATCCAGAAAGGAGTGCAAAAGTGCCACAACATGGCAGCTTTCACAGCTTTTTCCTTAGGAAGACCCCTACTACCCAGCTGATTTACCTTCCTAGGCTTACTGTTAGGCTTAGGCCTAGGACTTTGAAAACCAGGAAGCCCTGTGCTCCAGGCACACTGCAGCTGTCCAAGGCATCCCAAGGGGAGTGCAAAAGTGACACAACTTGGCTGCCTCCACTGCTCTTTCCATGAGACCATCCCCAACCACAGGCTTAGATTCCGTCCTAGCGTTGAGGTTTGAGTTAGGCCTAGGATTAGTGTTCTTTTAACCAGAAAGCCCTGAGTTCCAAGAACACAGCAGCTGCCAAGGACTACCCAAGAAGAGCGCAAAAGTACCACAACATGCCTGCCTCCACAGCTTTTTCCTTGGGGACATCCCTAATTCCGGCCTGATTTGCCTTTCTCGTCTTAGGGTTGTGGTTAGGCCTAGGGCTAGGATTGTTAAAATTAGGAAGCCCAGACCTCCAGGCACACTGCAGCTGTCAAAGGCATCCAGAAAGGAGTGCAAAAGTGCCACAACATGGCAGCTTTCACAGCTTTTTCCTTAGGAAGACCCTACTACCCACTTGATTTACCTTCCTAGGCTTACTGTTAGGCTTAGGCCTAGGACTTTGAAAACCAGGAAGCCCTGTGCTCCAGGCACACTGCAGCTGTCCAAGGCATCCCAAGGGGAGCGCAAAAGTGACACAACTTGGCTGCCTCCAGTGCTATTTCCATGAGACCATCCCCAACCATAGGCTGATTTTCCTTCCTAGGCTTAGGGTTTGAGTTACGCCTAGGGTTAGTGTTCTTTTAACCAGAAAGCCCTGAGTTCCAAGAACACAGCAACTGCCAAGGACTACCCAAGAAGAGCGCAAAAGTACCACAACATGCCTGCCTCCACAGCTTTTTCCTTGGGGACATCCCTAATTCCGGCCTGATTTGCCTTTCTCGTCTTAGGGTTGGGGTTAGGCCTAGGGCTAGGATTTTTAAAATCAGAAAGCCCAGACCTCCAGGCACACTGGAGCTGTCAAAGGCATCCAAAAAGGAGTGCAAAAGTGCCACAACATGGCAGCTTTCACAGCTTTTTCCTTAGGAAGACCCCTACTACCCAGCTGATTTACCTTCCTAGGCTTACTGTTAGGCTTAGGCCTAGGACTTTGAAAACCAGGAAGCCCTGTGCTCCAGGCACACTGCAGCTGTCCAAGGCATCCCGAGGGGAGCGCAAAAGTGACACAACTTGGCTGCCTCCACTGCTATTTCCATGAGATCATCCCCAACCATAGGCTGATTTTCCTTCCTAGGCTTAGGGTTTGAGTTAGGCCTAGGGTTAGTGTTCTTTTAACCAGAAAGCCCTGAGTTCCAAGAACACAGCAGCTGCCAAGGACTACCCAAGAAGAGTGCAAAAGTACCACAACATGCCTGCCTCCACAGCTTTTTCCTTGGGGACATCCCTAATTCCGGGCTGATTTGCCTTTCTCGTCTTAGGGTTGGGGTTAGGCCTAGGGCTAGGATTTTTAAAATCAGGAAGCCCAGACCTCCAGGCACACTGGAGCTGTCAAAGGCATCCAGAAAGGAGTGCAAAAGTGCCACAACATGGCAGCTTTCACAGCTTTTTCCTTAGGAAGACCCCTACTACCCAGCTGATTTACCTTCCTAGGCTTACTGTTAGGCTTAGGCCTAGGACTTTGAAAACCAGGAAGCCCTGTGCTCCAGGCACTCTGCAGCTGTCCAAGGCATCCCAAGGGGAGCGCAAAAGTGACACAACTTGGCTGCCTCCACTGCTATTTCCATGAGATCATCCCCAACCATAGGCTGATTTTCCTTCCTAGGCGTAGGGTTTGAGTTACGCCTAGGGTTAGTGTTCTTTTAACCAGAAAGCCCTGAGTTCCAAGAACACAGCAACTGCGGACTACCCAAGAAGAGCGCAAAAGTACCACAACATGCCTGCCTCCACAGCTTTTTCCTTGGGGACATCCCTAATTCCGGCCTGATTTGCCTTTCTCGTCTTAGGGTTGGGGTTAGGCCTAGGGCTAGGATTGTTAAAATCAGGAGGCCCAGACCTCCAGGCACACTGGAGCTGTCAAAGGCATCCAGAAAGGAGTGCAAAAGTGCCACAACATGGCAGCTTTCACAGCTTTTTCCTTAGGAAGACCCCTACTACCCAGCTGATTTACCTTCCTAGAGTTATTTTTTGGCTTAGGCCTCGGACATTGAAAACCAGGAAGCCCTGTGCTCCAGGCACACTGCAGCTGTCCAAAGCATCCCAAGATGAGCGCAAAAGTGACACAACTTGGCTGCCTCCACTGCTATTTCCATGAGACCATCCCGAATCATAGGCTGATTTTCCTTCCTAGGCTTAGGGTTTGAGTTACGCCTAGGGTTAGTGTTCTTTTAACCAGAAAGCCCTGAGTTCCAAGAACACAGCAGCTGCCAAGGACTACCCAAGAAGAGCGCAAAAGTACCACAACATGCCTGCCTCCACAGCTTTTTCCTTGGGGACATCCCTAATTCCGGCCTGATTTGCCTTTCTCGTCTTAGGGTTGGGGTTAGGCCTAGGGCTAGGATTTTTAAAATCAGGAAGCCCAGACCTCCAGGCACACTGGAGCTGTCAAAGGCATCCAAAAAGGAGTGCAAAAGTGCCACAACATGGCAGCATTCACAGCTTTTTCCTTAGGAAGAACCCTGCTACCCGGCTGATTTACCTTCCTAGGCTTACTGTTAGGCTTAGGCCTAGGACTTTGAAAACCAGGAAGCCCTGTGCTCCAGGCACACTGCAGGTGTCAAAGGTATCTCAAGGGGAGCGCAAAAGTGACACAACTTGGCTGCCTCCACTGCTATTTCCATGAGACCATCCCCAACCATAGGCTGATTTTCCTTCCTAGGCTTAGGGTTTGAGTTAGGCCTAGGGTTAGTGTTCTTTTAACCAGAAAGCCCTGAGTTCCAAGAACACAGCAACTGCCAAGGACTACTCAAGAAGAGCGCAAAAGTACCACAACATGCCTGCCTCCACAGCTTTTTCCTTGGGGACATCCCTAATTCCGGCCTGATTTGCCTTTCTCGTCTTAGGGTTGGGGTTAGGCCTAGGGCTAGGATTTTTAAAATCAAAAAGCCCAGACCTCCAGGCACACTGGAGCTGTCAAAGGCATCCAAAAAGGAGTGCAAAAGTGCCACAACATGGCGGCATTCACAGCTTTTTCCTTAGGAAGGACACTACTACCCGGCTGATTTCCCTTCCAAGGCTTACTCTTAGGCTTAGGCCTAGGACTTTGAAAACCAGGAAGCCCTGTGCTCCAGGCACACTGCAGCTGTCAAAGGCATGCCAAGAGGAGTACAAAAGTGACACAACTTGGCTGCCTCCAGTGCTATTTCCATGAGACCATCCCGAACCATAGGCTGATTTTCCTTCCTAGGCTTAGGGTTGAGTTACGCCTAGGGTGAGTGTTCTTTTAACCAGAAAGCCCTGAGTTCCAAGAACACAGCAGCTGCCAAGGACTACCCAAGAAGAGCGCAAAAGTACCACAACATGCCTGCCTCCACAGCTTTTTCCTTGGGGACATCCCTAATTCCGGCCTGATTTGCCTTTCTCGTCTTAGGGTTGGGGTTAGGCCTAGGGCTAGGATTTTTAAAATCAGGAAGCCCAGACCTCCAGGCACACTGGAGCTGTCAAAGGCATCCAAAAAGGAGTGCAAAAGTGCCACAACATGGCAGCTTTCACAGCTTTTTCCTTAGGAAGAACCCTACTACCCGGCTGATTTACCTTCCTAGGCTTACTGTTAGGCTTAGGCCTAGGACTTTGAAAACCAGGAAGCCCTGTGCTCCAGGCACACTGCAGCTGTCCAAGGCATCCCAAGGGGAGCGCAAAAGTGACACAACTTGGCTGCCTCCACTGCTATTTCCATGAGACCATCCCCAACCATAGGCTGATTTTCCTTCCTAGGCTTAGGGTTTGAGTTAGGCCTAGGGTTAGTGTTCTTTTAACCAGAAAGCCCTGAGTTCCAAGAACACAGCAGCTGCCAAGGACTACCCAAGAGGAGTGAAAAAGTACCAAAACATGCCTGCCTCCACAGCTTTTTCCTTGGGGACATCCCTAATTCCTGCCTGATTTGCCTTTCTCGTCTTAGGGTTGGGGTTAGGCCTAGGGCTAGGATTTTTAAAATCAGAAAGCCCAGACCTCCAGGCACACTGGAGCTGTCAAAGGCATCCAAAAAGGAGTGCAAAAGTGCCACAACATGGCAGCTTTCACAGCTTTTTCCTTAGGAAGAACCCTACTACCCGGCTGATTTACCTTCCTAGGCTTACTGTTAGGCTTAGGCCTAGGACTTTGAAAACCAGGAAGCCCTGTGCTCCAGGCACACTGCAGCTGTCCAAGGCATGCAAAGTGGAGCACAAAAGTGACACAACTTGGCTGCCTCCACTGCTATTTCCATGAGACCATCCCCAACCATAGGCTGATTTTCCTTCCTAGGCGTAGGGTTTGAGTTAAGCCTAGGGTTAGTGTTCTTTTAACCAGAAAGCCCTGAGTTCCAAGAACACAGCAGCTGCCAAGGACTACCCAAGAAGAGCACAAAAGTACCACAACATGCCTGCCTCCACAGCTTTTTCCTTGGGGACATCCCTAATTCCGGCCTGATTTGCGTTTCTCGTCTTAAGGTTGGGGTTAGGCCTAGGGCTAGGATTTTTAAAATCAGGAAGCCCAGACCTCCAGGCACACTGGAGCTGTCAAAGGCATCCAAAAAGGAGTGCAAAAGTGCCACAACATGGCAGTATTCACAGCTTTTTCCTTAGGAAGAACCCTGCTACCCGGCTGATTTACCTTCCTAGGCTTACTGTTAGGCTTAGGCCTAGGACTTTGAAAACCAGGAAGCCCTGTGCTCCAGGCACACTGCAGCTGTCCAAGGCATCCCAAGGGGAGCGCAAAAGTGACACAACTTGGCTGCCTCCACTGCTATTTCCATGAGACCATCCCCAACCATAGGCTGATTTTCCTTCCTAGGCGTAGGGTTTGAGTTAGGCCTAGGGTTAGTGTTCTTTTAACCAGAAAGCCCTGAGTTCCAAGAACACAGCAGCTGCCAAGGACTACCCAAGAAGAGCGCAAAAGTACCACAACATGCCTGCCTCCACAGCTTTTTCCTTGGGGACATCCCTAATTCCGGCCTGATTTGCCTTTCTCGTCTTAGGGTTGGGGTTAGGCCTAGGGCTAGGATTTTTAAAATCAGAAAGCCCAGAACTCCAGGCACACTGCAGCTGTCAAAGGCATCCAGAAAGGAGTGCAAAAGTGCCACAACATGGCAGCTTTCACAGCTTTTTCCTTAGGAAGACCCTACTACCCAGTTGATGTACATTCCTAGGCTTACTGTTAGGCTTAGGCCTAGGACTTTGAAAACCAGGAAGCCCTGTGCTCCAGGCACACTGCAGCTGTCCAAGGCATCCCAAGGGGAGCGCAAAAGTGACACAACTTGGCTGCCTCCAGTGCTATTTCCATGAGACCATCCCCAACCATAGGCTGATTTTCCTTCCTAGGCTTAGGGTTTGAGTTACGCCTAGGGTTAGTGTTCTTTTAACCAGAAAGCCCTGAGTTCCAAGAACACAGCAACTGCCAAGGACGACCCAAGAAGAGCGCAAAAGTACCACAACATGCCTGCCTCCACAGCTTTTTCCTTGGGGACATCCCTAATTCCGGCCTGATTTGCCTTTCTCGTCTTAGGGTTGGGGTTAGGCCTAGGGCTAGGATTTTTAAAATCAGAAAGCCCAGACCTCCAGGCACACTGGAGCTGTCAAAGGCATCCAAAAAGGAGTGCAAAAGTGCCACAACATGGCAGCTTTCACAGCTTTTTCCTTAGGAAGACCCCTACTACCCAGCTGATTTACCTTCCTAGGCTTACTGTTAGGCTTAGGCCTAGGACTTTGAAAACCAGGAAGCCCTGTGCTCCAGGCACACTGCAGCTGTCCAAGGCATGCCAAGGGGAGTGCAAAAGTGACACAACTTGGCTGCCTCCACTGCTCTTTCCATGAGACCATCCCCAACCATAGCCTTAGATTCCTTCCTAGCGTTGAGGTTTGAGTTAGGCCTAGGGTTAGTGTTCTTTTAACCAGAAAGCCCTGAGTTCCAAGAACACAGCAGCTGCCAAGGACTACCCAAGAGGAGCGCAAAAGTACCACAACATGCCTGCCTCCACAGCTTTTTCCTTGGGGACATCCCTAATTCCGGCCTGATTTGCCTTTCTCGTCTTAGGGTTGGGGTTAGGCCTAGGGCTAGGATTTTTAAAATCAGGAAGCCCAGACCTCCAGGCACACTGGAGCTGTCAAAGGCATCCAAAAAGGAGTGCAAAAGTGCCACAACATGGCAGCTTTCACAGCATTTTCCTTAGGAAGAACCCTACTACCCGGCTGATTTACCTTCCTAGGCTTACTGTTAGGCTTAGGCCTAGGACTTTGAAAACCAGGAAGCCCTGTGCTCCAGGCACACCACAGCTGTGCAAGGCATCCCAAGGGGAGCGCAAAAGTGACACAACTTGGCTGCCTCCACTGCTATTTCCATGAGACCATCCCCAACCATAGGCTGATTTTCCTTCCTAGGCTTAGGGTTTGAGTTAAGCCTAGGGTTAGTGTTCTTTTAACCAGAAAGCCCTGAGTTCCAAGAACACAGCAGCTGCCAAGGACTAGCCAAGAAGAGCGCAAAAGTACCACAACATGCCTGCCTCCACAGCTTTTTCCTTGGGGACATCCCTAATTCCGGCCTGATTTGCCTTTCTCGTCTTAGGGTTGTGGTTAGGCCTAGGGCTAGGATTGTTAAAATCAGGAAGCCCAGACCTCCAGGCACACTGCAGCTGTCAAAGGCATCCAGAAAGGAGTGCAAAAGTGCCACAACATGGCAGCTTTCACAGCTTTTTCCTTAGGAAGACCCTACTACCCAGTTGATTTACCTTCCTAGGCTTACTGTTAGGCTTAGGCCTAGGACTTTGAAAACCAGGAAGCCCTGTGCTCCAGGCACACTGCAGCTGTCCAAGGCATCCCAAGGGGAGCGCAAAAGTGACACAACTTGGCTGCCTCCAGTGCTATTTCCATGAGACCATCCCCAACCATAGGCTGATTTTCCTTCCTAGGCTTAGGGTTTGAGTTACGCCTAGGGTTAGTGTTCTTTTAACCAGAAAGCCCTGAGTTCCAAGAACACAGCAGCTGCCAAGGACTACCCAAGAAGAGCGCAAAAGTACCACAACATGCCTGCCTCCACAGCTTTTTCCTTGGGGACATCCCTAATTCCGGCCTGATTTGCCTTTCTCGTCTTAGGGTTGGGGTTAGGCCTAGGGCTAGGATTTTTAAAATCAGAAAGCCCAGACCTCCAGGCACACTGGAGCTGTCAAAGGCATCCAAAAAGGAGTGCAAAAGTGCCACAACATGGCAGCATTCTCAGCTTTTTCCTTAGGAAGAACCCTGCTACCCGGCTGATTTACCTTCCTAGGCTTACTGTTAGGCTTAGGCCTAGGACTTTGAAAACCAGGAAGCCCTGTGCTCCAGGCACACTGCAGGTGTCAAAGGTATCTCAAGGGGAGCGCAAAAGTGACACAACTTGGCTGCCTCCACTGCTATTTCCATGAGACCATCCCCAACGATAGCCTGATTTTCCTTCCTAGGCTTAGGGTTTGAGTTAAGCCTAGGGTTAGTGTTCTTTTAACCAGAAAGCCCTGAGTTCCAAGAACACAGTAGCTGCCAAGGACTACCCAAGAAGAGCGCAAAAGTACCACAACATGCCTGCCTCCACAGCTTTTTCCTTGGGGACATCCCTAATTCCGGCCTGATTTGCCTTTCTCGTCTTAGGGTTGGGGTTAGGCCTAGGGCTAGGATTTTTAAAATCAGGAAGCCCAGACCTCCAGGCACACTGGAGCTGTCAAAGGCATCCAAAAAGGAGTGCAAAAGTGCCACAACATGGCAGCATTCACAGCTTTTTCCTTAGGAAGAACCCTGCTACCCGGCTGATTTACCTTCCTAGGCTTACTGTTAGGCTTAGGCCTAGGACTTTGAAAACCAGGAAGCCCTGTGCTCCAGGCACACTGCAGCTGTCCAAGGCATTCCAAGGGGAGCGCAAAAGTGACACAACTTGGCTGCCTCCAGTGCTATTTCCATGAGACCATCCCGAACCATAGGCTGATTTTCCTTCCTAGGCTTAGGGTTTGAGTTACGCCTAGGGTGAGTGTTCTTTTAACCAGAAAGCCCTGAGTTCCAAGAACACAGCAGCTGCCAAGGACTACCCAAGAGGAGTGAAAAAGTACCACAACATGCCTGCCTCCACAGCTTTTTCCTTGGGGACATCCCTAATTCTGGCCTGATTTGCCTTTCTCGTCTTAGGGTTGGGGTTAGGCCTAGGGCTAGGATTTTTAAAATCAGGAAGCCCAGACCTCCAGGCACACTGGAGCTGTCAAAGGCATCCAAAAAGGAGTGCAAAAGTGCCACAACATGGCAGCTTTCACAGCTTTTTCCTTAGGAAGAACCCTACTACCCGGCTGATTTACCTTCCTAGGCTTACTGTTAGGCTTAGGCCTAGGACTTTGAAAACCAGGAAGCCCTGTGCTCCAGGCACACTGCAGCTGTCCAAGGCATGCCAAGGGGAGCGCAAAAGTGACACAACTTGGCTGCCTCCACTGCTATTTCCATGAGACCATCCCCAACCATAGGCTGATTTTCCTTCCTAGGCGTAGGGTTTGAGTTAAGCCTAGGGTTAGTGTTCTTTTAACCAGAAAGCCCTGAGTTCCAAGAACACAGCAGCTGCCAAGGACTACCCAAGAAGAGCGCAAAAGTACCACAACATGCCTGCCTCCACAGCTTTTTCCTTGGGGACATCCCTAATTCCGGCCTGATTTGCCTTTCTCGTCTTAAGGTTGGGGTTAGGCCTAGGGCTAGGATTTTTAAAATCAGAAAGCCCAGACCTCCAGGCACACTGGAGCTGTCAAAGGCATCCAAAAAGGAGTGCAAAAGTGCAACAACATGGCAGTATTCACAGCTTTTTCCTTAGGAAGAACCCTGCTACCCGGCTGATTTACCTTCCTAGGCTTACTGTTAGGCTTAGGCCTAGGACTTTGAAAACCAGGAAGCCCTGTGCTCCAGGCACACTGCAGCTGTCCAAGGCATCCCAAGGGGAGCGCAAAAGTGACACAACTTGGCTGCCTACACTGCTATTTCCATGAGACCATCCCCAACCATAGGCTGATTTTCCTTCCTAAACTCAGGGTTTGAGTTACGCCTAGGGTTAGTGTTCTTTTAACCAGAAAGCCCTGAGTTCCAAGAACACAGCAGCTGCCAAGGACTACCCAAGAAGAGCGCAAAAGTACCACAACATGCCTGCCTCCACAGCTTTTTCCTTGGGGACATCCCTAATTCCGGCCTGATGTGCCTTTCTCGTCTTAGGGTTGGGGTTAGGCCTAGGGCTAGGATTTTTAAAATCAGGAAGCCCAGACCTCCAGGCACACTGGAGCTGTCAAAGGCATCCAAAAAGGAGTGCAAAAGTGCCACAACATGGCAGCTTTCACAGCTTTTTCCTTAGGAAGAACCCTACTACCCGGCTGATTTACCTTCCTAGGCTTACTGTTAGGCTTAGGCCTAGGACTTTGAAAACCAGGAAGCCCTGTTGTCGACGGAAGGGAACCAGGACATCATTTTGATCATCACAGGCTCGATTTTATTGTTCAGTATGGCGGGTTAAATATAGTTAATAATGAGCTTCATACATATTGCAAAATTTGAGCTCAGGATTGGTCAGCTTGCATATCAGCACCTACGCCTACTTCTACATTCCTATGGTTCTACTTTTGATACTTTCTACATATTCTTAGGATGTATTCAGGACTAATCTCAACTCCCTATCCTCATGTTGCAGCAAGGTCGCTGCTGACTCTTCCTTTTAGCTTGCTGACTGCTGACTTTTCTCCTTCAGTTTAACCAGTGGCATTATATCAGTGTGGCCTTTCTCAGCTAACCAATTATTAATAATGCTCTCCACATTTCCCCCGTTTTCTTCTTGTGCAAGGAGATTAGTTTGCCATGTTTTTGCTATTGTACGGCTGACCATGTTTTGGATACAGTTAAAGATACAAGGCAAAACAAGCAAAAACAGTAAAATTACACCCAGCAATCCTATAGCATAGATCACAAGGTTCCTCAGCCACGGTCCGAGTCCCAGGCCTTTAAGCCATTCGTCAATTCCTAAACCGTCTTCTTCCTTAAGTTTGTGAAGTCCCTGTTGTAATTCTTTTATCTTAGTGTGAATGGACACTGAATGATCAGACAGATTCATGCAACACATTCCCTCGAACTCTTCACATCCATGCCCTTTTGCTAAGAGCAAAAAATCTACAGCAGCTCTATTTTGCAAAACAGCATGGTTAACACTTTGCACATCTGCAGTTAGCATGTCTAGAATTTGTGATGTCTTGTTCAGCTCATTCTTTGCCCAGCATCCTAATTGTTTTGCTAAATTCATGGCTTTATTGGCAGATCCTCCTGGTAAGATAGTTGAAACTACCACCTGCTTGAATGTGCCCCAAAATCGTGGATCTCCTATCTTGCTGCAGTCTGTCATGTATGCTACGTTTTTTCCTGTTTGAATTTTGACTCAGCTGCATTAGCAAGGACACATTAGGATGAAACAATGACAATTTTCCCAAAAAACAGGGTCCACCCTGTGGTTTAGCTGGTATACCATTCCACGCCCTGTCTCCACAAATCAAAAATATTCCTGTGGGTAATTTCATTGGTGCTGTAATATTTGTGCCGTTACATTGACTGTAATGCTGTGGAGAGAATTCACTCACATTCAGGGATGAATCTAGGGTGGCCCATGTTTCTTTAGGTTGGTTTAAATTCTGAGCACCCGAAAGTTTGAAGCTAAACCATCCACCAGCTGTAGTGTTAGATATGCTGGCATTTGTACTTCCAAAAAGATCCAATTCCTCAGGAGGAGAGTGCAAAGAGGTGTTAAGTGATTGGATTAGTAAGCATTGACGATAGCCATCACTCTGACCTGCAGTATACCCTTGTTGCACCGGCAATGTGATGTTTGACATGTTAGACATACATAAGGTTTGATTGTTTATCAAACTACAAAATTCTCCAGGAGACCACACCGGAAGTCCCACCAGGCATGTTCGAAATGGGTTAGTGACTCCTCCAAGACTAAGACAAAGTGATGATTGGTTAGTTTGATTAGCCAGTGTTACCCATAAATTTTCCCTTGGTTGACTAAAGTGTGTTACTCCTACTGCTTCACTTGCTACAGCATTGAGCAGTATAACAAAAACAAACCTCATTTTTCTCTCTGCTTACTTTGCTTCTCCTTTTCTTCCTTCTGCTTACGTTGTTTTTTCTTTCTTCGCTGTCTTTTCCCTGGTTTGCTAGATTGTCTATTGTAAGGCTGAGTCAATTCTTGGATATACTGATCTAATTCTAAATCAGCATCCTTGCTCACAGGTATAGCACGAGGTAAGTTTGAAGGCAAATCAGCTTTGCAGCGAGCTGCTATGATGCGTGAGGCTTTAGTAATTTCAAATATTCTAAGGTTTTCCTGTAACTTCCACCTAAGATATGCTATAACCACTTGTTCTGCACTCTCAAAGAGCTGTAATCCTGTCCGTCCTGGCAGGCCAGTACTTTGTTCAAGAGCTCTAACCCAGATATGATTTCGAATCCACTTTCCAAAACAAGATGTACACCATAAATATCCCAATGACTTCTGTGAATACCAATAAACCTGATTACAATCTGCACAATGCAAAGCTACCCATGCATAGCATTTATCTTTATCCTTTTTGCAAACATAACAAGGAAGCGAATGTAAGTAAGGACCAGTATAAAATTGTGTATCTTCAACCCAAAGCAACCAATTCAATGGTGGTGATCGCAAAGCCTCTTCAGCCTTTTTACTATATGAGGCTAACAGCTCAAGGTCTTTCTTTAACACAAGGTGTATCTTATTTCGTAATCGTAGTTCTTGTTCGTTATCCTCCTCAACAACTATATCCTCCCGAGGGTCCCACAACAGCAAAATTGTTCTAATCATAGAAAATTAATTAGCAATCACTGATACCCCTATTCAAATGAGACCGTTCCCCTTTTTGCCTTCTTCTTCTTATCTGTCTTCAATCTTGCTGCTCCTAATTTCACTGGTCCTGCCACTTTCAAACTTAATTTTTGCAACTTATCAACGCAGCAATCTAATGCTCTATCAGGATCCCCTTGGAAGGGTCCTACAACTGAATGCTGTGTTAAAGGCACTAATTTCCTACACCTTATAGAAACTATACGTGATTTACTTTGAACCTTAATTCTATTTACAATACATTGTATTTCCCATCGATAATAAGCAAGAACCTTCTGTTCAGGAGACTCATAAAGATTTAAAGCTATATATGCGTTTTGCCCCGTTTGTCTCCTTAATTCATCTTGCCAGCTTTTACCCCACGTGTGCTCATGTTTACAGGTATGACACCACAAATCCCGTAATAATGATTGTTCTATCCAAAAGGTTCTTTTACAACCCCCACAACGTAGAGCTATCCAGGCAGCACAATGTGAATTGTGACAGTCAAGGCAATGTAGTTTCGCTGGATCTGTTAAGTGAAAAGTTGATAATGAGTCAATGAAACCAATCAACTCCCGGGCCGTCCGGTAGTGGCGTGTCAGTGCTCTGTCCACCGCTTCCGAGTACCCCTTCAATTGTAACAGTAGTGGTTGTAGGACTAGAAGCAGTTTCTTCCCCAGTCGCTCCTTGTCCTCCTCCGTAAGGCGATCCACCAGAGGCTGCATCAAAAACAGGTTTAGTCCACTTAGCAGGCACCCACAAAGGCCCTGTAGGTGAGGAAACACAAAGATACCCCCGACCCCAATATAATACCTTTGCAGGTTTTTCCCATAATCCTGAACTTGGGTTCTTATACTTAACCCAGACCTCTGTTTCCTTAGTATTTTCCTGACCTGACCTCGGATGATGTTTCATTGCAGGGGGGGTATCATCTTCCCCAAAAATGCATAAATGATTAATCACATACAAAACCTTAGCCAAACATGCTTGTGGATCTGTCAAATCTTGATGTTTTTCAATATACTGCTTAAGGGTACCGTTTGCTCTTTCCACTATTGCCTGTCCAGTAGAAGAGTGTGGAATACCTGTCACGTGCTTAACAGACCACTGATTCAAAAATTTCCGGACCCTAGCACTTACATAACCTCGACCATTATCTGTTTTGATACTCTTTGGAACTCCCATAACAGCGAAACAACTTAACAGATGTCTGATAACCTGTATAGCTTTCTGTCCTGCCTGAGCCGTAGCCCATATGTAATGACTATATGTGTCTATGGTGACGTGCACATGCTTGACTTTACCGAATCTAGCTACGTGTGTAACATCCATTTGCCATATCTCATTTATTTTTAAACCTCGAGGATTAACCCCGATGCCTAGACCTATCCCACCATTATGATAACTACATGTTGGACATGCTCTGACAATGGCCTTGGCTTCTGACAAACTCAGCTCAAAGTGTTTTGCCAAACCTCTTGCATTTTGATGATATCTACTATGTGCTTCTCTGGCCAATGTGTGCTTGTCAATAGGACAAGAATTATCAATGGGTAGGGTAACCAATTTATCTGCACGTTCATTCCCTTCTCCTAAACCTTCAGACCACTTATGGCTCCTAATATGAATCACAGAATATGCTGCCTTTCTTTCTCGTAAAGCCTTCCTTAACTGTATCAGTAACTCATACAATCGTTTATTGTTCACTTCCTTAATTGCTGCTTCCTCTATTCGTTTGACTACTCCTGCAACATACATAGAGTCTGTGACCACATTTAAAGGCTCCTGTAAGTTGGACACCGCCCATACTACTGCTAACAATTCCAAAGTTTGTAAGCTATCTGCAGGGTCTGCTGTGAGGAGTTGATGCTTCCATTGTCCTTTTTCTTGCCAGGTGACAGCAGCACGCCTTGATTTCTTTCCTGCATCTGTAAAAACTGTAATAGCTCCTTCTATGGGGTTTTCTTCTCTCAAAGGTCGAGTAATCCAGTTCCATTCTGTCATCCATTGCAAAACTCTAGGCACTAATTTACTAGTCTCTACTTTAGCAGGTGACATCAATAATGCTTCTTGTAAATTCTTTGAATTTATCAAGTACCAGTCCAAGGTTTCTTTTTCCATAGGTAATCTAATAGTAGCAGGTTCTCTACCATCCACTTCAAGAATTCTGAGACGCCCCTTTTTGATTAATGCAGCCAATTGTTCAATTTTTGAAGATATTGTTTTCTTATGCTGTAGTGGTGGTGATAACCATTCCAACACCCGTATCTCCCCCGTTTTCTTCTGCAACTGAGAGAGAGCACCAAGCAAGTGGCAAGGGCTATTCCAAATAGTAAGATCAATGGGGTGGTCGAGTTGTCGACGAGACACATACCCTTGCTGTACACAGTCACTAATTTGCTGCAAAGCAAGATCAATGACAAAGACATCCCTAATTCTGGCCTGATATGCCTTTCTCGTCTTAGGGTTGGGGTTAGGCCTAGGGCTAGGATTTTTAAAATCAGGAAGCCCAGACCTCCAGGCACACTGGAGCTGTCAAAGGCATCCAGAAAGGAGTGCAAAAGTGCCACAACATGGCAGCTTTCACAGCTTTTTCCTTAGGAAGAACCCTGCTACCCGGCTGATTTACCTTCCTAGGCTTACTGTTAGGCTTAGGCCTAGGACTTTGAAAACCAGAAAGCCCTGTGCTCCAGGCACACTGCAGCTGTCCAAGGCATCCCAAGGGGAGCGCAAAAGTGACACAACTTGGCTGCCTCCACTGCTCTTTCCATGAGACCATCCCCAACCATAGGCTGATTTTCCTTCCTAGGCGTAGGGATTGAGTTACGCCTAGGGTTAGTGTTCTTTTAACCAGAAAGCCCTGAGTTCCAAGAACACAGCAGCTGCCAAGGGCTACCCAAGAAGAGCGCAAAAGTACCACAACATGCCTGCCTCCACAGCTTTTTCCTTCGGGACATCCCTAATTCCGGCCTGATTTGCCTTTCTCGTCTTAGGGTTGGGGTTAGGCCTAGGGCTAGGATTTTTAAAATCAGGAAGCCCAGACCTCCAGGCACACTGGAGCTGTCAAAGGAATCCAGAAAGGAGTGCAAAAGTGCCACAACATGGCAGCTTTCACAGCTTTTTCCTTAGGAAGAACCCTACTACCCGGCTGATTTACCTTCCTAGGCTTACTGTTAGGCTTAGGCCTAGGACTTTGAAAACCAGGAAGCCCTGTGCTCCAGACACACTGCAGCTGTCCAAGGCATCCCAAGGGGAGCGGAAAAGTGACACAACTTGGCTGCCTCCACTGCTATTTCCATGAGACCATCCCCAACCATAGGCTGATTTTCCTTCCTAAGCTTAGGGTTTGAGTTACGCCTAGGTTTAGTGTTCTTTTAACCAGAAAGCCCTGAGTTCCAAGAACACAGCAGCTGCCAAGGACTACCCAAGAAGAGCGCAAAAGTACCACAACATGCCTGCCTCCACAGCTTTTTCCTTGGGGACATCCCTAATTCCGGGCTGATTTGCCTTTCTCGTCTTAGGGTTGGGGTTAGGCCAAGGGCTAGGATTTTTAAAATCAGGAAGCCCAGACCTCCAGGCACACTGGAGCTGTCAAAGGCATCCAAAAAGGAGTGCAAAAGTGCCACAACATGGCAGCTTTCACAGCTTTTTCTTAGGAAGGACCCTTCAACCCAGCTGATTTTCCTTCCTAGGCTTACTGTTAGGCTTAGGCCTAGGACTTTGAAAACCAGGAAGCCCTGTGCTCCAGGCACACTGCAGCTGTCCAAGGCATCCCAAGGGGAGCGCAAAAGTGACACAATTTGGCTGCCTACACTGCCCTTTCCATGAGACCATCCCGAAACACAGGCTGATTTTCCTTCCTAGGCAGAGGGTTTGAGTTACGGCTAGGGTTAGTGTTCTTTTGACCAGAAAGCCCTGAGTTCCAAGAACACAGCAGCTGCCAAGGACTACCCAAGAAGAGCGCAAAAGTACCACAACATGCCTGCCTCCACAGCTTTTTCCTTGGGGACATCCCTAATTCTGGCCTGATTTGCCTTTCTCGTCTTAGGGTTGGGGTTAGGCCTAGGGCTAGGATTTTTAAAATCAGGAAGCCCAGACCTCCAGGCACACTGGAGCTGTCAAAGGCATCCAAAAAGGAGTGCAAAAGTGCCACAACATGGCAGCTTTCACAGCTTTTTCCTTAGGAAGAACCCTACTACCCGGCTGATTTACCTTCCTAGGCTTACTGTTAGGCTTAGGCCTAGGACTTTGAAAACCAGGAAGCCCTGTGCTCCAGGCACACTGCAGCTGTCCAAGGCATCCCAAGGGGAGCGCAAAAGTGACACAACTTGGCTGCCTCCACTGCTATTTCCATGAGACCATCCCCAACCATAGGCTGATTTTCCTTCCTAGGCGTAGGGATTGAGTTACGCCTAGGGTTAGTGTTCTTTTAACCAGGAAGCCCTGAGTTCCAAGAACACAGCAGCTGCCAAGGACTACCCAAGAAGAGCGCAAACGTACCACATTATGTCTGCCTCCACAGCTTTTTCCTTGGGGACATCCCTAATTCCGGCCTGATTTGCCTTTCTCGTCTTGGGTTGGGGTTAGGCCTAGGGCTAGGATTTTTAAAATCAGGAAGCCCAGACCTCCAGGCACACTGGAGCTGTCAAAGGCATCCAGAAAGGAGTGCAAAAGTGCCACAACATGGCAGCTTTCACAGCTTTTTCCTTAGGAAGAACCCTACTACCCGGCTGATTTACCTTTCTAGGCTTACTGTTAGGCTTAGGCCTAGGACTTTGAAAACCAGAAAGCCCTGTGCTCCAGGCACACTGCAGCTGTCAAAGGCATCCCAAGGGGAGCGCAAAAGTGACACAACTTGGCTGCCTCCACTGCTCTTTCCATGACACCATCCCGAACCATAGGCTGATTTTCCTTCCTAGGCGTAGGGATGTAGTTACGCCTAGGTTTAGTGTTCTTTTAACCAGAAAGCCCTGAGTTCCAAGAACACAGCAGCTGCCAAGGACTACCCAAGAAGAGCGCAAAAGTACCACAACATGCCTGCCTCCACAGCTTTTTCCTTGGGGACATCCCTAATTCCGGCCTGATTTGCCTTTCTCGTCTTAGGGTTGGGGTTAGGCCTAGGGCTAGGATTTTTAAAATCAGAAAGCCCAGACCTCCAGGCACACTGGAGCTGTCAAAGGCATCCAAAAAGGAGTGCAAAAGTGCCACAACATGGCAGCATTCTCAGCTTTTTCCTTAGGAAGAACCCTGCTACCCGGCTGATTTACCTTCCTAGGCTTACTGTTAGGCTTAGGCCTAGGACTTTGAAAACCAGGAAGCCCTGTGCTCCAGGCACACTGCAGGTGTCAAAGGTATCTCAAGGGGAGCGCAAAAGTGACACAACTTGGCTGCCTCCACTGCTATTTCCATGAGACCATCCCCAACGATAGCCTGATTTTCCTTCCTAGGCTTAGGGTTTGAGTTAAGCCTAGGGTTAGTGTTCTTTTAACCAGAAAGCCCTGAGTTCCAAGAACACAGTAGCTGCCAAGGACTACCCAAGAAGAGCGCAAAAGTACCACAACATGCCTGCCTCCACAGCTTTTTCCTTGGGGACATCCCTAATTCCGGCCTGATTTGCCTTTCTCGTCTTAGGGTTGGGGTTAGGCCTAGGGCTAGGATTTTTAAAATCAGGAAGCCCAGACCTCCAGGCACACTGGAGCTGTCAAAGGCATCCAAAAAGGAGTGCAAAAGTGCCACAACATGGCAGCATTCACAGCTTTTTCCTTAGGAAGAACCCTGCTACCCGGCTGATTTACCTTCCTAGGCTTACTGTTAGGCTTAGGCCTAGGACTTTGAAAACCAGGAAGCCCTGTGCTCCAGGCACACTGCAGGTGTCAAAGGTATCTCAAGGGGAGCGCAAAAGTGACACAACTTGGCTGCCTCCACTGCTATTTCCATGAGACCATCCCCAACCATAGGCTGATTTTCCTTCCTAGGCTTAGGGTTTGAGTTAGGCCTAGGGTTAGTGTTCTTTTAACCAGAAAGCCCTGAGTTCCAAGAACACAGCAACTGCCAAGGACTACTCAAGAAGAGCGCAAAAGTACCACAACATGCCTGCCTCCACAGCTTTTTCCTTGGGGACATCCCTAATTCCGGCCTGATTTGCCTTTCTCGTCTTAGGGTTGGGGTTAGGCCTAGGGCTAGGATTTTTAAAATCAGAAAGCCCAGACCTCCAGGCACACTGGAGCTGTCAAAGGCATCCAAAAAGGAGTGCAAAAGTGCCACAACATGGCGGCATTCACAGCTTTTTCCTTAGGAAGGACACTACTACCCGGCTGATTTCCCTTCCAAGGCTTACTCTTAGGCTTAGGCCTAGGACTTTGAAAACCAGGAAGCCCTGGGCTCCAGGCACACTGCAGCTGTCCAAGGCATTCCAAGGGGAGCGCAAAAGTGACACAACTTGGCTGCCTCCAGTGCTATTTCCATGAGACCATCCCGAACCATAGGCTGATTTTCCTTCCTAGGCTTAGGGTTTGAGTTACGCCTAGGGTGAGTGTTCTTTTAACCAGAAAGCCCTGAGTTCCAAGAACACAGCAGCTGCCAAGGACTACCCAAGAGGAGTGAAAAAGTACCACAACATGCCTGCCTCCACAGCTTTTTCCTTGGGGACATCCCTAATTCTGGCCTGATTTGCCTTTCTCGTCTTAGGGTTGGGGTTAGGCCTAGGGCTAGGATTTTTAAAATCAGGAAGCCCAGACCTCCAGGCACACTGGAGCTGTCAAAGGCATCCAAAAAGGAGTGCAAAAGTGCCACAACATGGCAGCTTTCACAGCTTTTTCCTTAGGAAGAACCCTACTACCCGGCTGATTTACCTTCCTAGGCTTACTGTTAGGCTTAGGCCTAGGACTTTGAAAACCAGGAAGCCCTGTGCTCCAGGCACACTGCAGCTGTCCAAGGCATGCCAAGGGGAGCGCAAAAGTGACACAACTTGGCTGCCTCCACTGCTATTTCCATGAGACCATCCCCAACCATAGGCTGATTTTCCTTCCTAGGCGTAGGGTTTGAGTTAAGCCTAGGGTTAGTGTTCTTTTAACCAGAAAGCCCTGAGTTCCAAGAACACAGCAGCTGCCAAGGACTACCCAAGAAGAGCGCAAAAGTACCACAACATGCCTGCCTCCACAGCTTTTTCCTTGGGGACATCCCTAATTCCGGCCTGATTTGCCTTTCTCGTCTTAAGGTTGGGGTTAGGCCTAGGGCTAGGATTTTTAAAATCAGAAAGCCCAGACCTCCAGGCACACTGGAGCTGTCAAAGGCATCCAAAAAGGAGTGCAAAAGTGCAACAACATGGCAGTATTCACAGCTTTTTCCTTAGGAAGAACCCTGCTACCCGGCTGATTTACCTTCCTAGGCTTACTGTTAGGCTTAGGCCTAGGACTTTGAAAACCAGGAAGCCCTGTGCTCCAGGCACACTGCAGCTGTCCAAGGCATCCCAAGGGGAGCGCAAAAGTGACACAACTTGGCTGCCTACACTGCTATTTCCATGAGACCATCCCCAACCATAGGCTGATTTTCCTTCCTAAACTCAGGGTTTGAGTTACGCCTAGGGTTAGTGTTCTTTTAACCAGAAAGCCCTGAGTTCCAAGAACACAGCAGCTGCCAAGGACTACCCAAGAAGAGCGCAAAAGTACCACAACATGCCTGCCTCCACAGCTTTTTCCTTGGGGACATCCCTAATTCCGGCCTGATGTGCCTTTCTCGTCTTAGGGTTGGGGTTAGGCCTAGGGCTAGGATTTTTAAAATCAGGAAGCCCAGACCTCCAGGCACACTGGAGCTGTCAAAGGCATCCAAAAAGGAGTGCAAAAGTGCCACAACATGGCAGCTTTCACAGCTTTTTCCTTAGGAAGAACCCTACTACCCGGCTGATTTACCTTCCTAGGCTTACTGTTAGGCTTAGGCCTAGGACTTTGAAAACCAGGAAGCCCTGTTGTCGACGGAAGGGAACCAGGACATCATTTTGATCATCACAGGCTCGATTTTATTGATCAGTATGGCGGGTTAAATATAGTTAATAATGAGCTTCATACATATTGCAAAATTTGAGCTCAGGATTGGTCAGCTTGCATATCAGCACCTACGCCTACTTCTACATTCCTATGGTTCTACTTTTGATACTTTCTACATATTCTTAGGATGTATTCAGGACTAATCTCAACTCCCTATCCTCATGTTGCAGCAAGGTCGCTGCTGACTCTTCCTTTTAGCTTGCTGACTGCTGACTTTTCTCCTTCAGTTTAACCAGTGGCATTATATCAGTGTGGCCTTTCTCAGCTAACCAATTATTAATAATGCTCTCCACATTTCCCCCGTTTTCTTCTTGTGCAAGGAGATTAGTTTGCCATGTTTTTGCTATTGTACGGCTGACCATGTTTTGGATACAGTTAAAGATACAAGGCAAAACAAGCAAAAACAGTAAAATTACACCCAGCAATCCTATAGCATAGATCACAAGGTTCCTCAGCCACGGTCCGAGTCCCAGGCCTTTAAGCCATTCGTCAATTCCTAAACCGTCTTCTTCCTTAAGTTTGTGAAGTCCCTGTTGTAATTCTTTTATCTTAGTGTGAATGGACACTGAATGATCAGACAGATTCATGCAACACATTCCCTCGAACTCTTCACATCCATGCCCTTGTGCTAAGAGCAAAAAATCTACAGCAGCTCTATTTTGCAAAACAGCATGGTTAACACTTTGCACATCTGCAGTTAGCATGTCTAGAATTTGTGATGTCTTGTTCAGCTCATTCTTTGCCCAGCATCCTAATTGTTTTGCTAAATTCATGGCTTTATTGGCAGATCCTCCTGGTAAGATAGTTGAAACTACCACCTGCTTGAATGTGCCCCAAAATCGTGGATCTCCTATCTTGCTGCAGTCTGTCATGTATGCTACGTTTTTTCCTGTTTGAATTTTGACTCAGCTGCATTAGCAAGGACACATTAGGATGAAACAATGACAATTTTCCCAAAAAACAGGGTCCACCCTGTGGTTTAGCTGGTATACCATTCCACGCCCTGTCTCCACAAATCAAAAATATTCCTGTGGGTAATTTCATTGGTGCTGTAATATTTGTGCCGTTACATTGACTGTAATGCTGTGGAGAGAATTCACTCACATTCAGGGATGAATCTAGGGTGGCCCATGTTTCTTTAGGTTGGTTTAAATTCTGAGCACCCGAAAGTTTGAAGCTAAACCATCCACCAGCTGTAGTGTTAGATATGCTGGCATTTGTACTTCCAAAAAGATCCAATTCCTCAGGAGGAGAGTGCAAAGAGGTGTTAAGTGATTGGATTAGTAAGCATTGACGATAGCCATCACTCTGACCTGCAGTATACCCTTGTTGCACCGGCAATGTGATGTTTGACATGTTAGACATACATAAGGTTTGATTGTTTATCAAACTACAAAATTCTCCAGGAGACCACACCGGAAGTCCCACCAGGCATGTTCGAAATGGGTTAGTGACTCCTCCAAGACTAAGACAAAGTGATGATTGGTTAGTTTGATTAGCCAGTGTTACCCATAAATTTTCCCTTGGTTGACTAAAGTGTGTTACTCCTACTGCTTCACTTGCTACAGCATTGAGCAGTATAACAAAAACAAACCTCATTTTTCTCTCTGCTTACTTTGCTTCTCCTTTTCTTCCTTCTGCTTACGTTGTTTTTTCTTTCTTCGCTGTCTTTTCCCTGGTTTGCTAGATTGTCTATTGTAAGGCTGAGTCAATTCTTGGATATACTGATCTAATTCTAAATCAGCATCCTTGCTCACAGGTATAGCACGAGGTAAGTTTGAAGGCAAATCAGCTTTGCAGCGAGCTGCTATGATGCGTGAGGCTTTAGTAATTTCAAATATTCTAAGGTTTTCCTGTAACTTCCACCTAAGATATGCTATAACCACTTGTTCTGCACTCTCAAAGAGCTGTAATCCTGTCCGTCCTGGCAGGCCAGTACTTTGTTCAAGAGCTCTAACCCAGATATGATTTCGAATCCACTTTCCAAAACAAGATGTACACCATAAATATCCCAATGACTTCTGTGAATACCAATAAACCTGATTACAATCTGCACAATGCAAAGCTACCCATGCATAGCATTTATCTTTATCCTTTTTGCAAACATAACAAGGAAGCGAATGTAAGTAAGGACCAGTATAAAATTGTGTATCTTCAACCCAAAGCAACCAATTCAATGGTGGTGATCGCAAAGCCTCTTCAGCCTTTTTACTATATGAGGCTAACAGCTCAAGGTCTTTCTTTAACACAAGGTGTATCTTATTTCGTAATCGTAGTTCTTGTTCGTTATCCTCCTCAACAACTATATCCTCCCGAGGGTCCCACAACAGCAAAATTGTTCTAATCATAGAAAATTAATTAGCAATCACTGATACCCCTATTCAAATGAGACCGTTCCCCTTTTTGCCTTCTTCTTCTTATCTGTCTTCAATCTTGCTGCTCCTAATTTCACTGGTCCTGCCACTTTCAAACTTAATTTTTGCAACTTATCAACGCAGCAATCTAATGCTCTATCAGGATCCCCTTGGAAGGGTCCTACAACTGAATGCTGTGTTAAAGGCACTAATTTCCTACACCTTATAGAAACTATACGTGATTTACTTTGAACCTTAATTCTATTTACAATACATTGTATTTCCCATCGATAATAAGCAAGAACCTTCTGTTCAGGAGACTCATAAAGATTTAAAGCTATATATGCGTTTTGCCCCGTTTGTCTCCTTAATTCATCTTGCCAGCTTTTACCCCACGTGTGCTCATGTTTACAGGTATGACACCACAAATCCCGTAATAATGATTGTTCTATCCAAAAGGTTCTTTTACAACCCCCACAACGTAGAGCTATCCAGGCAGCACAATGTGAATTGTGACAGTCAAGGCAATGTAGTTTCGCTGGATCTGTTAAGTGAAAAGTTGATAATGAGTCAATGAAACCAATCAACTCCCGGGCCGTCCGGTAGTGGCGTGTCAGTGCTCTGTCCACCGCTTCCGAGTACCCCTTCAATTGTAACAGTAGTGGTTGTAGGACTAGAAGCAGTTTCTTCCCCAGTCGCTCCTTGTCCTCCTCCGTAAGGCGATCCACCAGAGGCTGCATCAAAAACAGGTTTAGTCCACTTAGCAGGCACCCACAAAGGCCCTGTAGGTGAGGAAACACAAAGATACCCCCGACCCCAATATAATACCTTTGCAGGTTTTTCCCATAATCCTGAACTTGGGTTCTTATACTTAACCCAGACCTCTGTTTCCTTAGTATTTTCCTGACCTGACCTCGGATGATGTTTCATTGCAGGGGGGGTATCATCTTCCCCAAAAATGCATAAATGATTAATCACATACAAAACCTTAGCCAAACATGCTTGTGGATCTGTCAAATCTTGATGTTTTTCAATATACTGCTTAAGGGTACCGTTTGCTCTTTCCACTATTGCCTGTCCAGTAGAAGAGTGTGGAATACCTGTCACGTGCTTAACAGACCACTGATTCAAAAATTTCCGGACCCTAGCACTTACATAACCTCGACCATTATCTGTTTTGATACTCTTTGGAACTCCCATAACAGCGAAACAACTTAACAGATGTCTGATAACCTGTATAGCTTTCTGTCCTGCCTGAGCCGTAGCCCATATGTAATGACTATATGTGTCTATGGTGACGTGCACATGCTTGACTTTACCGAATCTAGCTACGTGTGTAACATCCATTTGCCATATCTCATTTATTTTTAAACCTCGAGGATTAACCCCGATGCCTAGACCTATCCCACCATTATGATAACTACATGTTGGACATGCTCTGACAATGGCCTTGGCTTCTGACAAACTCAGCTCAAAGTGTTTTGCCAAACCTCTTGCATTTTGATGATATCTACTATGTGCTTCTCTGGCCAATGTGTGCTTGTCAATAGGACAAGAATTATCAATGGGTAGGGTAACCAATTTATCTGCACGTTCATTCCCTTCTCCTAAACCTTCAGACCACTTATGGCTCCTAATATGAATCACAGAATATGCTGCCTTTCTTTCTCGTAAAGCCTTCCTTAACTGTATCAGTAACTCATACAATCGTTTATTGTTCACTTCCTTAATTGCTGCTTCCTCTATTCGTTTGACTACTCCTGCAACATACATAGAGTCTGTGACCACATTTAAAGGCTCCTGTAAGTTGGACACCGCCCATACTACTGCTAACAATTCCAAAGATTGTAAGCTATCTGCAGGGTCTGCTGTGAGGAGTTGATGCTTCCATTGTCCTTTTTCTTGCCAGGTGACAGCAGCACGCCTTGATTTCTTTCCTGCATCTGTAAAAACTGTAATAGCTCCTTCTATGGGGTTTTCTTCTCTCAAAGGTCGAGTAATCCAGTTCCATTCTGTCATCCATTGCAAAACTCTAGGCACTAATTTACTAGTCTCTACTTTAGCAGGTGACATCAATAATGCTTCTTGTAAATTCTTTGAATTTATCAAGTACCAGTCCAAGGTTTCTTTTTCCATAGGTAATCTAATAGTAGCAGGTTCTCTACCATCCACTTCAAGAATTCTGAGACGCCCCTTTTTGATTAATGCAGCCAATTGTTCAATTTTTGAAGATATTGTTTTCTTATGCTGTAGTGGTGGTGATAACCATTCCAACACCCGTATCTCCCCCGTTTTCTTCTGCAACTGAGAGAGAGCACCAAGCAAGTGGCAAGGGCTATTCCAAATAGTAAGATCAATGGGGTGGTCGAGTTGTCGACGAGACACATACCCTTGCTGTACACAGTCACTAATTTGCTGCAAAGCAAGATCAATGACAAAGACATCCCTAATTCTGGCCTGATATGCCTTTCTCGTCTTAGGGTTGGGGTTAGGCCTAGGGCTAGGATTTTTAAAATCAGGAAGCCCAGACCTCCAGGCACACTGGAGCTGTCAAAGGCATCCAGAAAGGAGTGCAAAAGTGCCACAACATGGCAGCTTTCACAGCTTTTTCCTTAGGAAGAACCCTGCTACCCGGCTGATTTACCTTCCTAGGCTTACTGTTAGGCTTAGGCCTAGGACTTTGAAAACCAGAAAGCCCTGTGCTCCAGGCACACTGCAGCTGTCCAAGGCATCCCAAGGGGAGCGCAAAAGTGACACAACTTGGCTGCCTCCACTGCTCTTTCCATGAGACCATCCCCAACCATAGGCTGATTTTCCTTCCTAGGCGTAGGGATTGAGTTACGCCTAGGGTTAGTGTTCTTTTAACCAGAAAGCCCTGAGTTCCAAGAACACAGCAGCTGCCAAGGGCTACCCAAGAAGAGCGCAAAAGTACCACAACATGCCTGCCTCCACAGCTTTTTCCTTCGGGACATCCCTAATTCCGGCCTGATTTGCCTTTCTCGTCTTAGGGTTGGGGTTAGGCCTAGGGCTAGGATTTTTAAAATCAGGAAGCCCAGACCTCCAGGCACACTGGAGCTGTCAAAGGAATCCAGAAAGGAGTGCAAAAGTGCCACAACATGGCAGCTTTCACAGCTTTTTCCTTAGGAAGAACCCTACTACCCGGCTGATTTACCTTCCTAGGCTTACTGTTAGGCTTAGGCCTAGGACTTTGAAAACCAGGAAGACCTGTGCTCCAGACACACTGCAGCTGTCCAAGGCATCCCAAGGGGAGCGGAAAAGTGACACAACTTGGCTGCCTCCACTGCTATTTCCATGAGACCATCCCCAACCATAGGCTGATTTTCCTTCCTAAGCTTAGGGTTTGAGTTACGCCTAGGTTTAGTGTTCTTTTAACCAGAAAGCCCTGAGTTCCAAGAACACAGCAGCTGCCAAGGACTACCCAAGAAGAGCGCAAAAGTACCACAACATGCCTGCCTCCACAGCTTTTTCCTTGGGGACATCCCTAATTCCGGGCTGATTTGCCTTTCTCGTCTTAGGGTTGGGGTTAGGCCAAGGGCTAGGATTTTTAAAATCAGGAAGCCCAGACCTCCAGGCACACTGGAGCTGTCAAAGGCAGCCAAAAAGGAGTGCAAAAGTGCCACAACATGGCAGCTTTCACAGCTTTTTCTTAGGAAGGACCCTTCAACCCAGCTGATTTTCCTTCCTAGGCTTACTGTTAGGCTTAGGCCTAGGACTTTGAAAACCAGGAAGCCCTGTGCTCCAGGCACACTGCAGCTGTCCAAGGCATCCCAAGGGGAGCGCAAAAGTGACACAATTTGGCTGCCTACACTGTCCTTTCCATGAGACCATCCCGAAACACAGGCTGATTTTCCTTCCTAGGCAGAGGGTTTGAGTTACGGCTAGGGTTAGTGTTCTTTTGACCAGAAAGCCCTGAGTTCCAAGAACACAGCAGCTGCCAAGGACTACCCAAGAAGAGCGCAAAAGTACCACAACATGCCTGCCTCCACAGCTTTTTCCTTGGGGACATCCCTAATTCTGGCCTGATTTGCCTTTCTCGTCTTAGGGTTGGGGTTAGGCCTAGGGCTAGGATTTTTAAAATCAGGAAGCCCAGACCTCCAGGCACACTGGAGCTGTCAAAGGCATCCAAAAAGGAGTGCAAAAGTGCCACAACATGGCAGCTTTCACAGCTTTTTCCTTAGGAAGAACCCTACTACCCGGCTGATTTACCTTCCTAGGCTTACTGTTAGGCTTAGGCCTAGGACTTTGAAAACCAGGAAGCCCTGTGCTCCAGGCACACTGCAGCTGTCCAAGGCATCCCAAGGGGAGCGCAAAAGTGACACAACTTGGCTGCCTCCACTGCTATTTCCATGAGACCATCCCCAACCATAGGCTGATTTTCCTTCCTAGGCGTAGGGATTGAGTTACGCCTAGGGTTAGTGTTCTTTTAACCAGGAAGCCCTGAGTTCCAAGAACACAGCAGCTGCCAAGGACTACCCAAGAAGAGCGCAAACGTACCACATTATGTCTGCCTCCACAGCTTTTTCCTTGGGGACATCCCTAATTCCGGCCTGATTTGCCTTTCTCGTCTTGGGTTGGGGTTAGGCCTAGGGCTAGGATTTTTAAAATCAGGAAGCCCAGACCTCCAGGCACACTGGAGCTGTCAAAGGCATCCAGAAAGGAGTGCAAAAGTGCCACAACATGGCAGCTTTCACAGCTTTTTCCTTAGGAAGAACCCTACTACCCGGCTGATTTACCTTTCTAGGCTTACTGTTAGGCTTAGGCCTAGGACTTTGAAAACCAGAAAGCCCTGTGCTCCAGGCACACTGCAGCTGTCAAAGGCATCCCAAGGGGAGCGCAAAAGTGACACAACTTGGCTGCCTCCACTGCTCTTTCCATGACACCATCCCGAACCATAGGCTGATTTTCCTTCCTAGGCGTAGGGATGTAGTTACGCCTAGGTTTAGTGTTCTTTTAACCAGAAAGCCCTGAGTTCCAAGAACACAGCAGCTGCCAAGGACTACCCAAGAAGAGCGCAAAAGTACCACAACATGCCTGCCTCCACAGCTTTTTCCTTGGGGACATCCCTAATTAAGGCCTGATTTGCCTTTCTCGTCTTAGGGTTGGGATTAGGCCTAGGGCTAGGATTTTAAAATCAGGAAGCCCAGACCTCCAGGCACACTGGAGTTGAGAAAGGCATCCAAAAAGGAGTGCAAAAGTGCAACAACATGGCAGCATTCTCAGCTTTTTCCTTAGGAAGGACCCTTCAACCCAGCTGATTTTCCTTCCTAGGCTTACTGTTAGGCTTAGGCCTAGGACTTTGAAAACCAGGAAGCCCTGTGCTCCAGGCACACTGCAGCTGTCCAAGGCATCCCAAGGGGAGCGCAAAAGTGACACAACTTGGCTGCCTCCACTGCTCTTTCCATGAGACCATCCCCAACCATAGGCTGATTTTCCTTCCTAGGCGTAGGGATTGAGTTACGCCTAGGGTTAGTGTTCTTTTAACCAGAAAGCCCTGAGTTCCAAGAACACAGCAGCTGCCAAGGACTACCCAAGAAGAGCGCAAAAGTACCACAACATGCCTGCCTCCACAGCTTTTTCCTTCGGGACATCCCTAATTCCGGCCTGATTTGCCTTTCTCGTCTTAGGGTTGGGGTTAGGCCTAGGGCTAGGATTTTTAAAATCAGGAAGCCCAGACCTCCAGGCACACTGGAGCTGTCAAAGGAATCCAGAAAGGAGTGCAAAAGTGCCACAACATGGCAGCTTTCACAGCTTTTTCCTTAGGAAGAACCCTACTACCCGGCTGATTTACCTTCCTAGGCTTACTGTTAGGCTTAGGCCTAGGACTTTGAAAACCAGGAAGACCTGTGCTCCAGACACACTGCAGCTGTCCAAGGCATCCCAAGGGGAGCGCAAAAGTGACACAACTTGGCTGCCTCCACTGCTATTTCCATGAGACCATCCCCAACCATAGGCTGATTTTCCTTCCTCGGCGTAGGGATTGAGTTACGCCTAGGGTTAGTGTTCTTTTAACCAGAAAGCCCTGAGTTCCAAGAACACAGCAGCTGCCAAGGACTACCCAAGAAGAGCGCAAAAGTACCACAACATGCCTGCCTCCACAGCTTTTTCCTTGGGGACATCCCTAATTCCGGGCTGATTTGCCTTTCTCGTCTTAGGGTTGGGGTTAGGCCTAGGGCTAGGATTTTTAAAATCAGGAAGCCCAGACCTCCAGGCACACTGGAGCTGTCAAAGGCATCCAAAAAGGAGTGCAAAAGTGCCACAACATGGCAGCTTTCACAGCTTTTTCTTAGGAAGGACCCTTCAACCCAGCTGATTTTCCTTCCTAGGCTTACTGTTAGGCTTAGGCCTAGGACTTTGAAAACCAGGAAGCCCTGTGCTCCAGGCACACTGCAGCTGTCCAAGGCATCCCAAGGGGAGCGCAAAAGTGACACAATTTGGCTGCCTACACTGCCCTTTCCATGAGACCATCCCGAAACACAGGCTGATTTTCCTTCCTAGGCAGAGGGTTTGAGTTACGCCTAGGGTTAGTGTTCTTTTGACCAGAAAGCCCTGAGTTCCAAGAACACAGCAGCTGCCAAGGACTACCCAAGAAGAGTGCAAAAGTACCACAACATGCCTGCCTCCACAGCTTTTTCCTTGGGGACATCCCTAATTCTGGCCTGATTTGCCTTTCTCGTCTTAGGGTTGGGGTTAGGCCTAGGGCTAGGATTTTTAAAATCAGGAAGCCCAGACCTCCAGGCACACTGGAGCTGTCAAAGGCATCCAAAAAGGAGTGCAAAAGTGCCACAACATGGCAGCTTTCACAGCTTTTTCCTTAGGAAGAACCCTACTACCCGGCTGATTTACCTTCCTAGGCTTACTGTTAGGCTTAGGCCTAGGACTTTGAAAACCAGGAAGCCCTGTGCTCCAGGCACACTGCAGCTGTCCAAGGCATCCCAAGGGGAGCGCAAAAGTGACACAACTTGGCTGCCTCCACTGCTATTTCCATGAGACCATCCCCAACCATAGCCTGATTTTCCTTCCTAGGCGTAGGGATTGAGTTACGCCTAGGGTTAGTGTTCTTTTAACCAGAAAGCCCTGAGTTCCAAGAACACAGCAGCTGCCAAGGACTACCCAAGAAGAGCGCAAACGTACCATATTATGTCTGCCTCCACAGCTTTTTCCTTGGGGACATCCCTAATTCCGGCCTGATTTGCCTTTCTCGTCTTGGGTTGGGGTTAGGCCTAGGGCTAGGATTTTTAAAATCAGGAAGCCCAGACCTCCAGGCACACTGGAGCTGTCAAAGGCATCCAGAAAGGAGTGCAAAAGTGCCACAACATGGCAGCTTTCACAGCTTTTTCCTTAGGAAGAACCCTACTACCCGGCTGATTTACCTTTCTAGGCTTACTGTTAGGCTTAGGCCTAGGACTTTGAAAACCAGAAAGCCCTGTGCTCCAGGCACACTGCAGCTGTCAAAGGCATCCCAAGGGGAGCGCAAAAGTGACACAACTTGGCTGCCTCCACTGCTCTTTCCATGACACCATCCCGAACCATAGGCTGATTTTCCTTCCTAGGCGTAGGGATGTAGTTACGCCTAGGTTTAGTGTTCTTTTAACCAGAAAGCCCTGAGTTCCAAGAACACAGCAGCTGCCAAGGACTACCCAAGAAGAGCGCAAAAGTACCACAACATGCCTGCCTCCACAGCTTTTTCCTTGGGGACATCCCTAATTAAGGCCTGATTTGCCTTTCTCGTCTTAGGGTTGGGATTAGGCCTAGGGCTAGGATTTTAAAATCAGGAAGCCCAGACCTCCAGGCACACTGGAGTTGAGAAAGGCATCCAAAAAGGAGTGCAAAAGTGCAACAACATGGCAGCATTCTCAGCTTTTTCCTTAGGAAGGACCCTTCAACCCAGCTGATTTTCCTTCCTAGGCTTACTGTTAGGCTTAGGCCTAGGACTTTGAAAACCAGGAAGCCCTGTGCTCCAGGCACACTGCAGCTGTCAAAGGCATCCCAAGGGGAGCGCAAAAGTGACACAACTTGGCTGCCTCCTCTGCTCTTTCCATGAGACCATCCCCAACCATAGGCTGATTTTCCTTCCTAGGCGTAGGGATTGAGTTACGCCTAGGGTTAGTGTTCTTTTAACCAGAAAGCCCTGAGTTCCAAGAACACAGCAGCTGCCAAGGACTACCCAAGAAGAGCGCAAAAGTACCACAACATGCCTGCCTCCACAGCTTTTTCCTTCGGGACATCCCTAATTCCGGCCTGATTTGCCTTTCTCGTCTTAGGGTTGGGGTTAGGCCTAGGGCTAGGATTTTTAAAATCAGGAAGCCCAGACCTCCAGGCACACTGGAGCTGTCAAAGGAATCCAGAAAGGAGTGCAAAAGTGCCACAACATGGCAGCTTTCACAGCTTTTTCCTTAGGAAGAACCCTACTACCCGGCTGATTTACCTTCCTAGGCTTACTGTTAGGCTTAGGCCTAGGACACTGAAAACCAGGAAGACCTGTGCTCCAGACACACTGCAGCTGTCCAAGGCATCCCAAGGGGAGCGCAAAAGTGACACAACTTGGCTGCCTCCACTGCTATTTCCATGAGACCATCCCCAACCATAGGCTGATTTTCCTTCCTCGGCGTAGGGTTTGAGTTAGGCCTAGGGTTAGTGTTCTTTTAACCAGAAAGCCCTGAGTTCCAAGAACACAGCAGCTGCCAAGGACTACCCAAGAAGAGCGCAAAAGTACCACAACATGCCTGCCTCCACAGCTTTTTCCTTGGGGACATCCCTAATTCCGGCCTGATTTGCCTTTCTCGTCTTAGGGTTGGGGTTAGGCCAAGGGCTAGGATTTTTAAAATCAGGAAGCCCAGACCTCCAGGCACACTGGAGCTGTCAAAGGCATCCAAAAAGGAGTGCAAAAGTGCCACAACATGGCAGCTTTCACAGCTTTTTCCTTAGGAAGAACCCTACTACCCGGCTGATTTACCTTCCTAGGCTTACTGTTAGGCTTAGGCCTAGGACTTTGAAAACCAGGAAGCCCTGTGCTCCAGGCACACTGCAGCTGTCCAAGGCATCCCAAGGGGAGCGCAAAAGTGACACAACTTGGCTGCCTCCACTGCTATTTCCATGAGACCATCCCCAACCATAGGCTGATTTTCCTTCCTAGGCGTAGGGATTGAGTTACACCTAGGGTTAGTGTTCTTTTAACCAGAAAGCCCTGAGTTCCAAGAACACAGCAGCTGCCAAGGACTACCCAAGAAGAGCGCAAAAGTACCACAACATGCCTGCCTCCACACCTTTTTCCTTGGGACATCCCTAATTCCGGCCTGATTTGCCTTTCTCGTCTTAGGGTTGGGGTTAGGCCTAGGGATAGGATTTTTAAAATCAGGAAGCCCAGACCTCCAGGCACACTGGAGCTGTCAAAGGCATCCAAAAAGGAGTGCAAAAGTGCCACAACATGGCAGCATTCTCAGCTTTTTCCTTAGGAAGGACCCTTCAACCCAGCTGATTTTCCTTCCTAGGCTTACTGTTAGGCTTAGGCCTAGGACTTTGAAAACCAGGAAGCCCTGTGCTCCAGGCACACTGCAGCTGTCCAAGGCATCCCAAGGGGAGCGCAAAAGTGACACAACTTGGCTGCCTCCACTGCTCTTTCCATGAGACCATCCCCAACCATAGGCTGATTTTCCTTCCCAGCTTTGAGGTTTGAGTTACGCCTAGGGTTAGTGTTCTTTTAACCAGGACGCCCTGAGTTCCAAGAACACAGCAGCTGCCAAGGACTACCCAAGAAGAGCGCAAAAGTACCACAACATGCCTGCCTCCACAGCTTTTTCCTTGGGGACATCCCTAATTCCAGCCTGATGTGCCTTTCTCGTCTTAGGGTTGGGGTTAGGCCTAGGGCTAGGATTTTTAAAATCAGGAAGCCCAGACCTCCAGGCACACTGGAGTTGAGAAAGGCATCCAAAAAGGAGTGCAAAAGTGCCACAACATGGCAGCATTCTCAGCTTTTTCCTTAGGAAAAACACTACTACCCCGCTGATTTACCTTCCTAGGCTTGCTGTTAGGCTTAGGCCTAGGACTTTGAAAACCAGGAAGCCCTGTGCTCCAGGCACACTGCAGCTGTCCAAGGCATCCCAAGGGGAGCGCAAAAGTGACACAACTTGGCTGCCTCCACTGCTATTTCCATGAGACCATCCCGAACCATAGGCTGATTTTCCTTCCTAGGCTTAGGGTTTGAGTTACGCCTAGGGTTAGTGTTCTTTTAACCAGAAAGCCCTGAGTTCCAAGAACACAGCAGCTGCCAAGGACTACCCAAGAAGAGCGCAAAAGTACCACAACGTGCCTGCCTCCACAGCTTTTTCCTTGGGGACATCCCTAATTCCGGCCTGATTTGCCTTTCTCGTCTTAGGGTTGGGGTTAGGCCTAGGGCTAAGATTTTTAAAATCAGGAAGCCCAGACCTCCAGGCACACGGCAGCTGTGAAAGTCATCCCAAGGGGAGTACAAGAGTGCAACAACATTGCAGATTTCACAGCGTTTTCCTTGGCAACATCCCTATACCTAGGCTGATTTATCTGCCTAGGGTTAGGGTTAGGGTTCAGCCTAGATCTAGGATTTTTTTAACCAGGAAGCCCTGATCTCCAGGCACACAGCAGCTGTGAAAGTCATCCCAAGGGGAGTACAAGAGTGCAACAACATTGCAGGTTTCACAGCGTTTTCCTTGGCAACGTCCCTATACCAAGGCTGATTTATCTTCCTAGGGTTATGGTTAGGGTTCTGCCTAGGGCTAGGATTTTTATAACCTTGAAGCTCTGTGCTCCAGGCTTACTGCAGCTGCCAAAGGCATCCCAAATGGAGTGCAGAAGTGCCACAACATGGCAGCTTTCACAGCTTTTTCCTTAGGAAGAACCCTACTACCCGGCTGATTTACCTTCCTAGGCTTACTGTTAGGCTTAGGCCTAGGACACTGAAAACCAGGAAGCCCTGTGCTCCAGGCACACTGCAGCTGTTCAAGGCATCCCAAGGGGAGCGCAAAAGTGACACAACTTGGCTGCCTTCACTGCTCTTTCCATGAGACCATCCCGAACCATAGGCTGATTTTCCTTCCTAGACTTATGGTTTGAGTTACGCCTAGGGTTAGTGTTCTTTTAACCAGAAAGCCCTGAGTTCCAAGAACACAGCAGCTGCCAAGGACTACCCAAGAAGAGCGCAAAAGTACCACAACATGCCTGCCTCCACAGCTTTTTCCTTGGGACCATCATGGACCCTAGGCTGATGTACTTGCCTCCAGTTGCAGCTATGGTCACGCCAAGGGATAGGGTTTTAAATCAGTAAGCCCTGAGCTCCAGACTCAGTGCAGCTGCGAAAGGCTTCCCAAGGGCAGCCAAAAATTGCCTCAACATGCTCCCTCCAGCGCTTTTTTCCTTGGGAACATCCCTATACCTAGGCTGATTTATCTGCCTTGGGTTATGGTTATGGTTCATCTTAAGGATAGGATTTCTTCAAACAGGAAGCCCTGAGTTCCAGGGGCACTGCAGCTGCCAAAGGCATCCCAAGGGGAAAGTAAATGTGCCCCAACTTGGCTGTCTCCAGACCTTTTTCCTTGGGACCATCCCGAAACGAAGGCTGATTTAGAAGCCTCCAGTTAGGGCAAAATTGGTGGTTTTTTAAACCAGGAAGCCCTGTGCTCCAAGCACACTGCAGCTGTGAAAGGCATCCCAAGGGGAGCGCAAAAGTGCCACAACATGGCTGTCTCCACAGCTTTTTCCTAGGGAAAATTCCTAAAACCAGGCTGATTTAAATGACCACTGTTAGGTTTAGGGTTGGGGATAAGCCTAGGTGTAGAGCTTTTTAAACCAGCAAGCTCTGAGCTCCAGGCACACAGCAGCTGTGAAAGAAATCCCAAAGGGAGCGCAGAACTGCCACAACATGGCAGCTTGCACAGCTTTTTCCTTTGGAAGAACCCTACTACCCAGCTGATTTACCTTCCTAGGCTTAATGTTAGGCTTAGGCCTAGGACGTTGAAATGCAGGAAACCCTGTTCCCCAGGAACACGGCAGCTGTGAAAGGCATCCCAAGGGGAGCGCAAAAGTGACACAATGTGACTGCCTCCACTGCTATTTCCATGAGACCATCCCGAACCATAGGCTGATTTTCCTTCCTAGGCTTAGGTTTAGAGTCAGGCCTAGGTTAAGGGGATTTTTAACTAGGAAGCCCTGAGTTCCAAGAACACAGCAGCTGCGAAGGACTACCCAAGAAGAGCGCAAAAGTACCACAACATGCCTGCCTCCACAGCTTTTTCCTTGGGGACATCCCTAATTCCTGGCTGATTTGCCTTTCTCGTCTTAGGGTTGGGGTTAGGCCTAGGGCTAGGACTTTTAAAATCAGGAAGCCCAGACCTCCAGGCACACTGGAGCTGTGAAAGGCATCAAAAACGGAGTGCAAAAGTGCCCCAACATGGCAGCTTTCACAGCTTTTTCCTTAGGAAGAACCCTACTACCCGGCTGATTTACGTTCCTCGGCTTACTCTTAGGCTTAGGCCTAGGACTTTGAAAACCAGGAAGCCCTGTGCTCCAGGCACACTGCAGCTGTCAAAGGCATCCCAAGGGGAGCGCAAAAGTGACACAACTTGGCTGCCTCCACTGCTATTTCCATGAGACCATCCCCAACCATAGGCTGGTTTTCCTTCCTAGGCGTAGGGATTGAGTTACGCCTAGGGTTAGTGTTCTTTTAACCAGAAAGCCCTGAGTTCCAAGAACACAGCAGCTGCCAAGGACTACCCAAGAAGAGCTCAAAAGTACCACAACATGCCTGCCTCCACAGCTTTTTCCTTGGGGACATCCCTAATTCCGGCCTGATTTGCCTTTCTCGTCTTAGGGTTGGGGTTAGGCCTAGGGCTAAGATTTTTAAAATCAGGAAGCCCAGACCTCCAGGCACACGGCAGCTGTGAAAGTCATCCGAAGGGGAGTACAAGAGTGCAACAACATTGCAGATTTCACAGCATTTTCCTTGGCAACATCCCTATACCTAGGCTGATTTATCTGCCTAGGGTTAGGGTTAGGGTTCAGCCTAGATCTAGGATTTTTTTAACCAGGAAGCCCTGATCTCCAGGCACACAGCAGCTGTGAAAGTCATCCCAAGGGGAGTACAAGAGTGCAACAACATTGCAGGTTTCACAGCGTTTTCCTTGGCAACGTCCCTATACCTAGGCTGATTTATCTTCCTAGGGTTATGGTTAGGGTTCTGCCTAGGGCTAGGATTTTTATAACCTTGAAGCTCTGTGTTCCAGGCTTACTGCAGCTGCCAAAGGCATCCCAAATGGAGTGCAGAAGTGCCACAACATGGCAGCTTTCACAGCTTTTTCCTTAGGAAGAACCCTACTACCCGGCTGATTTACCTTCCTAGGCTTACTGTTAGGCTTAGGCCTAGGACACTGAAAACCAGGAAGCCCTGTGCTCCAGGCACACTGCAGCTGTTCAAGGCATCCCAAGGGGAGCGCAAAAGTGACACAACTTGGCTGCCTTCACTGCTCTTTCCATGAGACCATCCCGAACCATAGGCTGATTTTCCTTCCTAGACTTATGGTTTGAGTTACGCCTAGGGTTAGTGTTCTTTTAACCAGAAAGCCCTGAGTTCCAAGAACACAGCAGCTGCCAAGGACTACCCAAGAAGAGCGCAAAAGTACCACAACATGCCTGCCTCCACAGCTTTTTCCTTGGGGACATCCCTAATTCCGGTCTGATTTGCCTTTCTCGCCTTAGGGTTGGGGTTAGGCCTAGGGTAGGATTTTTAAAATCAGGAAGCCCAGACCTCCAGGCACTCTGGAGCTGTGAAATGCATCCAGAAAGGGAGTGCAAAAGTGCCACAACATGGCAGTTTTCACAGCTTTTTCCTTAGGAAGAACCCTACTACCTGGCTGATTTACCTTCCTAGGGTTACTGTTAGGCTTAGGCCTAGGACTTTGAAAACAAGGAAGCCCTGTGCTCCAAGCACACTGCAGCTGTGAAAGGCATCCCAAGGGGAGCACAAAAGGTCCCGAAAATGGCTGCCTCCACACGTTTCCATTGGCACCATTACTAACCCTAGGCTGAACTCCCTGCTTCCAGTCTCAGCTAGGGACATGGTTTTTTCAACCAGGAAGCCCCGACCGCCAGGCACACGGAAGCTCTGAAAGGCATCCCCAGGGGGGGAACAAAAGTGCGACAACATGGCAGCTTTCACAGCTTTTTCCTTGGCACCATCCCTATACCTAGGCTGATTTATCTGCCTAGGGTTAGGGTTAGGCTTCAGTCTGGGGCTAGGATTTTTTAAACCAGGAAGCCCTGATCTCCAGGAACACTGCAGCTGTTCAAGGCATCCCAAGGGGAGCGCAAAAGTGACACAACTTGGCTGCCTCCACTGCTATTTCCATGAGGCCATCCCGAACCATAGGCTGATTTTCCTTCCTGGGGTTAGGGTTAGAGTCACGCCTAGGTTTAGGGTTTTTTTAACTAGAAAGCCCAGAGTTCCAAGAACACAGCAGCTGCCAAGGACTACCCAAGAAGAGCGCAAAAGTACCACAACATGCTTGCCTCCACAGCTTTTTCCTTGGGGACATCCCTAATTCCTGGCTGATTTGCCTTTCTCGTCTTAGGGTTGGGGTTAGGCCTAGGGCTAGGATTTTTAAAATCAGGAAGCCCAGACCTCCAGGCACACGGCAGCTGTGAAAGTCATCCCAAGGGGAGTACAAAAGTGCAACAACATTGCAGATTTCACAGCGTTTTCCTTGGCAACATCCCTATACCTAGGCTGATTTATCTGCCTAGGGTTAGGGTTAGGGTTCAGCCTAGATCTAGGATTTTTTTAACCAGGAAGCCCTGAGCTCCAGGCACACAGCAGCTGTGAAAGTCATCCCAAGGGGAGTACAAAAGTGCAACAACATTGCAGGTTTCACAGCGTTTTCCTTGGCAACGTCCCTATACCTAGGCTGATTTATCTGCCTAGGGTTATGGTTAGGGTTCTGCCTAGGGCTAGGATTTTTATAACCTTGAAGCTCTGTGCTCCAGGCTTACTGCAGCTGCCAAAGGCATCCCAAATGGAGCGCAGAAGTGCCACAACATGGCAGCTTTCACAGCTTTTTCCTTAGGAAGAACCCTACTACCCGGCTGATTTACCTTCCTAGGCTTATTGTTAGGCTTAGGCCTAGGACTTTGAAAACCAGGAAGCCCTGTGCTCCAGGCACACTGCAGCTGTTCATGGCATCCCAAGGGGAGCGCAAAAGTGACACAACTTGGCTGCCTCCACTGCTATTTCCATGAGGCCATCCCGAACCATAGGCTGATTTTCATTCCTGGGGTTAGGGTTTGAGTCACGCCTAGGTTTAGGGTTTTTTTAACTAGAAAGCCCAGAGTTCCAAGAACACAGCAGCTGCCAAGGACTACCCAAGAAGAGCGCAAAAGTACCACAACATGCCTGCCTCCACAGCTTTTTCCTTGGGACATCCCTAATTCCGGCCTGATTTGCCTTTCTCGTCTTAGGGTTGGGGTTAGGCCTAGGGCTAGGATATTTAAAATCCGGAAGCCCAGACCTCCAGGCACACTGGAGCTGTCAAAGGCATCCAAAAAGGAGTGCAAAAGTGCCACAACATGGCAGCATTCTCAGCTTTTTCCTTAGGAAGGACCCTTCAACCCAGCTGATTTTCCTTCCTAGGCTTACTGTTAGGCTTAGGCCTAGGACTTTGAAAACCAGGAAGCCCTGTGCTCTAGGCACACTGCAGCTGTCCAAGGCAGCCCAAGGGGAGCGCAAAAGTGACACAACTTGGCTGCCTCCACTGCTCTTTCCATGAGACCATCCCCAACCATAGGCTGATTTTCCTTCCCAGCTTTGAGGTTTGAGTTACGCCTAGGGTTAGTGTTCTTTTAACCAGGACGCCCTGAGTTCCAAGAACACAGCAGCTGCCAAGGACTACCCAAGAAGAGCGCAAAAGTCCCACAACATGCCTGCCTCCACAGCTTTTTCCTTGGGGACATCCCTAATTCCGGCCTGATTTGCCTTTCTCGTCTTAGGGTTGGGGTTAGGCCTAGGGCTAGGATTTTTAAAATCAGGAAGCCCAGACCTCCAGGCACACTGGAGTTGAGAAAGGCATCCAAAAAGGAGTGCAAAAGTGCCACAACATGGCAGCATTCTCAGCTTTTTCCTTAGGAAAGACCCTTCGAACCAGCTGATTTTCCTTCCTAGGCTTACTGTTAGGCTTAGGCCTAGGACTTTGTAAACCAGGAAGCCCTGTGCTCCAGGCACACTGCAGCTGTCCAAGGCATCCCAAGGGGAGCGCAAAAGTGACACAACTTGGCTGCCTCCACTGCTATTTCCATGAGACCATCCCCAACCATAGGCTGATTTTCCTTCCTCGGCGTAGGGATTGAGTTACGCCTAGGGTTAGTGTTCTTTTAACCAGGACGCCCTGAGTTCCAAGAACACAGCAGCTGCCAAGGACTACCCAAGAAGAGCGCAAAAGTACCAAAACATGCCTGCCTCCACAGCTTTTTCCTTGGGGACATCCCTAATTCCGGCCTGATTTGCCTTTCTCGTCTTAGGGTTGGGGTTAGGCCTAGGGCTAGGATTTTTAATATCAGGAAGCCCAGACCTGCAGGCACACTGGAGCTGTCAAAGGCATCCAGAAAGGAGTGCAAAAGTGCCCCAAGATGGCAGCTTTCACAGCTTTTTCCTTAGGAAGAACCCTACTACCCGGCTGATTTACCTTCCTAGGCTTACTGTTAGGCTTAGGCCTAGGACTTTGAAAACCAGGAAGCCCTGTGCTCCAGGCACACTGCAGCTGTCCAAGGCATCCCAAGGGGAGCGCAAAAGTGACACAACTTGGCTGCCTCCACTGCTATTTCCATGAGACCATCCCCAACCATAGGCTGATTTTCCTTCCTAGGCGTAGGGATTGAGTTACACCTAGGGTTAGTGTTCTTTTAACCAGAAAGCCCTGAGTTCCAAGAACACAGCAGCTGCCAAGGACTACCCAAGAAGAGCGCAAAAGTACCACAACATGCCTGCCTCCACACCTTTTTCCTTGGGACATCCCTAATTCCGGCCTGATTTGCCTTTCTCGTCTTAGGGTTGGGGTTAGGCCTAGGGATAGGATTTTTAAAATCAGGAAGCCCAGACCTCCAGGCACACTGGAGCTGTCAAAGGCATCCAAAAAGGAGTGCAAAAGTGCCACAACATGGCAGCATTCTCAGCTTTTTCCTTAGGAAGGACCCTTCAACCCAGCTGATTTTCCTTCCTAGGCTTACTGTTAGGCTTAGGCCTAGGACTTTGAAAACCAGGAAGCCGTGTGCTCCAGGCACACTGCAGCTGTCCAAGGCATCCCAAGGGGAGCGCAAAAGTGACACAACTTGGCTGCCTCCACTGCTCTTTCCATGAGACCATCCCCAACCATAGGCTGATTTTCCTTCCCAGCTTTGAGGTTTGAGTTACGCCTAGGGTTAGTGTTCTTTTAACCAGAAAGCCCTGAGTTCCAAGAACACAGCAGCTGCCAAGGACTACCCAAGAAGAGCGCAAAAGTACCACAACATGCCTGCCTCCACAGCTTTTTCCTTGGGGACATCCCTAATTCCAGCCAGATGTGCCTTTCTCGTCTTAGGGTTGGGGTTAGGCCTAGGGCTAGGATTTTTAAAATCAGGAAGCCCAGACCTCCAGGCACACTGGAGTTGAGAAAGGCATCCAAAAAGGAGTGCAAAAGTGCCACAACATGGCAGCATTCTCAGCTTTTTCCTTAGGAAAAACACTACTACCCCGCTGATTTACCTTCCTAGGCTTGCTGTTAGGCTTAGGCCTAGGACTTTGAAAACCAGGAAGCCCTGTGCTCCAGGCACACTGCAGCTGTCCAAGGCATCCCAAGGGGAGCGCAAAAGTGACACAACTTGGCTGCCTCCACTGCTATTTCCATGAGACCATCCCGAACCATAGGCTGATTTTCCTTCCTAGGCTTAGGGTTTGAGTTACGCCTAGGGTTAGTGTTCTTTTAACCAGAAAGCCCTGAGTTCCAAGAACACAGCAGCTGCCAAGGACTACCCAAGAAGAGCGCAAAAGTACCACAACATGCCTGCCTCCACAGATTTTTCCTTGGGGACATCCCTAATTCCGGCCTGATTTGCCTTTCTCGTCTTAGGGTTGGGGTTAGGCCTAGGGCTAAGATTTTTAAAATCAGGAAGCCCAGACCTCCAGGCACACGGCAGCTGTGAAAGTCATCCCAAGGGGAGTACAAGAGTGCAACAACATTGCAGATTTCACAGCGTTTTCCTTGGCAACATCCCTATACCTAGGCTGATTTATCTGCCTGGGGTTAGGGTTAGGGTTCAGCCTAGATCTAGGATTTTTTTAACCAGGAAGCCCTGATCTCCAGGCACACAGCAGCTGTGAAAGTCATCCCAAGGGGAGTACAAGAGTGCAACAACATTGCAGGTTTCACAGCGTTTTCCTTGGCAACGTCCCTATACCAAGGCTGATTTATCTTCCTAGGGTTATGGTTAGGGTTCTGCCTAGGGCTAGGATTTTTATAACCTTGAAGCTCTGTGTTCCAGGCTTACTGCAGCTGCCAAAGGCATCCCAAATGGAGCGCAGAAGTGCCACAACATGGCAGCTTTCACAGCTTTTTCCTTAGGAAGAACCCTACTACCCGGCTGATTTACCTTCCTAGGCTTACTGTTAGGCTTAGGCCTAGGACACTGAAAACCAGGAAGCCCTGTGCTCCAGGCACACTGCAGCTGTTCAAGGCATCCCAAGGGGAGCGCAAAAGTGACACAACTTGGCTGCCTTCACTGCTCTTTCCATGAGACCATCCCGAACCATAGGCTGATTTTCCTTCCTAGACTTATGGTTTGAGTTACGCCTAGGGTTAGTGTTCTTTTAACCAGAAAGCCCTGAGTTCCAAGAACACAGCAGCTGCCAAGGACTACCCAAGAAGAGCGCAAAAGTACCACAACATGCCTGCCTCCACAGCTTTTTCCTTGGGACCATCATGGACCCTAGGCTGATGTACTTGCCTCCAGTTGCAGCTATGGTCACGCCAAGGGATAGGGTTTTAAATCAGTAAGCCCTGAGCTCCAGACTCAGTGCAGCTGCGAAAGACTTCCCAAGGGCAGCCAAAAATTGCCTCAACATGCTCCCTCCAGCGCTTTTTTCCTTGGGAACATCCCTATACCTAGGCTGATTTATCTGCCTTGGGTTATGGTTATGGTTCATCTTAAGGATAGGATTTCTTCAAACCGGAAGCCCTGAGTTCCAGGGGCACTGCAGCTGCCAAAGGCATCCCAAGGGGAAAGTAAATGTGCCCCAACTTGGCTGTCTCCAGACCTTTTTCCTTGGGACCATCCCGAAACGAAGGCTGATTTAGAAGCCTCCAGTTAGGGCAAAATTGGTGGTTTTTTAAACCAGGAAGCCCTGTGCTCCAAGCACACTGCAGCTGTGAAAGGCATCCCAAGGGGAGCGCAAAAGTGCCACAACATGGCTGTCTCCACAGCTTTTTCCTAGGGAAAATTCCTAAAACCAGGCTGATTTAAATGACCACTGTTAGGTTTAGGGTTGGGGATAAGCCTAGGTGTAGAGCTTTTTAAACCAGCAAGCTCTGAGCTCCAGGCACACAGCAGCTGTGAAAGAAATCCCAAAGGGAGCGCAGAAGTGCCACAACATGGCAGCTTGCACAGCTTTTTCCTTAGGAAGAACCCTACTACCCAGCTGATTTACCTTCCTAGGCTTAATGTTAGGCTTAGGCCTAGGACGTTGAAATGCAGGAAACCCTGTTCCCCAGGAACACGGCAGCTGTGAAAGGCATCCCAAGGGGAGCGCAAAAGTGACACAATGTGGCTGCCTCCACTGCTATTTCCATGAGACCATCCCGAACCATAGGCTGATTTTCCTTCCTAGGCTTAGGTTTAGAGTCAGGCCTAGGTTAAGGGGATTTTTAACTAGGAAGCCCTGAGTTCCAAGAACACAGCAGCTGCGAAGGACTACCCAAGAAGAGCGCAAAAGTACCACAACATGCCTGCCTCCACAGCTTTTTCCTTGGGGACATCCCTAATTCCGGCCTGATTTGCCTTTCTCGTCTTAGGGTTGGGGTTAGGCCTAGGGCTAGGACTTTTAAAATCAGGAAGCCCAGACCTCCAGGCACACTGGAGCTGTGAAAGGCATCAAAAACGGAGTGCAAAAGTGCCCCAACATGGCAGCTTTCACAGCTTTTTCCTTAGGAAGAACCCTACTACCCGGCTGATTTACGTTCCTCGGCTTACTCTTAGGCTTAGGCCTAGGACTTTGAAAACCAGGAAGCCCTGTGCTCCAGGCACACTGCAGCTGTCAAAGGCATCCCAAGGGGAGCGCAAAAGTGACACAACTTGGCTGCCTCCACTGCTATTTCCATGAGACCATCCCCAACCATAGGCTGGTTTTCCTTCCTAGGCGTAGGGATTGAGTTACGCCTAGGGTTAGTGTTCTTTTAACCAGAAAGCCCTGAGTTCCAAGAACACAGCAGCTGCCAAGGACTACCCAAGAAGAGCTCAAAAGTACCACAACATGCCTGCCTCCACAGCTTTTTCCTTGGGGACATCCCTAATTCCGGCCTGATTTGCCTTTCTCGTCTTAGGGTTGGGGTTAGGCCTAGGGCTAAGATTTTTAAAATCAGGAAGCCCAGACCTCCAGGCACACGGCAACTGTGAAAGTCATCCCAAGGGGAGTACAAGAGTGCAACAACATTGCAGATTTCACAGCGTTTTCCTTGGCAACATCCCTATACCTAGGCTGATTTATCTGCCTAGGGTTAGGGTTAGGGTTCAGCCTAGATCTAGGATTTTTTTAACCAGGAAGCCCTGAGCTCCAGGCACACAGCAGCTGTGAAAGTCATCCCAAGGGGAGTACAAGAGTGCAACAACATTGCAGGTTTCACAGCGTTTTCCTTGGCAACGTCCCTATACCAAGGCTGATTTATCTTCCTAGGGTTATGGTTAGGGTTCTGCCTAGGGCTAGGATTTTTATAACCTTGAAGCTCTGTGTTCCAGGCTTACTGCAGCTGCCAAAGGCATCCCAAATGGAGCGCGAAGTGCCACAACATGGCAGCTTTCACAGCTTTTTCCTTAGGAAGAACCCTACTACCCAGCTGATTTACCTTCCTAGGCTTAATGTTAGGCTTAGGCCTAGGACGTTGAAATGCAGGAAACCCTGTTCCCCAGGAACACGGCAGCTGTGAAAGGCATCCCAAGGGGAGCGCAAAAGTGACACAATGTGGCTGCCTCCACTGCTATTTCCATGAGACCATCCCGAACCATAGGCTGATTTTCCTTCCTAGGCTTAGGTTTAGAGTCAGGCCTAGGTTAAGGGGATTTTTAACTAGGAAGCCCTGAGTTCCAAGAACACAGCAGCTGCGAAGGACTACCCAAGAAGAGCGCAAAAGTACCACAACATGCCTGCCTCCACAGCTTTTTCCTTGGGGACATCCCTAATTCCTGGCTGATTTGCCTTTCTCGTCTTAGGGTTGGGGTTAGGCCTAGGGCTAGGACTTTTAAAATCAGGAAGCCCAGACCTCCAGGCACACTGGAGCTGTGAAAGGCATCAAAAACGGAGTGCAAAAGTGCCCCAACATGGCAGCTTTCACAGCTTTTTCCTTAGGAAGAACCCTACTACCCGGCTGATTTACGTTCCTCGGCTTACTCTTAGGCTTAGGCCTAGGACTTTGAAAACCAGGAAGCCCTGTGCTCCAGGCACACTGCAGCTGTCAAAGGCATCCCAAGGGGAGCGCAAAAGTGACACAACTTGGCTGCCTCCACTGCTATTTCCATGAGACCATCCCCAACCATAGGCTGGTTTTCCTTCCTAGGCGTAGGGATTGAGTTACGCCTAGGGTTAGTGTTCTTTTAACCAGAAAGCCCTGAGTTCCAAGAACACAGCAGCTGCCAAGGACTACCCAAGAAGAGCTCAAAAGTACCACAACATGCCTGCCTCCACAGCTTTTTCCTTGGGGACATCCCTAATTCCGGCCTGATTTGCCTTTCTCGTCTTAGGGTTGGGGTTAGGCCTAGGGCTAAGATTTTTAAAATCAGGAAGCCCAGACCTCCAGGCACACGGCAACTGTGAAAGTCATCCCAAGGGGAGTACAAGAGTGCAACAACATTGCAGATTTCACAGCGTTTTCCTTGGCAACATCCCTATACCTAGGCTGATTTATCTGCCTAGGGTTAGGGTTAGGGTTCAGCCTAGATCTAGGATTTTTTTAACCAGGAAGCCCTGATCTCCAGGCACACAGCAGCTGTGAAAGTCATCCCAAGGGGAGTACAAGAGTGCAACAACATTGCAGGTTTCACAGCGTTTTCCTTGGCAACGTCCCTATACCAAGGCTGATTTATCTTCCTAGGGTTATGGTTAGGGTTCTGCCTAGGGCTAGGATTTTTATAACCTTGAAGCTCTGTGTTCCAGGCTTACTGCAGCTGCCAAAGGCATCCCAAATGGAGCGCAGAAGTGCCACAACATGGCAGCTTTCACAGCTTTTTCCTTAGGAAGAACCCTACTACCCGGCTGATTTACCTTCCTAGGCTTACTGTTAGGCTTAGGCCTAGGACACTGAAAACCAGGAAGCCCTGTGCTCCAGGCACACTGCAGCTGTTCAAGGCATCCCAAGGGGAGCGCAAAAGTGACACAACTTGGCTGCCTTCACTGCTCTTTCCATGAGACCATCCCGAACCATAGGCTGATTTTCCTTCCTAGACTTATGGTTTGAGTTACGCCTAGGGTTAGTGTTCTTTTAACCAGAAAGCCCTGAGTTCCAAGAACACAGCAGCTGCCAAGGACTACCCAAGAAGAGCGCAAAAGTACCACAACATGCCTGCCTCCACAGCTTTTTCCTTGGGGACATCCCTAATTCCGGTCTGATTTGCCTTTCTCGCCTTAGGGTTGGGGTTAGGCCTAGGGTAGGATTTTTAAAATCAGGAAGCCCAGACCTCCAGGCACTCTGGAGCTGTGAAATGCATCCAGAAAGGGAGTGCAAAAGTGCCACAACATGGCAGTTTTCACAGCTTTTTCCTTAGGAAGAACCCTACTACCTGTCTGATTTACCTTCCTAGGGTTACTGTTAGGCTTAGGCCTAGGACTTTGAAAACAAGGAAGCCCTGTGCTCCAAGCACACTGCAGCTGTGAAAGGCATCCCAAGGGGAGCACAAAAGGTCCCGAAAATGGCTGCCTCCACACGTTTCCATTGGCACCATTACTAACCCTAGGCTGAACTCCCTGCTTCCAGTCTCAGCTAGGGACATGGTTGTTTAAACCAGGAAGCCCCGACCGCCAGGCACACGGAAGCTCTGAAAGGCATCCCCAGGGGGGGAACAAAAGTGCGACAACATGGCAGCTTTCACAGCTTTTTCCTTGGCACCATCCCTATACCTAGGCTGATTTATCTGCCTAGGGTTAGGGTTAGGCTTCAGTCTGGGGCTAGGATTTTTTAAACCAGGAAGCCCTGATCTCCAGGAACACTGCAGCTGTTCAAGGCATCCCAAGGGGAGCGCAAAAGTGACACAACTTGGCTGCCTCCACTGCTATTTCCATGAGGCCATCCTGAACCATAGGCTGATTTTCCTTCCTGGGGTTAGGGTTAGAGTCACGCCTAGGTTTAGGGTTTTTTTAACTAGAAAGCCCTGAGTTCCAAGAACACAGCAGCTGCCAAGGACTACCCAAGAAGAGCGCAAAAGTACCACAACATGCTTGCCTCCACAGCTTTTTCCTTGGGGACATCCCTAATTCCTGGCTGATTTGCCTTTCTCGTCTTAGGGTTGGGGTTAGGCCTAGGGCTAGGATTTTTAAAATCAGGAAGCCCAGACCTCCAGGCACACGGCAGCTGTGAAAGTCATCCCAAGGGGAGTACAAAAGTGCAACAACATTGCAGATTTCACAGCGTTTTCCTTGGCAACATCCCTATACCTAGGCTGATTTATCTGCCTAGGGTTAGGGTTAGGGTTCAGCCTAGATCTAGGATTTTTTTAACCAGGAAGCCCTGAGCTCCAGGCACACAGCAGCTGTGAAAGTCATCCCAAGGGGAGTACAAAAGTGCAACAACATTGCAGGTTTCACAGCGTTTTCCTTGGCAACGTCCCTATACCTAGGCTGATTTATCTGCCTAGGGTTATGGTTAGGGTTCTGCCTAGGGCTAGGATTTTTATAACCTTGAAGCTCTGTGCTCCAGGCTTACTGCAGCTGCCAAAGGCATCCCAAATGGAGCGCAGAAGTGCCACAACATGGCAGCTTTCACAGCTTTTTCCTTAGGAAGAACCCTACTACCCGGCTGATTTACCTTCCTAGGCTTATTGTTAGGCTTAGGCCTAGGACTTTGAAAACCAGGAAGCCCTGTGCTCCAGGCACACTGCAGCTGTTCATGGCATCCCAAGGGGAGCGCAAAAGTGACACAACTTGGCTGCCTCCACTGCTATTTCCATGAGGCCATCCCGAACCATAGGCTGATTTTCCTTCCTGGGGTTAGGGTTAGAGTCACGCCTAGGTTTAGGGTTTTTTTAACTAGAAAGCCCAGAGTTCCAAGAACACAGCAGCTGCCAAGGACTACCCAAGAAGAGCGCAAAAGTACCACAACATGCCTGCCTCCACAGCTTTTTCCTTGGGACATCCCTAATTCCGGCCTGATTTGCCTTTCTCGTCTTAGGGTTGGGGTTAGGCCTAGGGCTAGGACTTTTAAAATCAGGAAGCCCAGACCTCCAGGCACACTGGAGCTGTCAAAGGCATCCAAAAAGGAGTGCAAAAGTGCCACAACATGGCAGCATTCTCAGCTTTTTCCTTAGGAAGGACCCTTCAACCCAGCTGATTTTCCTTCCTAGGCTTACTGTTAGGCTTAGGCCTAGGACTTTGAAAACCAGGAAGCCCTGTGCTCTAGGCACACTGCAGCTGTCCAAGGCAGCCCAAGGGGAGCGCAAAAGTGACACAACTTGGCTGCCTCCACTGCTCTTTCCATGAGACCATCCCCAACCATAGGCTGATTTTCCTTCCCAGCTTTGAGGTTTGAGTTACGCCTAGGGTTAGTGTTCTTTTAACCAGGACGCCCTGAGTTCCAAGAACACAGCAGCTGCCAAGGACTACCCAAGAAGAGCGCAAAAGTCCCACAACATGCCTGCCTCCACAGCTTTTTCCTTGGGGACATCCCTAATTCCGGCCTGATGTGCCTTTCTCGTCTTAGGGTTGGGGTTAGGCCTAGGGCTAGGATTTTTAAAATCAGGAAGCCCAGACCTCCAGGCACACTGGAGCTGTCAAAGGCATCCAAAAAGGAGTGCAAAAGTGCCACAACATGGCAGCATTCTCAGCTTTTTCCTTAGGAAAGACCCTTCGAACCAGCTGATTTTCCTTCCTAGGCTTACTGTTAGGCTTAGGCCTAGGACTTTGTAAACCAGGAAGCCCTGTGCTCCAGGCACACTGCAGCTGTCCAAGGCATCCCAAGGGGAGCGCAAAAGTGACACAACTTGGCTGCCTACACTGCTATTTCCATGAGACCATCCCCAACCATAGTCTGATTTTCCTTCCTAGGCGTAGGGTTTGAGTTACGCCTAGGGTTAGTGTTCTTTTAACCAGAAAGCCCTGAGTTCCAAGAACACAGCAGCTGCCAAGGACTACCCAAGAAGAGCGCAAAAGTACCACAACATGCCTGCCTCCACAGCTTTTTCCTTGGGGACATCCCTAATTCCGGCCTGATTTGCCTTTCTCGTCTTAGGGTTGGGGTTAGGCCTAGGGCTAGGATTTTTAAAATCAGGAAGCCCAGACCTCCAGGCACACTGGAGCTGTCAAAGGCATCCAAAAAGGAGTGCAAAGGTGCCACAACATGGCTGCTTTCACAGCTTTTTCCTTAGGAAGAAACCTACTACCCGGCTGATTTACCTTCCTTGGGATAATGTTAGGCTTAGGCCTAGGACTTTGAAAACCAGGAAGCCCTGTGCTCCAGGCACACTGCAGCTGTCCAAGGCATCCCAAGGGGAGCTCAAAAGTGAAACAACTTGGCTGCCTCCACTGCTATTTCCATGAGACCATCCCCAACCATAGGCTGATTTTCCTTCCTCGGCTTAGGGTTTGAGTTACGCCTAGGGTTAGTGTTCTTTTAACCAGAAAGCCCTGAGTTCCAAGAACACAGCAGCTGCCAAGGACTACCCAAGAAGAGCGCAAAAGTACCACAACATGCCTGCCTCCACAGATTTTTCCTTGGGGACATCCCTAATTCCGGCCTGATTTGCCTTTCTCGTCTTAGGGTTGGGGTTAGGCCTAGGGCTAAGATTTTTAAAATCAGGAAGCCCAGACCTCCAGGCACACGGCAGCTGTGAAAGTCATCCCATGGGGAGTACAAAAGTGCAACAACATTGCAGATTTCACAGCGTTTTCCTTGGCAACATCCCTATACCTAGGCTGATTTATCTGCCTAGGGTTAGGGTTAGGGTTCAGCCTAGATCTAGGATTTTTTTAACCAGGAAGCCCTGATCTCCAGGCACACAGCAGCTGTGAAAGTCATCCCAAGGGGAGTACAAGAGTGCAACAACATTGCAGGTTTCACAGCGTTTTCCTTGGCAACGTCCCTATACCAAGGCTGATTTATCTGCCTAGGGTTATGGTTAGGGTTCTGCCTAGGGCTAGGATTTTTATAACCTTGAAGCTCTGTGTTCCAGGCTTACTGCAGCTGCCAAAGGCATCCCAAATGGAGCGCAGAAGTGCCACAACATGGCAGCTTTCACAGCTTTTTCCTTAGGAAGAACCCTACTACCCGGCTGATTTACCTTCGTAGGCTTACTGTTAGGCTTAGGCCTAGGACACTGAAAACCAGGAAGCCCTGTGCTCCAGGCACACTGCAGCTGTTCAAGGCATCCCAAGGGGAGCGCAAAAGTGACACAACTTGGCTGCCTTTACTGCTCTTTCCATGAGACCATCCCGAACCATAGGCTGATTTTCCTTCCTAGACTTATGGTTTGAGTTACGCCTAGGGTTAGTGTTCTTTTAACCAGAAAGCCCTGAGTTCCAAGAACACAGCAGCTGCCAAGGACTACCCAAGAAGAGCGCAAAAGTACCACAACATGCCTGCCTCCAGCGCTTTTTCCTTGGGACCATCATGGACCCTAGGCTGATGTACTTGCCTCCAGTTGCAGCTATGGTCACGCCAACGGATAGGGTTTTAAATCAGTAAGCCCTGAGCTCCAGACTCAGTGCAGCTGCGAAAGGCTTCCCAAGGGCAGCCAAAAATTGCCTCAACATGCTCCCTCCAGCGCTTTTTTCCTTGGGAACATCCCTATACCTAGGCTGATTTATCTGCCTTGGGTTATGGTTATGGTTCATCTTAAGGATAGGATTTCTTCAAACAGGAAGCCCTGAGTTCCAGGGGCACTGCAGCTGCCAAAGGCATCCCAAGGGGAAAGTAAATGTGCCCCAACTTGGCTGTCTCCAGACCTTTTTCCTTGGGACCATCCCGAAACGAAGGCTGATTTAGAAGCCTCCAGTTAGGGCAAAATTGGTGGTTTTTTAAACCAGGAAGCCCTGTGCTCCAAGCACACTGCAGCTGTGAAAGGCATCCCAAGGGGAGCGCAAAAGTGCCACAACATGGCTGTCTCCACAGCTTTTTCCTAGGGAAAATTCCTAAAACCAGGCTGATTTAAATGACCACTGTTAGGTTTAGGGTTGGGGATAAGCCTAGGTGTAGAGCTTTTTAAACCAGCAAGCTCTGAGCTCCAGGAACACAGCAGCTGTGAAAGAAATCCCAAAGGGAGCGCAGAAGTGCCACAACATGGCAGCTTGCACAGCTTTTTCCTTAGGAAGAACCCTACTACCCGGCTGATTTACCTTCCTAAGCTTAATGTTAGGCTTAGGCCTAGGACGTTGAAATGCAGGAAACCCTGTTCCCCAGGAACACGGCAGCTGTGAAAGGCATCCCAAGGGGAGCGCAAAAGTGACACAATGTGGCTGCCTCCACTGCTATTTCCATGAGACCATCCCGAACCATAGGCTGATTTTCCTTCCTAGGCTTAGGTTTAGAGTCAGGCCTAGGTTAAGGGGTTTTTTAACTAGAAAGCCCTGAGTTCCAAGAACACAGCAGCTGCGAAGGACTACCCAAGAAGAGCGCAAAAGTACCACAACATGCCTGCCTCCACAGCTTTTTCCTTGGGGACATCCCTAATTCCTGGCTGATTTGCCTTTCTCGTCTTAGGGTTGGGGTTAGGCCTAGGGCTAGGACTTTTAAAATCAGGAAGCCCAGACCTCCAGGCACACTGGAGCTGTGAAAGGCATCAAAAACGGAGTGCAAAAGTGCCCCAACATGGCAGCTTTCACAGCTTTTTCCTTAGGAAGAACCCTACTACCCGGCTGATTTACGTTCCTCGGCTTACTCTTAGGCTTAGGCCTAGGACTTTGAAAACCAGGAAGCCCTGTGCTCCAGGCACACTGCAGCTGTCAAAGGCATCCCAAGGGGAGCGCAAAAGTGACACAACTTGGCTGCCTCCACTGCTATTTCCATGAGACCATCCCCAACCATAGGCTGGTTTTCCTTCCTAGGCGTAGGGATTGAGTTACGCCTAGGGTTAGTGTTCTTTTAACCAGAAAGCTCTGAGTTGCAAAAACACAGCAGCTGCCAAGGACTACCCAAGAAGAGCGCAAAAGTACCACAACATGCCTGCCTCCACAGCTTTTTCCTCAGGGATATCCCTAATTCCGGCCTGATTTGCCTTTCTCGCCTAAGGGTTGGGGTTAGGCCTAGGGTAGGATTTTTAAAATCAGGAAGCCCAGACCTCCAGGCACTCTGGAGCTGTGAAATGCATCCAGAAAGGGAGTGCAAAAATGCCACAACATGGCAGTTTTCACAGCTTTTTCCTTAGGAAGAACCCTACTACCTGGCTGATTTACCTTCCTAGGGTTACTGTTAGGCTTAGGCCTAGGACTTTGAAAACAAGGAAGCCCTGTGCTCCAAGCACACTGCAGCTGTGAAAGGCATCCCAAGGGGAGCACAAAAGGTCCCGAAAATGGCTGCCTCCACACGTTTCCATTGGCACCATTACTAACCCTAGGCTGAACTCCCTGCTTCCAGTCTCAGCTAGGGACATGGTTGTTTAAACCAGGAAGCCCTGACCGCCAGGCACACGGAAGCTCTGAAAGGCATCCCAAGGGAGGGAACAAAAGTGCAAGAACATGGCAGCTTTCACAGCTTTTTCCTTGGCACCATCCCTATACCTAGGCTGATTTATCTGCCTAGGGTTAGGGTTAGGTTTCAGTCTGGGGCTAGGATTTTTTAAACCAGGAAGCCCTGATCTCCAGGAACACTGCAGCTGTTCAAGGCATCCCAAGGGGAGCGCAAAAGTGACACAACTTGGCTGCCTCCACTGCTATTTCCATGAGACCATCCCGAACCATAGGCTGATTTTCCTTCCTGGGGTTAGGGTTAGAGTCACGCCTAGGTTTAGGGTTTTTTTAACTAGAAAGCCCAGAGTTCCAAGAACACAGCAGCTGCCAAGGACTACCCAAGAAGAGCGCAAAAGTACCACAACATGCTTGCCTCCACAGCTTTTTCCTTGGGGACATCCCTAATTCCTGGCTGATTTGCCTTTCTCGTCTTAGGGTTGGGGTTAGGCCTAGGGCTAGGATTTTTAAAATCAGTAAGCCCAGACCTCCAGGCACACGGCAGCTGTGAAAGTCATCCCAAGGGGAGTACAAAAGTGCAACAACATTGCAGATTTCACAGCGTTTTCCTTGGCAACATCCCTATACCTAGGCTGATTTATCTGCCTAGGGTTAGGGTTAGGGTTCAGCCTAGATCTAGGATTTTTTTAACCAGGAAGCCCTGAGCTCCAGGCACACAGCAGCTGTGAAAGTCATCCCAAGGGGAGTACAAGAGTACAACAACATTGCAGGTTTCACAGCGTTTTCCTTGGCAACGTCCCTATACCTAGGCTGATTTATCTGCCTAGGGTTATGGTTAGGGTTCTGCCTAGGGCTAGGATTTTTATAACCTTGAAGCTCTGTGCTCCAGGCTTACTGCAGCTGCCAAAGGCATTCCAAATGGAGCGCAGAAGTGCCACAACATGGCAGCTTTCACAGCTTTTTCCTTAGGAAGAACCCTACTACCCGGCTGATTTACCTTCCTAGGCTTATTGTTAGGCTTAGGCCTAGGACTTTGAAAACCAGGAAGCCCTGTGCTCCAGGCACACTGCAGCTGTTCAAGGCATCCCAAGGGGAGCGCAAAAGTGACACAACTTGGCTGCCTCCACTCCTATTTCCATGAGAACATCCCGAACCATAGGCTGATTTTCCTTCCTAGACTTATGGTTTGAGTTACGCCTAGGGTTAGTGTTCTTTAACCAGAAAGCCCTGAGTTCCAAGAACACAGCAGCTGCCAAGGACTACTCAAGAAGAGCGCAAAAGTACCACAACATGCCTGCCTCCACAGCTTTTTCCTTGGGGACATCCCTAATTCCTGGCTGATTTGCCTTTCTCGTCTTAGGGTTGGGGTTAGGCCTAGGGCTCGGATTTTTAAAATCAGGAAGCCCAGACCTCCAGGCACACTGGAGCTGTGAAATGCATCCAGAAAGGAGTGCAAAAGTGCCACAACATGGCAGCTTTCACAGCTTTTTCCTTAGGAAGAACCCTACTACCCGGCTGATTTACCTTCCTAGGCTTACTGTTAGGCTTAGGCCTAGGACTTTGAAAACCAGGAAGCCCTGTGCTCCAGGCACACTGCAGCTGTCCAAGGCATCCCAAGGGGAGCGCAAAAGTGACACAACTTGGCTGCCTCCACTGCTATTTCCATGAGACCATCCCCAATCATAGGCTGATTTTCCTTCCTCGGCGTAGGGTTTGAGTTACGCCTAGGTTTAGTGTTCTTTTAACCAGAAAGCCCTGAGTTCCAAGAACACAGCAGCTGCCAAGGACTACCCAAGAAGAGCGCAAAAGTACCACAACATGCCTGCCTCCAGCGCTTTTTCTTTGGGACCATCATGGACCCTAGGCTGATGTTCTTGCCTCCAGTTGCAGCTATGGTCACGCCAAGGGATAGGGTTTTAAATCAGTAAACCCTGAGCTCCAGACTCAGTGCAGCTGCGAAAGGCTTCCCAATGGCAGCCAAAAATTGCCTCAACATGCTCCCTACAGCGCTTTTTTCCTTGGGAACATCCCTATACCTAGGCTGATTTATCTGCCTTGGGTTATGATTAGGGTTCATCTTAAGGATAGGATTTCTTCAAACCGGAAGCCCTGAGTTCCAGGGGCACTGCAGCTGCCAAAGGCATCCCAAGGGGAAAGTAAATGTGCCCCAACTTGGCTGTCTCCAGACCTTTTTCCTTGGGACCATCCCGAAACGAAGGCTGATTTAGAAGCCTCCAGTTAGGGCAAAATTGGTGGTTTTTTAAACCAGGAAGCCCTGTGCTCCAAGCACACTGCAGCTGTGAAAGGCATCCCAAGGGGAGCGCAAAAGTGCCACAACATGGCTGTCTCCACAGCTTTTTCCTAGGGAAAATTCCTAAAACCAGGCTGATTTAAATGACCACTGTTAGGTTTAGGGTTGGGGATAAGCCTAGGTGTAGAGCTTTTTAAACCAGCAAGCTCTGAGCTCCAGGAACACAGCAGCTGTGAAAGAAATCCCAAAGGGAGCGCAGAAGTGCCACAACATGGCAGCTTGCACAGCTTTTTCCTTAGGAAGAACCCTACTACCCGGCTGATTTACCTTCCTAAGCTTAATGTTAGGCTTAGGCCTAGGACGTTGAAATGCAGGAAACCCTGTTCCCCAGGAACACGGCAGCTGTGAAAGGCATCCCAAGGGGAGCGCAAAAGTGACACAATGTGGCTGCCTCCACTGCTATTTCCATGAGACCATCCCGAACCATAGGCTGATTTTCCTTCCTAGGCTTAGGTTTAGAGTCAGGCCTAGGTTAAGGGGTTTTTTAACTAGAAAGCCCTGAGTTCCAAGAACACAGCAGCTGCGAAGGACTACCCAAGAAGAGTGCAAAAGTACCACAACATGCCTGCCTCCACAGCTTTTTCCTTGGGGACATCCCTAATTCCTGGCTGATTTGCCTTTCTCGTCTTAGGGTTGGGGTTAGGCCTAGGGCTAGGACTTTTAAAATCAGGAAGCCCAGACCTCCAGGCACACTGGAGCTGTGAAAGGCATCAAAAACTGAGTGCAAAAGTGCCCCAACATGGCAGCTTTCACAGCTTTTTCCTTAGGAAGAACCCTACTACCCGGCTGATTTACGTTCCTCGGCTTACTCTTAGGCTTAGGCCTAGGACTTTGAAAACCAGGAAGCCCTGTGCTCCAGGCACACTGCAGCTGTCAAAGGCATCCCAAGGGGAGCGCAAAAGTGACACAACTTGGCTGCCTCCACTGCTATTTCCATGAGACCATCCCCAACCATAGGCTGGTTTTCCTTCCTAGGCTTAGGGTTTGAGTTACGCCTAGGGTTAGTGTTCTTTTAACCAGAAAGCTCTGAGTTGCAAAAACACAGCAGCTGCCAAGGACTACCCAAGAAGAGCGCAAAAGTACCACAACATGCCTGCCTCCACAGCTTTTTCCTCAGGGATATCCCTAATTCCGGCCTGATTTGCCTTTCTCGCCTTAGGGTTGGGGTTAGGCCTAGGGTAGGATTTTTAAAATCAGGAAGCCCAGACCTCCAGGCACTCTGGAGCTGTGAAATGCATCCAGAAAGGGAGTGCAAAAATGCCACAACATGGCAGTTTTCACAGCTTTTTCCTTAGGAAGAACCCTACTACCTGGCTGATTTACCTTCCTAGGGTTACTGTTAGGCTTAGGCCTAGGACTTTGAAAACAAGGAAGCCCTGTGCTCCAAGCACACTGCAGCTGTGAAAGGCATCCCAAGGGGAGCACAAAAGGTCCCGAAAATGGCTGCCTCCACACGTTTCCATTGGCACCATTGTTAACCCTAGGCTGAACTCCCTGCTTCCAGTCTCAGCTAGGGACATGGTTGTTTAAACCAGGAAGCCCTGACCGCCAGGCACACGGAAGCTCTGAAAGGCATCCCAAGGGAGGGAACAAAAGTGCAAGAACATGGCAGCTTTCACAGCTTTTTCCTTGGCACCATCCCTATACCTAGGCTGATTTATCTGCCTAGGGTTAGGGTTAGGTTTCAGTCTGGGGCTAGGATTTTTTAAACCAGGAAGCCCTGATCTCCAGGAACACTGCAGCTGTTCAAGGCATCCCAAGGGGAGCGCAAAAGTGACACAACTTGGCTGCCTCCACTGCTATTTCCATGAGACCATCCCGAACCATAGGCTGATTTTCCTTCCTGGGGTTAGGGTTAGAGTCACGCCTAGGTTTAGGGTTTTTTTAACTAGAAAGCCCAGAGTTCCAAGAACACAGCAGCTGCCAAGGACTACCCAAGAAGAGCGCAAAAGTACCACAACATGCTTGCCTCCACAGCTTTTTCCTTGGGGACATCCCTAATTCCTGGCTGATTTGCCTTTCTCGTCTTAGGGTTGGGGTTAGGCCTAGGGCTAGGATTTTTAAAATCAGTAAGCCCAGACCTCCAGGCACACGGCAGCTGTGAAAGTCATCCCAAGGGGAGTACAAAAGTGCAACAACATTGCAGATTTCACAGCGTTTTCCTTGGCAACATCCCTATACCTAGGCTGATTTATCTGCCTAGGGTTAGGGTTAGTGTTCAGCCTAGATCTAGGATTTTTTTAACCAGGAAGCCCTGATCTCCAGGCACACAGCAGCTGTGAAAGTCATCCCAAGGGGAGTACAAGAGTACAACAACATTGCAGGTTTCACAGCGTTTTCCTTGGCAACGTCCCTATACCTAGGCTGATTTATCTGCCTAGAGTTATGGTTAGGGTTCTGCCTAGGGCTAGGATTTTTATAACCTTGAAGCTCTGTGCTCCAGGCTTACTGCAGCTGCCAAAGGCATTCCAAATGGAGCGCAGAAGTGCCACAACATGGCAGCTTTCACAGCTTTTTCCTTAGGAAGAACCCTACTACCCGGCTGATTTACCTTCCTAGGCTTATTGTTAGGCTTAGGCCTAGGACTTTGAAAACCAGGAAGCCCTGTGCTCCAGGCACACTGCAGCTGTTCAAGGCATCCCAAGGGGAGCGCAAAAGTGACACAACTTGGCTGCCTCCACTCCTATTTCCATGAGAACATCCCGAACCATAGGCTGATTTTCCTTCCTAGACTTATGGTTTGAGTTACGCCTAGGGTTAGTGTTCTTTAACCAGAAAGCCCTGAGTTCCAAGAACACAGCAGCTGCCAAGGACTACTCAAGAAGAGCGCAAAAGTACCACAACATGCCTGCCTCCACAGCTTTTTCCTTGGGGACATCCCTAATTCCTGGCTGATTTGCCTTTCTCGTCTTAGGGTTGGGGTTAGGCCTAGGGCTCGGATTTTTAAAATCAGGAAGCCCAGACCTCCAGGCACACTGGAGCTGTGAAATGCATCCAGAAAGGAGTGCAAAAGTGCCACAACATGGCAGCTTTCACAGCTTTTTCCTTAGGAAGAACCCTACTACCCGGCTGATTTACCTTCCTAGGCTTACTGTTAGGCTTAGGCCTAGGACTTTGAAAACCAGGAAGCCCTGTGCTCCAGGCACACTGCAGCTGTCCAAGGCATCCCAAGGGGAGCGCAAAAGTGACACAACTTGGCTGCCTCCACTGCTATTTCCATGAGACCATCCCCAATCATAGGCTGATTTTCCTTCCTAGGCGTAGGGTTTGAGTTACGCCTAGGTTTAGTGTTCTTTTAACCAGAAAGCCCTGAGTTCCAAGAACACAGCAGCTGCCAAGGACTACCCAAGAAGAGCGCAAAAGTACCACAACATGCCTGCCTCCAGCGCTTTTTCTTTGGGACCATCATGGACCCTAGGCTGATGTTCTTGCCTCCAGTTGCAGCTATGGTCACGCCAAGGGATAGGGTTTTAAATCAGTAAACCCTGAGCTCCAGACTCAGTGCAGCTGCGAAAGGCTTCCCAATGGCAGCCAAAAATTGCCTCAACATGCTCCCTACAGCGCTTTTTTCCTTGGGAACATCCCTATACCTAGGCTGATTTATCTGCCTTGGGTTATGATTAGGGTTCATCTTAAGGATAGGATTTCTTCAAACCGGAAGCCCTGAGTTCCAGGGGCACTGCAGCTGCCAAAGGCATCCCAAGGGGAAAGTAAATGTGCCCCAACTTGGCTGTCTCCAGACCTTTTTCCTTGGGACCATCCCGAAACGAAGGCTGATTTAGAAGCCTCCAGTTAGGGCAAAATTGGTGGTTTTTTAAACCAGGAAGCCCTGTGCTCCAAGCACACTGCAGCTGTGAAAGGCATCCCAAGGGGAGCGCAAAAGTGCCACAACATGGCTGTCTCCACAGCTTTTTCCTAGGGAAAATTCCTAAAACCAGGCTGATTTAAATGACCACTGTTAGGTTTAGGGTTGGGGATAAGCCTAGGTGTAGAGCTTTTTAAACCAGCAAGCTCTGAGCTCCAGGAACACAGCAGCTGTGAAAGAAATCCCAAAGGGAGCGCAGAAGTGCCACAACATGGCAGCTTGCACAGCTTTTTCCTTAGGAAGAACCCTACTACCCGGCTGATTTACCTTCCTAAGCTTAATGTTAGGCTTAGGCCTAGGACGTTGAAATGCAGGAAACCCTGTTCCCCAGGAACACGGCAGCTGTGAAAGGCATCCCAAGGGGAGCGCAAAAGTGACACAATGTGGCTGCCTCCACTGCTATTTCCATGAGACCATCCCGAACCATAGGCTGATTTTCCTTCCTAGGCTTAGGTTTAGAGTCAGGCCTAGGTTAAGGGGTTTTTTAACTAGAAAGCCCTGAGTTCCAAGAACACAGCAGCTGCGAAGGACTACCCAAGAAGAGCGCAAAAGTACCACAACATGCCTGCCTCCACAGCTTTTTCCTTGGGGACATCCCTAATTCCTGGCTGATTTGCCTTTCTCGTCTTAGGGTTGGGGTTAGGCCTAGGGCTAGGACTTTTAAAATCAGGAAGCCCAGACCTCCAGGCACACTGGAGCTGTGAAAGGCATCAAAAACTGAGTGCAAAAGTGCCCCAACATGGCAGCTTTCACAGCTTTTTCCTTAGGAAGAACCCTACTACCCGGCTGATTTACGTTCCTCGGCTTACTCTTAGGCTTAGGCCTAGGACTTTGAAAACCAGGAAGCCCTGTGCTCCAGGCACACTGCAGCTGTCCAAGGCATCCCAAGGGGAGCGCAAAAGTGACACAACTTGGCTGCCTCCACTGCTATTTCCATGAGACCATCCCCAACCATAGGCTGGTTTTCCTTCCTAGGCTTAGGGTTTGAGTTACGCCTAGGGTTAGTGTTCTTTTAACCAGAAAGCTCTGAGTTGCAAAAACACAGCAGCTGCCAAGGACTACCCAAGAAGAGCGCAAAAGTACCACAACATGCCTGCCTCCACAGCTTTTTCCTCAGGGATATCCCTAATTCCGGCCTGATTTGCCTTTCTCGCCTTAGGGTTGGGGTTAGGCCTAGGGTAGGATTTTTAAAATCAGGAAGCCCAGACCTCCAGGCACTCTGGAGCTGTGAAATGCATCCAGAAAGGGAGTGCAAAAATGCCACAACATGGCAGTTTTCACAGCTTTTTCCTTAGGAAGAACCCTACTACCTGGCTGATTTACCTTCCTAGGGTTACTGTTAGGCTTAGGCCTAGGACTTTGAAAACAAGGAAGCCCTGTGCTCCAAGCACACTGCAGCTGTGAAAGGCATCCCAAGGGGAGCACAAAAGGTCCCGAAAATGGCTGCCTCCACACGTTTCCATTGGCACCATTGTTAACCCTAGGCTGAACTCCCTGCTTCCAGTCTCAGCTAGGGACATGGTTGTTTAAACCAGGAAGCCCTGACCGCCAGGCACACGGAAGCTCTGAAAGGCATCCCAAGGGAGGGAACAAAAGTGCAAGAACATGGCAGCTTTCACAGCTTTTTCCTTGGCACCATCCCTATACCTAGGCTGATTTATCTGCCTAGGGTTAGGGTTAGGTTTCAGTCTGGGGCTAGGATTTTTTAAACCAGGAAGCCCTGATCTCCAGGAACACTGCAGCTGTTCAAGGCATCCCAAGGGGAGCGCAAAAGTGACACAACTTGGCTGCCTCCACTGCTATTTCCATGAGACCATCCCGAACCATAGGCTGATTTTCCTTCCTGGGGTTAGGGTTAGAGTCACGCCTAGGTTTAGGGTTTTTTTAACTAGAAAGCCCAGAGTTCCAAGAACACAGCAGCTGCCAAGGACTACCCAAGAAGAGCGCAAAAGTACCACAACATGCTTGCCTCCACAGCTTTTTCCTTGGGGACATCCCTAATTCCTGGCTGATTTGCCTTTCTCGTCTTAGGGTTGGGGTTAGGCCTAGGGCTAGGATTTTTAAAATCAGTAAGCCCAGACCTCCAGGCACACGGCAGCTGTGAAAGTCATCCCAAGGGGAGTACAAAAGTGCAACAACATTGCAGATTTCACAGCGTTTTCCTTGGCAACATCCCTATACCTAGGCTGATTTATCTGCCTAGGGTTAGGGTTAGTGTTCAGCCTAGATCTAGGATTTTTTTAACCAGGAAGCCCTGAGCTCCAGGCACACAGCAGCTGTGAAAGTCATCCCAAGGGGAGTACAAGAGTACAACAACATTGCAGGTTTCACAGCGTTTTCCTTGGCAACGTCCCTATACCTAGGCTGATTTATCTGCCTAGGGTTATGGTTAGGGTTCTGCCTAGGGCTAGGATTTTTATAACCTTGAAGCTCTGTGCTCCAGGCTTACTGCAGCTGCCAAAGGCATTCCAAATGGAGCGCAGAAGTGCCACAACATGGCAGCTTTCACAGCTTTTTCCTTAGGAAGAACCCTACTACCCGGCTGATTTACCTTCCTAGGCTTATTGTTAGGCTTAGGCCTAGGACTTTGAAAACCAGGAAGCCCTGTGCTCCAGGCACACTGCAGCTGTTCAAGGCATCCCAAGGGGAGCGCAAAAGTGACACAACTTGGCTGCCTCCACTCCTATTTCCATGAGAACATCCCGAACCATAGGCTGATTTTCCTTCCTAGACTTATGGTTTGAGTTACGCCTAGGGTTAGTGTTCTTTAACCAGAAAGCCCTGAGTTCCAAGAACACAGCAGCTGCCAAGGACTACTCAAGAAGAGCGCAAAAGTACCACAACATGCCTGCCTCCACAGCTTTTTCCTTGGGGACATCCCTAATTCCTGGCTGATTTGCCTTTCTCGTCTTAGGGTTGGGGTTAGGCCTAGGGCTCGGATTTTTAAAATCAGGAAGCCCAGACCTCCAGGCACACTGGAGCTGTGAAATGCATCCAGAAAGGAGTGCAAAAGTGCCACAACATGGCAGCTTTCACAGCTTTTTCCTTAGGAAGAACCCTACTACCCGGCTGATTTACCTTCCTAGGCTTACTGTTAGGCTTAGGCCTAGGACTTTGAAAACCAGGAAGCCCTGTGCTCCAGGCACACTGCAGCTGTCCAAGGCATCCCAAGGGGAGCGCAAAAGTGACACAACTTGGCTGCCTCCACTGCTATTTCCATGAGACCATCCCCAATCATAGGCTGATTTTCCTTCCTAGGCGTAGGGTTTGAGTTACGCCTAGGTTTAGTGTTCTTTTAACCAGAAAGCCCTGAGTTCCAAGAACACAGCAGCTGCCAAGGACTACCCAAGAAGAGCGCAAAAGTACCACAACATGCCTGCCTCCAGCGCTTTTTCTTTGGGACCATCATGGACCCTAGGCTGATGTTCTTGCCTCCAGTTGCAGCTATGGTCACGCCAAGGGATAGGGTTTTAAATCAGTAAACCCTGAGCTCCAGACTCAGTGCAGCTGCGAAAGGCTTCCCAATGGCAGCCAAAAATTGCCTCAACATGCTCCCTACAGCGCTTTTTTCCTTGGGAACATCCCTATACCTAGGCTGATTTATCTGCCTTGGGTTATGATTAGGGTTCATCTTAAGGATAGGATTTCTTCAAACCGGAAGCCCTGAGTTCCAGGGGCACTGCAGCTGCCAAAGGCATCCCAAGGGGAAAGTAAATGTGCCCCAACTTGGCTGTCTCCAGACCTTTTTCCTTGGGACCATCCCGAAACGAAGGCTGATTTAGAAGCCTCCAGTTAGGGCAAAATTGGTGGTTTTTTAAACCAGGAAGCCCTGTGCTCCAAGCACACTGCAGCTGTGAAAGGCATCCCAAGGGGAGCGCAAAAGTGCCACAACATGGCTGTCTCCACAGCTTTTTCCTAGGGAAAATTCCTAAAACCAGGCTGATTTAAATGACCACTGTTAGGTTTAGGGTTGGGGATAAGCCTAGGTGTAGAGCTTTTTAAACCAGCAAGCTCTGAGCTCCAGGAACACAGCAGCTGTGAAAGAAATCCCAAAGGGAGCGCAGAAGTGCCACAACATGGCAGCTTGCACAGCTTTTTCCTTAGGAAGAACCCTACTACCCGGCTGATTTACCTTCCTAAGCTTAATGTTAGGCTTAGGCCTAGGACGTTGAAATGCAGGAAACCCTGTTCCCCAGGAACACGGCAGCTGTGAAAGGCATCCCAAGGGGAGCGCAAAAGTGACACAATGTGGCTGCCTCCACTGCTATTTCCATGAGACCATCCCGAACCATAGGCTGATTTTCCTTCCTAGGCTTAGGTTTAGAGTCAGGCCTAGGTTAAGGGGTTTTTTAACTAGAAAGCCCTGAGTTCCAAGAACACAGCAGCTGCGAAGGACTACCCAAGAAGAGCGCAAAAGTACCACAACATGCCTGCCTCCACAGCTTTTTCCTTGGGGACATCCCTAATTCCTGGCTGATTTGCCTTTCTCGTCTTAGGGTTGGGGTTAGGCCTAGGGCTAGGACTTTTAAAATCAGGAAGCCCAGACCTCCAGGCACACTGGAGCTGTGAAAGGCATCAAAAACTGAGTGCAAAAGTGCCCCAACATGGCAGCTTTCACAGCTTTTTCCTTAGGAAGAACCCTACTACCCGGCTGATTTACGTTCCTCGGCTTACTCTTAGGCTTAGGCCTAGGACTTTGAAAACCAGGAAGCCCTGTGCTCCAGGCACACTGCAGCTGTCCAAGGCATCCCAAGGGGAGCGCAAAAGTGACACAACTTGGCTGCCTCCACTGCTATTTCCATGAGACCATCCCCAACCATAGGCTGGTTTTCCTTCCTAGGCTTAGGGTTTGAGTTACGCCTAGGGTTAGTGTTCTTTTAACCAGAAAGCTCTGAGTTGCAAAAACACAGCAGCTGCCAAGGACTACCCAAGAAGAGCGCAAAAGTACCACAACATGCCTGCCTCCACAGCTTTTTCCTCAGGGATATCCCTAATTCCGGCCTGATTTGCCTTTCTCGCCTTAGGGTTGGGGTTAGGCCTAGGGTAGGATTTTTAAAATCAGGAAGCCCAGACCTCCAGGCACTCTGGAGCTGTGAAATGCATCCAGAAAGGGAGTGCAAAAATGCCACAACATGGCAGTTTTCACAGCTTTTTCCTTAGGAAGAACCCTACTACCTGGCTGATTTACCTTCCTAGGGTTACTGTTAGGCTTAGGCCTAGGACTTTGAAAACAAGGAAGCCCTGTGCTCCAAGCACACTGCAGCTGTGAAAGGCATCCCAAGGGGAGCACAAAAGGTCCCGAAAATGGCTGCCTCCACACGTTTCCATTGGCACCATTGTTAACCCTAGGCTGAACTCCCTGCTTCCAGTCTCAGCTAGGGACATGGTTGTTTAAACCAGGAAGCCCTGACCGCCAGGCACACGGAAGCTCTGAAAGGCATCCCAAGGGAGGGAACAAAAGTGCAAGAACATGGCAGCTTTCACAGCTTTTTCCTTGGCACCATCCCTATACCTAGGCTGATTTATCTGCCTAGGGTTAGGGTTAGGTTTCAGTCTGGGGCTAGGATTTTTTAAACCAGGAAGCCCTGATCTCCAGGAACACTGCAGCTGTTCAAGGCATCCCAAGGGGAGCGCAAAAGTGACACAACTTGGCTGCCTCCACTGCTATTTCCATGAGACCATCCCGAACCATAGGCTGATTTTCCTTCCTGGGGTTAGGGTTAGAGTCACGCCTAGGTTTAGGGTTTTTTTAACTAGAAAGCCCAGAGTTCCAAGAACACAGCAGCTGCCAAGGACTACCCAAGAAGAGCGCAAAAGTACCACAACATGCTTGCCTCCACAGCTTTTTCCTTGGGGACATCCCTAATTCCTGGCTGATTTGCCTTTCTCGTCTTAGGGTTGGGGTTAGGCCTAGGGCTAGGATTTTTAAAATCAGTAAGCCCAGACCTCCAGGCACACGGCAGCTGTGAAAGTCATCCCAAGGGGAGTACAAAAGTGCAACAACATTGCAGATTTCACAGCGTTTTCCTTGGCAACATCCCTATACCTAGGCTGATTTATCTGCCTAGGGTTAGGGTTAGTGTTCAGCCTAGATCTAGGATTTTTTTAACCAGGAAGCCCTGATCTCCAGGCACACAGCAGCTGTGAAAGTCATCCCAAGGGGAGTACAAGAGTACAACAACATTGCAGGTTTCACAGCGTTTTCCTTGGCAACGTCCCTATACCTAGGCTGATTTATCTGCCTAGGGTTATGGTTAGGGTTCTGCCTAGGGCTAGGATTTTTATAACCTTGAAGCTCTGTGCTCCAGGCTTACTGCAGCTGCCAAAGGCATTCCAAATGGAGCGCAGAAGTGCCACAACATGGCAGCTTTCACAGCTTTTTCCTTAGGAAGAACCCTACTACCCGGCTGATTTACCTTCCTAGGCTTATTGTTAGGCTTAGGCCTAGGACTTTGAAAACCAGGAAGCCCTGTGCTCCAGGCACACTGCAGCTGTTCAAGGCATCCCAAGGGGAGCGCAAAAGTGACACAACTTGGCTGCCTCCACTCCTATTTCCATGAGAACATCCCGAACCATAGGCTGATTTTCCTTCCTAGACTTATGGTTTGAGTTACGCCTAGGGTTAGTGTTCTTTAACCAGAAAGCCCTGAGTTCCAAGAACACAGCAGCTGCCAAGGACTACTCAAGAAGAGCGCAAAAGTACCACAACATGCCTGCCTCCACAGCTTTTTCCTTGGGGACATCCCTAATTCCTGGCTGATTTGCCTTTCTCGTCTTAGGGTTGGGGTTAGGCCTAGGGCTAGGATTTTTAAAATCAGTAAGCCCAGACCTCCAGGCACACGGCAGCTGTGAAAGTCATCCCAAGGGGAGTACAAAAGTGCAACAACATTGCAGATTTCACAGCGTTTTCCTTGGCAACATCCCTATACCTAGGCTGATTTATCTGCCTAGGGTTAGGGTTAGTGTTCAGCCTAGATCTAGGATTTTTTTAACCAGGAAGCCCTGAGCTCCAGGCACACAGCAGCTGTGAAAGTCATCCCAAGGGGAGTACAAGAGTACAACAACATTGCAGGTTTCACAGCGTTTTCCTTGGCAACGTCCCTATACCTAGGCTGATTTATCTGCCTAGGGTTATGGTTAGGGTTCTGCCTAGGGCTAGGATTTTTATAACCTTGAAGCTCTGTGCTCCAGGCTTACTGCAGCTGCCAAAGGCATTCCAAATGGAGCGCAGAAGTGCCACAACATGGCAGCTTTCACAGCTTTTTCCTTAGGAAGAACCCTACTACCCGGCTGATTTACCTTCCTAGGCTTATTGTTAGGCTTAGGCCTAGGACTTTGAAAACCAGGAAGCCCTGTGCTCCAGGCACACTGCAGCTGTTCAAGGCATCCCAAGGGGAGCGCAAAAGTGACACAACTTGGCTGCCTCCACTCCTATTTCCATGAGAACATCCCGAACCATAGGCTGATTTTCCTTCCTAGACTTATGGTTTGAGTTACGCCTAGGGTTAGTGTTCTTTAACCAGAAAGCCCTGAGTTCCAAGAACACAGCAGCTGCCAAGGACTACTCAAGAAGAGCGCAAAAGTACCACAACATGCCTGCCTCCACAGCTTTTTCCTTGGGGACATCCCTAATTCCTGGCTGATTTGCCTTTCTCGTCTTAGGGTTGGGGTTAGGCCTAGGGCTCGGATTTTTAAAATCAGGAAGCCCAGACCTCCAGGCACACTGGAGCTTTCAAAGGCATCCAGAAAGGAGTGCAAAAGTGCCACAACATGGCAGCTTTCACAGCTTTTTCCTTAGGAAGAACCCTACTACCCGGCTGATTTACCTTCCTAGGCTTACTGTTAGGCTTAGGCCTAGGACTTTGAAAACCAGGAAGCCCTGTGCTCCAGGCACACTGCAGCTGTCCAAGGCATCCCAAGGGGAGCGCAAAAGTGACACAACTTGGCTGCCTCCACTGCTATTTCCATGAGACCATCCCCAATCATAGGCTGATTTTCCTTCCTAGGCTTAGGGTTTGAGTTACGCCTAGGTTTAGTGTTCTTTTAACCAGAAAGCCCTGAGTTCCAAGAACACAGCAGCTGCCAAGGACTACCCATGAAGAGCGCAAAAGTACCACAACATGCCTGCCTCCAGCGCTTTTTCTTTGGGACCATCATGGACCCTAGGCTGATGTTCTTGCCTCCAGTTGCAGCTATGGTCACGCCAAGGGATAGGGTTTTAAATCAGTAAACCCTGAGCTCCAGACTCAGTGCAGCTGCGAAAGGCTTCCCAATGGCAGCCAAAAATTGCCTCAACATGCTCCCTACAGCGCTTTTTTCCTTGGGAACATCCCTATACCTAGGCTGATTTATCTGCCTTGGGTTATGATTAGGGTTCATCTTAAGGATAGGATTTCTTCAAACCGGAAGCCCTGAGTTCCAGGGGCACTGCAGCTGCCAAAGGCATCCCAAGGGGGAAGCAGATGTGCCACAACTTGGCTGTGTCCAGACCTTTTTCCTTGGGACCATCCCGAAACGAAGGCTGATTTAGAAGCCTCCAGTTAGGGCTAAAGTTGTGTTTATTAAACCAGGAAGCCCTGTGCTCCAAGCACACTGCAGCTGTGAAAGGCATCCCAAAGGGAGCGCAAAAGTGCCACAACATGGCTGTCTCCACAGCTTTTTCCTAGGGAAAATTCCTAAAACCAGGCTGATTTAAATGACCACTTTTAGGGTTAGGGTTGGGGATAAGCCAAGGTGTAGAGCTTTTTAAACCAGCAAGCTCTGAGCTCCAGGCACACGGCAGCTGTGAAAGGCATCCCAAAGGGAGCACAGAAGTGCAACAACATGGCAGCTTTCACAGCATTTTCCTTGGCACCATCCCTAAACCTAGGTTGATTTATCTGCCTAGGGTTAGGGTTAGGTTTCAGCCTAGGGCGAGGATTTTTTTAACCAGGAAGCCCTGAGATCCAGGCACACGGCAGCTGTGAAAGACATCCCAAAAGGAGTACAAAAGTGCAACAACATTGCAGGTTTCACAGCGTTTTCCTTGTCAACATCCCTATACGTAGGCTGATTTATCTGCCTAGGATTAGGGTTAGGGTTGAGCCTTGGGCTACGATATTTTTAACCTTGAAGCCCTGAGTTCCAGGCTTACTGCAGCTACCAAAGGCATCCCAAAGGGAGCACAGAAGTGCCACAACATGGCAGCTTTCACAGCTTTTTCCTTAGGAAGAACCCTACTACCCGGCTGATTTACCTTCCTAGGCTTACTGTTAGGCTTAGGCTAGGACTTGGAAAACCAGGAAGCCCTGTGCTCCAGGAACACTGCAGCTGTCCAAGGCATCCCAAGGGGAGCGCAAATGTGACACAACTTGGCTGCCTCCACTGCTATTTCCATGAGACCATCCCCAACCATAGGCTGGTTTTCCTTCCTAGGCTTAGGGTTTGAGTTACGCCTAGGGTTAGTGTTCTTTTAACCAGAAAGCCCTGAGTTCCAAGAACACAGCAGCTGCCAAGGACTACCCAAGAAGAGCGCAAAAGTACCACAACATGCCTGCCTCCACAGCTTTTTCCTTGGGGACATCCCTAATTCCTGGCTGATTTGCCTTTCTCGTCTTAGGGTTGGGGTTCATCCTAGGGCTAGGATTTGTACAATCAGGAAGCCCAGACCTCCAGGCACTCTGGAGCTGTGAAATGCATCCAGAAAGGGAGTGCAAAAATGCCACAACATGGCAGCTTTCACAGCTTTTTCCTTAGGAAGAACCCTACTACCCAGCTGATTTACCTTCCTAGGGTTACTGTTAGGCTTAGGCCTAGGACTTTGAAAACAAGGAAGCCCTGTGCTCCAAGCACACTGCAGCTGTGGAAGGCATCCCAAGGGGAGCACAAAAGGTCCCGAAAATGGCTGCCTCCACACGTTTCCATTGGCACCATTGTTAACCCTAGGCTGAACTCCCTGCTTCCAGTCTCAGCTAGGGACATGGTTGTTTAAACCAGGAAGCCCTGACCGCCAGGCACACGGAAGCTCTGAAAGGCATCCCAAGGGAGGGAACAAAAGTGCAAGAACATGGCAGCTTTCACAGCTTTTTCCTTGGCACCATCCCTATACCTAGGCTGATTTATCTGCCTAGGGTTAGGGTTAGGTTTCAGTCTGGGGCTAGGATTTTTTAAACCAGGAAGCCCTGATCTCCAGGAACACTGCAGCTGTTCAAGGCATCCCAAGGGGAGCGCAAAAGTGACACAACTTGGCTGCCTCCACTGCTATTTCCATGAGACCATCCCGAACCATAGGCTGATTTTCCTTCCTGGGGTTAGGGTTAGAGTCACGCCTAGGTTTAGGGTTTTTTTAACTAGAAAGCCCAGAGTTCCAAGAACACAGCAGCTGCCAAGGACTACCCAAGAAGAGCGCAAAAGTACCACAACATGCTTGCCTCCACAGCTTTTTCCTTGGGGACATCCCTAATTCCTGGCTGATTTGCCTTTCTCGTCTTAGGGTTGGGGTTAGGCCTAGGGCTAGGATTTTTAAAATCAGTAAGCCCAGACCTCCAGGCACACGGCAGCTGTGAAAGTCATCCCAAGGGGAGTACAAAAGTGCAACAACATTGCAGATTTCACAGCGTTTTCCTTGGCAACATCCCTATACCTAGGCTGATTTATCTGCCTAGGGTTAGGGTTAGTGTTCAGCCTAGATCTAGGATTTTTTTAACCAGGAAGCCCTGAGCTCCAGGCACACAGCAGCTGTGAAAGTCATCCCAAGGGGAGTACAAGAGTACAACAACATTGCAGGTTTCACAGCGTTTTCCTTGGCAACGTCCCTATACCTAGGCTGATTTATCTGCCTAGGGTTATGGTTAGGGTTCTGCCTAGGGCTAGGATTTTTATAACCTTGAAGCTCTGTGCTCCAGGCTTACTGCAGCTGCCAAAGGCATTCCAAATGGAGCGCAGAAGTGCCACAACATGGCAGCTTTCACAGCTTTTTCCTTAGGAAGAACCCTACTACCCGGCTGATTTACCTTCCTAGGCTTATTGTTAGGCTTAGGCCTAGGACTTTGAAAACCAGGAAGCCCTGTGCTCCAGGCACACTGCAGCTGTTCAAGGCATCCCAAGGGGAGCGCAAAAGTGACACAACTTGGCTGCCTCCACTCCTATTTCCATGAGAACATCCCGAACCATAGGCTGATTTTCCTTCCTAGACTTATGGTTTGAGTTACGCCTAGGGTTAGTGTTCTTTAACCAGAAAGCCCTGAGTTCCAAGAACACAGCAGCTGCCAAGGACTACTCAAGAAGAGCGCAAAAGTACCACAACATGCCTGCCTCCACAGCTTTTTCCTTGGGGACATCCCTAATTCCTGGCTGATTTGCCTTTCTCGTCTTAGGGTTGGGGTTAGGCCTAGGGCTAGGATTTTTAAAATCAGTAAGCCCAGACCTCCAGGCACACGGCAGCTGTGAAAGTCATCCCAAGGGGAGTACAAAAGTGCAACAACATTGCAGATTTCACAGCGTTTTCCTTGGCAACATCCCTATACCTAGGCTGATTTATCTGCCTAGGGTTAGGGTTAGTGTTCAGCCTAGATCTAGGATTTTTTTAACCAGGAAGCCCTGAGCTCCAGGCACACAGCAGCTGTGAAAGTCATCCCAAGGGGAGTACAAGAGTACAACAACATTGCAGGTTTCACAGCGTTTTCCTTGGCAACGTCCCTATACCTAGGCTGATTTATCTGCCTAGGGTTATGGTTAGGGTTCTGCCTAGGGCTAGGATTTTTATAACCTTGAAGCTCTGTGCTCCAGGCTTACTGCAGCTGCCAAAGGCATTCCAAATGGAGCGCAGAAGTGCCACAACATGGCAGCTTTCACAGCTTTTTCCTTAGGAAGAACCCTACTACCCGGCTGATTTACCTTCCTAGGCTTATTGTTAGGCTTAGGCCTAGGACTTTGAAAACCAGGAAGCCCTGTGCTCCAGGCACACTGCAGCTGTTCAAGGCATCCCAAGGGGAGCGCAAAAGTGACACAACTTGGCTGCCTCCACTCCTATTTCCATGAGAACATCCCGAACCATAGGCTGATTTTCCTTCCTAGACTTATGGTTTGAGTTACGCCTAGGGTTAGTGTTCTTTAACCAGAAAGCCCTGAGTTCCAAGAACACAGCAGCTGCCAAGGACTACTCAAGAAGAGCGCAAAAGTACCACAACATGCCTGCCTCCACAGCTTTTTCCTTGGGGACATCCCTAATTCCTGGCTGATTTGCCTTTCTCGTCTTAGGGTTGGGGTTAGGCCTAGGGCTCGGATTTTTAAAATCAGGAAGCCCAGACCTCCAGGCACACTGGAGCTTTCAAAGGCATCCAGAAAGGAGTGCAAAAGTGCCACAACATGGCAGCTTTCACAGCTTTTTCCTTAGGAAGAACCCTACTACCCGGCTGATTTACCTTCCTAGGCTTACTGTTAGGCTTAGGCCTAGGACTTTGAAAACCAGGAAGCCCTGTGCTCCAGGCACACTGCAGCTGTCCAAGGCATCCCAAGGGGAGCGCAAAAGTGACACAACTTGGCTGCCTCCACTGCTATTTCCATGAGACCATCCCCAATCATAGGCTGATTTTCCTTCCTAGGCTTAGGGTTTGAGTTACGCCTAGGTTTAGTGTTCTTTTAACCAGAAAGCCCTGAGTTCCAAGAACACAGCAGCTGCCAAGGACTACCCATGAAGAGCGCAAAAGTACCACAACATGCCTGCCTCCAGCGCTTTTTCTTTGGGACCATCATGGACCCTAGGCTGATGTTCTTGCCTCCAGTTGCAGCTATGGTCACGCCAAGGGATAGGGTTTTAAATCAGTAAACCCTGAGCTCCAGACTCAGTGCAGCTGCGAAAGGCTTCCCAATGGCAGCCAAAAATTGCCTCAACATGCTCCCTACAGCGCTTTTTTCCTTGGGAACATCCCTATACCTAGGCTGATTTATCTGCCTTGGGTTATGATTAGGGTTCATCTTAAGGATAGGATTTCTTCAAACCGGAAGCCCTGAGTTCCAGGGGCACTGCAGCTGCCAAAGGCATCCCAAGGGGAAAGCAGATGTGCCACAACTTGGCTGTGTCCAGACCTTTTTCCTTGGGACCATCCCGAAACGAAGGCTGATTTAGAAGCCTCCAGTTAGGGCTAAAGTTGTGTTTATTAAACCAGGAAGCCCTGTGCTCCAAGCACACTGCAGCTGTGAAAGGCATCCCAAAGGGAGCGCAAAAGTGCCACAACATGGCTGTCTCCACAGCTTTTTCCTAGGGAAAATTCCTAAAACCAGGCTGATTTAAATGACCACTTTTAGGGTTAGGGTTGGGGATAAGCCAAGGTGTAGAGCTTTTTAAACCAGCAAGCTCTGAGCTCCAGGCACACGGCAGCTGTGAAAGGCATCCCAAAGGGAGCACAGAAGTGCAACAACATGGCAGCTTTCACAGCATTTTCCTTGGCACCATCCCTAAACCTAGGTTGATTTATCTGCCTAGGGTTAGGGTTAGGTTTCAGCCTAGGGCGAGGATTTTTTTAACCAGGAAGCCCTGAGATCCAGGCACACGGCAGCTGTGAAAGACATCCCAAAAGGAGTACAAAAGTGCAACAACATTGCAGGTTTCACAGCGTTTTCCTTGTCAACATCCCTATACGTAGGCTGATTTATCTGCCTAGGATTAGGGTTAGGGTTGAGCCTTGGGCTACGATATTTTTAACCTTGAAGCCCTGAGTTCCAGGCTTACTGCAGCTACCAAAGGCATCCCAAAGGGAGCACAGAAGTGCCACAACATGGCAGCTTTCACAGCTTTTTCCTTAGGAAGAACCCTACTACCCGGCTGATTTACCTTCCTAGGCTTACTGTTAGGCTTAGGCTAGGACTTGGAAAACCAGGAAGCCCTGTGCTCCAGGAACACTGCAGCTGTCCAAGGCATCCCAAGGGGAGCACAAATGTGACACAACTTGGCTGCCTCCACTGCTATTTCCATGAGACCATCCCCAACCATAGGCTGGTTTTCCTTCCTAGGCTTAGGGTTTGAGTTACGCCTAGGGTTAGTGTTCTTTTAACCAGAAAGCCCTGAGTTCCAAGAACACAGCAGCTGCCAAGGACTACCCAAGAAGAGCGCAAAAGTACCACAACATGCCTGCCTCCACAGCTTTTTCCTTGGGGACATCCCTAATTCCTGGCTGATTTGCCTTTCTCGTCTTAGGGTTGGGGTTCATCCTAGGGCTAGGATTTGTACAATCAGGAAGCCCAGACCTCCAGGCACTCTGGAGCTGTGAAATGCATCCAGAAAGGGAGTGCAAAAATGCCACAACATGGCAGCTTTCACAGCTTTTTCCTTAGGAAGAACCCTACTACCCAGCTGATTTACCTTCCTAGGGTTACTGTTAGGCTTAGGCCTAGGACTTTGAAAACAAGGAAGCCCTGTGCTCCAAGCACACTGCAGCTGTGGAAGGCATCCCAAGGGGAGCACAAAAGGTCCCGAAAATGGCTGCCTCCACACGTTTCCATTTGCACCATTACTAACCCTAGGCTGAACTCCCTGCTTCCAGTCTCAGCTAGGGACATGGTTGTTTAAACCAGGAAGCCCTGACCGCCAGGCACACGGAAGCTCTGAAAGGCATCCCAAGGGGGGGAACAAAAGTGCAAGAACATGGCAGCTTTCACAGCTTTTTCCTTGGCACCATCCCTATACCTAGGCTGATTTATCTGCCTAGGGTTAGGGTTAGGTTTCAGTCTGGGGCTAGGATTTTTTAAACCAGGAAGCCCTGAGCTCCAGGAACACTGCAGCTATTCAAGGCATCCCAAGGGGAGCGCAAAAGTGACACAACTTGGCTGCCTCCACTGCTATTTCCATGAGACCATCCTGAACCATAGGCTGATTTTCCTTCCTGGGGTTAGGGTTAGAGTCACGCCTAGGTTTAGGGTTTTTTTAACTAGAAAGCCCAGAGTTCCAAGAACACAGCAGCTGCCAAGGACTACCCAAGAAGAGCGCAAAAGTACCACAACATGCTTGCCTCCACAGCTTTTTCCTTGGGGACATCCCTAATTCCTGGCTTATTTGCCTTTCTCGTCTTAGGGTTGGGGTTAGGCCTAGGGCTAGGATTTTTAAAATCAGGAAGCCCAGACCTCCAGGCACACTGGAGCTGTCAACGGCATCCAAAAGGGAGCGCAGAAGTGCCACAACATGGCTGCTTTCACAGCTTTTTCCTTAGGAAGAACCCTACTACCCGGCTGATTTACCTTCCTAGGGTTACTGTTAGGTTTAGGCCTAGGACTTTGAAAACCAGGAAGCCCTGTGCTCCAGGCACACTGCAGCTGTCCATGGCATCCCAATGGGAGCGCAAAAGTGACACAACTTGGCTGCCTCCACTCCTATATCCGTGAGACCATCCCGAACCATAGGCTGATTTTCCTTCCTAGGCTTAAGGTTTGACTTACGCCTAGGGTTAGTGTTCTTTTAACCAGAAAGCCCTGAGTTCCAAGAACACAGCAGCTGCCAAGGACTACCCAAGAAGAGCGCAAAAGTACCACAACATGCCTGCCTCCAGCGCTTTTTCCTTGGGACCATCATGGACCCTAGGCTGATGTACTTGCCTCCAGTTGCAGCTATGGTCACGCCAAGGGATAGGGTTTTAAATCAGTAAACCCTGAGCTCCAGACTCAGTGCAGCTGCGAAAGGCTTCTCAAGGGCAGCCAAAAATTGCCTCAACATGCTCCCTCCAGCGCTTTTTTCCTTGGGAACATCCCTATACCTAGGCTCATTTATCTGCCTTGGGTTATGGTTAGGGTTCATCTTAAGGATAGGATTTCTTCAAACCGGAAGCCCTGAGTTCCAGGGGCACTGCAGCTGCCAAAGGCATCCCAAGGGGAAAGCAGATGTGCCACAACTTGGCTGTGTCCAGACCTTTTTCCTTGGGACCATCCCGAAACGAAGGCTGATTTAGAAGCCTCCAGTTAGGGCTAAAGTTGTGTTTATTAAACCAGGAAGCCCTGTGCTCCAAGCACACTGCAGCTGTGAAAGGCATCCCAAGGGGAGCGCAAAAGTGCCACAACATGGCTGTCTCCACAGCTTTTTCCTAGGGAAAATTCCTAAAACCAGGCTGATTTAAATGACCACTTTTCGGGTTAGGGTTGGGGATAAGCCTAGGTGTAGAGCTTTTTAAACCAGCAAGCTCTGAGCTCCAGGCACACGGCAGCTGTGAAAGGCATCCCAAAGGGAGCACAGAAGTGCCACAACATGGCTGCTTTCACAGCTTTTTCCTTAGGAAGAACCCTACTACCCGGCTGATTTACCTTCCTAGGCTTACTGTTAGGCTTAGGCCTAGGACTTTTAAAACCAGGAAGCCCTGTGCTCCAGGCACACTGCAGCTGTCCAAGGCATCCCAAGGGGAGCGCAAAAGTGACACAACTTGGCTGCCTCCAGTGCTATTTCCATGAGACCATCCCCAACCATAGGCTGATTTTCCTTCCTAGGCTTAGGGTTTGAGTTACGCCTAGGGTTAGTGTTCTTTTAACCAGAAAGCCCTGAGTTCCAAGAACACAGCAGCTGCCAAGGACTACCCAAGAAGAGCGCAAAAGTACCACAACATGCCTGCCTCCAGCGCTTTTTCTTTGGGACCATCATGGACCCTAGGCTGATGTTCTTGCCTCCAGTTGCAGCTATGGTCACGCCAAGGGATAGGGTTTTAAATCAGTAAACCCTGAGCTCCAGACTCAGTGCAGCTGCGAAAGGCTTCCCAATGGCAGCCAAAAATTGCCTCAACATGCTCCCTCCAGCGCTTTTTTCCTTGGGAACATCCCTATACCTAGGCTGATTTATCTGCCTTGGGTTATGATTAGGGTTCATCTTAAGGATAGGATTTCTTCAAACCGGAAGCCCTGAGTTCCAGGGGCACTGCAGCTGCCAAAGGCATCCCAAGGGGAAAGCAGATGTGCCACAACTTGGCTGTGTCCAGACCTTTTTCCTTGGGACCATCCCGAAACGAAGGCTGATTTAGAAGCCTCCAGTTAGGGCTAAAGTTGTGTTTATTAAACCAGGAAGCCCTGTGCTCCAAGCACACTGCAGCTGTGAAAGGCATCCAAGGGGAGCGCAAAAGTGCCACAACATGGCTGTCTCCACAGCTTTTTCCTAGGGAAAATTCCTAAAACCAGGCTGATTTAAATGACCACTTTTAGGGTTAGGGTTGGGGATAAGCCAAGGTGTAGAGCTTTTTAAACCAGCAAGCTCTGAGCTCCAGGCACACGGCAGCTGTGAAAGGCATCCCAAAGGGAGCACAGAAGTGCAACAACATGGCAGCTTTCACAGCATTTTCCTTGGCACCATCCCTAAACCTAGGTTGATTTATCTGCCTAGGGTTAGGGTTAGGTTTCAGCCTAGGGCGAGGATTTTTTTAACCAGGAAGCCCTGAGATCCAGGCACACGGCAGCTGTGAAAGACATCCCAAAAGGAGTACAAAAGTGCAACAACATTGCAGGTTTCACAGCGTTTTCCTTGGCAACATCCCTATACGTAGGCTGATTTATCTGCCTAGGATTAGGGTTAGGGTTGAGCCTTGGGCTACGATATTTTTAACCTTGAAGCCCTGAGTTCCAGGCTTACTGCAGCTACCAAAGGCATCCCAAAGGGAGCACAGAAGTGCCACAACATGGCAGCTTTCACAGCTTTTTCCTTAGGAAGAACCCTACTACCCGGCTGATTTACCTTCCTAGGCTTACTGTTAGGCTTAGGCTAGGACTTGGAAAACCAGGAAGCCCTGTGCTCCAGGAACACTGCAGCTGTCCAAGGCATCCCAAGGGGAGCACAAATGTGAAACAACTTGGCTGCCTCCACTGCTATTTCCATGAGACCATCCCCAACCATAGGCTGATTTTCCTTCCTAGGCTTAGGGTTTGAGTTACGCCTAGGGTTAGTGTTCTTTTAACCAGAAAGCCCTGAGTTCCAAGAACACAGCAGCTGCCAAGGACTACCCAAGAAGAGCGCAAAAGTACCACAACATGCCTGCCTCCAGCGCTTTTTCCTTGGGACCATCATGGACCCTAGGCTGATGTACTTGCCTCCAGTTGCAGCTATGGTCACGCCAAGGGATAGGGTTTTAAATCAGTAAACCCTGAGCTCCAGACTCAGTGCAGCTGCGAAAGGCTTCTCAAGGGCAGCCAAAAATTGCCTCAACATGCTCCCTCCAGCGCTTTTTTCCTTGGGAACATCCCTATACCTAGGCTCATTTATCTGCCTTGGGTTATGGTTAGGGTTCATCTTAAGGATAGGATTTCTTCAAACCGGAAGCCCTGAGTTCCAGGGGCACTGCAGCTGCCAAAGGCATCCCAAGGGGAAAGCAGATGTGCCACAACTTGGCTGTGTCCAGACCTTTTTCCTTGGGACCATCCCGAAACGAAGGCTGATTTAGAAGCCTCCAGTTAGGGCTAAAGTTGTGTTTATTAAACCAGGAAGCCCTGTGCTCCAAGCACACTGCAGCTGTGAAAGGCATCCCAAGGGGAGCGCAAAAGTGCCACAACATGGCTGTCTCCACAGCTTTTTCCTAGGGAAAATTCCTAAAACCAGGCTGATTTAAATGACCACTTTTCGGGTTAGGGTTGGGGATAAGCCTAGGTGTAGAGCTTTTTAAACCAGCAAGCTCTGAGCTCCAGGCACACGGCAGCTGTGAAAGGCATCCCAAAGGGAGCACAGAAGTGCCACAACATGGCTGCTTTCACAGCTTTTTCCTTAGGAAGAACCCTACTACCCGGCTGATTTACCTTCCTAGGCTTACTGTTAGGCTTAGGCCTAGGACTTTTAAAACCAGGAAGCCCTGTGCTCCAGGCACACTGCAGCTGTCCAAGGCATCCCAAGGGGAGCGCAAAAGTGACACAACTTGGCTGCCTCCAGTGCTATTTCCATGAGACCATCCCCAACCATAGGCTGATTTTCCTTCCTAGGCTTAGGGTTTGAGTTACGCCTAGGGTTAGTGTTCTTTTAACCAGAAAGCCCTGAGTTCCAAGAACACAGCAGCTGCCAAGGACTACCCAAGAAGAGCGCAAAAGTACCACAACATGCCTGCCTCCAGCGCTTTTTCTTTGGGACCATCATGGACCCTAGGCTGATGTTCTTGCCTCCAGTTGCAGCTATGGTCACGCCAAGGGATAGGGTTTTAAATCAGTAAACCCTGAGCTCCAGACTCAGTGCAGCTGCGAAAGGCTTCCCAATGGCAGCCAAAAATTGCCTCAACATGCTCCCTCCAGCGCTTTTTTCCTTGGGAACATCCCTATACCTAGGCTGATTTATCTGCCTTGGGTTATGATTAGGGTTCATCTTAAGGATAGGATTTCTTCAAACCGGAAGCCCTGAGTTCCAGGGGCACTGCAGCTGCCAAAGGCATCCCAAGGGGAAAGCAGATGTGCCACAACTTGGCTGTGTCCAGACCTTTTTCCTTGGGACCATCCCGAAACGAAGGCTGATTTAGAAGCCTCCAGTTAGGGCTAAAGTTGTGTTTATTAAACCAGGAAGCCCTGTGCTCCAAGCACACTGCAGCTGTGAAAGGCATCCAAGGGGAGCGCAAAAGTGCCACAACATGGCTGTCTCCACAGCTTTTTCCTAGGGAAAATTCCTAAAACCAGGCTGATTTAAATGACCACTTTTAGGGTTAGGGTTGGGGATAAGCCAAGGTGTAGAGCTTTTTAAACCAGCAAGCTCTGAGCTCCAGGCACACGGCAGCTGTGAAAGGCATCCCAAAGGGAGCACAGAAGTGCAACAACATGGCAGCTTTCACAGCATTTTCCTTGGCACCATCCCTAAACCTAGGTTGATTTATCTGCCTAGGGTTAGGGTTAGGTTTCAGCCTAGGGCGAGGATTTTTTTAACCAGGAAGCCCTGAGATCCAGGCACACGGCAGCTGTGAAAGACATCCCAAAAGGAGTACAAAAGTGCAACAACATTGCAGGTTTCACAGCGTTTTCCTTGGCAACATCCCTATACGTAGGCTGATTTATCTGCCTAGGATTAGGGTTAGGGTTGAGCCTTGGGCTACGATATTTTTAACCTTGAAGCCCTGAGTTCCAGGCTTACTGCAGCTACCAAAGGCATCCCAAAGGGAGCACAGAAGTGCCACAACATGGCAGCTTTCACAGCTTTTTCCTTAGGAAGAACCCTACTACCCGGCTGATTTACCTTCCTAGGCTTACTGTTAGGCTTAGGCTAGGACTTGGAAAACCAGGAAGCCCTGTGCTCCAGGAACACTGCAGCTGTCCAAGGCATCCCAAGGGGAGCACAAATGTGAAACAACTTGGCTGCCTCCACTGCTATTTCCATGAGACCATCCCCAACCATAGGCTGATTTTCCTTCCTAGGCTTAGGGTTTGAGTTACGCCTAGGGTTAGTGTTCTTTTAACCAGAAAGCCCTGAGTTCCAAGAACACAGCAGCTGCCAAGGACTACCCAAGAAGAGCGCAAAAGTACCACAACATGCCTGCCTCCACAGCTTTTTCCTTGGGGACATCCCTAATTCCTGGCTGATTTGCCTTTCTCGTCTTAGGGTTGGGGTTCATCCTAGGGCTAGGATTTGTACAATCAGGAAGCCCAGACCTCGAGCCACACTGGAGCTGTGAAATGCATCCAGAAAGGGAGTGCAAAAGTGCCACAACATGGCAGCTTTCACAGCTTTTTCCTTAGGAAGAACCCTACTACCCAGCTGATTTACCTTCCTAGGGTTACTGTTAGGCTTAGGCCTAGGACTTTGAAAACAAGGAAGCCCTGTGCTCCAAGCACACTGCAGCTGTGGAAGGCATCCCAAGGGGAGCACAAAAGGTCCCGAAAATGGCTGCCTCCACACGTTTCCATTTGCACCATTACTAACCCTAGGCTGAACTCCCTGCTTCCAGTCTCAGCTAGGGACATGGTTGTTTAAACCAGGAAGCCCTGACCGCCAGGCACACGGAAGCTCTGAAAGGCATCCCAAGGGGGGGAACAAAAGTGCAAGAACATGGCAGCTTTCACAGCTTTTTCCTTGGCACCATCCCTATACCTAGGCTGATTTATCTGCCTAGGGTTAGGGTTAGGTTTCAGTCTGGGGCTAGGATTTTTTAAACCAGGAAGCCCTGAGCTCCAGGAACACTGCAGCTATTCAAGGCATCCCAAGGGGAGCGCAAAAGTGACACAACTTGGCTGCCTCCACTGCTATTTCCATGAGACCATCCTGAACCATAGGCTGATTTTCCTTCCTGGGGTTGGGGTTAGAGTCACACCTAGGTTTAGGGTTTTTTTAACTAGAAAGCCCAGAGTTCCAAGAACACAGCAGCTGCCAAGGACTACCCAAGAAGAGCGCAAAAGTACCACAACATGCTTGCCTCCACAGCTTTTTCCTTGGGGACATCCCTAATTCCTGGCTTATTTGCCTTTCTCGTCTTAGGGTTGGGGTTAGGCCTAGGGCTAGGATTTTTAAAATCAGGAAGCCCAGACCTCCAGGCACACGGCAGCTGTGAAAGTCATCCCAAGGGGAGTACAAAAGTCCAACAACATTGCAGATTTCACAGCGTTTTCCTTGGCAACATCCCTATACCTAGGCTGATTTATCTGCCTAGGGTTAGGGTTCAGCCTAGATCTAGGATTTTTTTAACCAGGAAGCCCTGTGCTCCAGGCACACTGCAGCTGTGAAAGTCATCCCAAGGGGAGTACAAGAGTGCAACAACATTGCAGGTTTCACAGCGTTTTCCTTGGCAACGTCCCTATAACTAGGCTGATTTATCTGCCTAGGGTTATGGTTAGGGTTCTGCCTAGGGCTAGGATTTTTATAATCTTGAAGCTCTGTGCTCCAGGCTTACTGCAGCTGCCAAAGGCATCCCAAATGGAGCGCAGAAGTGCCACAACATGGCAGCTTTCACAGCTTTTTCCTTAGGAAGAACCCTACTACCCGGCTGATTTACCTTCCTAGGCTTACTGTTAGGCTTAGGCCTAGGACTTTGAAAACCAGGAAGCCCTGTGCTCCAGGCACACTGCAGCTGTCCAAGGCATCCCAAGGGGAGCGCAAAAGTGACACAACTTGGCTGCCTCCACTCCTATTTCCATGAGACCATCCCGAACCATAGGCTGATTTTCCTTCCTAGACTTATGGTTTGAGTTACGCCTAGGGTTAGTGTTCTTTTAACCAGAAAGCCCTGAGTTCCAAGAACACAGCAGCTGCCAAGGACTACCCAAGAAGAGCGCAAAAGTACCACAACATGCCTGCCTCCACAGCTTTTTCCTTGGGGACATCCCTAATTCCTGGCTGATTTGCCTTTCTCGTCTTAGGGTTGGGGTTAGGCCTAGGGCTAGGATTTGTAAAATCAGGAAGCCCAGACCTCCAGGCACACTGCAGCTGTCAAAGGCATCCAGAAAGGAGTGCAAATGTGCCACAACCTGGCAGCTTTCACAGCTTTTTCCTTAGGAAGAACCCTACTACCCGGCTGATTTACCTTCCTAGGCTTACTGTTAGGCTTAGGCCTAGGACTTTGAAAACCAGGAAGCCCTGTGCTCCAGGCACACTGCAGCTGTCCAAGGCATCCCAAGGGGAGCGCAAAAGTGACACAACTTGGCTGCCTCCACTGCTATTTCCATGAGACCATCCCCAACCATAGGCTGATTTTCTTTCCTAGGCTTAGGGTTTGAGTTACGCCTAGGTTTAGTGTTCTTTTAACCAGAAAGCCCTGAGTTCCAAGAACACAGCAGCTGCCAAGGACTACCCAAGAAGAGCGCAAAAGTACCACAACATGCCTGCCTCCAGCGTTTTTCTTTGGGACCATCATGGACCCTAGGCTGATGTTCTTGCCTCCAGTTGCAGCTATGGTCACGCCAAGGGATAGGGTTTTAAATCAGTAAACCCTGAGCTCCAGACTCAGTGCAGCTGCGAAAGGCTTCCCAATGGCAGCCAAAAATTGCCTCAACATGCTCCCTCCAGCGCTTTTTTCCTTGGGAACATCCCTATACCTAGGCTGATTTATCTGCCTTGGGTTATGGTTAGGGTTCATCTTAAGGATAGGATTTCTTCAAACCGGAAGCCCTGAGTTCCAGGGGCACTGCAGCTGCCAAAGGCATCCCAAGGGGAAAGCAGATGTGCCACAACTTGGCTGTGTCCAGACCTTTTTCCTTGGGACCATCCCGAAACGAAGGCTGATTTAGAAGCCTCCAGTTAGGGCTAAAGTTGTGTTTATTAAACCAGGAAGCCCTGTGCTCCAAGCACACTGCAGCTGTGAAAGGCATCCCAAGGGGAGCGCAAAAGTGCCACAACATGGCTACTTTCACAGCTTTTTCCTTAGGAAGAACCCTACTACCCGGCTGATTTACCTTCCTAGGCTTACTGTTAGGCTTAGGCCTAGGACTTTTAAAACCAGGAAGCCCTGTGCTCCAGGCACACTGCAGCTGTCCAAGGCATCCCAAGGCGAGCGCAAAAGTGACACAACTTGGCTGCCTCCACTTCTATTTCCATGAGACCATCCCCAACCATAGGCTGATTTTCCTTCCTAGGCGTAGGGTTTGAGTTACGCCTAGGGTTAGTGTTCTTTTAACCAGAAAGCCCTGAGTTCCAAGAACACAGCAGCTGCCAAGGACTACCCAAGAAGAGCGCAAAAGTACCACAACGTGCCTGCCTCCACAGCTTTTTCCTTGGGGACATCCCTAATTCCGGCCTGATTTGCCTTTCTCGTCTTAGGGTTGGGGTTAGGCCTAGGGCTAGGATTTGTAAAATCAGGAAGCCCAGACCTCCAGGCACACGGCAGCTGTGAAAGTCATCCCAAGGGGAGTACAAAAGTGCAACAACATTGCAGATTTCACAGCGTTTTCCTTGGCAACATCCCTATACCTAGGCTGATTTATCTGCCTAGGGTTAGGGTTAGGGTTCAGCCTAGATCTAGGATTTTTTTAACCAGGAAGCCCTGAGCTCCAGGCACACAGCAGCTGTGAAAGTCATCCCAAGGGGAGTACAAGAGTGCAACAACATTGCAGGTTTCACAGCGTTTTCCTTGGCAAGGTCCCTATAACTAGGCTGATTCATCTGCCTAGGGTTATGGTTAGGGTTCTGCCTAGGGCTAGGATTTTTATAACCTTGAAGCTCTGTGTTCCAGGCTTACTGCAGCTGCCAAAGGCATCCCAAATGGAGCGCAGAAGTGCCACAACATGGCAGCTTTCACAGCTTTTTCCTTAGGAAGAACCCTACTACCCGGCTGATTTACCTTCCTAGGCTTACTGTTAGGCTTAGGCCTAGGACTTTGAAAACCAGGAAGCCCTGTGCTCCAGGCACACTGCAGCTGTCCAAGGCATCCCAAGGCGAGCGCAAAAGTGACACAACTTGGCTGCCTCCACTCCTATTTCCATGAGACCATCCCGAACCATAGGCTGATTTTCCTTCCTAGACTTATGGTTTGAGTTAGGCCTAGGTTTAGTGTTCTTTTAACCAGAAAGCCCTGAGTTCCAAGAACACAGCAGCTGCCAAGGACTACCCAAGAAGAGCGCAAAAGTACCACAACATGCCTGCCTCCACAGCTTTTTCCTTGGGGACATCCCTAATTCCGGCCTGATTTGCCTTTCTCGTCTTAGGGTTGGGGTTAGGCCTAGGGCTAGGATTTGTAAAATCAGGAAGCCCAGACCTCCAGGCACACTGGAGCTTTCAAAGGCATCCAGAAAGGAGTGCAAAAGTGCCACAACATGGCAGCTTTCACAGCTTTTTCCTTAGGAAGAACCCTACTACCCGGCTGATTTACCTTCCTAGGCTTACTGTTAGGCTTAGGCCTAGGACTTTGAAAACCAGGAAGCCCTGTGCTCCAGGCACAGTGCAGATGTCAAAGGCATCCCAAGGGGAGCGCAGAAGTGACACAACTTGGCTGCCTCCACTGCTATTTCCATGAGACCATCCCCAATCATAGGCTGATTTTCCTTCCTAGGCTTAGGGTTTGAGTTACGCCTAGGTTTAGTGTTCTTTTAACCAGAAAGCCCTGAGTTCCAAGAACACAGCAGCTGCCAAGGACTACCCAAGAAGAGCGCAAAAGTACCACAACATGCCTGCCTCCAGCGCTTTTTCTTTGGGACCATCATGGACCCTAGGCTGATGTTCTTGCCTCCAGTTGCAGCTATGGTCACGCCAAGGGATAGGGTTTTAAATCAGTAAACCCTGAGCTCCAGACTCAGTGCAGCTGCGAAAGGCTTCCCAATGGCAGCCAAAAATTGCCTCAACATGCTCCCTCCAGCGCTTTTTTCCTTGGGAACATCCCTATACCTAGGCTGATTTATCTGCCTTGGGTTATGGTTAGGGTTCATCTTAAGGATAGGATTTCTTCAAACCGGAAGCCCTGAGTTCCAGGGGCACTGCAGCTGCCAAAGGCATCCCAAGGGGAAAGCAGATGTGCCACAACTTGGCTGTGTCCAGACCTTTTTCCTTGGGACCATCCCGAAACGAAGGCTGATTTAGAAGCCTCCAGTTAGGGCTAAAGTTGTGTTTATTAAACCAGGAAGCCCTGTGCTCCAAGCACACTGCAGCTGTGAAAGGCATCCCAAGGGGAGCGCAAAAGTGCCACAACATGGCTGTCTCCACAGCTTTTTCCTAGGGAAAATTCCTAAAACCAGGCTGATTTAAATGACCACTTTTCGGGTTAGGGTTGGGGATAAGCCTAGGTGTAGAGCTTTTTAAACCAGCAAGCTCTGAGCTCCAGGCACACGGCAGCTGTGAAAGGCATCCCAAAGGGAGCACAGAAGTGCCACAACATGGCTGCTTTCACAGCTTTTTCCTTAGGAAGAACCCTAATACCCGGCTGATTTACCTTCCTAGGCTTACTGTTAGGCTTAGGCCTAGGACTTTGAAAACCAGGAAGCCCTGTGCTCCAGGCACACTGCAGCTGTCCAAGGCATCCCAAGGGGAGCGCAAAAGTGACACAACTTGGCTGCCTCCACTTCTATTTCCATGAGACCATCCCCAACCATAGGCTGATTTTCCTTCCTAGGCGTAGGGTTTGAGTTACGCCTAGGGTTAGTGTTCTTTTAACCAGAAAGCCCTGAGTTCCAAGAACACAGCAGCTGCCAAGGACTACCCAAGAAGAGCGCAAAAGTACCACAACGTGCCTGCCTCCACAGCTTTTTCCTTGGGGACATCCCTAATTCCGGCCTGATTTGCCTTTCTCGTCTTAGGGTTGGGGTTAGGCCTAGGGCTAGGATTTGTAAAATCAGGAAGCCCAGACCTCCAGGCACACGGCAGCTGTGAAAGTCATCCCAAGGGGAGTACAAAAGTGCAACAACATTGCAGATTTCACAGCGTTTTCCTTGGCAACATCCCTATACCTAGGCTGATTTATCTGCCTAGGGTTAGGGTTAGGGTTCAGCCTAGATCTAGGATTTTTTTAACCAGGAAGCCCTGAGCTCCAGGCACACAGCAGCTGTGAAAGTCATCCCAAGGGGAGTACAAGAGTGCAACAACATTGCAGGTTTCACAGCGTTTTCCTTGGCAAGGTCCCTATAACTAGGCTGATTCATCTGCCTAGGGTTATGGTTAGGGTTCTGCCTAGGGCTAGGATTTTTATAACCTTGAAGCTCTGTGTTCCAGGCTTACTGCAGCTGCCAAAGGCATCCCAAATGGAGCGCAGAAGTGCCACAACATGGCAGCTTTCACAGCTTTTTCCTTAGGAAGAACCCTACTACCCGGCTGATTTACCTTCCTAGGCTTACTGTTAGGCTTAGGCCTAGGACTTTGAAAACCAGGAAGCCCTGTGCTCCAGGCACACTGCAGCTGTCCAAGGCATCCCAAGGCGAGCGCAAAAGTGACACAACTTGGCTGCCTCCACTCCTATTTCCATGAGACCATCCCGAACCATAGGCTGATTTTCCTTCCTAGACTTATGGTTTGAGTTAGGCCTAGGTTTAGTGTTCTTTTAACCAGAAAGCCCTGAGTTCCAAGAACACAGCAGCTGCCAAGGACTACCCAAGAAGAGCGCAAAAGTACCACAACATGCCTGCCTCCACAGCTTTTTCCTTGGGGACATCCCTAATTCCGGCCTGATTTGCCTTTCTCGTCTTAGGGTTGGGGTTAGGCCTAGGGCTAGGATTTGTAAAATCAGGAAGCCCAGACCTCCAGGCACACTGGAGCTTTCAAAGGCATCCAGAAAGGAGTGCAAAAGTGCCACAACATGGCAGCTTTCACAGCTTTTTCCTTAGGAAGAACCCTACTACCCGGCTGATTTACCTTCCTAGGCTTACTGTTAGGCTTAGGCCTAGGACTTTGAAAACCAGGAAGCCCTGTGCTCCAGGCACAGTGCAGATGTCAAAGGCATCCCAAGGGGAGCGCAGAAGTGACACAACTTGGCTGCCTCCACTGCTATTTCCATGAGACCATCCCCAATCATAGGCTGATTTTCCTTCCTAGGCTTAGGGTTTGAGTTACGCCTAGGTTTAGTGTTCTTTTAACCAGAAAGCCCTGAGTTCCAAGAACACAGCAGCTGCCAAGGACTACCCAAGAAGAGCGCAAAAGTACCACAACATGCCTGCCTCCAGCGCTTTTTCTTTGGGACCATCATGGACCCTAGGCTGATGTTCTTGCCTCCAGTTGCAGCTATGGTCACGCCAAGGGATAGGGTTTTAAATCAGTAAACCCTGAGCTCCAGACTCAGTGCAGCTGCGAAAGGCTTCCCAATGGCAGCCAAAAATTGCCTCAACATGCTCCCTCCAGCGCTTTTTTCCTTGGGAACATCCCTATACCTAGGCTGATTTATCTGCCTTGGGTTATGGTTAGGGTTCATCTTAAGGATAGGATTTCTTCAAACCGGAAGCCCTGAGTTCCAGGGGCACTGCAGCTGCCAAAGGCATCCCAAGGGGAAAGCAGATGTGCCACAACTTGGCTGTGTCCAGACCTTTTTCCTTGGGACCATCCCGAAACGAAGGCTGATTTAGAAGCCTCCAGTTAGGGCTAAAGTTGTGTTTATTAAACCAGGAAGCCCTGTGCTCCAAGCACACTGCAGCTGTGAAAGGCATCCCAAGGGGAGCGCAAAAGTGCCACAACATGGCTGTCTCCACAGCTTTTTCCTAGGGAAAATTCCTAAAACCAGGCTGATTTAAATGACCACTTTTCGGGTTAGGGTTGGGGATAAGCCTAGGTGTAGAGCTTTTTAAACCAGCAAGCTCTGAGCTCCAGGCACACGGCAGCTGTGAAAGGCATCCCAAAGGGAGCACAGAAGTGCCACAACATGGCTGCTTTCACAGCTTTTTCCTTAGGAAGAACCCTAATACCCGGCTGATTTACCTTCCTAGGCTTACTGTTAGGCTTAGGCCTAGGACTTTGAAAACCAGGAAGCCCTGTGCTCCAGGCACACTGCAGCTGTCCAAGGCATCCCAAGGGGAGCGCAAAAGTGACACAACTTGGCTGCCTCCACTTCTATTTCCATGAGACCATCCCGAACCATAGGCTGATTTTCCTTCCTAGGCTTAGGGTTTGAGTTACCCCTAGGGTTAGTGTTCTTTTAACCAGAAAGCCCTGAGTTCCAAGAACACAGCAGCTGCCAAGGACTACCCAAGAAGAGCGCAAAAGTACCACAACGTGCCTGCCTCCACAGCTTTTTCCTTGGGGACATCCCTAATTCCGGCCTGATTTGCCTTTCTCGTCTTAGGGTTGGGGTTAGGCCTAGGGCTAGGATTTGTAAAATCAGGAAGCCCAGACCTCCAGGCACACGGCAGCTATGAAAGTCATGCCAAGGGGAGTACAAAAGTCCAACAACATTGCAGATTTCACAGCGTTTTCCTTGGCAACATCCCTATACCTAGGCTGATTTATCTGCCTAGGGTTAGGGATAGGGTTCAGCCTAGATCTAGGATTTTTTTAACCAGGAACCCCTGAGCTCCAGGCACACAGCAGCTGTGAAAGTCATCCCAAGGGGAGTACAAGAGTGCAACAACATTGCAGGTTTCACAGCGTTTTCCTTGGCAAGGTCCCTATAACTAGGCTGATTTATCTGCCTAGGGTTATGGTTAGGGTTCTGCCTAGGGCTAGGATTTTTATAACCTTGAAGCTCTGTGTTCCAGGCTTACTGCAGCTGCCAAAGGCATCCCAAATGGAGCGCAGAAGTGCCACAACATGGCAGCTTTCACAGCTTTTTCCTTAGGAAGAACCCTACTACCCGGCTGATTTACCTTCCTAGGCTTACTGTTAGGCTTAGGCCTAGGACTTTGAAAACCAGGAAGCCCTGTGCTCCAGGCACACTGCAGCTGTCCAAGGCATCCCAAGGGGAGCGCAAAAGTGATACAACTTGGCTGCCTCCACTCCTATTTCCATGAGACCATCCCGAACCATAGGCTGATTTTCCTTCCTAGACTTATGGTTTGAGTTACGCCTAGGGTTAGTGTTCTTTTAACCAGAAAGCCCTGAGTTCCAAGAACACAGCAGCTGCCAAGGACTACCCAAGAAGAGCGCAAAAGTACCACAACATGCCTGCCTCCACAGCTTTTTCCTTGGGGACATCCCTAATTCCTGGCTGATTTGCCTTTCTCGTCTTAGGGTTGGGGTTAGGCCTAGGGCTAGGATTTGTAAAATCAGGAAGCCCAGACCTCCAGGCACACTGCTGCTGTCAAAGGCATCCAGAAAGGAGTGCAAATGTGCCACAACATGGCAGCTTTCACAGCTTTTTCCTTAGGAAGAACCCTACTACCCGGCTGATTTACCTTCCTAGGCTTACTGTTAGGCTTAGGCCTAGGACTTTGAAAACCAGGAAGCCCTGTGCTCCAGGCACACTGCAGCTGTCAAAGGCATCCCAAGGGGAGCGCAAAAGTGACACAACTTGGCTGCCTCCACTGCTATTTCCATGAGACCATCCCCAATCATAGGCTGATTTTCCTTCCTAGGCTTAGGGTTTGAGTTACGCCTAGGGTTAGTGTTCTTTTAACCAGAAAGCCCTGAGTTCCAAGAACACAGCAGCTGCCAAGGACTACCCAAGAAGAGTGCAAAAGTACCACAATATGCCTGCCTCCACAGATTTTCCTTGGGGACATCCCTAATTCCTGGCTGATTTGCCTTTCTCGTCTTAGGGTTGGGGTTCATCCTAGGGCGAGGATTTGTACAATCAGGAAGCCCAGACCTCGAGCCACACTGGAGCTGTGAAATGCATCCAGAAAGGGAGTGCAAAAGTGCCACAACATGGCAGCTTTCACAGCTTTTTCCTTAGGAAGAACCCTAACACCTGGCTGATTTACCTTCCTACGGTTACTGTTAGGCTTAGGCCTAGGACTTTGAAAACAAGGAAGCCCTGTGCTCCAAGCACACTGCAGCTGTGAAAGGCATTCCATGGGGAGCACAAAAGGTCCCGAAAATGGCTGCCTCCAAACGTTTCCATTGGCACCATTACTAACCCTAGGCTGAACTCCCTGCTTCCAGTCTCAGCTAGGGACATGGTTGTTTAAACCAGGAAGCCCTGACCGCCAGGCACACGGAAGCTCTGAAAGGCATCCCAAGGGGGGGAAAAAAAGTGCAAGAACATGGCAGCTTTCACAGCTTTTTCCTTGGCACCATCCCTATACCTAGGCTGATTTATCTGCCTAGGGTTAGGGTTAGGTTTCAGTCTGGGGCTAGGATTTTTTAAACCAGGAAGCCCTGAGCTCCAGGAACACTGCAGCTGTTCAAGGCATCCCAAGGGGAGCGCAAAAGTGACACAACTTGGCTGCCTCCACTGCTATTTCCATGAGACCATCCCGAACCATAGGCTGATTTTCCTTCCTGGGGTTAGGGTTAGAGTCACGCCTAGGTTTAGGGTTTTTTTAACTAGAAAGCCCAGAGTTCCAAGAACACAGCAGCTGCCAAGGACTACCCAAGAAGAGCGCAAAAGTACCACAACATGCTTGCCTCCACAGCTTTTTCCTTGGGGACATCCCTAATTCCTGGCTTATTTGCCTTTCTCGTCTTAGGGTTGGGGTTAGGCCTAGGGCTAGGATTTTTAAAATCAGGAAGCCCAGACCTCCAGGCACACTGGAGCTGTCAACGGCATCCAAAAGGGAGCGCAGAAGTGCCACAACATGGCAGCTTTCACAGCTTTTTCCTTAGGCAGAACCCTACTACCCGGCTGATTTACCTTCCTAGGGTTACTGTTAGGTTTAGGCCTAGGACTTTGAAAACCAGGAAGCCCTGTGCTCCAGGCACACTGCAGCTGTCCAAGGCATCCCAAGGGGAGCGCAAAAGTGACACAACTTGGCTGCCTCCACTGCTATTTCTGTGAGACCATCCCGAACCATAGGCTGATTTTCCTTCCTAGGCTTAAGGTTTGAGTTATGCCTAGGGTTAGTGTTCTTTTAACCAGAAAGCCCTGAGTTCCAAGAACACAGCAGCTGCCAAGGACTACCCAAGAAGAGCGCAAAAGTACCACAACATGCCTGCCTCCTGCGCTTTTTCCTTGGGACAATCATGGACCCTAGGCTGATATACTTGCCTCCAGTTGCAGCTATGGTCACGCCAAGGGATAGGGTTATAAATCAGTAAACCCTGAGCTCCAGACTCAGTGCAGCTGCGAAAGGCTTCTCAAGGGCAGCCAAAAATTGCCTCAACATGCTCCCTCCAGCGCTTTTTTCCTTGGGAACATCCCTATACCTAGGCTGATTTATCTGCCTTGGGTTATGGTTAGGGTTCATCTTAAGGATAGGATTTCTTCAAACCGGAAGCCCTGAGTTCCAGGGGCACTGCAGCTGCCAAAGGCATCCCAAGGGGAAAGCAGATGTGCCACAACTTGGCTGTGTCCAGACCTTTTTCCTTGGGACCATCCCGAAACGAAGGCTGATTTAGAAGCCTCCAGTTAGGGCTAAAGTTGTGTTTATTAAACCAGGAAGCCCTGTGCTCCAAGCACACTGCAGCTGTGAAAGGCATCCCAAAAAGAGCACAGAAGTGCCACAACATGGCTGCTTTCACAGCTTTTTCCTTAGGAAGAACCCTACTACCCGGCTGATTTACCTTCCTAGGGTTACTGTTAGGTTTAGGCCTAGGACTTTGAAAACCAGGAAGCCCTGTGCTCCAGGCACACTGCAGCTGTCCAAGGCATCCCAAGGGGAGCGCAAAAGTGACACAACTTGGCTGCCTCCACTGCTATTTCCATGAGACCATCCCCAACCATAGGCTGATTTTCCTTCCTAGGCTTAAGGTTTGACTTACGCCTAGGGTTAGTGTTCTTTTAACCAGAAAGCCCTGAGTTCCAAGAACACAGCAGCTGCCAAGGACTACCCAAGAAGAGCGCAAAAGTACCACAACATGCCTGCCTCCAGCGCTTTTTCCTTGGGACCATCATGGACCCTAGGCTGATGTACTTGCCTCCAGTTGCAGCTATGGTCATGCCAAGGGATAGGGTTTTAAATCAGTAAACCCTGAGCTCCAGACTCAGTGCAGCTGCGAAAGGCTTCTCAAGGGCAGCCAAAAATTGCCTCAACATGCTCCCTCCAGCGCTTTTTTCCTTGGGAACATCCCTATACCTAGGCTGATTTATCTGCCTTGGGTTATGGTTAGGGTTCATCTTAAGGATAGGATTTCTTCAAACCGGAAGCCCTGAGTTCCAGGGGCACTGCAGCTGCCAAAGGCATCCCAAGGGGAAAGCAGATGTGCCACAACTTGGCTGTGTCCAGACCTTTTTCCTTGGGACCATCCCGAAACGAAGGCTGATTTAGAAGCCTCCAGTTAGGGCTAAAGTTGTGTTTATTAAACCAGGAAGCCCTGTGCTCCAAGCACACTGCAGCTGTGAAAGGCATCCCAAGGGGAGCGCAAAAGTGCCACAACATGGCTGTCTCCACAGCTTTTTCCTAGGGAAAATTCCTAAAACCAGGCTGATTTAAATGACCACTTTTCGGGTTAGGGTTGGGGATAAGCCTAGGTGTAGAGCTTTTTAAACCAGCAAGCTCTGAGCTCCAGGCACACGGCAGCTGTGAAAGGCCTCCCAAAGGGAGCACAGAAGTGCCACAACATGGGTGCTTTCACAGCTTTTTCCTTAGGAAGAACCCTACTACCCGGCTGATTTACCTTCCTAGGCTTACTGTTAGGCTTAGGCCTAGGACTTTTAAAACCAGGAAGCCCTGTGCTCCAGGCACACTGCAGCTGTCCAAGGCATCCCAAGGGGAGCGCAAAAGTGACACAACTTGGCTGCCTCCACTGCTATTTCCATGAGACCATCCCGAAACATAGGCTGATTTTCCTTCCTAGTGTTAGGGTTAGAGTTCTGCCTATGTTTAGGGATTTTTTAACTAGAAAGCCCTGAGTTCCAAGAACACAGCAGCTGCCAAGGACTACCCAAGAAGAGCGCAAAAGTACCATAACATGCCTGCCTCCAGCGCTTTTTCCTTGGGGACATCCCTAATGCCTGGCTGATTTGCCTTTCTCGTCATAGGGTTGGGGTTCAGCCTAGGGCTAGGATTTTTAAAATCAGGAAGCCCAGACCTCGAGCCACACAGGAGCTGTGAAATGCATCCAAAAGGGAGTGCAACAGTGCCACAACATGGCTGCTTTCACAGCTTTTTCCTTAGGAAGTACCCTTATTCCCGGCTGCTATGAATTTAACACTGCAGTAAAGAGGCAATCAAGAAAATTCTTATAAACTATGGAAGATAACATTTTTTTACAGCTGGTAGATGAACCCACCAGGGAAGGGACTACATTAGATTTGTTATTTACAAACAGGGATGGGCTGGTGGGGGATGTGATAGTTGGAGGTCGTTTAGGGCAGAGTGATCATGAAATAATAGAGTTTTAATACTTGGCGACATTAGGAGGAGCACGAGTAAAACTCGTACATTGGACTTCCGGAGGACGGACTTTGGCCTGTTTAAGAGATTAATTCAGAGTGTTCCTTGGGAAGCCGCCCTTAAAAATAAAGGAGTTCAGGAAGGGTGGCCTTACTTCAAGGCAGAGATCTTGAAGGCGCAGGAACAAACCATTCCTGTATCCCGAAAGATCAGTCAATGGGCCAAACGTCCAGCCTGGCTGGGTAAGGAGATCTTGGAAGAGCTTACGAATAAAAAGAGGACATATCAGAGTTGGAAAAAGGGTCAGGTCTCCAAGGATGTATTCAAGAGGGCTGCTAGAGTATGCAGGAAAAAAATTAGGGAGGCCAAAGCCCAGTTTGAACTCAGGATAGCGACCGCTGTTAAGGATAACAAAAAATGTTTTTATAAATATATTAATAGTAGGAAAAAAGGTAGGACCAGCCTTTGTTCCTTAATGGACACAGGTGGGAATTTAGTATTTACAGACGAGGAGAAGGCAGAAGTGTTTAATGCCTATTTTACCTCGGTTTTTAAAGAGAAGATGACTTGCCCTCAAGACTCCCGTCCGTCTGGACTGGTAGATGGTTTTAGGGAACAGAATGGTCCCCACATTATCCAGGAAGAGGCAGTTATAGAACTATTGAAATGCTTGGACATTCACAAATCTATGGGACCAGACGGGATCCACCCCAGGGTGATGAGAGAGCTGGCAAATGAGATTGCAAAGCCACTCTCTATCATTTACCAACAGTCATGGATTACTGGTGAGGTTCCGGATGACTGGAAGCTGGCCAATGTGATACCCATTCACAAAAAGGGCGCAAAGGATGATCCTGGCAATTATAGACCAGTCAGTCTGACATCTATACCTGGCAAAATAATGGAACAGTTCATATTACGTGCCATCATGCAAAATTTGCAGGATGGCCAGGGTATCAGACCCAGCCAGCACGGATTTAGGAGGGGTAGATCATGTCTAACTAACCTGATCACTTTTTATGACCAGGTAACCCGGCTAGTGGATGCAGGGAAGGCTGTAGATGTTGTTTTTCTGGATTTCAGCAAGGCCTTCGACACTGTTTCCCATAGCATACTCCTACACAAGCTAGCTGGCCGTGGTCTGGATAGGAATACCCTTTGCTGGGTTCAGAACTGGCTGGATGGCCGGGCCCAGAGAGTGCTGGTGAATGGTGTCACATCTAGCTGGCGACCAGTCACCAGTGGTGTCCCTCAGGGGTCTGTGTTGGGACCAGCTTTGTTCAATATTTTTATTGACGATATGGATGAGGGCTTAGAGTCTTTTATTAGTAGTTTCGCTGATGATACCAAATTGGGAATGAGTGTAGATCAACTAGAGGGGTGTAGGGCTCTTCAGAGAGACTTGGAACGGCTGGACATATGGACAGAATCAAACGGGATGAACTTCAATAAGTCCAAGTGCCGAGTATTGCACTTCGGCCATAATAATCCCCTGTACCGATACAAGCTGGGGATGGAGTGGCTGGATAGTGCCCAGGTGGAAAGGGACCTGGGGGTGCTGGTTGACAGTCGATTGAATATGAGCCAGCAGTGTGCCCAGGTAGCCAAGAGGGCCAATGCCATCCTGGCCAGTATCAGAAATGGAGTGGCCAGCAGGAACAGAGAGGTCATTCTTCCCCTGTACTGGGCACTGGTGAGGCCTCACTTGGAGTATTGCATCCAGTTCTGGGCCCCTCACTTTAGGAGGGACGTCGAGTTACTTGAGCGTGTCCAGAGGAGAGCAATGAAACTAATAAGGGGCTTGGAACACAAGCCATATGAAGAACGACTGAGGGAGCTGGGGTTGTTCAGCCTGGAGAAAAGGAGACTAAGGGGTGACCTCATCACTCTCTACAACTTCCTGAAGGGTGACTGTAGTGAGCTGGGGGTCGGCCTCTTTCTCCGGGCGACAACGGATAGAACAAGAGGACACAGTCTCAAGTTGCGTCAAGCTAGATGTAAGTTAGAAGTAAGAAGGAAATACTTCACAGAAAGAGTGGTCAGAAACTGGAATCATTTACCCAGTGAGGTAGTGGAGGCATCATCCCTTGAAGAATTCAAAAAAAGACTGGATGTGGCACTGGCTGCCATGATCTAGTTGAACAGTTAGAACATCGGCTGGACTAGATGATCTTATAGGTCTCTTCCAGTCTTGAAATTCTGTGATTCTGTGATTCTGTGATTTACCTTCCTAGGGTTACTGTTAGGCTTAGACCTAGGACTTTGAAAACCAGGAAGCCCTGTGCTCCAAGCACACTGCAGCTGTTCAAGGCATCCCAAGGGGAGCACAAAAGTGCCAGAAAATGGCTGCATCCACACGTTTCCATTGGCACCATTGCTAACCCTAGGCTGAATTACCTGCTTCCAGTCTCAGATAGGGACATGGTTTTTTAAACCAGGAAGCCCTGAGCTCCAGGCACACGGCAGCTTTGAAAGTCATCCCAAGGGGAGTACAAAAGTGCAAAAACATTGCAGGTATCACAGCGTTTTCCTTTGCAACATCCCTATACTTAGGCTGATTTATCTGCCTAGGGTTACAGTTAGGGTTCAGACTAGGGCTAGGATATTTTTAACCTTGAAGCCCTGAGTTCCAGGCTTACTGCACCTGCAAAAGGCATCCCAAAGGGAGCGCAAAAGTGCAACAACATGGCTCTCTCCACAGCTTTTTCCTAGGGAAAATTCCTAAAACCAGGTTGATTTAAATGACCACTTTTAGGGTTAGGGTTGGGGTTAAGCCTAGGTGTAGAGCTTTTTAAACCAGCAAGCTCTGAGCTCCAGGCACACGGCAGCTGTGAAAGGCATCCCAAAGGGAGGACAGAAGTGCCACAACATGGGTGCTTTCACAGCTTTTTCCTTAGGAAGAACCCTACTACCCGGCTGATTTACCTTCCTAGGGTTACTGTTAGGTTTAGGCCTAGGACTTTGAAAACCAGGAAGCCCTGTGCTCCAGGCACACTGCAGCTGTCCAAGGCATCCCAAGGGGAGCGCAAAAGTGACACAACTTGGCTGCCTCCACTGCTATTTCCGTGAGACCATCCCGAACCATAGGCTGATTTTCCTTCCTAGACTTATGGTTTGAGTTACACCTAGGGTTAGTGTTCTTTTAACCAGAAAGCCCTGAGTTCCAAGAACACAGCAGCTGCCAAGGACTACCCAAGAAGAGCGCAAAAGTACCACAACATGCCTGCCTCCAGCGCTTTTTCTTTGGGACCATCATGGACCCTAGGCTGATGTTCTTGCCTCCAGTTGCAGCTATGGTCACGCCAAGGGATAGGGTTTTAAATCAGTAAACCCTGAGCTCCAGACTCAGTGCAGCTGCGAAAGGCTTCCCAATGGCAGCCAAAAATTGCCTCAACATGCTCCCTCCAGCGCTTTTTTCCTTGGGAACATCCCTATACCTAGGCTGATTTATCTGCCTTGGGTTATGGTTAGGGTTCATCTTAAGGATAGGATTTCTTCAAACCGGAAGCCCTGAGTTCCAGGGGCACTGCAGCTGCCAAAGGCATCCCAAGGGGAAAGCAGATGTGCCACAACTTGGCTGTGTCCAGACCTTTTTCCTTGGGACCATCCCGAAACGAAGGCTGATTTAGAAGCCTCCAGTTAGGGCTAAAGTTGTGTTTATTAAACCAGGAAGCCCTGTGCTCCAAGCACACTGCAGCTGTGAAAGGCATCCCAAGGGGAGAGCAAAAGTGCCACAACATGGCTGTCTCCACAGCTTTTTCCTTGGGATAATTCCTAAAACCAGGCTGATTTAAATGACCACTTTTAGGGTTAGGGTTGGGGATAGGCCAAGGTGTAGAGCTTTTTAAACCAGCAAGCTCTGAGCTCCAGGCACACGGCAGCTGTGAAAGGCATCCCAAAGGGAGCACAGAAGTGCAACAACATGGCAGCTTTCACAGCATTTTTCTTGGCACCATCCCTATTCCTAGGCTGATTTATCTGCCTAGGGTTAGGGTTAGGTTTCAGCCTAGGGCGAGGATTTTTTTAAACCAGGAAGCCCTGAGATCCAGGCACACGGCAGCTGTGAAAGACATCCCAAAAGGAGTACAAAAGTGCAACAACATTGCAGGTTTCACAGCGTTTTCCTTGGCAACATCCCTATACGTAGGCTGATTTATCTGCCTAGGATTACGGTCAGGGTTGAGGCTTGGGCTACGATATTTTTAACCTTGAAGCCCAGAGTTCCAGGCTTACTGCAGCTACCAAAGGCATCCCAAAGGGAGCACAGATGTGCCACAACATGGCAGCTTTCACAGCTTTTTCCTTAGGAAGAACCCTACTACCCGGCTGATTTACCTTCCTAGGCTTACTGTTAGGCTTAGGCCTAGGACTTTGAAAACCAGGAATCCCTGTGCTCCAGGAACACTGCAGCTGTCCAAGGCATCCCAAGGGGAGCGCAAAAGTGACACAATTTGGCTGCCTCCACTGCTATTTCCATGAGACCATCCCCAACCATAGGCTGGTTTTCCTTCCTAGGCTTAGGGTTTGAGTTACGCCTAGGGTTAGTGTTCTTTTAACCAGAAAGCCCTGAGTTCCAAGAACACAGCAGCTGCCAAGGACTACCCAAGAAGAGTGCAAAAGTACCACAATATGCCTGCCTCCACAGATTTTCCTTGGGGACATCCCTAATTCCTGGCTGATTTGCCTTTCTCGTCTTAGGGTTGGGGTTCATCCTAGGGCTAGGATTTGTAAAATCAGGAAGCCCAGACCTCGAGCCACACTGGAGCTGTGAAATGCATCCAGAAAGGGAGTGCAAAAGTGCCACAACATGGCAGCTTTCACAGCTTTTTCCTTAGGAAGAACCCTACTACCTGGCTGATTTACCTTCCTAGGGTTACTGTTAGGCTTAGGCCTAGGACTTTGAAAACAAGGAAGCCCTGTGCTCCAAGCACACTGCAGCTGTGAAAGGCATTCCAAGGGGAGCACAAAAGGTCCCGAAAATGGCTGCCTCCACACGTTTCCATTGGCACCATTACTAACCCTAGGCTGAACTCCCTGCTTCCAGTCTCAGCTAGGGACATGGTTGTTTAAACCAGGAAGCCCTGACCGCCAGGCACACGGAAGCTCTGAAAGGCATCCCAAGGGGGGGAACAAAAGTGCAAGAACATGGCAGCTTTCACAGCTTTTTCCTTGGCACCATCCCTATACCTAGGCTGATTTATCTGCCTAGGGTTAGGGTTAGGTTTCAGTCTGGGGCAAGGATTTTTTAAACCAGGAAGCCCTGAACTCCAGGAACACTGCAGCTGTCCAAGGCATCCCAAGGGGAGCGCAAAAGTGACACAACTTGGCTGCCTCCACTGCTATTTCCATGAGACCATCCCCAACCATAGGCTGATTTTCCTTCCTGGGGTTAGGGTTAGAGTCACGCCTAGGTTTAGGGTTTTTTTAACTAGAAAGCCCAGAGTTCCAAGAACACAGCAGCTGCGAAGGACTACCCAAGAAGAGCGCAAAAGTACCATAACATGCCTGCCTCCAGCGCTTTTTCCTTGGGGACATCCCTAATGCCTGGCTGATTTGCCTTTCTCATCATAGGGTTGGGGTTCAGCCTAAGGCTAGGATTTTTAAAATCAGGAAGCCCAGACCTCCAGGCACACTGGAGCTGTCAACGGCATCCAAAAGGGAGCGCAGAAGTGCCACAACATGGCAGCTTTCACAGCTTTTTCCTTAGGAAGAACCCTACTACCCAGCTGATTTACCTTCCTAGGGTTACTGTTAGGTTTAGGCCTAGGACTTTGAAAACCAGGAAGCCCTGTGCTCCAGGCACACTGCAGCTGTCCAAGGCATCCCAAGGGGAGCGCAAAAGTGACACAACTTGGCTGCCTCCACTGCTATTTCCATGAGACCATCCCGAACCATAGGCTGATTTTCCTTCCTAGGCTTAAGGTTTGACTTACGCCTAGGGTTAGTGTTCTTTTAACCAGAAAGCCCTGAGTTCCAAGAACACAGCAGCTGCCAAGGACTACCCAAGAAGAGCGCAAAAGTACCACAACATGCCTGCCTCCAGCGCTTTTTCCTTGGGACCATCATGGACCCTTGGCTGATGTACTTGCCTCCAGTTGCAGCTATGGTCACGCCAAGGGATAGGGTTTTAAATCAGTAAACCCTGAGCTCCAGACTCAGTGCAGCTGCGAAAGGCTTCTCAAGGGCAGCCAAAAATTGCCTCAACATGCTCCCTCCAGCGCTTTTTTCCTTGGGAACATCCCTATACCTAGGCTCATTTATCTGCCTTGGGTTATGGTTAGGGTTCATCTTAAGGATAGGATTTCTTCAAACCGGAAGCCCTGAGTTCCAGGGGCACTGCAGCTGCCAAAGGCATCCCAAGGGGAAAGCAGATGTGCCACAACTTGGCTGTGTCCAGACCTTTTTCCTTGGGACCATCCCGAAACGAAGGCTGATTTAGAAGCCTCCAGTTAGGGCTAAAGTTGTGTTTATTAAACCAGGAAGCCCTGTGCTCCAAGCACACTGCAGCTGTGAAAGGCATCCCAAGGGGAGCGCAAAAGTGCCACAACATGGCTGTCTCCACAGCTTTTTCCTAGGGAAAATTCCTAAAACCAGGCTGATTTAAAGGACCACTTTTAGGGTTAGGGTTGGGGATAAGCCTAGGTGTAGAGCTTTTTAAACCAGCAAGCTCTGAGCTCCAGGCACACGGCAGCTGTGAAAGGCCTCCCAAAGGGAGCACAGAAGTGCCACAACATGGGTGCTTTCACAGCTTTTTCCTTAGGAAGAACCCTACTACCCGGCTGATTTACCTTCCTAGGCTTACTGTTAGGCTTAGGCCTAGGACTTTGAAAACCAGGAAGCCCTGTGCTCCAGGCACACTGCAGCTGTCCAAGGCATCCCAAGGGGAGCGCAAAAGTGACACAACTTGGCTGCCTCCACTGCTATTTCCATGAGACCATCCCCAACCATAGGCTGATTTTCCTTCCTAGTGTTAGGGTTAGAGTTCTGCCTATGTTTAGGGATTTTTTAACTAGAAAGCCCTGAGTTCCAAGAACACAGCAGCTGCCAAGGACTATCCAAGAAGAGCGCAAAAGTACCATAACATGCCTGCCTCCAGCGCTTTTTCCTTGGGGACATCCCTAATGCCTGGCTGATTTGCCTTTCTCGTCATAGGGTTGGGGTTCAGCCTAGGGCTAGGATTTTTAAAATCAGGAAGCCCAGACCTCGAGCCACACAGGAGCTGTGAAATGCATCCAAAAGGGAGTGCAACAGTGCCACAACATGGCTGCTTTCACAGCTTTTTCCTTAGGAAATACCCTTATTCCCGGCTGCTGGGAATTTAACACTGCAGTAAAGAGGCAATCAAGAAAATTCTTAGAAACTATGGAAGATAACTTTTTTTTACAGCTGGTAGATGAACCCACCAGGGAAGGGACTACATTAGATTTGTTATTTACAAACAGGGATGGGCTGGTGGGGGATGTGATAGTTGGAGGTCGTTTAGGGCAGAGTGATCATGAAATAATAGAGTTTTTAATACTTGGCGACATTAGGAGGAGCACGAGTAAAACTCGTACATTGGACTTCCGGAGGACGGACTTTGGCCTGTTTAAGAGATTAATTCAGAGTGTTCCTTGGGAAGCCGCCCTTAAAAATAAAGGAGTTCAGGAAGGGTGGCCTTACTTCAAGGCAGAGATCTTGAAGGCGCAGGAACAAACCATTCCTGTATCCCGAAAGATCAGTCAATGGGCCAAACGTCCAGCCTGGCTGGGTAAGGAGATCTTGGAAGAGCTTACGAATAAAAAGAGGACATATCAGAGTTGGAAAAAGGGTCAGGTCTCCAAGGATGTATTCAAGAGGGCTGCTAGAGTATGCAGGAAAAAAATTAGGGAGGCCAAAGCCCAGTTTGAACTCAGGATAGCGACCGCTGTTAAGGATAACAAAAAATGTTTTTATAAATATATTAATAGTAGGAAAAAAGGTAGGACCAGCCTTTGTTCCTTAATGGACACAGGTGGGAATTTAGTATTTACAGACGAGGAGAAGGCAGAAGTGTTTAATGCCTATTTTACCTCGGTTTTTAAAGAGAAGATGACTTGCCCTCAAGACTCCCGTCCGTCTGGACTGGTAGATGGTTTTAGGGAACAGAATGGTCCCCACATTATCCAGGAAGAGGCAGTTATAGAACTATTGAAATGCTTGGACATTCACAAATCTATGGGACCAGACGGGATCCACCCCAGGGTGATGAGAGAGCTGGCAAATGAGATTGCAAAGCCACTCTCTATCATTTACCAACAGTCATGGATTACTGGTGAGGTTCCGGAAGACTGGAAGCTGGCCAATGTGATACCCATTCACAAAAAGGGCGCAAAGGATGATCCTGGCAATTATAGACCAGTCAGTCTGACATCTATACCTGGCAAAATAATGGAACAGTTCATATTACGTGCCATCATGCAAAATTTGCAGGATGGCCAGGGTATCAGACCCAGCCAGCACGGATTTAGGAGGGGTAGATCATGTCTAACTAACCTGATCACTTTTTATGACCAGGTAACCCGGCTAGTGGATGCAGGGAAGGCTGTAGATGTTGTTTTTCTGGATTTCAGCAAGGCCTTCGACACTGTTTCCCATAGCATACTCCTACACAAGCTAGCTGGCCGTGGTCTGGATAGGAATACCCTTTGCTGGGTTCAGAACTGGCTGGATGGCCGGGCCCAGAGAGTGCTGGTGAATGGTGTCACATCTAGCTGGCGACCAGTCACCAGTGGTGTCCCTCAGGGGTCTGTGTTGGGACCAGCTTTGTTCAATATTTTTATTGACGATATGGATGAGGGCTTAGAGTCTTTTATTAGTAGTTTCGCTGATGATACCAAATTGGGAATGAGTGTAGATCAACTAGAGGGGTGTAGGGCTCTTCAGAGAGACTTGGAACGGCTGGACATATGGACAGAATCAAACGGGATGAACTTCAATAAGTCCAAGTGCCGAGTATTGCACTTCGGCCATAATAATCCCCTGTACCGATACAAGCTGGGGATGGAGTGGCTGGATAGTGCCCAGGTGGAAAGGGACCTGGGGGTGCTGGTTGACAGTCGATTGAATATGAGCCAGCAGTGTGCCCAGGTAGCCAAGAGGGCCAATGCCATCCTGGCCAGTATCAGAAATGGAGTGGCCAGCAGGAACAGAGAGGTCATTCTTCCCCTGTACTGGGCACTGGTGAGGCCTCACTTGGAGTATTGCATCCAGTTCTGGGCCCCTCACTTTAGGAGGGACGTCGAGTTACTTGAGCGTGTCCAGAGGAGAGCAACGAAACTAATAAGGGGCTTGGAACACAAGCCATATGAAGAACGACTGAGGGAGCTGGGGTTGTTCAGCCTGGAGAAAAGGAGACTAAGGGGTGACCTCATCACTCTCTACAACTTCCTGAAGGGTGGCTGTAGTGAGCTGGGGGTCGGCCTCTTTCTCCGGGCGACAACGGATAGAACAAGAGGACACAGTCTCAAGTTGCGTCAAGCTAGATGTAAGTTAGAAGTAAGAAGGAAATACTTCACAGAAAGAGTGGTCAGAAACTGGAATCATTTACCCAGTGAGGTAGTGGAGGCATCATCCCTTGAAGAATTCAAAAAAAGACTGGATGTGGCACTGGCTGCCATGATCTAGTTGAACAGTTAGAACATCGGCTGGACTAGATGATCTTATAGGTCTCTTCCAGTCTTGAAATTCTGTGATTCTGTGATTCTGTGATTTACCTTCCTAGGGTTACTGTTAGGCTTAGACCTAGGACTTTGAAAACCAGGAAGCCCTGTGCTCCAAGCACACTGCAGCTGTTCAAGGCATCCCAAGGGGAGCACAAAAGTGCCAGAAAATGGCTGCATCCACACGTTTCCATTGGCACCATTGCTAACCCTAGGCTGAATTACCTGCTTCCAGTCTCAGATAGGGACATGGTTTTTTAAACCAGGAAGCCCTGAGCTCCAGGCACACGGCAGCTTTGAAAGTCATCCCAAGGGGAGTACAAAAGTGCAAAAACATTGCAGGTATCACAGCGTTTTCCTTTGCAACATCCCTATACTTAGGCTGATTTATCTGCCTAGGGTTACAGTTAGGGTTCAGACTAGGGCTAGGATATTTTTAACCTTGAAGCCCTGAGTTCCAGGCTTACTGCACCTGCAAAAGGCATCCCAAAGGGAGCGCAAAAGTGCAACAACATGGCTCTCTCCACAGTTTTTCCTAGGGAAAATTCCTAAAACCAGGTTGATTTAAATGACCACTTTTAGGGTTAGGGTTGGGGTTAAGCCTAGGTGTAGAGCTTTTTAAACCAGCAAGCTCTGAGCTCCAGGCACACGGCAGCTGTGAAAGGCATCCCAAAGGGAGGACAGAAGTGCCACAACATGGGTGCTTTCACAGCTTTTTCCTTAGGAAGAACCCTACTACCCGGCTGATTTACCTTCCTAGGCTTACTGTTAGGCTTAGGCCTAGGACTTTGAAAACCAGGAAGCCCTGTGCTCCAGGCACACTGCAGCTGTCCAAGGCATCCCAAGGGGAGCGCAAAAGTGACACAACTTGGCTGCCTCCACTGCTATTTCCGTGAGACCATCCCGAACCATAGGCTGATTTTCCTTCCTAGACTTATGGTTTGAGTTACACCTAGGGTTAGTGTTCTTTTAACCAGAAAGCCCTGAGTTCCAAGAACACAGCAGCTGCCAAGGACTACCCAAGAAGAGCGCAAAAGTACCACAACATGCCTGCCTCCAGCGCTTTTTCTTTGGGACCATCATGGACCCTAGGCTGATGTTCTTGCCTCCAGTTGCAGCTATGGTCACGCCAAGGGATAGGGTTTTAAATCAGTAAACCCTGAGCTCCAGACTCAGTGCAGCTGCGAAAGGCTTCCCAATGGCAGCCAAAAATTGCCTCAACATGCTCCCTCCAGCGCTTTTTTCCTTGGGAACATCCCTATACCTAGGCTGATTTATCTGCCTTGGGTTATGGTTAGGGTTCATCTTAAGGATAGGATTTCTTCAAACCGGAAGCCCTGAGTTCCAGGGGCACTGCAGCTGCCAAAGGCATCCCAAGGGGAAAGCAGATGTGCCACAACTTGGCTGTGTCCAGACCTTTTTCCTTGGGACCATCCCGAAATGAAGGCTGATTTAGAAGCCTCCAGTTAGGGCTAAAGTTGTGTTTATTAAACCAGGAAGCCCTGTGCTCCAAGCACACTGCAGCTGTGAAAGGCATCCCAAGGGGAGAGCAAAAGTGCCACAACATGGCTGTCTCCACAGCTTTTTCCTTGGGATAATTCCTAAAACCAGGCTGATTTAAATGACCACTTTTAGGGTTAGGGTTGGGGATAGGCCAAGGTGTAGAGCTTTTTAAACCAGCAAGCTCTGAGCTCCAGGCACACGGCAGCTGTGAAAGGCATCCCAAAGGGAGCACAGAAGTGCAACAACATGGCAGCTTTCACAGCATTTTTCTTGGCACCATCCCTATTCCTAGGCTGATTTATCTGCCTAGGGTTAGGGTTAGGTTTCAGCCTAGGGCGAGGATTTTTTTAAACCAGGAAGCCCTGAGATCCAGGCACACGGCAGCTGTGAAAGACATCCCAAAAGGAGTACAAAAGTGCAACAACATTGCAGGTTTCACAGCGTTTTCCTTGGCAACATCCCTATACGTAGGCTGATTTATCTGCCTAGGATTACGGTCAGGGTTGAGGCTTGGGCTACGATATTTTTAACCTTGAAGCCCAGAGTTCCAGGCTTACTGCAGCTACCAAAGGCATCCCAAAGGGAGCACAGATGTGCCACAACATGGCAGCTTTCACAGCTTTTTCCTTAGGAAGAACCCTACTACCCGGCTGATTTACCTTCCTAGGCTTACTGTTAGGCTTAGGCCTAGGACTTTGAAAACCAGGAATCCCTGTGCTCCAGGAACACTGCAGCTGTCCAAGGCATCCCAAGGGGAGCGCAAAAGTGACACAACTTGGCTGCCTCCACTGCTATTTCCATGAGACCATCCCCAACCATAGGCTGGTTTTCCTTCCTAGGCTTAGGGTTTGAGTTACGCCTAGGGTTAGTGTTCTTTTAACCAGAAAGCCCTGAGTTCCAAGAACACAGCAGCTGCCAAGGACTACCCAAGAAGAGTGCAAAAGTACCACAATATGCCTGCCTCCACAGATTTTCCTTGGGGACATCCCTAATTCCTGGCTGATTTGCCTTTCTCGTCTTAGGGTTGGGGTTCATCCTAGGGCTAGGATTTGTAAAATCAGGAAGCCCAGACCTCGAGCCACACTGGAGCTGTGAAATGCATCCAGAAAGGGAGTGCAAAAGTGCCACAACATGGCAGCTTTCACAGCTTTTTCCTTAGGAAGAACCCTACTACCTGGCTGATTTACCTTCCTAGGGTTACTGTTAGGCTTAGGCCTAGGACTTTGAAAACAAGGAAGCCCTGTGCTCCAAGCACACTGCAGCTGTGAAAGGCATTCCAAGGGGAGCACAAAAGGTCCCGAAAATGGCTGCCTCCACACGTTTCCATTGGCACCATTACTAACCCTAGGCTGAACTCCCTGCTTCCAGTCTCAGCTAGGGACATGGTTGTTTAAACCAGGAAGCCCTGACCGCCAGGCACACGGAAGCTCTGAAAGGCATCCCAAGGGGGGGAACAAAAGTGCAAGAACATGGCAGCTTTCACAGCTTTTTCCTTGGCACCATCCCTATACCTAGGCTGATTTATCTGCCTAGGGTTAGCGTTAGGTTTCAGTCTGGGGCAAGGATTTTTTAAACCAGGAAGCCCTGAACTCCAGGAACACTGCAGCTGTCCAAGGCATCCCAAGGGGAGCGCAAAAGTGACACAACTTGGCTGCCTCCACTGCTATTTCCATGAGACCATCCCCAACCATAGGCTGATTTTCCTTCCTGGGGTTAGGGTTAGAGTCACGCCTAGGTTTAGGGTTTTTTTAACTAGAAAGCCCAGAGTTCCAAGAACACAGCAGCTGCGAAGGACTACCCAAGAAGAGCGCAAAAGTACCATAACATGCCTGCCTCCAGCGCTTTTTCCTTGGGGACATCCCTAATGCCTGGCTGATTTGCCTTTCTCATCATAGGGTTGGGGTTCAGCCTAAGGCTAGGATTTTTAAAATCAGGAAGCCCAGACCTCCAGGCACACTGGAGCTGTCAACGGCATCCAAAAGGGAGCGCAGAAGTGCCACAACATGGCAGCTTTCACAGCTTTTTCCTTAGGAAGAACCCTACTACCCAGCTGATTTACCTTCCTAGGGTTACTGTTAGGTTTAGGCCTAGGACTTTGAAAACCAGGAAGCCCTGTGCTCCAGGCACACTGCAGCTGTCCAAGGCATCCCAAGGGGAGCGCAAAAGTGACACAACTTGGCTGCCTCCACTGCTATTTCCATGAGACCATCCCGAACCATAGGCTGATTTTCCTTCCTAGGCTTAAGGTTTGAGTTACGCCTAGGGTTAGTGTTCTTTTAACCAGAAAGCCCTGAGTTCCAAGAACACAGCAGCTGCCAAGGACTACCCAAGAAGAGCGCAAAAGTACCACAACATGCCTGCCTCCAGCGCTTTTTCCTTGGGACCATCATGGACCCTTGGCTGATGTTCTTGCCTCCAGTTGCAGCTATGGTCACGCCAAGGGATAGGGTTTTAAATCAGTAAACCCTGAGCTCCAGACTCAGTGCAGCTGCGAAAGGCTTCTCAAGGGCAGCCAAAAATTGCCTCAACATGCTCCCTCCAGCGCTTTTTTCCTTGGGAACATCCCTATACCTAGGCTCATTTATCTGCCTTGGGTTATGGTTAGGGTTCATCTTAAGGATAGGATTTCTTCAAACCGGAAGCCCTGAGTTCCAGGGGCACTGCAGCTGCCAAAGGCATCCCAAGGGGAAAGCAGATGTGCCACAACTTGGCTGTGTCCAGACCTTTTTCCTTGGGACCATCCCGAAACGAAGGCTGATTTAGAAGCCTCCAGTTAGGGCTAAAGTTGTGTTTATTAAACCAGGAAGCCCTGTGCTCCAAGCACACTGCAGCTGTGAAAGGCATCCCAAGGGGAGCGCAAAAGTGCCACAACATGGCTGTCTCCACAGCTTTTTCCTAGGGAAAATTCCTAAAACCAGGCTGATTTAAAGGACCACTTTTAGGGTTAGGGTTGGGGATAAGCCTAGGTGTAGAGCTTTTTAAACCAGCAAGCTCTGAGCTCCAGGCACACGGCAGCTGTGAAAGGCCTCCCAAAGGGAGCACAGAAGTGCCACAACATGGGTGCTTTCACAGCTTTTTCCTTAGGAAGAACCCTACTACCCGGCTGATTTACCTTCCTAGGCTTACTGTTAGGCTTAGGCCTAGGACTTTGAAAACCAGGAAGCCCTGTGCTCCAGGCACACTGCAGCTGTCCAAGGCATCCCAAGGGGAGCGCAAAAGTGACACAACTTGGCTGCCTCCACTGCTATTTCCATGAGACCATCCCCAACCATAGGCTGATTTTCCTTCCTAGTGTTAGGGTTAGAGTTCTGCCTATGTTTAGGGATTTTTTAACTAGAAAGCCCTGAGTTCCAAGAACACAGCAGCTGCCAAGGACTATCCAAGAAGAGCGCAAAAGTACCATAACATGCCTGCCTCCAGCGCTTTTTCCTTGGGGACATCCCTAATGCCTGGCTGATTTGCCTTTCTCGTCATAGGGTTGGGGTTCAGCCTAGGGCTAGGATTTTTAAAATCAGGAAGCCCAGACCTCGAGCCACACAGGAGCTGTGAAATGCATCCAAAAGGGAGTGCAACAGTGCCACAACATGGCTGCTTTCACAGCTTTTTCCTTAGGAAGTACCCTTATTCCCGGCTGCTGGGAATTTAACACTGCAGTAAAGAGGCAATCAAGAAAATTCTTAGAAACTATGGAAGATAACTTTTTTTTACAGCTGGTAGATGAACCCACCAGGGAAGGGACTACATTAGATTTGTTATTTACAAACAGGGATGGGCTGGTGGGGGATGTGATAGTTGGAGGTCGTTTAGGGCAGAGTGATCATGAAATAATAGAGTTTTTAATACTTGGCGACATTAGGAGGAGCACGAGTAAAACTCGTACATTGGACTTCCGGAGGACGGACTTTGGCCTGTTTAAGAGATTAATTCAGAGTGTTCCTTGGGAAGCCGCCCTTAAAAATAAAGGAGTTCAGGAAGGGTGGCCTTACTTCAAGGCAGAGATCTTGAAGGCGCAGGAACAAACCATTCCTGTATCCCGAAAGATCAGTCAATGGGCCAAACGTCCAGCCTGGCTGGGTAAGGAGATCTTGGAAGAGCTTACGAATAAAAAGAGGACATATCAGAGTTGGAAAAAGGGTCAGGTCTCCAAGGATGTATTCAAGAGGGCTGCTAGAGTATGCAGGAAAAAAATTAGGGAGGCCAAAGCCCAGTTTGAACTCAGGATAGCGACCGCTGTTAAGGATAACAAAAAATGTTTTTATAAATATATTAATAGTAGGAAAAAAGGTAGGACCAGCCTTTGTTCCTTAATGGACACAGGTGGGAATTTAGTATTTACAGACGAGGAGAAGGCAGAAGTGTTTAATGCCTATTTTACCTCGGTTTTTAAAGAGAAGATGACTTGCCCTCAAGACTCCCGTCCGTCTGGACTGGTAGATGGTTTTAGGGAACAGAATGGTCCCCACATTATCCAGGAAGAGGCAGTTATAGAACTATTGAAATGCTTGGACATTCACAAATCTATGGGACCAGACGGGATCCACCCCAGGGTGATGAGAGAGCTGGCAAATGAGATTGCAAAGCCACTCTCTATCATTTACCAACAGTCATGGATTACTGGTGAGGTTCCGGAAGACTGGAAGCTGGCCAATGTGATACCCATTCACAAAAAGGGCGCAAAGGATGATCCTGGCAATTATAGACCAGTCAGTCTGACATCTATACCTGGCAAAATAATGGAACAGTTCATATTACGTGCCATCATGCAAAATTTGCAGGATGGCCAGGGTATCAGACCCAGCCAGCACGGATTTAGGAGGGGTAGATCATGTCTAACTAACCTGATCACTTTTTATGACCAGGTAACCCGGCTAGTGGATGCAGGGAAGGCTGTAGATGTTGTTTTTCTGGATTTCAGCAAGGCCTTCGACACTGTTTCCCATAGCATACTCCTACACAAGCTAGCTGGCCGTGGTCTGGATAGGAATACCCTTTGCTGGGTTCAGAACTGGCTGGATGGCCGGGCCCAGAGAGTGCTGGTGAATGGTGTCACATCTAGCTGGCGACCAGTCACCAGTGGTGTCCCTCAGGGGTCTGTGTTGGGACCAGCTTTGTTCAATATTTTTATTGACGATATGGATGAGGGCTTAGAGTCTTTTATTAGTAGTTTCGCTGATGATACCAAATTGGGAATGAGTGTAGATCAACTAGAGGGGTGTAGGGCTCTTCAGAGAGACTTGGAACGGCTGGACATATGGACAGAATCAAACGGGATGAACTTCAATAAGTCCAAGTGCCGAGTATTGCACTTCGGCCATAATAATCCCCTGTACCGATACAAGCTGGGGATGGAGTGGCTGGATAGTGCCCAGGTGGAAAGGGACCTGGGGGTGCTGGTTGACAGTCGATTGAATATGAGCCAGCAGTGTGCCCAGGTAGCCAAGAGGGCCAATGCCATCCTGGCCAGTATCAGAAATGGAGTGGCCAGCAGGAACAGAGAGGTCATTCTTCCCCTGTACTGGGCACTGGTGAGGCCTCACTTGGAGTATTGCATCCAGTTCTGGGCCCCTCACTTTAGGAGGGACGTCGAGTTACTTGAGCGTGTCCAGAGGAGAGCAACGAAACTAATAAGGGGCTTGGAACACAAGCCATATGAAGAACGACTGAGGGAGCTGGGGTTGTTCAGCCTGGAGAAAAGGAGACTAAGGGGTGACCTCATCACTCTCTACAACTTCCTGAAGGGTGGCTGTAGTGAGCTGGGGGTCGGCCTCTTTCTCCGGGCGACAACGGATAGAACAAGAGGACACAGTCTCAAGTTGCGTCAAGCTAGATGTAAGTTAGAAGTAAGAAGGAAATACTTCACAGAAAGAGTGGTCAGAAACTGGAATCATTTACCCAGTGAGGTAGTGGAGGCATCATCCCTTGAAGAATTCAAAAAAAGACTGGATGTGGCACTGGCTGCCATGATCTAGTTGAACAGTTAGAACATCGGCTGGACTAGATGATCTTATAGGTCTCTTCCAGTCTTGAAATTCTGTGATTCTGTGATTCTGTGATTTACCTTCCTAGGGTTACTGTTAGGCTTAGACCTAGGACTTTGAAAACCAGGAAGCCCTGTGCTCCAAGCACACTGCAGCTGTTCAAGGCATCCCAAGGGGAGCACAAAAGTGCCAGAAAATGGCTGCATCCACACGTTTCCATTGGCACCATTGCTAACCCTAGGCTGAATTACCTGCTTCCAGTCTCAGATAGGGACATGGTTTTTTAAACCAGGAAGCCCTGAGCTCCAGGCACACGGCAGCTTTGAAAGTCATCCCAAGGGGAGTACAAAAGTGCAAAAACATTGCAGGTATCACAGCGTTTTCCTTTGCAACATCCCTATACTTAGGCTGATTTATCTGCCTAGGGTTACAGTTAGGGTTCAGACTAGGGCTAGGATATTTTTAACCTTGAAGCCCTGAGTTCCAGGCTTACTGCACCTGCAAAAGGCATCCCAAAGGGAGCGCAAAAGTGCAACAACATGGCTCTCTCCACAGCTTTTTCCTTGGGATAATTCCTAAAACCAGGTTGATTTAAATGACCACTTTTAGGGTTAGGGTTGGGGTTAAGCCTAGGTGTAGAGCTTTTTAAACCAGCAAGCTCTGAGCTCCAGGCACACGGCAGCTGTGAAAGGCATCCCAAAGGGAGGACAGAAGTGCCACAACATGGGTGCTTTCACAGCTTTTTCCTTAGGAAGAACCCTACTACCCAGCTGATTTACCTTCCTAGGCTTACTGTTAGGCTTAGGCCTAGGACTTTGAAAACCAGGAAGCCCTGTGCTCCAGGCACACTGCAGCTGTCCAAGGCATCCCAAGGGGAGCGCAAAAGTGACACAACTTGGCTGCCTCCACTGCTATTTCCATGAGACCATCCCGAACCATAGGCTGATTTTCCTTCCTAGACTTATGGTTTGAGTTACACCTAGGGTTAGTGTTCTTTTAACCAGAAAGCCCTGAGTTCCAAGAACACAGCAGCTGCCAAGGACTACCCAAGAAGAGCGCAAAAGTACCACAACATGCCTGCCTCCAGCGCTTTTTCTTTGGGACCATCATGGACCCTAGGCTGATGTTCTTGCCTCCAGTTGCAGCTATGGTCACGCCAAGGGATAGGGTTTTAAATCAGTAAACCCTGAGCTCCAGACTCAGTGCAGCTGCGAAAGGCTTCCCAATGGCAGCCAAAAATTGCCTCAACATGCTCCCTCCAGCGCTTTTTTCCTTGGGAACATCCCTATACCTAGGCTGATTTATCTGCCTTGGGTTATGGTTAGGGTTCATCTTAAGGATAGGATTTCTTCAAACCGGAAGCCCTGAGTTCCAGGGGCACTGCAGCTGCCAAAGGCATCCCAAGGGGAAAGCAGATGTGCCACAACTTGGCTGTGTCCAGACCTTTTTCCTTGGGACCATCCCGAAACGAAGGCTGATTTAGAAGCCTCCAGTTAGGGCTAAAGTTGTGTTTATTAAACCAGGAAGCCCTGTGCTCCAAGCACACTGCAGCTGTGAAAGGCATCCCAAGGGGAGAGCAAAAGTGCCACAACATGGCTGTCTCCACAGCTTTTTCCTTGGGATAATTCCTAAAACCAGGCTGATTTAAATGACCATTTTAGGGTTAGGGTTGGGGATAGGCCAAGGTGTAGAGCTTTTTAAACCAGCAAGCTCTGAGCTCCAGGCACACGGCAGCTGTGAAAGGCATCCCAAAGGGAGCACAGAAGTGCAACAACATGGCAGCTTTCACAGCATTTTTCTTGGCACCATCCCTATTCCTAGGCTGATTTATCTGCCTAGGGTTAGGGTTAGGTTTCAGCCTAGGGCGAGGATTTTTTTAAACCAGGAAGCCCTGAGATCCAGGCACACGGCAGCTGTGAAAGACATCCCAAAAGGAGTACAAAAGTGCAACAACATTGCAGGTTTCACAGCGTTTTCCTTGGCAACATCCCTATACGTAGGCTGATTTATCTGCCTAGGATTACGGTTAGGGTTGAGGCTTGGGCTACGATATTTTTAACCTTGAAGCCCAGAGTTCCAGGCTTACTGCAGCTACCAAAGGCATCCCAAAGGGAGCACAGATGTGCCACAACATGGCAGCTTTCACAGCTTTTTCCTTAGGAAGAACCCTACTACCCGGCTGATTTACCTTCCTAGGCTTACTGTTAGGCTTAGGCCTAGGACTTTGAAAACCAGGAATCCCTGTGCTCCAGGAACACTGCAGCTGTCCAAGGCATCCCAAGGGGAGCGCAAAAGTGACACAACTTGGCTGCCTCCACTGCTATTTCCATGAGACCATCCCCAACCATAGGCTGGTTTTCCTTCCTAGGCTTAGGGTTTGAGTTACGCCTAGGGTTAGTGTTCTTTTAACCAGAAAGCCCTGAGTTCCAAGAACACAGCAGCTGCCAAGGACTACCCAAGAAGAGTGCAAAAGTACCACAATATGCCTGCCTCCACAGATTTTCCTTGGGGACATCCCTAATTCCTGGCTGATTTGCCTTTCTCGTCTTAGGGTTGGGGTTCATCCTAGGGCTAGGATTTGTAAAATCAGGAAGCCCAGACCTCGAGCCACACTGGAGCTGTGAAATGCATCCAGAAAGGGAGTGCAAAAGTGCCACAACATGGCAGCTTTCACAGCTTTTTCCTTAGGAAGAACCCTACTACCTGGCTGATTTACCTTCCTAGGGTTACTGTTAGGCTTAGGCCTAGGACTTTGAAAACAAGGAAGCCCTGTGCTCCAAGCACACTGCAGCTGTGAAAGGCATTCCAAGGGGAGCACAAAAGGTCCCGAAAATGGCTGCCTCCACACGTTTCCATTGGCACCATTACTAACCCTAGGCTGAACTCCCTGCTTCCAGTCTCAGCTAGGGACATGGTTGTTTAAACCAGGAAGCCCTGACCGCCAGGCACACGGAAGCTCTGAAAGGCATCCCAAGGGGGGGAACAAAAGTGCAAGAACATGGCAGCTTTCACAGCTTTTTCCTTGGCACCATCCCTATACCTAGGCTGATTTATCTGCCTAGGGTTAGCGTTAGGTTTCAGTCTGGGGCAAGGATTTTTTAAACCAGGAAGCCCTGAGTTCCAGGAACACTGCAGCTGTTCAAGGCATCCAAAAGGGAGCGCAGAAGTGCCACAACATGGCAGCTTTCACAGCTTTTTCCTTAGGAAGAACCCTACTACCCGGCTGATTTACCTTCCTAGGCTTACTGTTAGGTTTAGGCCTAGGACTTTGAAAACCAGGAAGCCCTGTGCTCCAGGCACACTGCAGATGTCCAAGGCATCCCAAGGGGAGCGCAAAAGTGACACAACTTGGCTGCCTCCACTGCTATTTCCGTGAGACCATCCCGAACCATAGGCTGATTTTCCTTCCTAGGCTTAAGGTTTGACTTACGCCTAGGGTTAGTGTTCTTTTAACCAGAAAGCCCTGAGTTCCAAGAACACAGCAGCTGCCAAGGACTACCCAAGAAGAGCGCAAAAGTACCACAACATGCCTGCCTCCAGCGCTTTTTCTTTGGGACCATCATGGACCCTAGGCTGATGTTCTTGCCTCCAGTTGCAGCTATGGTCACGCCAAGGGATAGGGTTTTAAATCAGTAAACCCTGAGCTCCAGACTCAGTGCAGCTGTGAAAGGCTTCCCAATGGCAGCCAAAAATTGCCTCAACATGCTCCCTCCAGCGCTTTTTTCCTTGGGAACATCCCTATACCTAGGCTGATTTATCTGCCTTGGGTTATGGTTAGGGTTCATCTTAAGGATAGGATTTCTTCAAACCGGAAGCCCTGAGTTCCAGGGGCACTGCAGCTGCCAAAGGCATCCCAAGGGGAAAGCAGATGTGCCACAACTTGGCTGTGTCCAGACCTTTTTCCTTGGGACCATCCCGAAACGAAGGCTGATTTAGAAGCCTCCAGTTAGGGCTAAAGTTGTGTTTATTAAACCAGGAAGCCCTGTGCTCCAAGCACACTGCAGCTGTGAAAGGCATCCCAAGGGGAGAGCAAAAGTGCCACAACATGGCTGTCTCCACAGCTTTTTCCTTGGGATAATTCCTAAAACCAGGCTGATTTAAATGACCACTTTTAGGGTTAGGGTTGGGGATAGGCCAAGGTGTAGAGCTTTTTAAACCAGCAAGCTCTGAGCTCCAGGCACACGGCAGCTGTGAAAGGCATCCCAAAGGGAGCACAGAAGTGCAACAACATGGCAGCTTTCACAGCATTTTTCTTGGCACCATCCCTATTCCTAGGCTGATTTATCTGCCTAGGGTTAGGGTTAGGTTTCAGCCTAGGGCGAGGATTTTTTTAAACCAGGAAGCCCTGAGATCCAGGCACACGGCAGCTGTGAAAGACATCCCAAAAGGAGCACAAAAGTGCAACAACATTGCAGGTTTCACAGCGTTTTCCTTGGCAACATCCCTATACGTAGGCTGATTTATCTGCCTAGGATTACGGTTAGGGTTGAGGCTTGGGCTACGATATTTTTAACCTTGAAGCCCAGAGTTCCAGGCTTACTGCAGCTACCAAAGGCATCCCAAAGGGAGCACAGATGTGCCACAACATGGCAGCTTTCACAGCTTTTTCCTTAGGAAGAACCCTACTACCCGGCTGATTTACCTTCCTAGGCTTACTGTTAGGCTTAGGCCTAGGACTTTGAAAACCAGGAATCCCTGTGCTCTAGGAACACTGCTGCTGTCCAAGGCATCCCAAGGGGAGCGCAAAAGTGACACAACTTGGCTGCCTCCACTGCTATTTCCATGAGACCATCCCCAACCATAGGCTGGTTTTCCTTCCTAGGCTTAGGGTTTGAGTTACGCCTAGGGTTAGTGTTCTTTTAACCAGAAAGCCCTGAGTTCCAAGAACACAGCAGCTGCCAAGGACTACCCAAGAAGAGTGCAAAAGTACCACAATATGCCTGCCTCCACAGATTTTCCTTGGGGACATCCCTAATTCCTGGCTGATTTGCCTTTCTCGTCTTAGGGTTGGGGTTCATCCTAGGGCTAGGATTTGTACAATCAGGAAGCCCAGACCTCGAGCCACACTGGAGCTGTGAAATGCATCCAGAAAGGGAGTGCAAAAGTGCCACAACATGGCAGCTTTCACAGCTTTTTCCTTAGGAAGAACCCTAACACCTGGCTGATTTACCTTCCTACGGTTACTGTTAGGCTTAGGCCTAGGACTTTGAAAACAAGGAAGCCCTGTGCTCCAAGCACACTGCAGCTGTGAAAGGCATTCCAAGGGGAGCACAAAAGGTCCCGAAAATGGCTGCCTCCAAACGTTTCCATTGGCACCATTACTAACCCTAGGCTGAACTCCCTGCTTCCAGTCTCAGCTAGGGACATGGTTGTTTAAACCAGGAAGCCCTGACCGCCAGGCACACGGAAGCTCTGAAAGGCATCCCAAGGGGGGGAACAAAAGTGCAAGAACATGGCAGCTTTCACAGCTTTTTCCTTGGCACCATCCCTATACCTAGGCTGATTTATCTGCCTAGGGTTAGGGTTAGGTTTCAGTCTGGGGCTAGGATTTTTTAAACCAGGAAGCCCTGAGCTCCAGGAACACTGCAGCTGTTCAAGGCATCCCAAGGGGAGCGCAAAAGTGACACAACTTGGCTGCCTCCACTGCTATTTCCATGAGACCATCCCGAACCATAGGCTGATTTTCCTTCCTGGGGTTAGGGTTAGAGTCACGCCTAGGTTTAGGGTTTTTTTAACTAGAAAGCCCAGAGTTCCAAGAACACAGCAGCTGCCAAGGACTACCCAAGAAGAGCGCAAAAGTACCACAACATGCTTGCCTCCACAGCTTTTTCCTTGGGGACATCCCTAATTCCTGGCTTATTTGCCTTTCTCGTCTTAGGGTGGGGGTTAGGCCTAGGGCTAGGATTTTTAAAATCAGGAAGCCCAGACCTCCAGGCACACTGGAGCTGTCAACGGCATCCAAAAGGGAGCGCAGAAGTGCCACAACATGGCAGCTTTCACAGCTTTTTCCTTAGGAAGAACCCTACTACCCGGCTGATTTACCTTCCTAGGGTTACTGTTAGGTTTAGGCCTAGGACTTTGAAAACCAGGAAGCCCTGTGCTCCAGGCACACTGCAGCTGTCCAAGGCATCCCAAGGGGAGCGCAAAAGTGACACAACTTGGCTGCCTCCACTGCTATTTCCGTGAGACCATCCCGAACCATAGGCTGATTTTCCTTCCTAGGCTTAAGGTTTGACTTACGCCTAGGGTTAGTGTTCTTTTAACCAGAAAGCCCTGAGTTCCAAGAACACAGCAGCTGCCAAGGACTACCCAAGAAGAGCACAAAAGTACCACAACATGCCTGCCTCCAGCGCTTTTTCCTTGGGACCATCATGGACCCTAGGCGGATGTACTTGCCTCCAGTTGCAGCTATGGTCACGCCAAGGGATAGGGTTTTAAATCAGTAAACCCTGAGCTCCAGACTCAGTGCAGCTGCGAAAGGCTTCTCAATGGCAGCCAAAAATTGCCTCAACATGCTCCCTCCAGCGCTTTTTTCCTTGGGAACATCCCTATACCTAGGCTGATTTATCTGCCTTGGGTTATGGTTAGGGTTCATCTTAAGGATAGGATTTCTTCAAACCGGAAGCCCTGAGTTCCAGGGGCACTGCAGCTGCCAAAGGCATCCCAAGGGGAAAGCAGATGTGCCACAACTTGGCTGTGTCCAGACCTTTTTCCTTGGGACCATCCCGAAACGAAGGCTGATTTAGAAGCCTCCAGTTAGGGCTAAAGTTGTGTTTATTAAACCAGGAAGCCCTGTGCTCCAAGCACACTGCAGCTGTGAAAGGCATCCCAAGGGGAGCGCAAAAGTGCCACAACATGGCTGTCTCCACAGCTTTTTCCTAGGGAAAATTCCTAAAACCAGGCTGATTTAAAGGACCACTTTTAGGGTTAGGGTTGGGGATAAGCCTAGGTGTAGAGCTTTTTAAACCAGCAAGCTCTGAGCTCCAGGCACACGGCAGCTGTGAAAGGCCTCCCAAAGGGAGCACAGAAGTGCCACAACATGGCTGCTTTCACAGCTTTTTCCTTAGGAAGAACCCTAATACCCGGCTGATTTACCTTCCTAGGCTTACTGTTAGGCTTAGGCCTAGGACTTTGAAAACCAGGAAGCCCTGTGCTCCAGGCACACTGCAGATGTCAAAGGCATCCCAAGGGGAGTGCAAAAGTGACACAACTTGGCTGCCTCCACTGCTATTTCCATGAGACCATCCCGAACCATAGGCTGATTTTCCTTCCTAGTGTTAGGGTTAGAGTTCTGCCTATGTTTAGGGTTTTTTTAACTAGAAAGCCCTGAGTTCCAAGAACACAGCAGCTGCCAAGGACTACCCAAGAAGAGCGCAAAAGTACCATAACATGCCTGCCTCCAGCGCTTTTTCCTTGGGGACATCCCTAATGCCTGGCTGATTTGCCTTTCTCGTCATAGGGTTGGGGTTCAGCCTAGGGCTAGGATTTTTAAAATCAGGAAGCCCAGACCTCGAGCCACACAGGAGCTGTGAAATGCATCCAAAAGGGAGTGCAACAGTGCCACAACATGGCTGCTTTCACAGCTTTTTCCTTAGGAAGTACCCTTATTCCCGGCTGCTGGGAATTTAACACTGCAGTAAAGAGGCAATCAAGAAAATTCTTAGAAACTCTGGAAGATAACTTTTTTTTACAGCTGGTAGATGAACCCACCAGGGAAGGGACTACATTAGATTTGTTATTTACAAACAGGGATGGGCTGGTGGGGGATGTGATAGTTGGAGGTCGTTTAGGGCAGAGTGATCATGAAATAATAGAGTTTTTAATACTTGGCGACATTAGGAGGAGCACGAGTAAAACTCGTACATTGGACTTCCGGAGGACGGACTTTGGCCTGTTTAAGAGATTAATTCAGAGTGTTCCTTGGGAAGCCGCCCTTAAAAATAAAGGAGTTCAGGAAGGGTGGCCTTACTTCAAGGCAGAGATCTTGAAGGCGCAGGAACAAACCATTCCTGTATCCCGAAAGATCAGTCAATGGGCCAAACGTCCAGCCTGGCTGGGTAAGGAGATCTTGGAAGAGCTTACGAATAAAAAGAGGACATATCAGAGTTGGAAAAAGGGTCAGGTCTCCAAGGATGTATTCAAGAGGGCTGCTAGAGTATGCAGGAAAAAAATTAGGGAGGCCAAAGCCCAGTTTGAACTCAGGATAGCGACCGCTGTTAAGGATAACAAAAAATGTTTTTATAAATATATTAATAGTAGGAAAAAAGGTAGGACCAGCCTTTGTTCCTTAATGGACACAGGTGGGAATTTAGTATTTACAGACGAGGAGAAGGCAGAAGTGTTTAATGCCTATTTTACCTCGGTTTTTAAAGAGAAGATGACTTGCCCTCAAGACTCCCGTCCGTCTGGACTGGTAGATGGTTTTAGGGAACAGAATGGTCCCCACATTATCCAGGAAGAGGCAGTTATAGAACTATTGAAATGCTTGGACATTCACAAATCTATGGGACCAGACGGGATCCACCCCAGGGTGATGAGAGAGCTGGCAAATGAGATTGCAAAGCCACTCTCTATCATTTACCAACAGTCATGGATTACTGGTGAGGTTCCGGAAGACTGGAAGCTGGCCAATGTGATACCCATTCACAAAAAGGGCGCAAAGGATGATCCTGGCAATTATAGACCAGTCAGTCTGACATCTATACCTGGCAAAATAATGGAACAGTTCATATTACGTGCCATCATGCAAAATTTGCAGGATGGCCAGGGTATCAGACCCAGCCAGCACGGATTTAGGAGGGGTAGATCATGTCTAACTAACCTGATCACTTTTTATGACCAGGTAACCCGGCTAGTGGATGCAGGGAAGGCTGTAGATGTTGTTTTTCTGGATTTCAGCAAGGCCTTCGACACTGTTTCCCATAGCATACTCCTACACAAGCTAGCTGGCCGTGGTCTGGATAGGAATACCCTTTGCTGGGTTCAGAACTGGCTGGATGGCCGGGCCCAGAGAGTGCTGGTGAATGGTGTCACATCTAGCTGGCGACCAGTCACCAGTGGTGTCCCTCAGGGGTCTGTGTTGGGACCAGCTTTGTTCAATATTTTTATTGACGATATGGATGAGGGCTTAGAGTCTTTTATTAGTAGTTTCGCTGATGATACCAAATTGGGAATGAGTGTAGATCAACTAGAGGGGTGTAGGGCTCTTCAGAGAGACTTGGAACGGCTGGACATATGGACAGAATCAAACGGGATGAACTTCAATAAGTCCAAGTGCCGAGTATTGCACTTCGGCCATAATAATCCCCTGTACCGATACAAGCTGGGGATGGAGTGGCTGGATAGTGCCCAGGTGGAAAGGGACCTGGGGGTGCTGGTTGACAGTCGATTGAATATGAGCCAGCAGTGTGCCCAGGTAGCCAAGAGGGCCAATGCCATCCTGGCCAGTATCAGAAATGGAGTGGCCAGCAGGAACAGAGAGGTCATTCTTCCCCTGTACTGGGCACTGGTGAGGCCTCACTTGGAGTATTGCATCCAGTTCTGGGCCCCTCACTTTAGGAGGGACGTCGAGTTACTTGAGCGTGTCCAGAGGAGAGCAACGAAACTAATAAGGGGCTTGGAACACAAGCCATATGAAGAACGACTGAGGGAGCTGGGGTTGTTCAGCCTGGAGAAAAGGAGACTAAGGGGTGACCTCATCACTCTCTACAACTTCCTGAAGGGTGGCTGTAGTGAGCTGGGGGTCGGCCTCTTTCTCCGGGCGACAACGGATAGAACAAGAGGACACAGTCTCAAGTTGCGTCAAGCTAGATGTAAGTTAGAAGTAAGAAGGAAATACTTCACAGAAAGAGTGGTCAGAAACTGGAATCATTTACCCAGTGAGGTAGTGGAGGCATCATCCCTTGAAGAATTCAAAAAAAGACTGGATGTGGCACTGGCTGCCACGATCTAGTTGAACAGTTAGAACATCGGCTGGACTAGATGATCTTATAGGTCTCTTCCAGTCTTGAAATTCTGTGATTCTGTGATTCTGTGATTTACCTTCCTAGGGTTACTGTTAGGCTTAGACCTAGGACTTTGAAAACCAGGAAGCCCTGTGCTCCAAGCACACTGCAGCTGTTCAAGGCATCCCAAGGGGAGCACAAAAGTGCCAGAAAATGGCTGCATCCACACGTTTCCATTGGCACCATTGCTAACCCTAGGCTGGATTACGTGCTTCCAGTCTCAGATAGGGACATGGTTTTTAAACCAGGAAGCCCTGAGCTCCAGGCACACGGCAGCTCTGAAAGTCATCCCAAGGGGAGTACAAAAGTGCAAAAACATTGCAGGTATCACAGCGTTTTCCTTTGCAACATCCCTATACTTAGGCTGATTTATCTGCCTAGGGTTACAGTTAGGGTTCAGACTAGGGCTAGGATATTTTTAACCTTGAAGCCCTGAGTTCCAGGCTTACTGCACCTGCAAAAGGCATCCCAAAGGGAGCGCAAAAGTGCAACAACATGGCTCTCTCCACAGCTTTTTCCTTGGGATAATTCCTAAAACCAGGTTGATTTAAATGACCACTTTTAGGGTTAGGGTTGGGGTTAAGCCTAGGTGTAGAGCTTTTTAAACCAGCAAGCTCTGAGCTCCAGGCACACGGCAGCTGTGAAAGGCATCCCAAAGGGAGGACAGAAGTGCCACAACATGGGTGCTTTCACAGCTTTTTCCTTAGGAAGAACCCTACTACCCGGCTGATTTACCTTCCTAGGCTTACTGTTAGGCTTAGGCCTAGGACTTTTAAAACCAGGAAGCCCTGTGCTCTAGGCACACTGCAACTGTTCAAGGCATCCCAAGGGGAGCGCAAAAGTGACACAACTTGGCTGCCTCAACTCCTATTTCCGTGAGACCATCCCGAACCATAGGCTGATTTTCCTTCCTAGGCTTAAGGTTTGAGTTACGCCTAGGGTTAGTGTTCTTTTAACCAGAAAGCCCTGAGTTCCAAGAACACAGCACCTGCCAAGGACTACCCAAGAAGAGCGCAAAAGTACCACAACATGCCTGCCTCCACAGCTTTTCCCTTGGGGACATCCATAATTCCGGGCTGATTTGCCTTTCTCGTCTTAGGGTTGGGGTTCAGCCTAGGGCTAGGATTTGTAAAATCAGGAAGCCCAGACCTCTAGGCACACGGCAGCTGTGAAAGTCATCCCAAGGGGAGTACAAAAGTGCAACAACATGGCAGCTTTCACAGCGTTTTCCTTGGCAACATCCCTATACAGAGGCTGATTTATCTGCCTAGGGTTAGGGTTAGGGTTCAGCCTAGATCTAGGATTTTTTTAACCAGGAAGCCCTGAGCTCCAGGCACACAGCAGCTGTGAAAGTCATCCCAAGGGGAGTACAAGAGTGCAACAACATTGCAGGTTTCACAGCGTTTTCCTTGGCAACGTCCCTATACCTAGGCTGATTTATCTGCCTAGTGTTATGGTTAGGGTTCAGCTTAGGGATAGGATTTTTATAACCTTGAAGCTCTGTGTTCCAGGCTTACTGCAGCTGCCAAAGGCATCCCAAATGGAGCGCAGAAGTGCCACAACATGGCAGCTTTCACAGCTTTTTCCTTAGGAAGAACCCTACTACCCGGCTGATTTACCTTCCTAGGCTTACTGTTAGGCTTAGGCCTAAGACTTTGAAAACCAGGAAGCCCTGTGCTCCAAGCACACTGCAGCTGTTAAAGGCATCCCAAGGGGAGCACAAAAGGTCCCGAAAATGGCTGCCTCCACACGTATCCGTTGGCACCATTGCTAACCCTAGGCTGAATTACCTGCTTCCAGTCTCAGATAGGGACATGGTTTTTTAAACCAGGAAGCCCTGAGCTCCAGGCACACGGCAGCTCTGAAAGGCATCCCAAGGGGAGTACAAAAGTGCAACAACATTGCTGGTTTCACAGCGTTCTCCTTTGCAACATCCCTATACTTTGGCTGATTTATCTGCCTAGGGTTACATTTAGGGTTCAGACTAGGGCTAGGATATTTTTAACCTTGAAGCCCTGAGTTCCAGGCTTATGGCACCTGCAAAAGGCATCCCAAAGGGAGCGCAGAAGTGCCACAACATGGCAGCTTTCACAGCTTTTTCCTTAGGAAGAACCCTAATACACGGCTGATTTACCTTCCTAGGGTTACTGTTAGGTTTAGGCCTAGGAATATTAAAACCAGGAAGCCCTGTGCTCCAGGCACACTGCAGCTGTCAAAAGCATCCCAAGGGGAGCGCAAAAGTGACACAACTTGGCTGCCTCCACTGCTATTTCCATGAGACCATCCCCAACCATTGGCTGCTTTTCCTTCCTAGGCTTAGGGTTTGAGTTACGCCTAGGATTAGGGTGTTTTTAACCAGAAAGCCCAGAGTTCCAAGAACATAGCAGCTGCAAAGGACTACCCAAGAAGAGCGCAAAAGTACCACAACATGCCTGCCTCCACAGATTTTTCCTTGGGGACATCCCTAATTCCTGGCTGATTTGCCTTTCTCGTCTTAGGGTTGGGGTTCAGCCTAGGGCTAGGATTTGTAAAATCAGGAAGCCCAGACCTCGAGCCACACTGGAGCTGTGAAATGCATCCAGAAAGGGTGTGCAAAAGTGCCACAACATGGCAGCTTTCACAGCTTTTTCCTTAGGAAGAACCCTACTACCCGGCTGATTTACCTTCCTAGGCTTACTGTTAGTCTTAGGCCTAGGACTTGGAAAACCAGGAAGCCCTGTGCTCCAGGCACACTGCAGCTGTCCAAGGCATCCCAAGGGGAGCGCAAAAGTGACACAACTTGGCTGCCTCCACTGCTATTTCCATGAGACCATCCCCAACCATAGGCGGATTTTCCTTCCTGGGGTTAGGGTTAGAGTCACGCCTAGGTTTAGGGTTTTTTAAACTAGAAAGCCCAGAGTTCCAAGAACACAGCAGCTGCGAAGGACTACCCAGGAAGAGCGCAAAAGTACCACAACATGCTTGCCTCCACAGCTTTTTCCTTGGGGACATCCCTAATTCCTGGCTTATTTGCCTTTCTCGTCTTAGGGTTGGGGTTCATCCTAGGGCTAGGATTTTTAAAATCAGGAAGCCCAGACCTCCAGGCACACTGGAGCTGTCAAAGGCATCCAAAAAGGAGTGCAAATGTGCCACAACATGGCAGCTTTCACAGCTTTTTCCTTAGGAAGAACCCTACTACCCGGCTGATTTACCTTCCTAGGGTTACTGTTAGGCTTAGGCCTAGGACTTTGAAAACCAGGAAGCCCTGTGCTGCAGGCACACTGCAGCTGTCCAAGGCATCCCAAGGGGAGCGCTAAAGTGACACAACTTGGCTGCCTCCACTGCTATTTCCATGAGACCATCCCCAACCATAGGCTGATTTTCCTTCCTAGGCTTAGGGTTTGAGTTACGCCTAGGGTTAGTGTTCTTTTAACCAGAAAGCCCTGAGTTCCAAGAACACAGCAGCTGCCAAGGACTACCCAAGAAGAGCGCAAAAGTACCACAACATGCCTGCCTCCACAGCTTTTTCCTTGGGGACATCCCTAATTCCGGGCTGATTTGCCTTTCTCGTCTTAGGGTTGGGGTTAGGCCTAGGGCTAGGATTTTTAAAATCAGGAAGCCCAGACCTCCAGGCACACTGGAGCTGTCAAAGGCATCCAGAAAGGAGTGCAAAAGTGCCACAACATGGCAGCTTTCACAGCTTTTTCCTTAGGAAGAACCCTAATAAATGGCTGATTTAACTTCCTAGGGTTACTGTTAGGTTTAGGCCTAGGACTTTGAAAACCAGGAAGCCCTGTGCTCCAGGCACACTGCAGCTGTCAAAAGCATCCCAGGGGGAGCGCAAAAGTGACACAACCAGGCAGCCTCCACTGCTATTTCCATGAGACCATCCCCAACCATAGGCTGATTTTCCTTCCTAGGCTTAAGGTTTGAGTTACGCCTAGGATTAGGGTGTTTTTAACCAGAAAGCCCTGAGTTCCAAGAACATAGCAGCTGCAAAGGACTACCCACGAAGAGCGCAAAAGTACCACAACATGCCTGCCTCCACAGCTTTTTCCTTGGGGACATCCCTAATTCCGGCCTGATTTGCCTTTCTCGTCTTAGGGTTGGGGTTCAGCCTAGGGCTAGGATTTGTAAAATCAGGAAGCCCAGACCTCGAGCCACACTGGAGCTGTGAAATGCATTCAGAAAGGGAGTGCAAAAGTGCCACAACATGGCAGCTTTCACAGCTTTTTCCTTAGGAAGAACCCTAACACCTGGCTGATTTAACTTCCTACGGTTACTGTTAGGCTTAGGCCTAGGACTTTGAAAACAAGGAAGCCCTGTGCTCCAAGCACACTGCAGCTGTTGAAGGCATCCCAAGGGGAGCACAAAAGGTCCCGAAAATGGCTGCCTCCAAACGTTTCCATTGGCACCATTACTAACCCTAGGCTGAACTCCCTGCTTCCAGTCTCAGCTAGGGACATGGTTGTTTAAACCAGGAAGCCCTGACCGCCAGGCACACGGAAGCTCTGAAAGGCATCCCAAGGGGGTGAACAAAAGTGCAACAACATGGCAGCTTTCACAGCTTTTTCCTTGGCACCATCCCTATACCTAGGCTGATTTATCTGCCTAGGGTTAGGGTTAGGTTTCAGTCTAGGGCTAGGATTTTTTAAACCAGGAAGCCCTGAGCTCCAGGAACACTGCAGCTGTTCAAGGCATCCCAAGGGGAGCGCAAAAGTGACACAACTTGGCTGCCTCCATTGCTATTTCCATGAGACCATCCCGAACCATAGGCGCATTTTCCTTCCTGGGGTTAGGGTTAGAGTCAAGCCTAGGTTTAGGGTTTTTAAAACTAGAAAGCACAGAGTTCCAAGAACACAGCAGCTGCCAAGGACTACCCAGGAAGAGCGCAAAAGTACCACAACATGCTTGCCTCCACAGCTTTTTCCTTGGGGACATCCCTAATTCCTGGCCGGATTTGCCTTTCTCATCTTAGGGGCGGGGTTAGGCCTAGGGCTAGGATTTTTAAAATCAGGAAGCCCAGACCTCCAGGCACACGGCAGCTGTGAAAGTCATCCCAAGGGGAGTACAAAAGTGCAACAACATGGCAGGTTTCACAGCGTTTTCCTTGGCAACATCCCTATACATAGGCTGATTTATCTGCCTAGGGTTAGGGTTAGGGTTCAGCCTAGATCTAGGATTTTTTTAACCAGGAAGCCCTGAGCTCCAGGCACACAGCAGCTGTGAAAGTCATCCCAAGGGGAGCACAAGAGTGCAACAACATTGCAGGTTTCACAGCGTTTTCCTTGGCAACGTCCCTATACCTAGGCTGATTTATCTGCCTAGGGTTATGGTTAGGGTTCTGCCTAGGGCTAGGATTTTTATAACCTTGAAGCTCTGTGTTCCAGGCTTACTGCAGCTGCCAAAGGCATCCCAAATGGAGCGCAGAAGTGCCACAACATGGCAGCTTTCACAGCTTTTTCCTTAGGAAGAACCCTACTACCCGGCTGATTTACCTTCCTAGGCTTATTGTTAGGCTTAGGCCTAGGACTTGGAAAACCAGGAAGCCCTGTGCTCCAGGCACACTGCAACTGTTCAAGGCATCCCAAGGGGAGCGCAAAAGTGACACAACTTGGCTGCCTCAACTCCTATTTCCGGGAGACCATCCCTAACCATAGGCTGATTTTCCTTCCTAGACTTATGGTTTGAGTTACACCTAGGGTTAGTGTTCTTTTAACCAGAAAGCCCTGAGTTCCAAGAACACAGCAGCTGCCAAGGACTACCCAAGAAGAGCGCAAAAGTACCACAACATGCCTGCCTCCAGCGCTTTTTCTTTGGGACCATCATGGACCCTTGGCTGATGTTCTTGCCTCCAGTTGCAGCTATGGTCACGCCAAGGGATAGGGTTTTAAATCAGTAAACCCTGAGCTCCAGACTCAGTGCAGCTGCGAAAGGCTTCCCAATGGCAGCCAAAAATTGCCTCAACATGCTCCCTCCAGCGCTTTTTTCCTTGGGAACATCCCTATACCTAGGCTGATTTATCTGTCTTGGGTTATGGTTAGGGTTCATCTTAAGGATAGGATTTCTTCAAACCGGAAGCCCTGAGTTCCAGGGGCACTGCAGCTGCCAAAGGCATCCCAAGGGGAAAGCAGATGTGCCACAACTTGGCTGTGTCCAGACCTTTTTCCTTGGGACCATCCCGAAACGAAGGCTGATTTAGAAGCCTCCAGTTAGGGCTAAAGTTGTGTTTATTAAACCAGGAAGCCCTGTGCTCCAAGCACACTGCAGCTGTGAAAGGCATCCCAAGGGGAGAGCAAAAGTGCCACAACATGGCTGTCTCCACAGCTTTTTCCTTGGGATAATTCCTAAAACCAGGCTGATTTAAATGACCACTTTTAGGGTTAGGGTTGGGGATAGGCCAAGGTGTAGAGCTTTTTAAACCAGCAAGCTCTGAGCTCCAGGCACACGGCAGCTGTGAAAGGCATCCCAAAGGGAGCACAGAAGTGCAACAACATGGCAGCTTTCACAGCATTTTTCTTGGCACCATCCCTATTCCTAGGCTGATTTATCTGCCTAGGGTTAGGGTTAGGTTTCAGCCTAGGGCGAGGATTTTTTTAAACCAGGAAGCCCTGAGATCCAGGCACACGGCAGCTGTGAAAGACATCCCAAAAGGAGTACAAAAGTGCAACAACATTGCAGGTTTCACAGCGTTTTCCTTGGCAACATCCCTATACGTAGGCTGATTTATCTGCCTAGGATTACGGTTAGGGTTGAGGCTTGGGCTACGATATTTTTAACCTTGAAGCCCAGAGTTCCAGGCTTACTGCAGCTACCAAAGGCATCCCAAAGGGAGCACAGATGTGCCACAACATGGCAGCTTTCACAGCTTTTTCCTTAGGAAGAACCCTACTACCCGGCTGATTTACCTTCCTAGGCTTACTGTTAGGCTTAGGCCTAGGACTTTGAAAACCAGGAATCCCTGTGCTCCAGGAACACTGCAGCTGTCCAAGGCATCCCAAGGGGAGCGCAAAAGTGACACAACTTGGCTGCCTCCACTGCTATTTCCATGAGACCATCCCCAACCATAGGCTGGTTTTCCTTCCTAGGCTTAGGGTTTGAGTTACGCCTAGGGTTAGTGTTCTTTTAACCAGAAAGCCCTGACTTCCAAGAACACAGCAGCTGCCAAGGACTACCCAAGAAGAGTGCAAAAGTACCACAATATGCCTGCCTCCACAGATTTTCCTTGGGGACATCCTTAATTCCTGGCTGATTTGCCTTTCTCGTCTTAGGGTTGGGGTTCATCCTAGGGCTAGGATTTGTACAATCAGGAAGCCCAGACCTCGAGCCACACTGGAGCTGTGAAATGCATCCAGAAAGGGAGTGCAAAAGTGCCACAACATGGCAGCTTTCACAGCTTTTTCCTTAGGAAGAACCCTAACACCTGGCTGATTTACCTTCCTACGGTTACTGTTAGGCTTAGGCCTAGGACTTTGAAAACAAGGAAGCCCTGTGCTCCAAGCACACTGCAGCTGTGAAAGGCATTCCAAGGGGAGCACAAAAGGTCCCGAAAATGGCTGCCTCCAAACGTTTCCATTGGCACCATTACTAACCCTAGGCTGAACTCCCTGCTTCCAGTCTCAGCTAGGGACATGGTTGTTTAAACCAGGAAGCCCTGACCGCCAGGCACACGGAAGCTCTGAAAGGCATCCCAAGGGGGTGAACAAAAGTGCAAGAACATGGCAGCTTTCACAGCTTTTTCCTTGGCACCATCCCTATACCTAGGCTGATTTATCTGCCTAGGGTTAGGGTTAGGTTTCAGTCTGGGGCTAGGATTTTTTAAACCAGGAAGCCCTGAGCTCCAGGAACACTGCAGCTGTTCAAGGCATCCCAAGGGGAGCGCAAAAGTGACACAACTTGGCTGCCTCCACTGCTATTTCCATGAGACCATCCCGAACCATAGGCTGATTTTCCTTCCTGGGGTTAGGGTTAGAGTCACGCCTACGTTTAGGGTTTTTTAAACTAGAAAGCCCAGAGTTCCAAGAACACAGCAGCTGCGAAGGACTACCCAGGAAGAGCGCAAAAGTACCACAACATGCTTGCCTCCACAGCTTTTTCCTTGGGGACATCCCTAATTCCTGGCTTATTTGCCTTTCTCGTCTTAGGGTTGGGGTTAGGCCTAGGGCTAGGATTTTTAAAATCAGGAAGCCCAGACCTCCAGGCACACTGGAGCTGTCAAAGGCATCCAAAAAGGAGTGCAAATGTGCCACAACATGGCAGCTTTCACAGCTTTTTCCTTAGGAAGAACCCTACTACCCGGCTGATTTACCTTCCTAGGCTTACTGTTAGGCTTAGGCCTAGGACTTTGAAAACCAGGAAGCCCTGTGCTCCAGGCACACTGCAGCTGTCCAAGGCATCCCAAGGGGAGCGCTAAAGTGACACAACTTGGCTGCCTCCACTGCTATTTCCATGAGACCATCCCCAACCATAGGCTGATTTTCCTTCCTAGACTTAGGGTTTGAGTTACGCCTAGGGTTAGTGTTCTTTTAACCAGAAAGCCCTGAGTTCCAAGAACACAGCAGCTGCCAAGGACTACCCAAGAAGAGCGCAAAAGTACCACAACATGCCTGCCTCCACAGCCTTTTCCTTGGGGACATCCCTAATTCCTGCCTGATTTGCCTTTCTCGTCTTAGGGTTGGGGTTAGGCCTAGGGCTAGGATTTTTAAAATCAGGAAGCCCAGACCTCCAGGCACACTGGAGCTGTCAAAGGCATCCAGAAAGGAGTGCAAAAGTGCCACAACATGGCAGCTTTCACAGCTTTTTCCTTAGGAAGAACCCTAATAAATGGCTGATTTAACTTCCTAGGGTTACTGTTAGGTTTAGGCCTAGGACTTTGAAAACCAGGAAGCCCTGTGCTCCAGGCACACTGCAGCTGTCAAAAGCATCCCAGGGGGAGCGCAAAAGTGACACAACCAGGCAGCCTCCACTGCTATTTCCATGAGACCATCCCCAACCATAGGCTGATTTTCCTTCCTAGGCTTAAGGTTTGAGTTACGCCTAGGATTAGGGTGTTTTTAACCAGAAAGCCCTGAGTTCCAAGAACATAGCAGCTGCAAAGGACTACCCACGAAGAGCGCAAAAGTACCACAACATGCCTGCCTCCACAGCTTTCTCCTTGGGGACATCCCTAATTCCGGCCTGATTTGCCTTTCTCGTCTTAGGGTTGGGGTTCAGCCTAGGGCTAGGATTTGTAAAATCAGGAAGCCCAGACCTCGAGCCACACTGGAGCTGTGAAATGCATCCAGAAAGGGAGTGCAAAAGTGCCACAACATGGCAGCTTTCACAGCTTTTTCCTTAGGAAGAACCCTAACACCTGGCTGATTTAACTTCCTACGGTTACTGTTAGGCTTAGGCCTAGGACTTTGAAAACAAGGAAGCCCTGTGCTCCAAGCACACTGCAGCTGTTGAAGGCATCCCAAGGGGAGCACAAAAGGTCCCGAAAATGGCTGCCTCCAAACGTTTCCATTGGCACCATTACTAACCCTAGGCTGAACTCCCTGCTTCCAGTCTCAGCTAGGGACATGGTTGTTTAAACCAGGAAGCCCTGACCGCCAGGCACACGGAAGCTCTGAAAGGCATCCCAAGGGGGTGAACAAAAGTGCAACAACATGGCAGCTTTCACAGCTTTTTCCTTGGCACCATCCCTATACCTAGGCTGATTTATCTGCCTAGGGTTAGGGTTAGGTTTCAGTCTAGGGCTAGGATTTTTTAAACCAGGAAGCCCTGAGCTCCAGGAACACTGCAGCTGTTCAAGGCATCCCAAGGGGAGCGCAAAAGTGACACAACTTGGCTGCCTCCATTGCTATTTCCATGAGACCATCCCGAACCATAGGCGCATTTTCCTTCCTGGGGTTAGGGTTAGAGTCAAGCCTAGGTTTAGGGTTTTTTTAACTAGAAAGCCCAGAGTTCCAAGAACACAGCAGCTGCCAAGGACTACCCAGGAAGAGCGCAAAAGTACCACAACATGCTTGCCTCCACAACTTTTTCCTTGGGGACATCCCTAATTCCTGGCCGGATTTGCCTTTCTCATCTTAGGGGCGGGGTTAGGCCTAGGGCTAGGATTTTTAAAATCAGGAAGCCCAGACCTCCAGGCACACGGCAGCTGTGAAAGTCATCCCAAGGGGAGTACAAAAGTGCAACAACATGGCAGGTTTCACAGCGTTTTCCTTGGCAACATCCCTATACATAGGCTGATTTATCTGCCTAGGGTTAGGGTTAGGGTTCAGCCTAGATCTAGGATTTTTTTAACCAGGAACCCCTGAGCTCCAGGCACACAGCAGCTGTGAAAGTCATCCCAAGGGGAGCACAAGAGTGCAACAACATTGCAGGTTTCACAGCGTTTTCCTTGGCAACGTCCCTATACCTAGGCTGATTTATCTGCCTAGGGTTATGGTTAGGGTTCTGCCTAGGGCTAGGATTTTTATAACCTTGAAGCTCTGTGTTCCAGGCTTACTGCAGCTGCCAAAGGCATCCCAAATGGAGCGCAGAAGTGCCACAACATGGCAGCTTTCACAGCTTTTTCCTTAGGAAGAACCCTACTACCCGGCTGATTTACCTTCCTAGGCTTACTGTTAGGCTTAGGCCTAAGACTTTGAAAACCAGGAAGCCCTGTGCTCCAGGCACACTGCAACTGTTCAAGGCATCCCAAGGGGAGCGCAAAAGTGACACAACTTGGCTGCCTCAACTCCTATTTCCGTGAGACCATCCCTAACCATAGGCTGATTTTCCTTCCTAGACTTATGGTTTGAGTTACACCTAGGGTTAGTGTTCTTTTAACCAGAAAGCCCTGAGTTCCAAGAACACAGCAGCTGCCAAGGACTACCCAAGAAGAGCGCAAAAGTACCACAACATGCCTGCCTCCAGCGCTTTTTCTTTGGGACCATCATGGACCCTTGGCTGATGTTCTTGCCTCCAGTTGCAGCTATGGTCACGCCAAGGGATAGGGTTTTAAATCAGTAAACCCTGAGCTCCAGACTCAGTGCAGCTGCGAAAGGCTTCCCAATGGCAGCCAAAAATTGCCTCAACATGCTCCCTCCAGCGCTTTTTTCCTTGGGAACATCCCTATACCTAGGCTGATTTATCTGCCTTGGGTTATGGTTAGGGTTCATCTTAAGGATAGGATTTCTTCAAACCGGAAGCCCTGAGTTCCAGGGGCACTGCAGCTGCCAAAGGCATCCCAAGGGGAAAGCAGATGTGCCACAACTTGGCTGTGTCCAGACCTTTTTCCTTGGGACCATCCCGAAACGAAGGCTGATTTAGAAGCCTCCAGTTAGGGCTAAAGTTGTGTTTATTAAACCAGGAAGCCCTGTGCTCCAAGCACACTGCAGCTGTGAAAGGCATCCCAAGGGGAGAGCAAAAGTGCCACAACATGGCTGTCTCCACAGCTTTTTCCTTGGGATAATTCCTAAAACCAGGCTGATTTAAATGACCACTTTTAGGGTTAGGGTTGGGGATAGGCCAAGGTGTAGAGCTTTTTAAACCAGCAAGCTCTGAGCTCCAGGCACACGGCAGCTGTGAAAGGCATCCCAAAGGGAGCACAGAAGTGCAACAACATGGCAGCTTTCACAGCATTTTTCTTGGCACCATCCCTATTCCTAGGCTGATTTATCTGCCTAGGGTTAGGGTTAGGTTTCAGCCTAGGGCGAGGATTTTTTTAAACCAGGAAGCCCTGAGATCCAGGCACACGGCAGCTGTGAAAGACATCCCAAAAGGAGTACAAAAGTGCAACAACATTGCAGGTTTCACAGCGTTTTCCTTGGCAACATCCCTATACGTAGGCTGATTTATCTGCCTAGGATTACGGTTAGGGTTGAGGCTTGGGCTACGATATTTTTAACCTTGAAGCCCAGAGTTCCAGGCTTACTGCAGCTACCAAAGGCATCCCAAAGGGAGCACAGATGTGCCACAACATGGCAGCTTTCACAGCTTTTTCCTTAGGAAGAACCCTACTACCCGGCTGATTTACCTTCCTAGGCTTACTGTTAGGCTTAGGCCTAGGACTTTGAAAACCAGGAATCCCTGTGCTCCAGGAACACTGCAGCTGTCCAAGGCATCCCAAGGGGAGCGCAAAAGTGACACAACTTGGCTGCCTCCACTGCTATTTCCGTGAGACCATCCCCAACCATAGGCTGGTTTTCCTTCCTAGGCTTAGGGTTTGAGTTACGCCTAGGGTTAGTGTTCTTTTAACCAGAAAGCCCTGACTTCCAAGAACACAGCAGCTGCCAAGGACTACCCAAGAAGAGTGCAAAAGTACCACAATATGCCTGCCTCCACAGATTTTCCTTGGGGACAGCCCTAATTCCTGGCTGATTTGCCTTTCTCGTCTTAGGGTTGGGGTTCATCCTAGGGCTAGGATTTGTACAATCAGGAAGCCCAGACCTCGAGCCACACTGGAGCTGTGAAATGCATCCAGAAAGGGAGTGCAAAAGTGCCACAACATGGCAGCTTTCACAGCTTTTTCCTTAGGAAGAACCCTAACACCTAGCTGATTTACCTTCCTACGGTTACTGTTAGGCTTAGGCCTAGGACTTTGAAAACAAGGAAGCCCTGTGCTCCAAGCACACTGCAGCTGTGAAAGGCATTCCAAGGGGAGCACAAAAGGTCCCGAAAATGGCTGCCTCCAAACGTTTCCATTGGCACCATTACTAACCCTAGGCTGAACTCCCTGCTTCCAGTCTCAGCTAGGGACATGGTTGTTTAAACCAGGAAGCCCTGACCGCCAGGCACACGGAAGCTCTGAAAGGCATCCCAAGGGGGGGAACAAAAGTGCAAGAACATGGCAGCTTTCACAGCTTTTTCCTTGGCACCATCCCTATACCTAGGCTGATTTATCTGCCTAGGGTTAGGGTTAGGTTTCAGTCTGGGGCTAGGATTTTTTAAACCAGGAAGCCCTGAGCTCCAGGAACACTGCAGCTGTTCAAGGCATCCCAAGGGGAGCGCAAAAGTGACACAACTTGGCTGCCTCCACTGCTATTTCCATGAGACCATCCCGAACCATAGGCTGATTTTCCTTCCTGGGGTTAGGGTTAGAGTCACGCCTAGGTTTAGGGTTTTTTTAACTAGAAAGCCCAGAGTTCCAAGAACACAGCAGCTGCGAAGGACTACCCAAGAAGAGCGCAAAAGTACCAGAACATGCTTGCCTCCACAGCTTTTTCCTTGGGGACATCCCTAATTCCGGCCTGATTTGCCTTTCTCGTCTTAGGGTTGGGGTTAGGCCTAGGGCTAGGATTTTTAAAATCAGGAAGCCCAGACCTCCAGGCACACTGGAGCTGTCAACGGCATCCAAAAGGGAGCGCAGAAGTGCCACAACATGGCAGCTTTCACAGCTTTTTCCTTAGGAAGAACCCTACTACCCGGCTGATTTACCTTCCTAGGGTTACTGTTAGGTTTAGGCCTAGGACTTTGAAAACCAGGAAGCCCTGTGCTCCAGGCACACTGCAGATGTCCAAGGCATCCCAAGGGGAGTGCAAAAGTGACACAACTTGGCTGCCTCCACTGCTATTTCCGTGAGACCATCCCGAATCATAGGCTGATTTTCCTTCCTAGGCTTAAGGTTTGACTTACGCCTAGGGTTAGTGTTCTTTTAACCAGAAAGCCCTGAGTTCCAAGAACACAGCAGCTGCCAAGGACTACCCAAGAAGAGCGCAAAAGTACCACAACATGCCTGCCTCCAGCGCTTTTTCCTTGGGACCATCATGGACCCTAGTCTGATGTACTTGCCTCCAGTTGCAGCTATGGTCACGCCAAGGGATAGGGTTTTAAATCAGTAAACCCTGAGCTCCAGACTCAGTGCAGCTGCGAAAGGCTTCTCAAGGGCAGCCAATAATTGCCTCAACATGCTCCCTCCAGCGCTTTTTTCCTTGGGAACATCCCTATACCTAGGCTGATTTATCTGTCTTGGGTTATGGTTAGGGTTCATCTTAAGGATAGGATTTCTTCAAACCGGAAGCCCTGAGTTCCAGGGGCACTGCAGCTGCCAAAGGCATCCCAAGGGGAAAGCAGATGTGCCACAACTTGGCTGTGTCCAGACCTTTTTCCTTGGGACCATCCCGAAACGAAGGCTGATTTAGAAGCCTCCAGTTAGGGCAAAAGTTGTGTTTATTAAACCAGGAAGCCCTGTGCTCCAAGCACACTGCAGCTGTTCAAGGCATCCCAAGGGGAGCGCAAAAGTGCCACAACATGGCTGTCTCCACAGCTTTTTCCTAGGGAAAATTCCTAAAACCAGGCTGATTTAAATGACCACTTTTAGGGTTAGGGTTGGGGAAAAGCCTAGGTGTAGAGCTTTTTAAACCAGCAAGCTCTGAGCTCCAGGCACACGGCAGCTGTGAAAGGCCTCCCAAAGGGAGCACAGAAGTGCCACAACATGGCTGCTTTCACAGCTTTTTCCTTAGGAAGAACCCTAATACCCAGCTGATTTACCTTCCTAGGCTTACTGTTAGGCTTAGGCCTAGGACTTTGAAAACCAGGAAGCCCTGTGCTCCAGGCACACTGCAGATGTCAAAGGCATCCCAAGGGGAGTGCAAAAGTGACACAACTTGGCTGCCTCCACTGCTATTTCCATGAGACCATCCCGAACCATAGGCTGATTTTCCTTCCTAGTGTTAGGGTTAGAGTTCTGCCTATGTTTAGGGTTTTTTTAACTGGAAAGCCCTGAGTTCCAAGAACACAGCAGCTGCCAAGGACTACCCAAGAAGAGCGCAAAAGTACCATAACATGCCTGCCTCCACAGCTTTTTCCTTGGGGACATCCCTAATGCCTGGCTGATTTGCCTTTCTCGTCATAGGGTTGGGGTTCAGCCTAGGGCTAGGATTTTTAAAATCAGGAAGCCCAGACCTCGAGCCACACAGGAGCTGTGAAATGCATCCAAAAGGGAGTGCAACAGTGCCACAACATGGCTGCTTTCACAGCTTTTTCCTTAGGAAGTACCCTTATTCCCGGCTGCTGGGAATTTAACACTGCAGTAAAGAGGCAATCAAGAAAATTCTTAGAAACTATGGAAGATAACTTTTTTTTACAGCTGGTAGATGAACCCACCAGGGAAGGGACTACATTAGATTTGTTATTTACAAACAGGGATGGGCTGGTGGGGGATGTGATAGTTGGAGGTCGTTTAGGGCAGAGTGATCATGAAATAATAGAGTTTTTAATACTTGGCGACATTAGGAGGAGCATGAGTAAAACTCGTACATTGGACTTCCGGAGGACGGACTTTGGCCTGTTTAAGAGATTAATTCAGAGTGTTCCTTGGGAAGCCGCCCTTAAAAATAAAGGAGTTCAGGAAGGGTGGCCTTACTTCAAGGCAGAGATCTTGAAGGCGCAGGAACAAACCATTCCTGTATCCCGAAAGATCAGTCAATGGGCCAAACGTCCAGCCTGGCTGGGTAAGGAGATCTTGGAAGAGCTTACGAATAAAAAGAGGACATATCAGAGTTGGAAAAAGGGTCAGGTCTCCAAGGATGTATTCAAGAGGGCTGCTAGAGTATGCAGGAAAAAAATTAGGGAGGCCAAAGCCCAGTTTGAACTCAGGATAGCGACCGCTGTTAAGGATAACAAAAAATGTTTTTATAAATATATTAATAGTAGGAAAAAAGGTAGGACCAGCCTTTGTTCCTTAATGGACACAGGTGGGAATTTAGTATTTACAGACGAGGAGAAGGCAGAAGTGTTTAATGCCTATTTTACCTCGGTTTTTAAAGAGAAGATGACTTGCCCTCAAGACTCCCGTCCGTCTGGACTGGTAGATGGTTTTAGGGAACAGAATGGTCCCCACATTATCCAGGAAGAGGCAGTTATAGAACTATTGAAATGCTTGGACATTCACAAATCTATGGGACCAGACGGGATCCACCCCAGGGTGATGAGAGAGCTGGCAAATGAGATTGCAAAGCCACTCTCTATCATTTACCAACAGTCATGGATTACTGGTGAGGTTCCGGATGACTGGAAGCTGGCCAATGTGATACCCATTCACAAAAAGGGCGCAAAGGATGATCCTGGCAATTATAGACCAGTCAGTCTGACATCTATACCTGGCAAAATAATGGAACAGTTCATATTACGTGCCATCATGCAAAATTTGCAGGATGGCCAGGGTATCAGACCCAGCCAGCACGGATTTAGGAGGGGTAGATCATGTCTAACTAACCTGATCACTTTTTATGACCAGGTAACCCGGCTAGTGGATGCAGGGAAGGCTGTAGATGTTGTTTTTCTGGATTTCAGCAAGGCCTTCGACACTGTTTCCCATAGCATACTCCTACACAAGCTAGCTGGCCGTGGTCTGGATAGGAATACCCTTTGCTGGGTTCAGAACTGGCTGGATGGCCGGGCCCAGAGAGTGCTGGTGAATGGTGTCACATCTAGCTGGCGACCAGTCACCAGTGGTGTCCCTCAGGGGTCTGTGTTGGGACCAGCTTTGTTCAATATTTTTATTGACGATATGGATGAGGGCTTAGAGTCTTTTATTAGTAGTTTCGCTGATGATACCAAATTGGGAATGAGTGTAGATCAACTAGAGGGGTGTAGGGCTCTTCAGAGAGACTTGGAACGGCTGGACATATGGACAGAATCAAACGGGATGAACTTCAATAAGTCCAAGTGCCGAGTATTGCACTTCGGCCATAATAATCCCCTGTACCGATACAAGCTGGGGATGGAGTGGCTGGATAGTGCCCAGGTGGAAAGGGACCTGGGGGTGCTGGTTGACAGTCGATTGAATATGAGCCAGCAGTGTGCCCAGGTAGCCAAGAGGGCCAATGCCATCCTGGCCAGTATCAGAAATGGAGTGGCCAGCAGGAACAGAGAGGTCATTCTTCCCCTGTACTGGGCACTGGTGAGGCCTCACTTGGAGTATTGCATCCAGTTCTGGGCCCCTCACTTTAGGAGGGACGTCGAGTTACTTGAGCGTGTCCAGAGGAGAGCAACGAAACTAATAAGGGGCTTGGAACACAAGCCATATGAAGAACGACTGAGGGAGCTGGGGTTGTTCAGCCTGGAGAAAAGGAGACTAAGGGGTGACCTCATCACTCTCTACAACTTCCTGAAGGGTGGCTGTAGTGAGCTGGGGGTCGGCCTCTTTCTCCGGGCGACAACGGATAGAACAAGAGGACACAGTCTCAAGTTGCGTCAAGCTAGATGTAAGTTAGAAGTAAGAAGGAAATACTTCACAGAAAGAGTGGTCAGAAACTGGAATCATTTACCCAGTGAGGTAGTGGAGGCATCATCCCTTGAAGAATTCAAAAAAAGACTGTATGTGGCACTGGCTGCCACGATCTAGTTGAACAGTTAGAACATCGGCTGGACTAGATGATCTTATAGGTCTCTTCCAGTCTTGAAATTCTGTGATTCTGTGATTCTGTGATTTACCTTCCTAGGGTTACTGTTAGGCTTAGACCTAGGACTTTGAAAACCAGGAAGCCCTGTGCTCCAAGCACACTGCAGCTGTTCAAGGCATCCCAAGGGGAGCACAAAAGTGCCAGAAAATGGCTGCATCCACACGTTTCCATTGGCACCATTGCTAACCCTAGGCTGGATTACGTGCTTCCAGTCTCAGATAGGGACATGGTTTTTAAACCAGGAAGCCCTGAGCTCCAGGCACACGGCAGCTCTGAAAGTCATCCCAAGGGGAGTACAAAAGTGCAAAAACATTGCAGGTATCACAGCGTTTTCCTTTGCAACATCCCTATACTTAGGCTGATTTATCTGCCTAGGGTTACAGTTAGGGTTCAGACTAGGGCTAGGATATTTTTAACCTTGAAGCCCTGAGTTCCAGGCTTACTGTACCTGCAAAAGGCATCCCAAAGGGAGCGCAAAAGTGCAACAACATGGCTCTCTCCACAGCTTTTTCCTTGGGATAATTCCTAAAACCAGGTTGATTTAAATGACCACTTTTAGGGTTAGGGTTGGGGTTAAGCCTAGGTGTAGAGCTTTTTAAACCAGCAAGCTCTGAGCTCCAGGCACACGGCAGCTGTGAAAGGCATCCCAAAGGGAGGACAGAAGTGCCACAACATGGGTGCTTTCACAGCTTTTTCCTTAGGAAGAACCCTACTACCCGGCTGATTTACCTTCCTAGGCTTACTGTTAGGCTTAGGCCTAGGACTTTGAAAACCAGGAAGCCCTGTGCTCCAGGCACACTGCAGATGTCAAAGGCATCCCAAGGGGAGCGCAAAAGTGACACAACTTGGCTGCCTCCACTGCTATTTCCGTGAGACCATCCCGAACCATAGGCTGATTTTCCTTCCTAGGCTTAAGGTTTGAGTTACGCCTAGGGTTAGTGTTCTTTTAACCAGAAATCCCTGAGTTCCAAGAACACAGCAGCTGCCAAGGACTACCCCAGAAGAGCGCAAAAGTACCACAACATGCCTGCCTCCACAGCTTTTCCCTTGGGGACATCCCTAAATCCGTCCTGATTTGCCTTTCTCGTCTTAGGGTTGGGGTTCAGCCTAGGGCTAGGATTTGTAAAATCAGGAAGCCCAGACCTCCAGGCACACGGCAGCTGTGAAAGTCATCCCAAGGGGAGTACAAAAGTGCAACAACATGGCAGCTTTCACAGCTTTTTCCTTGGCAACATCCCTATACATAGGCTGATTTATCTGCCTAGGGTTAGGGTTAGGGTTCAGCCTAGATCTAGGATTTTTTTAACCAGGAAGCCCTGAGCTCCAGGCACACAGCAGCTGTGAAAGTCATCCCAAGGGGAGTACAAGAGTGCAACAACATTGCAGGTTTCACAGCGTTTTCCTTGGCAACGTCCCTATACCTAGGCTGATTTATCTGCCTGGGGTTATGGTTAGGGTTCAGCCTAGGGATAGGATTTTTATAACCTTGAAGCTCTGTGTTCCAGGCTTACTGCAGCTGCCAAAGGCATCCCAAATGGAGCGCAGAAGTGCCACAACTTGGCAGCTTTCACAGCTTTTTCCTTAGGAAGAACCCTACTACCCGGCTGATTTACCTTCCTAGGCTTACTGTTAGGCTTAGGCCTAAGACTTTGAAAACCAGGAAGCCCTGTGCTCCAAGCACACTGCAGCTGTTAAAGGCATTCCAAGGGGAGCACAAAAGGTCCCGAAAATGGCTGCCTCCACACGTATCCGTTGGCACCATTGCTAACCCTAGGCTGAATAACCTGCTTCCAGTCTCAGATAGGGACATGGTTTTTTAAACCAGGAAGCCCTGAGCTCCAGGCACACGGCAGCTCTGAAAGGCATCCCAAGGGGAGTACAAAAGTTCAACAACATTGCTGGTTTCACAGCGTTCTCCTTTGCAACATCCCTATACTTAGGCTGATTTATCTGCCTAGGGTTACAGTTAGGGTTCAGACTAGGGCTAGGATATTTTTAACCTTGAAGCCCTGAGTTCCAGGCTTACTGCACCTGCAAAAGGCATCCCAAAGGGAGCGCAGAAGTGCCACAACATGGAAGCTTTCACAGCTTTTTCCTTAGGAAGAACCCTAATACACGGCTGATTTACCTTCCTAGGGTTACTGTTAGGTTTAGGCCTAGGACTATTAAAACCAGGAAGCCCTGTGCTCCAGGCACACTGCAGCTGTCAAAAGCATCCCAAGGGGAGCGCAAAAGTGACACAACTTGGCTGCCTCCACTTGCTATTTCCATGAGACCATCCCGAACCATTGGCTGCTTTTCCTTCCTAGGCTTAAGGTTTGAGTTACGCCTAGGATTAGGGTGTTTTTAACCAGAAAGCCCAGAGTTCCAAGAACATAGCAGCTGCAAAGGACTACCCAAGAAGAGCGCAAAAGTACCACAACATGCCTGCCTCCACAGATTTTTCCTTGGGGACATCCCTAATTCCTGGCCTGATTTGCCTTTCTCGTCTTAGGGTTGGGGTTCAGCCTAGGGCTAGGATTTGTAAAATCAGGAAGCCCAGACCTCGAGCCACACTGGAGCTGTGAAATGCATCCAGAAAGGGAGTGCAAAAGTGCCACAACATGGCAGCTTTCACAGCTTTTTCCTTAGGAAGAACCCTAACACCTGGCTGATTTACCTTCCTACGGTTACTGTTAGGTTTAGGCCTAGGACATTGAAAACAAGGAAGCCCTGTGCTCCAAGCACACGGCAGCTGTGAAACTCACCCCAAGGGGAGCACAAAAGTGCCAGAAAATGGCTGCCTCCACACGTTTCCATTGGCACCATTACTAACCCTAGGCTGAACTCCCTGCTTCCAGTCTCAGCTAGGGACATGGTTGTTTAAACCAGGAAGCCCTGACCGCCAGGGACACGGAAGCTCTGAAAGGCATCCCAAGGGGGTGAACAAAAGTGCAACAACATGGCAGCTTTCACAGCTTTTTCCTTGGCACCATCCCTATACCTAGGCTGATTTATCTGCCTAGGGTTAGGGTTAGGTTTCAGTCTGGGGCTAAGATTTTTTAAACCAGGAAGCCCTGAGCTCCAGGAACACTGCAGCTGTTCAAGGCATCCCAAGGGGAGCGCAAAAGTGACACAACTTGGCTGCCTACTTTGCTATTTCCATGAGACCATCCCGAACCATAGGCGGATTTTCCTTCCTGGGGTTAGGGTTAGAGTCACGCCTAGGTTTAGGGTATTTTAACTAGAAAGCCCAGAGTTCCAAGAACACAGCAGCTGCCAAGGACTACCCAGGAAGAGCGCAAAAGTACCACAACATGCTTGCCTCCACAGCTTTTTCCTTGGGGACATCCCTAATTCCTGGCTTATTTGCCTTTCTCGTCTTAGGGTTGGGGTTAGGCCTAGGGCTAGGATTTTTAAAATCAGGAAGCCCAGACCTCCAGGCACACTGGAGCTGTCAAAGGCATCCAAAAAGGAGTGCAAAAGTGCGACAACATGGCAGCTTTCACAGCTTTTTCCTTAGGAAGAACCCTACTGCCCGGCTGATTTACCTTCCTACGGTTACTGTTAGGCTTAGGCCTAGGACTTGGAAAACCAGGAAGCCCTGTGCTCCAGGCACACTGCAGCTGTCCAAGGCATCCCAAGGGGAGCGCAAAAGTGACACAACTTGGCTGCCTCCACTGCTATTTCCATGAGACCATCCCCAACCATAGGCGGATTTTCCTTCCTGGGGTTAGGGTTAGAGTCACGCCTAGGTTTAGGGTTTTTTTAAATAGAAAGCCCAGAGTTCCAAGAACACAGCAGCTGCCAAGGACTACCCAGGAAGAGCGCAAAAGTACCACAACATGCTTGCCTCCACAGCTTTTTCCTTGGGGACATCCCTAATTCCTGCCTGATTTGCCTTTCTCGTCTTAGGGTTGGGGTTAGGCCTAGGGCTAGGATTTTTAAAATCAGGAAGCCCAGACCTCCAGGCACACGGCAGCTGTGAAAGTCATCCCAAGGGGAGTACAAAAGTGCAACAACATGGCAGCTTTCACAGCTTTTTCCTTGGCAACATCCCTATACATAGGCTGATTTATCTGCCTAGGGTTAGGGTTAGGGTTCAGCCTAGATCTAGGATTTTTTTAACCAGGAAGCCCTGAGCTCCAGGCACACAGCAGCTGTGAAAGTCATCCCAAGGGGAGTACAAGAGTGCAACAACATTGCAGGTTTCACAGCGTTTTCCTTGGCAACGTCCCTATACCTAGGCTGATTTATCTGCCTGGGGTTATGGTTAGGGTTCAGCCTAGGGATAGGATTTTTATAACCTTGAAGCTCTGTGTTCCAGGCTTACTGCAGCTGCCAAAGGCATCCCAAATGGAGCGCAGAAGTGCCACAACTTGGCAGCTTTCACAGCTTTTTCCTTAGGAAGAACCCTACTACCCGGCTGATTTACCTTCCTAGGCTTACTGTTAGGCTTAGGCCTAAGACTTTGAAAACCAGGAAGCCCTGTGCTCCAAGCACACTGCAGCTGTTAAAGGCATTCCAAGGGGAGCACAAAAGGTCCCGAAAATGGCTGCCTCCACACGTATCCGTTGGCACCATTGCTAACCCTAGGCTGAATAACCTGCTTCCAGTCTCAGATAGGGACATGGTTTTTTAAACCAGGAAGCCCTGAGCTCCAGGCACACGGCAGCTCTGAAAGGCATCCCAAGGGGAGTACAAAAGTTCAACAACATTGCTGGTTTCACAGCGTTCTCCTTTGCAACATCCCTATACTTAGGCTGATTTATCTGTCTAGGGTTACAGTTAGGGTTCAGACTAGGGCTAGGATATTTTTAACCTTGAAGCCCTGAGTTCCAGGCTTACGGCACCTGCAAAAGGCATCCCAAAGGGAGCGCAGAAGTGCCACAACATGGAAGCTTTCACAGCTTTTTCCTTAGGAAGAACCCTAATACACGGCTGATTTACCTTCCTAGGGTTACTGTTAGGTTTAGGCCTAGGACTATTAAAACCAGGAAGCCCTGTGCTCCAGGCACACTGCAGCTGTCAAAAGCATCCCAAGGGGAGCGCAAAAGTGACACAACTTGGCTGCCTCCACTTGCTATTTCCATGAGACCATCCCGAACCATTGGCTGCTTTTCCTTCCTAGGCTTAAGGTTTGAGTTACGCCTAGGATTAGGGTGTTTTTAACCAGAAAGCCCAGAGTTCCAAGAACATAGCAGCTGCAAAGGACTACCCAAGAAGAGCGCAAAAGTACCACAACATGCCTGCCTCCACAGATTTTTCCTTGGGGACATCCCTAATTCCTGGCTGATTTGCCTTTCTCGTCTTAGGGTTGGGGTTCAGCCTAGGGCTAGGATTTGTAAAATCAGGAAGCCCAGACCTCGAGCCACACTGGAGCTGTGAAATGCATCCAGAAAGGGAGTGCAAAAGTGCCACAACATGGCAGCTTTCACAGCTTTTTCCTTAGGAAGAACCCTAACACCTGGCTGATTTACCTTCCTACGGTTACTGTTAGGCTTAGGCCTAGGACTTTGAAAACAAGGAAGCCCTGTGCTCCAAGCACACTGCAGCTGTGAAAGGCATCCCAAGGGGAGCACAAAAGGTCCCGAAAATGGCTGCCTCCACACGTTTCCATTGGCACCATTACTAACCCTAGGCTGAACTCCCTGCTTCCAGTCTCAGCTAGGGACATGGTTGTTTAAACCAGGAAGCCCTGACCGCCAGGGACACGGAAGCTCTGAAAGGCATCCCAAGGGGGTGAACAAAAGTGCAACAACATGGCAGCTTTCACAGCTTTTTCCTTGGCACCATCCCTATACCTAGGCTGATTTATCTGCCTAGGGTTAGGGTTAGGTTTCAGTCTGGGGCTAAGATTTTTTAAACCAGGAAGCCCTGAGCTCCAGGAACACTGCAGCTGTTCAAGGCATCCCAAGGGGAGCGCAAAAGTGACACAACTTGGCTGCCTACTTTGCTATTTCCATGAGACCATCCCGAACCATAGGCGGATTTTCCTTCCTGGGGTTAGGGTTAGAGTCACGCCTAGGTTTAGGGTATTTTAACTAGAAAGCCCAGAGTTCCAAGAACACAGCAGCTGCCAAGGACTACCCAGGAAGAGCGCAAAAGTACCACAACATGCTTGCCTCCACAGCTTTTTCCTTGGGGAGATCCCTAATTCCTGGCTTATTTGCCTTTCTCGTCTTAGGGTTGGGGTTAGGCCTAGGGCTAGGATTTTTAAAATCAGGAAGCCCAGACCTCCAGGCACACTGGAGCTGTCAAAGGCATCCAAAAAGGAGTGCAAAAGTGCCACAACATGGCAGCTTTCACAGCTTTTTCCTTAGGAAGAACCCTACTGCCCGGCTGATTTACCTTCCTACGGTTACTGTTAGGCTTAGGCCTAGGACTTGGAAAACCAGGAAGCCCTGTGCTCCAGGCACACTGCAGCTGTCCAAGGCATCCCAAGGGGAGCGCAAAAGTGACACAACTTGGCTGCCTCCACTGCTATTTCCATGAGACCATCCCCAACCATAGGCTGATTTTCCTTCCTGGGGTTAGGGTTAGAGTCACGCCTAGGTTTAGGGTTTTTTTAAATAGAAAGCCCAGAGTTCCAAGAACACAGCAGCTGCCAAGGACTACCCAGGAAGAGCGCAAAAGTACCACAACATGCTTGCCTCCACAGCTTTTTCCTTGGGGACATCCCTAATTCCTGCCTGATTTGCCTTTCTCGTCTTAGGGTTGGGGTTAGGCCTAGGGCTAGGATTTTTAAAATCAGGAAGCCCAGACCTCCAGGCACACTGGAGCTGTCAAAGGCATCCAAAAAGGAGTGCAAATGTGCCACAACATGGCAGCTTTCACAGCTTTTTCCTTAGGAAGAACCCTACTACCCGGCTGATTTACCTTCCTAGGCTTACTGTTAGGCTTAGGCCTAGGACTTTGAAAACCAGGAAGCCCTGTGCTCCAGGCACACTGCAGCTGTCCAAGGCATCCCAAGGGGAGCGCTAAAGTGACACAACTTGGCTGCCTCCACTGCTATTTCCATGAGACCATCCCCAACCATAGGCTGATTTTCCTTCCTAGGCGTAGGGATTGAGTTACGCCTAGGGTTAGTGTTCTTTTAACCAGAAAGCCCTGAGTTCCAAGAACACAGCAGCTGCCAAGGACTACCCAAGAAGAGCGCAAAAGTACCACAACATGCCTGCCTCCACAGCTTTTTCCTTGGGGACATCCCTAATTCCTGCCTGATTTGCCTTTCTCGTCTTAGGGTTGGGGTTAGGCCTAGGGCTAGGATTTTTAAAATCAGGAAGCCCAGACCTCCAGGCACACTGGAGCTGTCAAAGGCATCCAGAAAGGAGTGCAAAAGTGCCACAACATGGCAGCTTTCACAGCTTTTTCCTTAGGAAGAACCCTAATGAATGGCTGATTTAACTTCCTAGGGTTACTGTTAGGTTTAGGCCTAGGACTTTGAAAACCAGGAAGCCCTGTGCTCCAGGCACACTGCAGCTGTCAAAAGCATCCCAGGGGGAGCGCAAAAGTGACACAACCAGGCAGCCTCCACTGCTATTTCCATGAGACCATCCCCAACCATAGGCTGATTTTCCTTCCTAGGCTTAAGGTTTGAGTTACGCCTAGGATTAGGGTGTTTTTAACCAGAAAGCCCTGAGTTCCAAGAACATAGCAGCTGCAAAGGACTACCCAAGAAGAGCGCAAAAGTACCACAACATGCCTGCCTCCACAGCTTTTTCCTTGGGGACATCCCTAATTCCGGCCTGATTTGCCTTTCTCGTCTTAGGGTTGGGGTTCAGCCTAGGGCTAGGATTTGTAAAATCAGGAAGCCCAGACCTCGAGCCACACTGGAGCTGTGAAATGCATCCAGAAAGGGAGTGCAAAAGTGCCACAACATGGCAGCTTTCACAGCTTTTTCCTTAGGAAGAACCCTAACACCTGGCTGATTTACCTTCCTACGGTTACTGTTAGGCTTAGGCCTAGGACTTTGAAAACAAGGAAGCCCTGTGCTCCAAGCACACTGCAGCTGTGAAAGGCATCCCAAGGGGAGCACAAAAGGTCCCGAAAATGGCTGCCCCTACACGTTTCCATTGGCACCATTACTAACCCTAGGCTGAACTCCCTGCTTCCAGTCTCAGCTAGGGACATGGTTGTTTAAACCAGGAAGACCTGACCGCCAGGGACACGGAAGCTCTGAAAGGCATCCCAAGGGGGTGAACAAAAGTGCAACAACATGGCAGCTTTCACAGCTTTTTCCTTGGCACCATCCCTATACCTAGGCTGATTTATCTGCCTAGGGTTAGGGTTAGGTTTCAGTCTAGGGCTAGGATTTTTTAAACCAGAAAGCCCTGAGCTCCAGGAACACTGCAGCTGTTCAAGGCATCCCAAGGGGAGCGCAAAAGTGACACAACTTGGCTGCCTCCACTGCTATTTCCATGAGACCATCCCCAACCATAGGCGGATTTTCCTTCCTGGGGTTAGGGTTAGAGTCACGCCTAGGTTTAGGGTTTTTTTAAATAAAAAGCCCAGAGTTCCAAGAACACAGCAGCTGCCAAGGACTACCCAGGAAGAGCGCAAAAGTACCACAACATGCTTGCCTCCACAGCTTTTTCCTTGGGGACATCCCTAATTCCTGCCTGATTTGCCTTTCTCGTCTTAGGGTTGGGGTTAGGCCTAGGGCTAGGATTTTTAAAATCAGGAAGCCCAGACCTCCAGGCACACTGGAGCTGTCAAAGGCATCCAAAAAGGAGTGCAAATGTGCCACAACATGGCAGCTTTCACAGCTTTTTCCTTAGAAAGAACCCTACTACCCGGCTGATTTACCTTCCTAGGCTTACTGTTAGGCTTAGGCCTAGGACTTTGAAAACCAGGAAGCCCTGTACTCCAGGCACACTGCAGCTGTCCAAGGCATCCCAAGGGGAGCGCTAAAGTGACACAACTTGGCTGCCTCCACTGCTATTTCCATGAGACCATCCCCAACCATAGGCTGATTTTCCTTCCTAGGCGTAGGGATTGAGTTACGCCTAGGGTTAGTGTTCTTTTAACCAGAAAGCCCTGAGTTCCAAGAACACAGCAGCTGCCAAGGACTACCCAAGAAGAGCGCAAAAGTACCACAACATGCCTGCCTCCACAGCTTTTTCCTTGGGGACATCCCTAATTCCTGCCTGATTTGCCTTTCTCGTCTTAGGGTTGGGGTTAGGCCTAGGGCTAGGATTTTTAAAATCAGGAAGCCCAGACCTCCAGGCACACTGGAGCTGTCAAAGGCATCCAGAAAGGAGTGCAAAAGTGCCACAACATGGCAGCTTTCACAGCTTTTTCCTTAGGAAGAACCCTAATAAATGGCTGATTTAACTTCCTAGGGTTACTGTTAGGTTTAGGCCTAGGACTTTGAAAACCAGGAAGCCCTGTGCTCCAGGCACACTGCAGCTGTCAAAAGCATCCCAGGGGGAGCGCAAAAGTGACACAACCAGGCAGCCTCCACTGCTATTTCCATGAGACCATCCCCAACCATAGGCTGATTTTCCTTCCTAGGCTTAAGGTTTGAGTTACGCCTAGGATTAGGGTGTTTTTAACCAGAAAGCCCTGAGTTCCAAGAACATAGCAGCTGCAAAGGACTACCCAAGAAGAGCGCAAAAGTACCACAACATGCCTGCCTCCACAGATTTTTCCTTGGGGACATCCCTAATTCCGGCCTGATTTGCCTTTCTCGTCTTAGGGTTGGGGTTCAGCCTAGGGCTAGGATTTGTAAAATCAGGAAGCCCAGACCTCGAGCCACACTGGAGCTGTGAAATGCATCCAGAAAGGGAGTGCAAAAGTGCCACAACATGGCAGCTTTCACAGCTTTTTCCTTAGGAAGAACCCTAACACCTGGCTGATTTACCTTCCTACGGTTACTGTTAGGCTTAGGCCTAGGACTTTGAAAACAAGGAAGCCCTGTGCTCCAAGCACACTGCAGCTGTGAAAGGCATCCCAAGGGGAGCACAAAAGGTCCCGAAAATGGCTGCCTCCACACGTTTCCATTGGCACCATTACTAACCCTAGGCTGAACTCCCTGCTTCCAGTCTCAGCTAGGGACATGGTTGTTTAAACCAGGAAGCCCTGACCGCCAGGCACACGGAAGCTCTGAAAGGCATCCCAAGGGGGTGAACAAAAGTGCAACAACATGGCAGCTTTCACAGATTTTTCCTTGGCACCATCCCTATACCTAGGCTGATTTATCTGCCTAGGGTTAGGGTTAGGTTTCAGTCTAGGGCTAGGAATTTTTAAACCAGGAAGCCCTGAGCTCCAGGAACACTGCAGCTGTTCAAGGCATCCCAAGGGGAGCGCAAAAGTGACACAACTTGGCTGCCTCCATTGCTATTTCCATGAGACCATCCCGAACCATAGGCGGATTTTCCTTCCTGGGGTTAGGGTTAGAGTCAAGCCTAGGTTTAGGGTTTTTTTAACTAGAAAGCCCAGAGTTCCAAGAACACAGCAGCTGCCAAGGACTACCCAGGAAGAGCGCAAAAGTACCACAATATACTTGCCTCCACAGCTTTTTCCTTGGGGACATCCCTAATTCCTGGCCGGATTTGCCTTTCTCATCTTAGGGGTGGGGTTAGGCCTAGGGCTAGGATTTTTAAAATCAGGAAGCCCAGACCTCCAGGCACACGGCAGCTGTGAAAGTCATCCCAAGGGGAGTACAAAAGTGCAACAACATGGCAGGTTTCACAGCGTTTTCCTTGGCAACATCCCTATACATAGGCTGATTTATCTGCCTAGGGTTAGGGTTAGGGTTCAGCCTAGATCTAGGATTTTTTTAACCAGGAACCCCTGAGCTCCAGGCACACAGCAGCTGTGAAAGTCATCCCAAGGGGAGCACAAGAGTGCAACAACATTGCAGGTTTCACAGCGTTTTCCTTGGCAACGTCCCTATAGCTAGGCTGATTTATCTGCCTAGGGTTATGGTTAGGGTTCTGCCTAGGGCTAGGATTTTTATAACCTTGAAGCTCTGTGTTCCAGGCTTACTGCAGCTGCCAAAGGCATCCCAAATGGAGCGCAGAAGTGCCACAACATGGCAGCTTTCACAGCTTTTTCCTTAGGAAGAACCCTACTACCCGGCTGATTTACCTTCCTAGGCTTACTGTTAGGCTTAGGCCTAGGACTTGGAAAACCAGGAAGCCCTGTGCTCCAGGCACACTGCAACTGTTCAAGGCATCCCAAGGGGAGCGCAAAAGTGACACAACTTGGCTGCCTCAACTCCTATTTCCGTGAGACCATCCCTAACCATAGGCTGATTTTCCTTCCTAGACTTATGGTTTGAGTTACACCTAGGGTTAGTGTTCTTTTAACCAGAAAGCCCTGAGTTCCAAGAACACAGCAGCTGCCAAGGACTACCCAAGAAGAGCGCAAAAGTACCACAACATGCCTGCCTCCAGCGCTTTTTCTTTGGGACCATCATGGACCCTTGGCTGATGTTCTTGCCTCCAGTTGCAGCTATGGTCACGCCAAGGGATAGGGTTTTAAATCAGTAAACCCTGAGCTCCAGACTCAGTGCAGCTGCGAAAGGCTTCCCAATGGCAGCCAAAAATTGCCTCAACATGCTCCCTCCAGCGCTTTTTTCCTTGGGAACATCCCTATACCTAGGCTGATTTATCTGCCTTGGGTTATGGTTAGGGTTCATCTTAAGGATAGGATTTCTTCAAACCGGAAGCCCTGAGTTCCAGGGGCACTGCAGCTGCCAAAGGCATCCCAAGGGGAAAGCAGATGTGCCACAACTTGGCTGTGTCCAGACCTTTTTCCTTGGGACCATCCCGAAACGAAGGCTGATTTAGAAGCCTCCAGTTAGGGCTAAAGTTGTGTTTATTAAACCAGGAAGCCCTGTGCTCCAAGCACACTGCAGCTGTGAAAGGCATCCCAAGGGGAGAGCAAAAGTGCCACAACATGGCTGTCTCCACAGCTTTTTCCTTGGGATAATTCCTAAAACCAGGCTGATTTAAATGACCACTTTTAGGGTTAGGGTTGGGGATAGGCCAAGGTGTAGAGCTTTTTAAACCAGCAAGCTCTGAGCTCCAGGCACACGGCAGCTGTGAAAGGCATCCCAAAGGGAGCACAGAAGTGCAACAACATGGCAGCTTTCACAGCATTTTTCTTGGCACCATCCCTATTCCTAGGCTGATTTATCTGCCTAGGGTTAGGGTTAGGTTTCAGCCTAGGGCGAGGATTTTTTTAAACCAGGAAGCCCTGAGATCCAGGCACACGGCAGCTGTGAAAGACATCCCAAAAGGAGTACAAAAGTGCAACAACATTGCAGGTTTCACAGCGTTTTCCTTGGCAACATCCCTATACGTAGGCTGATTTATCTGCCTAGGATTACGGTTAGGGTTGAGGCTTGGGCTACGATATTTTTAACCTTGAAGCCCTGAGTTCCAGGCTTACTGCAGCTACCAAAGGCATCCCAAAGGGAGCACAGATGTGCCACAACATGGCAGCTTTCACAGCTTTTTCCTTAGGAAGAACCCTACTACCCGGCTGATTTACCTTCCTAGGCTTACTGTTAGGCTTAGGCCTAGGACTTTGAAAACCAGGAATCCCTGTGCTCCAGGAACACTGCAGGTGTCCAAGGCATCCCAAGGGGAGCGCAAAAGTGACACAACTTGGCTGCCTCCACTGCTATTTCCATGAGACCATCCCCAACCATAGGCTGATTTTCCTTCCTGGGGTTAGGGTTAGAGTCACCCCTAGGTTTAGGGTTTTTTTAACTAGAAAGCCCAGAGTTCCAAGAACACAGCAGCTGCCAAGGACTACCCAAGAAGAGCGCAAAAGTACCACAACATGCCTGCCTCCACAGCTTTTTCCTTGGGGACATCCCTAATTCCTGGCCTGATTTGCCTTTCTCGTCTTAGGGTTGGGGTTCAGCCTAGGGCTAGGATTTTTAAAATCAGGAAGCCCAGACCTCCAGGCACACTGGAGCTGTCAACGGCATCCAAAAGGGAGCGCAGAAGTGCCAAAACATGGCTGCTTTCACAGCTTTTTCCTTAGGAAGAACCCTAACACCTGGCTGATTTACCTTCCTACGGTTATTGTTAGGTTTAGGCCTAGGACTTTGAAAACCAGGAAGCCCTGTGCTCCAAGCACACTGCAGCTGTGAAAGGCATCCCAAGGGGAGCACAAAAGGTCCCGAAAATGGCTGCCTCCACACGTTTCCATTGGCACCATTACTAACCCTAGGCTGAACTCCCTGCTTCCAGTCTCAGCTAGGGACATGGTTGTTTAAACCAGGAAGCCCTGACCGCCAGGCACACGGAAGCTCTGAAAGGCATCCCAAGGGGGTGAACAAAAGTGCAACAACATGGCAGCTTTCACAGCTTTTTCCTTGGCACCATCCCTATACCTAGGCTGATTTATCTGCCTAGGGTTAGGGTTAGGTTTCAGTCTAGGGCCAGGATTTTTTAAACCAGGAAGCCCTGAGCTCCAGGAACACTGCAGCTGTTCAAGGCATCCCAAGGGGAGCGCAAAAGTGACACAACTTGGCTGCCTCCACTGCTATTTCCATGAGACCATCCCCAACCATAGGCTGATTTTCCTTCCTGGGGTTAGGGTTAGAGTCACGCCTAGGTTTAGGGTTTTTTTAACTAGAAAGCCCAGAGTTCCAAGAACACAGCAGCTGCCAAGGACTACCCAAGAAGAACGCAAAAGTACCACAACATGCTTGCCTCCACAGCTTTTTCCTTGGGGACATCCCTAATTCCTGGCCTGATTTGCCTTTCTCGTCTTTGGGTTGGGGTTAGGCCTAGGGCTAGGATTTTTAAAATCATGAATCCCAGACCTCCAGGAACACTGGAGCTGTAAACGGCATCCAAAAGGGAGCACAGAAGTGCCACAACATGGCTGCTTTCACAGCTTTTTCCTTAGGAAGAACCCTACTACCCGGCTGATTTACCTTCCTAGGCTTACTGTTAGGCTTAGGGCTAGGACTTTGAAAACCAGGAAGCCCTGAGCTCCAGGCACACTGCAGCTGTCAAAGGCATCCCAAGGGGAGCGCAAAAGTGACACAACTTGGCTGCCTCCACTGCTATTTCCGTGAGACCATCCCAAACCATAGGTTGATTTTCCTTCCTAGCCTTAAGGTTTGAGTTAGGCCTAGGGTTAGTGTTCTTTTAACCAGAAAGCCCTGAGTTCCAAGAACACAGCACCTGCCAAGGACTACCCAAGAAGAGCGCAAAAGTACCACAACATGCCTGCCTCCACAGCTTTTTCCTTGGGGACATCCCTAATTCCGGCCTGATTTGCCTTTCTCGTCTTAGGGGTGGGGTTAGGCCTAGGGCTAGGATTTTTAAAATCAGGAATCCCAGACCTCCAGGCACACGGCAGCTGTGAAAGTCATCCCAAGGGGAGTACAAAAGTGCAACAACATGGCAGGTTTCACAGCGTTTTCCTTGGCAACATCCCTATACCTAGGCTGATTTATCTGCCTCGGGTTAGGGTTAGGGTTCAGCCTAGATCTAGGATTTTTTTAACCAGGAAGCCCTGAGCTCCAGGCACACAGCAGCTGTGAAAAGTCATCCCAAGGGGAGTACAAGAGTGCAACAACATTGCAGGTTTCACAGCGTTTTCCTTGGCAACGTCCCTATACCTAGGCTGATTTATCTGCCTAGAGTTATGGTTAGGGTTCTGCCTAGGGCTAGGATTTTTATAACCTTGAAGCTCTGTGTTCCAGGCTTACTGCAGCTGCCAAAGGCATCCCAAATGGAGCGCAGAAGTGCCACAACATGGCAGCTTTCACAGCTTTTTCCTTAGGAAGAACCCTACTACCCGGCTGATTTACCTTCCTAGGCTTACTGTTAGGCTTAGGCCTAGGACTTTGAAAACCAGGAAGCCCTGTGCTCCAAGCACACTGCAGCTGTTCAAGGCATCCCAAGGGGAGCAGAAAAGTGCCAGAAAATGGCTGCCTCCACACGTTTCCATTGGCACCATTGCTAACCCTAGGCTGGATTACCTGCTTCCAGTCTCAGATAGGGACATGGTTTTTTAAACCAGGAAGCCCTGAGCTCCAGGCACACGGCAGCTCTGAAAGGCATCCCAAGGGGAGTACAAAAGTGCAACAACATTGCAGGTTTCACAGCGTTCTCCTTTGCAACATCCCTATACTTAGGCTGATTTATCTGCCTAGGGTTACAGTTAGGGTTCAGACTAGGGCTAGGATATTTTTAAACTTGAAGCCCTGAGTTCCAGGCTTACGGCACCTGCAAAAGGCATCCCAAAGGGAGCACAGAAGTGCCACAACCTGGCAGCTTTCACAGCTTTTTCCTTAGGAAGAACCCTAATACACGGCTGATTTACCTTCCTAGGCTTACTGTTAGGTGTAGGCCTAGGACTTTGAAAACCAGGAAGCCCTGTGCTCCAGGCACACTGCAGCTGTAAAAAGCATCCCAAGGGGAGCGCAAAAGTGACACAACCAGGCAGCCTCCACTGCTATTTCCATGAGACCATCCCCAACCATAGGCTGCTTTTCCTTCCTAGGCTTAAGGTTTGAGTTACGCCTAGGATTAGGGTGTTTTTAACCAGAAAGCCCTGAGTTCCAAGAACATAGCAGCTGCAAAGGACTACCCAAGAAGAGCGCAAAAGTACCACAACATGCCTGCCTCCACAGCTTTTTCCTTGGGGACATCCCTAATTCCTGGCTGATTTGCCTTTCTCGTCTTAGGGTTGGGGTTCAGCCTAGGGCTAGGATTTGTAAAATCAGGAAGCCCAGACCTCGAGCCACACTGGAGCTGTGAAATGCATCCAGAAAGGGAGTGCAAAAGTGCCACAACATGGCAGCTTTCACAGCTTTTTCCTTAGGAAGAACCCTAACACCTGGCTGATTTACCTTCCTACGGTTACTGTTAGGTTTAGGCCTAGGACATTGAAAACAAGGAAGCCCTGTGCTCCAAGCACACGGCAGCTGTGAAACTCATCCCAAGGGGAGCACAAAAGTGCCAGAAAATGGCTGCCTCCACACGTTTCCATTGGCACCATTACTAACCCTAGGCTGAACTCCCTGCTTCCAGTCTCAGCTAGGGACATGGTTGTTTAAACCAGGAAGACCTGACCGCCAGGGACACGGAAGCTCTGAAAGGCATCCCAAGGGGGTGAACAAAAGTGCAACAACATGGCAGCTTTCACAGCTTTTTCCTTGGCACCATCCCTATACCTAGGCTGATTTATCTGCCTAGGGTTAGGGTTAGGTTTCAGTCTAGGGCTAGGATTTTTTAAACCAGGAAGCCCTGAGCTCCAGGAACACTGCAGCTGTTCAAGGCATCCCAAGGGGAGCGCACAAGTGACACAACTTGGCTGCCTCCACTGCTATTTCCATGAGATCATCCCCAACCATAGGCTGATTTTCCTTCCTGGGGTTAGGGTTAGAGTCACGCCTAGGTTTAGGGTTTTTTTAACTAGAAAGCCCAGAGTTCCAAGAACACAGCAGCTGCCAAGGACTACCCAAGAAGAGCGCAAAAGTACCACAACATGCCTGCCTCCACAGCTTTTTCCTTGGGGACATCCCTAATTCCTGGCTGATTTGCCTTTCTCGTCTTAGGGTTGGGGTTCAGCCTAGGGCTAGGATTTTTAAAATCAGGAAGCCCAGACCTCCAGGCACACTGGAGCTGTCAACGGCATCCAAAAGGGAGCGCAGAAGTGCCAAAACATGGCTGCTTTCACAGCTTTTTCCTTAGGAAGAACCCTAACACCTGGCTGATTTACCTTCCTACGGTTATTGTTAGGTTTAGGCCTAGGACTTTGAAAACCAGGAAGCCCTGTGCTCCAAGCACACTGCAGCTGTGAAAGGCATCCCAAGGGGAGCACAAAAGGTCCCGAAAATGGCTGCCTCCACACGTTTCCATTGGCACCATTACTAACCCTAGGCTGAACTCCCTGCTTCCAGTCTCAGCTAGGGACATGGTTGTTTAAACCAGGAAGCCCTGACCGCCAGGCACACGGAAGCTCTGAAAGGCATCCCAAGGGGGTGAACAAAAGTGCAACAACATGGCAGCTTTCACAGCTTTTTCCTTGGCACCATCCCTATACCTAGGCTGATTTATCTGCCTAGGGTTAGGGTTAGGTTTCAGTCTAGGGCCAGGATTTTTTAAACCAGGAAGCCCTGAGCTCCAGGAACACTGCAGCTGTTCAAGGCATCCCAAGGGGAGCGCAAAAGTGACACAACTTGGCTGCCTCCACTGCTATTTCCATGAGACCATCCCCAACCATAGGCTGATTTTCCTTCCTGGGGTTAGGGTTAGAGTCACGCCTAGGTTTAGGGTTTTTTTAACTAGAAAGCCCAGAGTTCCAAGAACACAGCAGCTGCCAAGGACTACCCAGGAAGAACGCAAAAGTACCACAACATGCTTGCCTCCACAGCTTTTTCCTTGGGGACATCCCTAATTCCTGGCCTGATTTGCCTTTCTCGTCTTTGGGTTGGGGTTAGGCCTAGGGCTAGGATTTTTAAAATCATGAATCCCAGACCTCCAGGAACACTGGAGCTGTAAACGGCATCCAAAAGGGAGCACAGAAGTGCCACAACATGGCTGCTTTCACAGCTTTTTCCTTAGGAAGAACCCTACTACCCGGCTGATTTACCTTCCTAGGCTTACTGTTAGGCTTAGGGCTAGGACTTTGAAAACCAGGAAGCCCTGAGCTCCAGGCACACTGCAGCTGTCAAAGGCATCCCAAGGGGAGCGCAAAAGTGACACAACTTGGCTGCCTCCACTGCTATTTCCGTGAGACCATCCCCAACCATAGGTTGATTTTCCTTCCTAGCCTTAAGGTTTGAGTTAGGCCTAGGGTTAGTGTTCTTTTAACCAGAAAGCCCTGAGTTCCAAGAACACAGCAGCTGCCAAGGACTACCCAAGAAGAGCGCAAAAGTACCACAACATGCCTGCCTCCACAGCTTTTTCCTTGGGGACATCCCTAATTCCGGCCTGATTTGCCTTTCTCGTCTTAGGGGTGGGGTTAGGCCTAGGGCTAGGATTTTTAAAATCAGGAATCCCAGACCTCCAGGCACACGGCAGCTGTGAAAGTCATCCCAAGGGGAGTACAAAAGTGCAACAACATGGCAGGTTTCACAGCGTTTTCCTTGGCAACATCCCTATACCTAGGCTGATTTATCTGCCTCGGGTTAGGGTTAGGGTTCAGCCTAGATCTAGGATTTTTTTAACCAGGAAGCCCTGAGCTCCAGGCACACAGCAGCTGTGAAAAGTCATCCCAAGGGGAGTACAAGAGTGCAACAACATTGCAGGTTTCACAGCGTTTTCCTTGGCAACGTCCCTATACCTAGGCTGATTTATCTGCCTAGAGTTATGGTTAGGGTTCTGCCTAGGGCTAGGATTTTTATAACCTTGAAGCTCTGTGTTCCAGGCTTACTGCAGCTGCCAAAGGCATCCCAAATGGAGCGCAGAAGTGCCACAACATGGCAGCTTTCACAGCTTTTTCCTTAGGAAGAACCCTACTACCCGGCTGATTTACCTTCCTAGGCTTACTGTTAGGCTTAGGCCTAGGACTTTGAAAACCAGGAAGCCCTGTGCTCCAAGCACACTGCAGCTGTTCAAGGCATCCCAAGGGGAGCAGAAAAGTGCCAGAAAATGGCTGCCTCCACACGTTTCCATTGGCACCATTGCTAACCCTAGGCTGGATTACCTGCTTCCAGTCTCAGATAGGGACATGGTTTTTTAAACCAGGAAGCCCTGAGCTCCAGGCACACGGCAGCTCTGAAAGGCATCCCAAGGGGAGTACAAAAGTGCAACAACATTGCAGGTTTCACAGCGTTCTCCTTTGCAACATCCCTATACTTAGGCTGATTTATCTGCCTAGGGTTACAGTTAGGGTTCAGACTAGGGCTAGGATATTTTTAAACTTGAAGCCCTGAGTTCCAGGCTTACGGCACCTGCAAAAGGCATCCCAAAGGGAGCACAGAAGTGCCACAACCTGGCAGCTTTCACAGCTTTTTCCTTAGGAAGAACCCTAATACACGGCTGATTTACCTTCCTAGGCTTACTGTTAGGTGTAGGCCTAGGACTTTGAAAACCAGGAAGCCCTGTGCTCCAGGCACACTGCAGCTGTAAAAAGCATCCCAAGGGGAGCGCAAAAGTGACACAACCAGGCAGCCTCCACTGCTATTTCCATGAGACCATCCCCAACCATAGGCTGCTTTTCCTTCCTAGGCTTAAGGTTTGAGTTACGCCTAGGATTAGGGTGTTTTTAACCAGAAAGCCCTGAGTTCCAAGAACATAGCAGCTGCAAAGGACTACCCAAGAAGAGCGCAAAAGTACCACAACATGCCTGCCTCCACAGCTTTTTCCTTGGGGACATCCCTAATTCCTGGCTGATTTGCCTTTCTCGTCTTAGGGTTGGGGTTCAGCCTAGGGCTAGGATTTGTAAAATCAGGAAGCCCAGACCTCGAGCCACACTGGAGCTGTGAAATGCATCCAGAAAGGGAGTGCAAAAGTGCCACAACATGGCAGCTTTCACAGCTTTTTCCTTAGGAAGAACCCTAACACCTGGCTGATTTACCTTCCTACGGTTACTGTTAGGTTTAGGCCTAGGACATTGAAAACAAGGAAGCCCTGTGCTCCAAGCACACGGCAGCTGTGAAACTCATCCCAAGGGGAGCACAAAAGTGCCAGAAAATGGCTGCCTCCACACGTTTCCATTGGCACCATTACTAACCCTAGGCTGAACTCCCTGCTTCCAGTCTCAGCTAGGGACATGGTTGTTTAAACCAGGAAGACCTGACCGCCAGGGACACGGAAGCTCTGAAAGGCATCCCAAGGGGGTGAACAAAAGTGCAACAACATGGCAGCTTTCACAGCTTTTTCCTTGGCACCATCCCTATACCTAGGCTGATTTATCTGCCTAGGGTTAGGGTTAGGTTTCAGTCTAGGGCTAGGATTTTTTAAACCAGGAAGCCCTGAGCTCCAGGAACACTGCAGCTGTTCAAGGCATCCCAAGGGGAGCGCACAAGTGACACAACTTGGCTGCCTCCACTGCTATTTCCATGAGATCATCCCCAACCATAGGCTGATTTTCCTTCCTGGGGTTAGGGTTAGAGTCACCCCTAGGTTTAGGGTTTTTTTAACTAGAAAGCCCAGAGTTCCAAGAACACAGCAGCTGCCAAGGACTACCCAAGAAGAGCGCAAAAGTACCACAACATGCCTGCCTCCACAGCTTTTTCCTTGGGGACATCCCTAAATCCTGGCCTGATTTGCCTTTCTCGTCTTTGGGTTGGGGATAGGCCTAGGGCTAGGATTTTTAAAATCAGGAAGCCCAGACCTCCAGGCACACTGGAGCTGTCAACGGCATCCAAAAGGGAGCGCAGAAGTGCCAAAACATGGCTGCTTTCACAGCTTTTTCCTTAGGAAGAACCCTACTACCCGGCTGATTTACCTTCCTAGGCTTATTGTTAGGCTTAGGCCTAGGACTTTGAAAACCAGGAAGCCCTGTGCTCCAGGCACACTGCAGCTGTCAAAGGCATCCCAAGGGGAGCGCAAAAGTGACACAACTTGGCTGCCTCCACTGCTATTTCCGTGAGACCATCCCCAACCATAGGCTGCTTTTCCTTCCTAGGCTTAAGGTTTGAGTTACGCCTAGGGTTAGTGTTCTTTTAACCAGAAAGCCCTGAGTTCCAAGAACACAGCACCTGCCAAGGACTACCCAAGAAGAGCGCAAAAGTACCACAACATGCCTGCCTCCACAGCTTTTTCCTTGGGGACATCCCTAATTCCGGCCTGATTTGCCTTTCTCGTCTTAGGGTTGGGGTTAGACCTAGGGCTAGGATTTTTAAAATCAGGAAGCCCAGACCTCCAGGCACACGGCAGCTGTGAAAGTCATCCCAAGGGGAGTACAAAAGTGCAACAACATGGCAGGTTTCACAGCGTTTTCCTTGGCAACATCCCTATACCTAGGCTGATTTATCTGCCTCGGGTTAGGGTTAGGGTTCAGCCTAGATCTAGGATTTTTTTAACCAGGAAGCCCTGAGCTCCAGGCACACAGCAGCTCTGAAAAGTCATCCCAAGGGGAGTACAAGAGTGCAACAACATTGCAGGTTTCACAGCGTTTTCCTTGGCAACGTCCCTATACCTAGGCTGATTTATCTGCCTAGAGTTATGGTTAGGGTTCTGCCTAGGGCTAGGATTTTTATAACCTTGAAGCTCTGTGTTCCAGGCTTACTGCAGCTGCCAAAGGCATCCCAAATGGAGCGCAGAAGTGCCACAACATGGCAGCTTTCACAGCTTTTTCCTTAGGAAGAACCCTACTACCCGGCTGATTTACCTTCCTAGGCTTACTGTTAGGCTTAGGCCTAGGACTTTGAAAACCAGGAAGCCCTGTGCTCCAAGCACACTGCAGCTGTTCAAGGCATCCCAAGGGGAGCAGAAAAGTGCCAGAAAATGGCTGCCTCCACACGTTTCCATTGGCACCATTGCTAACCCTAGGCTGGATTACCTGCTTCCAGTCTCAGATAGGGACATGGTTTTTTAAACCAGGAAGCCCTGAGCTCCAGGCACACGGCAGCTCTGAAAGGCATCCCAAGGAGAGTACAAAAGTGCAACAACATTGCAGGTTTCACAGCGTTCTCCTTTGCAACATCCCTATACTTAGGCTGATTTATCTGCCTAGGGTTACAGTTAGGGTTCAGACTAGGGCTAGGATATTTTTAAACTTGAAGCCCTGAGTTCCAGGCTTACGGCACCTGCAAAAGGCATCCCAAAGGGAGCACAGAAGTGCCACAACCTGGCAGCTTTCACAGCTTTTTCCTTAGGAAGAACCCTAATACACGGCTGATTTACCTTCCTAGGCTTACTGTTAGGTTTAGGCCTAGGACTTTGAAAACCAGGAAGCCCTGTGCTCCAGGCACACTGCAGCTGTCAAAAGCATCCCAAGGGGAGCGCAAAAGTGACACAACCAGGCAGCCTCCACTGCTATTTCCATGAGACCATCCCCAACCATAGGCTGATTTTCCTTCCTAGGCTTAAGGTTTGAGTTACGCCTAGGATTAGGGTGTTTTTAACCAGAAAGCCCTGAGTTCCAAGAACATAGCAGCTGCAAAGGACTACCCAAGAAGAGCGCAAAAGTACCACAACATGCCTGCCTCCACAGCTTTTTCCTTGGGGACATCCCTAATTCCTGGCTTATTTGCCTTTCTCGTCTTAGGGTTGGGGTTCAGCCTAGGGCTAGGATTTGTAAAATCAGGAAGCCCAGACCTCGAGCCACACTGGAGCTGTGAAATGCATCCAGAAAGGGAGTGCAAAAGTGCCACAACATGGCAGCTTTCACAGCTTTTTCCTTAGGAAGAACCCTAACACCTGGCTGATTTACCTTCCTACGGTTACTGTTAGGTTTAGGCCTAGGACATTGAAAACAAGGAAGCCCTGTGCTCCAAGCACACGGCAGCTGTGAAACTCATCCCAAGGGGAGCACAAAAGTGCCAGAAAATGGCTGCCTCCACACGTTTCCATTGGCACCATTACTAACCCTAGGCTGAACTCCCTGCTTCCAGTCTCAGCTAGGGACATGGTTGTTTAAACCAGGAAGACCTGACCGCCAGGCACACGGAAGCTCTGAAAGGCATCCCAAGGGGGTGAACAAAAGTGCAACAACATGGCAGCTTTCACAGCTTTTTCCTTGGCACCATCCCTATACCTAGGCTGATTTATCTGCCTAGGGTTAGGGTTAGGTTTCAGTCTAGGGCTAGGATTTTTTAAACCAGGAAGCCCTGAGCTCCAGGAACACTGCAGCTGTTCAAGGCATCCCAAGGGGAGCGCACAAGTGACACAACTTGGCTGCCTCCACTGCTATTTCCATGAGATCATCCCCAACCATAGGCTGATTTTCCTTCCTGGGGTTAGGGTTAGAGTCACCCCTAGGTTTAGGGTTTTTTTAACTAGAAAGCCCAGAGTTCCAAGAACACAGCAGCTGCCAAGGACTACCCAAGAAGAGCGCAAAAGTACCACAACATGCCTGCCTCCACAGCTTTTTCCTTGGGGACATCCCTAAATCCTGGTCTGATTTGCCTTTCTCGTCTTAGGGTTGGGGTTAGGCCTAGGGCTAGGATTTTTAAAATCAGGAAGCCCAGACCTCCAGGCACACTGGAGCTGTCAACGGCATCCAAAAGGGAGCGCAGAAGTGCCAAAACATGGCTGCTTTCACAGCTTTTTCCTTAGGAAGAACCCTACTACCCGGCTGATTTACCTTCCTAGGCTTATTGTTAGGCTTAGGCCTAGGACTTTGAAAACCAGGAAGCCCTGTGCTCCAGGCACACTGCAGCTGTCAAAGGCATCCCAAGGGGAGCGCAAAAGTGACACAACTTGGCTGCCTCCACTGCTATTTCCGTGAGACCATCCCCAACCATAGGCTGCTTTTCCTTCCTAGGCTTAAGGTTTGAGTTAGGCCTAGGGTTAGTGTTCTTTTAACCAGAAAGCCCTGAGTTCCAAGAACACAGCACCTGCCAAGGACTACCCAAGAAGAGCGCAAAAGTACCACAACATGCCTGCCTCCACAGCTTTTTCCTTGGGGACATCCCTAATTCCGGCCTGATTTGCCTTTCTCGTCTTAGGGTTGGGGTTAGACCTAGGGCTAGGATTTTTAAAATCAGGAAGCCCAGACCTCCAGGCACACGGCAGCTGTGAAAGTCATCCCAAGGGGAGTACAAAAGTGCAACAACATGGCAGGTTTCACAGCGTTTTCCTTGGCAACATCCCTATACCTAGGCTGATTTATCTGCCTCGGGTTAGGGTTAGGGTTCAGCCTAGATCTAGGATTTTTTTAACCAGGAAGCCCTGAGCTCCAGGCACACAGCAGCTGTGAAAAGTCATCCCAAGGGGAGTACAAGAGTGCAACAACATTGCAGGTTTCACAGCGTTTTCCTTGGCAACGTCCCTATACCTAGGCTGATTTATCTGCCTAGAGTTATGGTTAGGGTTCTGCCTAGGGCTAGGATTTTTATAACCTTGAAGCTCTGTGTTCCAGGCTTACTGCAGCTGCCAAAGGCATCCCAAATGGAGCGCAGAAGTGCCACAACATGGCAGCTTTCACAGCTTTTTCCTTAGGAAGAACCCTACTACCCGGCTGATTTACCTTCCTAGGCTTAGTGTTAGGCTTAGGCCTAGGACTTTGAAAACCAGGAAGCCCTGTGCTCCAAGCACACTGCAGCTGTTCAAGGCATCCCAAGGGGAGCAGAAAAGTGCCAGAAAATGGCTGCCTCCACACGTTTCCATTGGCACCATTGCTAACCCTAGGCTGGATTACCTGCTTCCAGTCTCAGATAGGGACCTGGTTTTTTAAACCAGGAAGCCCTGAGCTCCAGGCACACGGTAGCTCTGAAAGGCATCCCAAGGAGAGTACAAAAGTGCAACAACATTGCAGGTTTCACAGCGTTCTCCGTTGCAACATCCCTATACTTAGGCTGATTTATCTGCCTAGGGTTACAGTTAGGGTTCAGACTAGGGCTAGGATATTTTTAAACTTGAAGCCCTGAGTTCCAGGCTTACGGCACCTGCAAAAGGCATCCCAAAGGGAGCACAGAAGTGCCACAACCTGGCAGCTTTCACAGCTTTTTCCTTAGGAAGAACCCTAATACACGGCTGATTTACCTTCCTAGGCTTACTGTTAGGTTTAGGCCTAGGACTTTGAAAACCAGGAAGCCCTGTGCTCCAGGCACACTGCAGCTGTCAAAAGCATCCCAAGGGGAGCGCAAAAGTGACACAACCAGGCAGCCTCCACTGCTATTTCCATGAGACCATCCCCAACCATAGGCTGATTTTCCTTCCTAGGCTTAAGGTTTGAGTTACGCCTAGGATTAGGGTGTTTTTAACCAGAAAGCCCTGAGTTCCAAGAACATAGCAGCTGCAAAGGACTACCCAAGAAGAGCGCAAAAGTACCACAACATGCCTGCCTCCACAGCTTTTTCCTTGGGGACATCCCTAATTCCTGGCTGATTTGCCTTTCTCGTCTTAGGGTTGGGGTTCAGCCTAGGGCTAGGATTTGTAAAATCAGGAAGCCCAGACCTCGAGCCACACTGGAGCTGTGAAATGCATCCAGAAAGGGAGTGCAAAAGTGCCACAACATGGCAGCTTTCACAGCTTTTTCCTTAGGAAGAACCCTAACACCTGGCTGATTTACCTTCCTACGGTTACTGTTAGGTTTAGGCCTAGGACATTGAAAACAAGGAAGCCCTGTGCTCCAAGCACACGGCAGCTGTGAAACTCATCCCAAGGGGAGCACAAAAGTGCCAGAAAATGGCTGCCTCCACACGTTTCCATTGGCACCATTACTAACCCTAGGCTGAACTCCCTGCTTCCAGTCTCAGCTAGGGACATGGTTGTTTAAACCAGGAAGACCTGACCGCCAGGCACACGGAAGCTCTGAAAGGCATCCCAAGGGGGTGAACAAAAGTGCAACAACATGGCAGCTTTCACAGCTTTTTCCTTGGCACCATCCCTATACCTAGGCTGATTTATCTGCCTAGGGTTAGGGTTAGGTTTCAGTCTAGGGCTAGGATTTTTTAAACCAGGAAGCCCTGAGCTCCAGGAACACTGCAGCTGTTCAAGGCATCCCAAGGGGAGCGCAAAAGTGACACAACTTGGCTGCCTCCACTGCTATTTCCATGAGACCATCCCCAACCATAGGCTGATTTTCCTTCCTGGGGTTAGGGTTAGAGTCACCCCTAGGTTTAGGGTTTTTTTAACTAGAAAGCCCAGAGTTCCAAGAACACAGCAGCTGCCAAGGACTACCCAAGAAGAGCGCAAAAGTACCACAACATGTCTGCCTCCACAGCTTTTTCCTTGGGGACATCCCTAAATCCTGGCCTGATTTGCCTTTCTCGTCTTAGGGTTGGGGTTAGGCCTAGGGCTAGGATTTTTAAAATCAGGAAGCCCAGACCTCCAGGCACACTGGAGCTGTCAAAGACATCCAAAAGGGAGCGCAGAAGTGCCAAAACATGGCTGCTTTCACAGCTTTTTCCTTAGGAAGAACCCTACTACCCGGCTGATTTACCTTCCTAGGCTTATTGTTAGGCTTAGGCCTAGGACTTTGAAAACCAGGAAGCCCTGTGCTCCAGGCACACTGCAGCTGTCAAAGGCATCCCAAGGGGAGCGCAAAAGTGACACAACTTGGCTGCCTCCACTGCTATTTCCGTGAGACCATCCCCAACCATAGGCTGCTTTTCCTTCCTAGGCTTAAGGTTTGAGTTACGCCTAGGGTTAGTGTTCTTTTAACCAGAAAGCCCTGAGTTCCAAGAACACAGCACCTGCCAAGGACTACCCAAGAAGAGCGCAAAAGTACCACAACATGCCTGCCTCCACAGCTTTTTCCTTGGGGACATCCCTAATTCCGGCCTGATTTGCCTTTCTCGTCTTAGGGTTGGGGTTAGACCTAGGGCTAGGATTTTTAAAATCAGGAAGCCCAGACCTCCAGGCACACGGCAGCTGTGAAAGTCATCCCAAGGGGAGTACAAAAGTGCAACAACATGGCAGGTTTCACAGCGTTTTCCTTGGCAACGTCCCTATACCTAGGCTGATTTATCTGCCTAGAGTTATGGTTAGGGTTCTGCCTAGGGCTAGGATTTTTATAACCTTGAAGCTCTGTGTTCCAGGCTTACTGCAGCTGCCAAAGGCATCCCAAATGGAGCGCAGAAGTGCCACAACATGGCAGCTTTCCCAGCTTTTTCCTTAGGAAGAACCCTACTACCCGGCTGATTTACCTTCCTAGGCTTACTGTTAGGCTTAGGCCTAGGACTTTGAAAACCAGGAAGCCCTGTGCTCCAAGCACACTGCAGCTGTTCAAGGCATCCCAAGGGGAGCAGAAAAGTGCCAGAAAATGGCTGCCTCCAAACGTTTCCATTGGCACCATTGCTAACCCTAGGCTGGATTACCTGCTTCCAGTCTCAGATAGGGACCTGGTTTTTTAAACCAGGAAGCCCTGAGCTCCAGGCACACGGTAGCTCTGAAAGGCATCCCAAGGAGAGTACAAAAGTGCAACAACATTGCAGGTTTCACAGCGTTCTCCGTTGCAACATCCCTATACTTAGGCTGATTTATCTGTCTAGGGTTACAGTTAGGGTTCAGACTAGGGCTAGGATATTTTTAAACTTGAAGCCCTGAGTTCCAGGCTTACGGCACCTGCAAAAGGCATCCCAAAGGGAGCACAGAAGTGCCACAACCTGGCAGCTTTCACAGCTTTTTCCTTAGGAAGAACCCTAATACACGGCTGATTTACCTTCCTAGGCTTACTGTTAGGTTTAGGCCTAGGACTTTGAAAACCAGGAAGCCCTGTGCTCCAGGCACACTGCAGCTGTCAAAAGCATCCCAAGGGGAGCGCAAAAGTGACACAACCAGGCAGCCTCCACTGCTATTTCCATGAGACCATCCCCAACCATAGGCTGATTTTCCTTCCTAGGCTTAAGGTTTGAGTTACGCCTAGGATTAGGGTGTTTTTAACCAGAAAGCCCTGAGTTCCAAGAACATAGCAGCTGCAAAGGACTACCCAAGAAGAGCGCAAAAGTACCACAACATGCCTGCCTCCACAGCTTTTTCCTTGGGGACATCCCTACTTCCTGGCTTATTTGCCTTTCTCGTCTTAGGGTTGGGGTTCAGCCTAGGGCTAGGATTTGTAAAATCAGGAAGCCCAGACCTCGAGCCACACTGGAGCTGTGAAATGCATCCAGAAAGGGAGTGCAAAAGTGCCACAACATGGCAGCTTTCACAGCTTTTTCCTTAGGAAGAACCCTAACACCTGGCTGATTTACCTTCCTACGGTTACTGTTAGGTTTAGGCCTAGGACATTGAAAACAAGGAAGCCCTGTGCTCCAAGCACACGGCAGCTGTGAAACTCATCCCAAGGGGAGCACAAAAGTGCCAGAAAATGGCTGCCTCCACACGTTTCCATTGGCACCATTACTAACCCTAGGCTGAACTCCCTGCTTCCAGTCTCAGCTAGGGACATGGTTGTTTAAACCAGGAAGACCTGACCGCCAGGGACACGGAAGCTCTGAAAGGCATCCCAAGGGGGTGAACAAAAGTGCAACAACATGGCAGCTTTCACAGCTTTTTCCTTGGCACCATCCCTATACCTAGGCTGATTTATCTGCCTAGGGTTAGGGTTAGGTTTCAGTCTAGGGCTAGGATTTTTTAAACCAGGAAGCCCTGAGCTCCAGGAACACTGCAGCTGTTCAAGGCATCCCAAGGGGAGCGCAAAAGTGACACAACTTGGCTGCCTCCACTGCTATTTCCATGAGACCATCCCCAACCATAGGCTGATTTTCCTTCCTGGGGTTAGGGTTAGAGTCACCCCTAGGTTTAGGGTTTTTTAACTAGAAAGCCCAGAGTTCCAAGAACACAGCAGCTGCCAAGGACTACCCAAGAAGAGCGCAAAAGTACCACAACATGCCTGCCTCCACAGCTTTTTCCTTGGGGACATCCCTAAATCCTGGCCTGATTTGCCTTTCTCGTCTTAGGGTTGGGGTTAGGCCTAGGGCTAGGATTTTTAAAATCAGGAATCCCAGACCTCCAGGCACACTGGAGCTGTCAACGGCATCCAAAAGGGAGCGCAGAAGTGCCAAAACATGGCTGCTTTCACAGCTTTTTCCTTAGGAAGAACCCTAATACACGGCTGATTTACCTTCCTAGGCTTATTGTTAGGCTTAGGCCTAGGACTTTGAAAACCAGGAAGCCCTGTGCTCCAGGCACACTGCAGCTGTCAAAGGCATCCCAAGGGGAGCGCAAAAGTGACACAACTTGTCTGCCTCCACTGCTATTTCCGTGAGACCATCCCCAACCATAGGCTGCTTTTCCTTCCTAGGCTTAAGGTTTGAGTTACGCCTAGGGTTAGTGTTCTTTTAACCAGAAAGCCCTGAGTTCCAAGAACACAGCACCTGCCAAGGACTACCCAAGAAGAGCGCAAAAGTACCACAACATGCCTGCCTCCACAGCTTTTTCCTTGGGGACATCCCTAATTCCGGCCTGATTTGCCTTTCTCGTCTTAGGGTTGGGGTTAGACCTAGGGCTAGGATTTTTAAAATCAGGAAGCCCAGACCTCCAGGCACACGGCAGCTGTGAAAGTCATCCCAAGGGGAGTACAAAAGTGCAACAACATGGCAGGTTTCACAGCGTTTTCCTTGGCAACATCCCTATACCTAGGCTGATTTATCTGCCTCGGGTTAGGGTTAGGGTTCAGCCTAGATCTAGGATTTTTTTAACCAGGAAGCCCTGAGCTCCAGGCACACAGCAGCTGTGAAAAGTCATCCCAAGGGGAGTACAAGAGTGCAACAACATTGCAGGTTTCACAGCGTTTTCCTTGGCAACGTCCCTATACCTAGGCTGATTTATCTGCCTAGAGTTATGGTTAGGGTTCTGCCTAGGGCTAGGATTTTTATAACCTTGAAGCTCTGTGTTCCAGGCTTACTGCAGCTGCCAAAGGCATCCCAAATGGAGCGCAGAAGTGCCACAACATGGCAGCTTTCCCAGCTTTTTCCTTAGGAAGAACCCTACTACCCGGCTGATTTACCTTCCTAGGCTTACTGTTAGGCTTAGGCCTAGGACTTTGAAAACCAGGAAGCCCTGTGCTCCAAGCACACTGCAGCTGTTCAAGGCATCCCAAGGGGAGCAGAAAAGTGCCAGAAAATGGCTGCCTCCAAACGTTTCCATTGGCACCATTGCTAACCCTAGGCTGGATTACCTGCTTCCAGTCTCAGATAGGGACCTGGTTTTTTAAACCAGGAAGCCCTGAGCTCCAGGCACACGGTAGCTCTGAAAGGCATCCCAAGGAGAGTACAAAAGTGCAACAACATTGCAGGTTTCACAGCGTTCTCCGTTGCAACATCCCTATACTTAGGCTGATTTATCTGTCTAGGGTTACAGTTAGGGTTCAGACTAGGGCTAGGATATTTTTAACCTTGAAGCCCTGAGTTCCAGGCTTACGGCAGCTGCAAAAGGCATCCCAAAGGGAACACAGAAGTGCCACAACATGGCTGCTTTCACAGCTTTTTCCTTAGGAAGAACACTACTACCCGGCTGATTTACCTTCCTAGGCTTATTGTTAGGCTTAGGCCTAGGACTTTGAAAACCAGGAAGCCCTGTGCTCCAGGCACACTGCAGCTGTCAAAGGCATCCCAAGGGGAGCGCAAAAGTGACACAACTTGGCTGCCTCCACTCCTATTTCCGTGAGACCATCCCTAACCATAGGCTGATTTTCCTTCCTAGGCTTAGGGTTTGAGTTACGCCTAGGGTTAGTGTTCTTTTAACCAGAAAGCCCTGAGTTCCAAGAACACAGCAGCTGCCAAGGACTACCCAAGAAGAGCGCAAAAGTACCACAACATGCCTGCCTCCACAGCTTTTTCCTTGGGGACATCCCTAATTCCGGCCTGATTTGCCTTTCTCGTCTTAGGGTTGGGGTTAGACCTAGGGCTAGGATTTTTAAAATCAGGAAGCCCAGACCTCCAGGCACACGGCAGCTGTGAAAGTCATCCCAAGGGGAGTACAAAAGTGCAACAACATGGCAGATTTCACAGCGTTTTCCTTGGCAACATCCCTATACCTAGGCTGATTTATCTGCCTAGGGTTAGGGTTAGGGTTCAGCCTAGATCTAGGATTTTTTTAACCAGGAAGCCCTGAGCTCCAGGCACACAGCAGCTGTGAAAAGTCATCCCAAGGGGAGTACAAGAGTGCAACAACATTGCAGGTTTCACAGCGTTTTCCTTGGCAACGTCCCTATACCTAGGCTGATTTATCTGCCTAGAGTTATGGTTAGGGTTCTGCCTAGGGCTAGGATTTTTATAACCTTGAAGCTCTGTGTTCCAGGCTTACTGCAGCAGCCAAAGGCATCCCAAATGGAGCGCAGAAGTGCCACAACATGGCAGCTTTCACAGCTTTTTCCTTAGGAAGAACCCTACTACCCGGCTGATTTACCTTCCTAGGCTTAGTGTTAGGCTTAGGCCTAGGACTTTGAAAACCAGGAAGCCCTGTGCTCCAGGCACACTGCAGCTGTTCAAGGCATCCAAAAGGGGAGCGCAAAAGTGACACAACTTGGCTGCCTCCACTCCTGTTTCCGTGAGACCATCCCGAACCATAGGCTGATTTTCCTTTCTAGACTTATGGTTTGAGTTACGCCTAGGGTTAGTGTTCTTTTAACCAGAAAGCCCTAAGTTCCAAGAACACAGCAGCTGCCAAGGACTACCCAAGAAGAGCGCAAAAGTACCACAACATGCCTGCCTCCACAGCTTTTTCCTTGGGGACATCCCTAATTCCGGCCTGATTCGCCTTTCTCGTCTTAGGGTTGTGGTTAGTCCTAGGGTTAGGATTTTTAAAATCAGGAATCCCAGACCTCCAGGCACACTGGAGCTGTCAACGGCATCCAAAAGGGAGCGCAGAAGTGCCAAAACATGGCTGCTTTCACAGCTTTTTCCTTAGGAAGAACCCTACTACCCGGCTGATTTACCTTCCTAGGCTTATTGTTAGGCTTAGGCCTAGGATTTTGAAAACCAGGAAGCCCTGTGCTCCAGGCACACTGCAGCTGTCAAAGGCATCCCAAGGGGAGCGCAAAAGTGACACAACTTGTCTGCCTCCACTGCTATTTCCGTGAGACCATCCCCAACCATAGGCTGCTTTTCCTTCCTAGGCTTAAGGTTTGAGTTACGCCTAGGGTTAGTGTTCTTTTAACCAGAAAGCCCTGAGTTCCAAGAACACAGCACCTGCCAAGGACTACCCAAGAAGAGCGCAAAAGTACCACAACATGCCTGCCTCCACAGCTTTTTCCTTGGGGACATCCCTAATTCCGGCCTGATTTGCCTTTCTCGTCTTAGGGTTGGGGTTAGACCTAGGGCTAGGATTTTTAAAATCAGGAAGCCCAGACCTCCAGGCACACGGCAGCTGTGAAAGTCATCCCAAGGGGAGTACAAAAGTGCAACAACATGGCAGGTTTCACAGCGTTTTCCTTGGCAACATCCCTATACCTAGGCTGATTTATCTGCCTCGGGTTAGGGTTAGGGTTCAGCCTAGATCTAGGATTTTTTTAACCAGGAAGCCCTGAGCTCCAGGCACACAGCAGCTGTGAAAAGTCATCCCAAGGGGAGTACAAGAGTGCAACAACATTGCAGGTTTCACAGCGTTTTCCTTGGCAACGTCCCTATACCTAGGCTGATTTATCTGCCTAGAGTTATGGTTAGGGTTCTGCCTAGGGCTAGGATTTTTATAACCTTGAAGCTCTGTGTTCCAGGCTTACTGCAGCTGCCAAAGGCATCCCAAATGGAGCGCAGAAGTGCCACAACATGGCAGCTTTCCCAGCTTTTTCCTTAGGAAGAACCCTACTACCCGGCTGATTTACCTTCCTAGGCTTACTGTTAGGCTTAGGCCTAGGACTTTGAAAACCAGGAAGCCCTGTGCTCCAAGCACACTGCAGCTGTTCAAGGCATCCCAAGGGGAGCAGAAAAGTGCCAGAAAATGGCTGCCTCCAAACGTTTCCATTGGCACCATTGCTAACCCTAGGCTGGATTACCTGCTTCCAGTCTCAGATAGGGACCTGGTTTTTTAAACCAGGAAGCCCTGAGCTCCAGGCACACGGTAGCTCTGAAAGGCATCCCAAGGAGAGTACAAAAGTGCAACAACATTGCAGGTTTCACAGCGTTCTCCGTTGCAACATCCCTATACTTAGGCTGATTTATCTGTCTAGGGTTACAGTTAGGGTTCAGACTAGGGCTAGGATATTTTTAACCTTGAAGCCCTGAGTTCCAGGCTTACGGCAGCTGCAAAAGGCATCCCAAAGGGAACACAGAAGTGCCACAACATGGCTGCTTTCACAGCTTTTTCCTTAGGAAGAACACTACTACCCGGCTGATTTACCTTCCTAGGCTTATTGTTAGGCTTAGGCCTAGGACTTTGAAAACCAGGAAGCCCTGTGCTCCAGGCACACTGCAGCTGTCAAAGGCATCCCAAGGGGAGCGCAAAAGTGACACAACTTGGCTGCCTCCACTCCTATTTCCGTGAGACCATCCCTAACCATAGGCTGATTTTCCTTCCTAGGCTTAGGGTTTGAGTTACGCCTAGGGTTAGTGTTCTTTTAACCAGAAAGCCCTGAGTTCCAAGAACACAGCAGCTGCCAAGGACTACCCAAGAAGAGCGCAAAAGTACCACAACATGCCTGCCTCCACAGCTTTTTCCTTGGGGACATCCCTAATTCCGGCCTGATTTGCCTTTCTCGTCTTAGGGTTGGGGTTAGACCTAGGGCTAGGATTTTTAAAATCAGGAAGCCCAGACCTCCAGGCACACGGCAGCTGTGAAAGTCATCCCAAGGGGAGTACAAAAGTGCAACAACATGGCAGATTTCACAGCGTTTTCCTTGGCAACATCCCTATACCTAGGCTGATTTATCTGCCTAGGGTTAGGGTTAGGGTTCAGCCTAGATCTAGGATTTTTTTAACCAGGAAGCCCTGAGCTCCAGGCACACAGCAGCTGTGAAAAGTCATCCCAAGGGGAGTACAAGAGTGCAACAACATTGCAGGTTTCACAGCGTTTTCCTTGGCAACGTCCCTATACCTAGGCTGATTTATCTGCCTAGAGTTATGGTTAGGGTTCTGCCTAGGGCTAGGATTTTTATAACCTTGAAGCTCTGTGTTCCAGGCTTACTGCAGCAGCCAAAGGCATCCCAAATGGAGCGCAGAAGTGCCACAACATGGCAGCTTTCACAGCTTTTTCCTTAGGAAGAACCCTACTACCCGGCTGATTTACCTTCCTAGGCTTAGTGTTAGGCTTAGGCCTAGGACTTTGAAAACCAGGAAGCCCTGTGCTCCAGGCACACTGCAGCTGTTCAAGGCATCCAAAAGGGGAGCGCAAAAGTGACACAACTTGGCTGCCTCCACTCCTGTTTCCGTGAGACCATCCCGAACCATAGGCTGATTTTCCTTTCTAGACTTATGGTTTGAGTTACGCCTAGGGTTAGTGTTCTTTTAACCAGAAAGCCCTAAGTTCCAAGAACACAGCAGCTGCCAAGGACTACCCAAGAAGAGCGCAAAAGTACCACAACATGCCTGCCTCCACAGCTTTTTCCTTGGGGACATCCCTAATTCCGGCCTGATTCGCCTTTCTCGTCTTAGGGTTGTGGTTAGTCCTAGGGTTAGGATTTTTAAAATCAGGAATCCCAGACCTCCAGGCACACTGGAGCTGTCAACGGCATCCAAAAGGGAGCGCAGAAGTGCCAAAACATGGCTGCTTTCACAGCTTTTTCCTTAGGAAGAACCCTACTACCCGGCTGATTTACCTTCCTAGGCTTATTGTTAGGCTTAGGCCTAGGATTTTGAAAACCAGGAAGCCCTGTGCTCCAGGCACACTGCAGCTGTCAAAGGCATCCCAAGGGGAGCGCAAAAGTGACACAACTTGGCTGCCTCCACTGCTATTTCCGTGAGACCATCCCCAACCATAGGCTGCTTTTCCTTCCTAGGCTTAAGGTTTGAGTTACGCCTAGGGTTAGTGTTCTTTTAACCAGAAAGCCCTGAGTTCCAAGAACACAGCACCTGCCAAGGACTACCCAAGAAGAGCGCAAAAGTACCACAACATGCCTGCCTCCACAGCTTTTTCCTTGGGGACATCCCTAATTCCGGCCTGATTTGCCTTTCTCGTCTTAGGGTTGGGGTTAGACCTAGGGCTAGGATTTTTAAAATCAGGAAGCCCAGACCTCCAGGCACACGGCAGCTGTGAAAGTCATCCCAAGGGGAGTACAAAAGTGCAACAACATGGCAGGTTTCACAGCGTTTTCCTTTGCAACATCCCTATACCTAGGCTGATTTATCTGCCAAGGGTTAGGGTTAGGGTTCAGCCTAGATCTAGGATTTTTTTAACCAGGAAGCCCTGAGCTCCAGGCACACAGCAGCTGTGAAAATCATCCCAAGGGGAGTACAAGAGTGCAACAACATTGCAGGTTTCACAGCGTTTTCCTTGGCAACGTCCCTGTACCCAGGCTGATTTATCTGCCTAGAGTTATGGTTAGGGTTCTGCCTAGGGCTAGGATTTTTATAACCTTGAAGCTCTGTGTTCCAGGCTTACTGCAGCTGCCAAAGGCATCCCAAATGGAGCGCAGAAGTGCCACAACATGGCAGCTTTCCCAGCTTTTTCCTTAGGAAGAACCCTACTACCCGGCTGATTTACCTTCCTAGGCTTAGTGTTAGGCTTAGGCCTAGGACTTTGAAAACCAGGAAGCCCTGTGCTCCAAGCACACTGCAGCTGTTCAAGGCATCCCAAGGGGAGCAGAAAAGTGCCAGAAAATGGCTGCCTCCAAACGTTTCCATTGGCACCATTGCTAACCCTAGGCTGGATTACCTGCTTCCAGTCTCAGATAGGGACCTGGTTTTTTAAACCAGGAAGCCCTGAGCTCCAGGCACACGGTAGCTCTGAAAGGCATCCCAAGGAGAGTACAAAAGTGCAACAACATTGCAGGTTTCACAGCGTTCTCCGTTGCAACATCCCTATACTTAGGCTGATTTATCTGTCTAGGGTTAAAGTTAGGGTTCAGACTAGGGCTAGGATATTTTTAACCTTGAAGCCCTGAGTTCCAGGCTTACGGCAGCTGTGAAAGGCATCCCAAAGGGAGCACAGAAGTGCCACAACATGGCTGCTTTCACAGCTTTTTCCTTAGGAAGAACCCTACTACCCGGCTGATTTACCTTCCTAGGCTTATTGTTAGGCTTAGGCCTAGGACTTTGAAAACCAGGAAGCCCTGTGCTCCAGGCACACTGCAGCTGTCAAAGGCATCCCAAGGGGAGCGCAAAAGTGACACAACTTGGCTGCCTCCACTCCTATTTCCGTGAGACCATCCCTAACCATAGGCTGATTTTCCTTCCTAGGCTTAGGGTTTGAGTTACGCCTACGGTTAGTGTTCTTTTAACCAGAAAGCCCTGAGTTCCAAGAACACAGCAGCTGCCAAGGACTACCCAAGAAGAGCGCAAAAGTACCACAACATGCCTGCCTCCACAGCTTTTTCCTTGGGGACATCCCTAATTCCGGCCTGATTCGCCTTTCTCGTCTTAGGGTTGTGGTTAGGCCTAGGGCTAGGATTTTTAAAATCAGGAAGCCCAGACCTCCAGGCACACTGGAGCTGTCAAAGGCATCCAAAAAGGAGTGCAAAAGTGCCACAACCTGGCAGCTTTCACAGCTTTTTCCTTAGGAAGAACCCAACTGCCCGGCTGATTTACCTTCCTAGGCTTACTCTTAGGCTTAGGCCTAGGACTTTGAAAACCAGGAAGCCCTGTGCTCCAGGCACACTGCAGCTGTCAAAGGCATCCCAAGGGGAGCGCAAAAGTGACACAACTTGGCTGCCTCCACTGCTATTTCCGTGAGACCATCCCAAACCATAGGCTGATTTTCCTTCCTAGGCTTAAGGTTTGAGTTACGCCTAGGGTTAGTGTTCTTTTAACCAGAAAGCCCTGAGTTCCAAGAACACAGCAGCTGCCAAGGACTACCCAAGAAGAGCGCAAAAGTACCACAACATGCCTGCCTCCACAGCTTTTTCCTTGGGGACATCCCTAATTCCGGCCTGATTTGCCTTTCTCGTCTTAGGGTTGGGGTTAGACCTAGGGCTAGGATTTTTAAAATCAGGAAGCCCAGACCTCCAGGCACACGGCAGCTGTGAAAGTCATCCCAAGGGGAGTACAAAAGTGCAACAACATGGCAGATTTCACAGCGTTTTCCTTGGCAACATCCCTATACCTAGGCTGATTTATCTGCCTAGGGTTAGGGTTAGGGTTCAGCCTAGATCTAGGATTTTTTTAACCAGGAAGCCCTGAGCTCCAGGCACACAGCAGCTGTGAAAAGTCATCCCAAGGGGAGTACAAGAGTGCAACAACATTGCAGGTTTCACAACGTTTTCCTTGGCAACGTCCCTATACCTAGGCTGATTTATCTGCCTAGAGTTATGGTTAGGGTTCTGCCTAGGGCTAGGATTTTTATAACCTTGAAGCTCTGTGTTCCAGGCTTACTGCAGCTGCCAAAGGCATCCCAAATGGAGCGCAGAAGTGCCACAACATGGCAGCTTTCCCAGCTTTTTCCTTAGGAAGAACCCTACTACCCGGCTGATTTACCTTCCGAGGCTTACTGTTAGGCTTAGGCCTAGGACTTTGAAAACCAGGAAGCCCTGTGCTCCAGGCACACTGCAGCTGTTCAAGGCATCCAAAAGGGGAGCGCAAAAGTGACACAACTTGGCTGCCTCCACTCCTATTTCCGTGAGACCATCCCTAACCATAGGCTGATTTTCCTTCCTAGACTTATGGTTTGAGTTAAGCCTAGGGTTAGTGTTCTTTTAACCAGAAAGCCCTGAGTTCCAAGAACACAGCAGCTGCCAAGGACTACCCAAGAAGAGCGCAAAAGTACCACAACATGCCTGCCTCCACAGCTTTTTCCTTGGGGACATCCCTAATTCCGGCCTGATTCGCCTTTCTCGTCTTAGGGTTGTGGTTAGTCCTAGGGTTAGGATTTGTAAAATCAGGAAGCCCAGACCTCCAGGCACACTGGAGCTGTCAAAGGCATCCAAAAAGGAGTGCAAAAGTGCCACAACCTGGCAGCTTTCCCAGCTTTTTCCTTAGGAAGAACCCTACTACCCGGCTGATTTACCTTCCTAGGCTTAGTGTTAGGCTTAGGCCTAGGACTTTGAAAACCAGGAAGCCCTGTGCTCCAGGCACACTGCAGCTGTCAAAGGCATCCCAAGGGGAGCGCAAAAGTGACACAACTTGGCTGCCTCCACTGCTATTTCCGTGAGACCATCCCAAACCATAGGCTGATTTTCCTTCCTAGCCTTAAGGTTTGAGTTACGCCTAGGTTTAGTGTTCTTTTAACCAGAAAGCCCTGAGTTCCAAGAACACAGCAGCTGCCAAGGACTACCCAGGAAGAGCGCAAAAGTACCACAACATGCCTGCCTCCACAGCTTTTTCCTTGGGGACATCCCTAATTCCGGCCTGATTTGCCTTTCTCGTCTTAGGGTTGGGGTTAGACCTAGGGCTAGGATTTTTAAAATCAGGAAGCCCAGACCTCCAGGCACACGGCAGCTGTGAAAGTCATCCCAAGGGGAGTACAAAAGTGCAACAACATGGCAGTTTTCACAGCGTTTTCCTTTGCAACATCCCTATACCTAGGCTGATTTATCTGCCTAGGGTTAGGGTTAGGGTTCAGCCTAGATCTAGGATTTTTTTAACCAGGAAGCCCTGAGCTCCAGGCACACAGCAGCTGTGAAAAGTCATCCCAAGGGGAGTACAAGAGTGCAACAACATTGCAGGTTTCACAGCGTTTTCCTTGGCAACGTCCCTATACCTAGGCTGATTTATCTGCCTAGAGTTATGGTTAGGGTTCTGCCTAGGGCTAGGATTTTTATAACCTTGAAGCTCTGTGTTCCAGGCTTACTGCAGCTGCCAAAGGCATCCCAAATGGAGTGCAGAAGTGCCACAACATGGCAGCTTTCCCAGCTTTTTCCTTAGGAAGAACCCTACTACCCGGCTGATTTACCTTCCTAGGCTTAGTGTTAGGCTTAGGCCTAGGACTTTGAAAACCAGGAAGCCCTGTGCTCCAAGCACACTGCAGCTGTTCAAGGCATCCCAAGGGGAGCAGAAAAGTGCCAGAAAATGGCTGCCTCCACACGTTTCCATTGGCACCATTGTTAACCCTAGGCTGGATTACCTGCTTCCAGTCTCAGATAGGGACATGGTTTTTTAAACCAGGAAGCCCTGAGTTCCAGGCACACGGTAGCTCTGAAAGGCATCCCAAGGGGAGTACAAAAGTGCAACAACATTGCAGGTTTCACAGCGTTCTCCTTTGCAACATCCCTATACTTAGGCTGATTTATCTGCCTAGGGTTACAGTTAGGGTTCAGACTAGGGCTAGGATATTTTTAACCTTGAAGCCCTGAGTTCCAGGCTTACGGCAGCTGCAAAAGGCATCCCAAAGGGAGCACAGAAGTGCCACAACATGGCAGCTTTTACAGCTTTTTCCTTAGGAAGAACCCTAATACACGGCTGATTTACCTTCCTAGGGTTACTGTTAGGCTTAGGCCTAGGACTTTGAAAACCAGGAAGCCCTGTGCTCCAGGCACACTGCAGCTGTCAAAAGCATCCCAAGGGGAGCGCAAAAGTGACACAACCAGGCAGCCTCCACTGCTATTTCCATGAGACCATCCCCAACCATAGGCTGCTTTTCCTTCCTATGCTTAAGGTTTGAGTTACGCCTAGGATTAGGGTGTTTTTAACCAGAAAGCCCAGAGTTCCAAGAACATAGCAGCTGCAAAGGACTACCCAAGAAGAGCGCAAAAGTACCACAACATGCCTGCCTCCACAGCTTTTTCCTTGGGGACATCCCTAATTCCGGCCTGATTTGCCTTTCTCGTCTTAGGGTTGGGGTTCAGCCTAGGGCTAGGATTTGTAAAATCAGGAAGCCCAGACCTCGAGCCACACTGGAGCTGTGAAATGCATCCAGAAAGGGAGTGCAAAAGTGCCACAACATGGCAGCTTTCACAGCTTTTTCCTTAGGAAGAACCCTAACACCTGGCTGATTTACCTTCCTACGGTTACTGTTAGGCTTAGGCCTAGGACTTTGAAAACAAGGAAGCCCTGTGCTCCAAGCACACGGCAGCTGTGAAACTCATCCCAAGGGGAGCACAAAAGGTCCCGAAAATGGCTGCCTCCACACGTTTCCATTGGCACCATTACTAACCCTAGGCTGAACTCCCTGCTTCCAGTCTCAGCTAGGGACATGGTTGTTTAAACCAGGAAGCCCTGACCGCCAGGCACACGGAAGCTCTGAAAGGCATCCCAATGGGGTGAAAAAAAGTGCAACAACATGGCAGCTTTCACAGCTTTTTCCTTGGCACCATCCCTATACCTAGGCTGATTTATCTGTCTAGGGTTAGGGTTAGGTTTCAGTCTAGGGCTAGGATTTTTTAAACCAGGAAGCCCTGAGCTCCAGGAACACTGCAGCTGTTCAAGGCATCCCAAGGGGAGCGCACAAGTGACACAACTTGGCTGCCTCCACTGCTATTTCCATGAGACCATCCCCAACCATAGGCTGATTTTCCTTCCTGGGGTTAGGGTTAGAGTCACGCCTAGGTTTAGGGTTTTTTTAACTAGAAAGCCCAGAGTTCCAAGAACACAGCAGCTGCTAAGGACTACCCAGGAAGAGCGCGAAAGTACCAAAACATGCCTGCCTCCACAGCTTTTTCCTTGGGGACATCCCTAATTCCTGGCCTGATTTGCCTTTCTCGTCTTAGGGTTGTGGTTAGTCCTAGGGTTAGGATTTGTAAAATCAGGAAGCCCAGACCTCCAGGCACACTGGAGCTGTCAAAGGCATCCAAAAAGGAGTGCAAAAGTGCCACAACCTGGCAGCTTTCACAGCTTTTTCCTTAGGAAGGACCCAACTGCCCGGCTGATTTACCTTCCTAGGCTTACTCTTAGGCTTAGGCCTAGGACTTTGAAAACCAGGAAGCCCTGTGCTCCAGGCACACTGCAGCTGTCAAAGGCATCCCAAGGGGAGCGCAAAAGTGACACAACTTGGCTGCCTCCACTGCTATTTCCGTGAGACCATCCCAAACCATAGGCTGATTTTCCTTCCTAGCCTTAAGGTTTGAGTTACGCCTAGGTTTAGTGTTCTTTTAACCAGAAATCCCTGAGTTCCAAGAACACAGCAGCTGCCAAGGACTACCCAGGAAGAGCGCAAAAGTACCACAACATGCCTGCCTCCACAGCTTTTTCCTTGGGGACATCCCTAATTCCGGCCTGATTTGCCTTTCTCGTCTTAGGGTTGGGGTTAGACCTAGGGCTAGGATTTTTAAAATCAGGAAGCCCAGACCTCCAGGCACACGGCAGCTGTGAAAGTCATCCCAAGGGGAGTACAAAAGTGCAACAACATGGCAGTTTTCACAGCGTTTTCCTTTGCAACATCCCTATACCTAGGCTGATTTATCTGCCTAGGGTTAGGGTTAGGGTTCAGCCTAGATCTAGGATTTTTTTAACCAGGAAGCCCTGAGCTCCAGGCACACAGCAGCTGTGAAAAGTCATCCCAAGGGGAGTACAAGAGTGCAACAACATTGCAGGTTTCACAGCGTTTTCCTTGGCAACGTCCCTATACCTAGGCTGATTTATCTGCCTAGAGTTATGGTTAGGGTTCTGCCTAGGGCTAGGATTTTTATAACCTTGAAGCTCTGTGTTCCAGGCTTACTGCAGCTGCCAAAGGCATCCCAAATGGAGTGCAGAAGTGCCACAACATGGCAGCTTTCCCAGCTTTTTCCTTAGGAAGAACCCTACTACCCGGCTGATTTACCTTCCTAGGCTTAGTGTTAGGCTTAGGCCTAGGACTTTGAAAACCAGGAAGCCCTGTGCTCCAAGCACACTGCAGCTGTTCAAGGCATCCCAAGGGGAGCAGAAAAGTGCCAGAAAATGGCTGCCTCCACACGTTTCCATTGGCACCATTGTTAACCCTAGGCTGGATTACCTGCTTCCAGTCTCAGATAGGGACATGGTTTTTTAAACCAGGAAGCCCTGAGTTCCAGGCACACGGTAGCTCTGAAAGGCATCCCAAGGGGAGTACAAAAGTGCAACAACATTGCAGGTTTCACAGCGTTCTCCTTTGCAACATCCCTATACTTAGGCTGATTTATCTGCCTAGGGTTACAGTTAGGGTTCAGACTAGGGCTAGGATATTTTTAACCTTGAAGCCCTGAGTTCCAGGCTTACGGCAGCTGCAAAAGGCATCCCAAAGGGAGCACAGAAGTGCCACAACATGGCAGCTTTTACAGCTTTTTCCTTAGGAAGAACCCTACTACCCGGCTGATTTACCTTCCTAGGCTTATTGTTAGGCTTAGGCCTAGGACTTTGAAAACCAGGAAGCCCTGTGCTCCAGGCACACTGCAGCTGTCAAAGGCATCCCAAGGGGAGCGCAAAAGTGACACAACTTGGCTGCCTCCACTCCTATTTCCGTGAGACCATCCCTAACCATAGGCTGATTTTCCTTCCTAGGCTTAGGGTTTGAGTTACGCCTACGGTTAGTGTTCTTTTAACCAGAAAGCCCTGAGTTCCAAGAACACAGCAGCTGCCAAGGACTACCCAAGAAGAGCGCAAAAGTACCACAACATGCCTGCCTCCACAGCTTTTTCCTTGGGGACATCCCTAATTCCGGCCTGATTCGCCTTTCTCGTCTTAGGGTTGTGGTTAGGCCTAGGGCTAGGATTTTTAAAATCAGGAAGCCCAGACCTCCAGGCACACTGGAGCTGTCAAAGGCATCCAAAAAGGAGTGCAAAAGTGCCACAACCTGGCAGCTTTCACAGCTTTTTCCTTAGGAAGAACCCAACTGCCCGGCTGATTTACCTTCCTAGGCTTACTCTTAGGCTTAGGCCTAGGACTTTGAAAACCAGGAAGCCCTGTGCTCCAGGCACACTGCAGCTGTCAAAGGCATCCCAAGGGGAGCGCAAAAGTGACACAACTTGGCTGCCTCCACTGCTATTTCCGTGAGACCATCCCAAACCATAGGCTGATTTTCCTTCCTAGGCTTAAGGTTTGAGTTACGCCTAGGGTTAGTGTTCTTTTAACCAGAAAGCCCTGAGTTCCAAGAACACAGCAGCTGCCAAGGACTACCCAAGAAGAGCGCAAAAGTACCACAACATGCCTGCCTCCACAGCTTTTTCCTTGGGGACATCCCTAATTCCGGCCTGATTTGCCTTTCTCGTCTTAGGGTTGGGGTTAGACCTAGGGCTAGGATTTTTAAAATCAGGAAGCCCAGACCTCCAGGCACACTGGAGCTGTCAAAGTCATCCCAAGGGGAGTACAAAAGTGCAACAACATGGCAGATTTCACAGCGTTTTCCTTGGCAACATCCCTATACCTAGGCTGATTTATCTGCCTAGGGTTAGGGTTAGGGTTCAGCCTAGATCTAGGATTTTTTTAACCAGGAAGCCCTGAGCTCCAGGCACACAGCAGCTGTGAAAAGTCATCCCAAGGGGAGTACAAGAGTGCAACAACATTGCAGGTTTCACAACGTTTTCCTTGGCAACGTCCCTATACCTAGGCTGATTTATCTGCCTAGAGTTATGGTTAGGGTTCTGCCTAGGGCTAGGATTTTTATAACCTTGAAGCTCTGTGTTCCAGGCTTACTGCAGCTGCCAAAGGCATCCCAAATGGAGCGCAGAAGTGCCACAACATGGCAGCTTTCCCAGCTTTTTCCTTAGGAAGAACCCTACTACCCGGCTGATTTACCTTCCGAGGCTTACTGTTAGGCTTAGGCCTAGGACTTTGAAAACCAGGAAGCCCTGTGCTCCAGGCACACTGCAGCTGTTCAAGGCATCCAAAAGGGGAGCGCAAAAGTGACACAACTTGGCTGCCTCCACTCCTATTTCCGTGAGACCATCCCTAACCATAGGCTGATTTTCCTTCCTAGACTTATGGTTTGAGTTAAGCCTAGGGTTAGTGTTCTTTTAACCAGAAAGCCCTGAGTTCCAAGAACACAGCAGCTGCCAAGGACTACCCAAGAAGAGCGCAAAAGTACCACAACATGCCTGCCTCCACAGCTTTTTCCTTGGGGACATCCCTAATTCCGGCCTGATTCGCCTTTCTCGTCTTAGGGTTGTGGTTAGTCCTAGGGTTAGGATTTGTAAAATCAGGAAGCCCAGACCTCCAGGCACACTGGAGCTGTCAAAGGCATCCAAAAAGGAGTGCAAAAGTGCCACAACCTGGCAGCTTTCACAGCTTTTTCCTTAGGAAGAACCCAACTGCCCGGCTGATTTACCTTCCTAGGCTTACTCTTAGGCTTAGGCCTCGGACTTTGAAAACCAGGAAGCCCTGTGCTCCAGGCACACTGCAGCTGTCAAAGGCATCCCAAGGGGAGCGCAAAAGTGACACAACTTGGCTGCCTCCACTGCTATTTCCGTGAGACCATCCCAAACCATAGGCTGATTTTCCTTCCTAGCCTTAAGGTTTGAGTTACGCCTAGGTTTAGTGTTCTTTTAACCAGAAAGCCCTGAGTTCCAAGAACACAGCAGCTGCCAAGGACTACCCAGGAAGAGCGCAAAAGTACCACAACATGCCTGCCTCCACAGCTTTTTCCTTGGGGACATCCCTAATTCCGGCCTGATTTGCCTTTCTCGTCTTAGGGTTGGGGTTAGACCTAGGGCTAGGATTTTTAAAATCAGGAAGCCCAGACCTCCAGGCACACGGCAGCTGTGAAAGTCATCCCAAGGGGAGTACAAAAGTGCAACAACATGGCAGTTTTCACAGCGTTTTCCTTTGCAACATCCCTATACCTAGGCTGATTTATCTGCCTAGGGTTAGGGTTAGGGTTCAGCCTAGATCTAGGATTTTTTTAACCAGGAAGCCCTGAGCTCCAGGCACACAGCAGCTGTGAAAAGTCATCCCAAGGGGAGTACAAGAGTGCAACAACATTGCAGGTTTCACAGCGTTTTCCTTGGCAACGTCCCTGTACCCAGGCTGATTTATCTGCCTAGAGTTATGGTTAGGGTTCTGCCTAGGGCTAGGATTTTTATAACCTTGAAGCTCTGTGTTCCAGGCTTACTGCAGCTGCCAAAGGCATCCCAAATGGAGTGCAGAAGTGCCACAACATGGCAGCTTTCCCAGCTTTTTCCTTAGGAAGAACCCTACTACCCGGCTGATTTACCTTCCTAGGCTTAGTGTTAGGCTTAGGCCTAGGACTTTGAAAACCAGGAAGCCCTGTGCTCCAAGCACACTGCAGCTGTTCAAGGCATCCCAAGGGGAGCAGAAAAGTGCCAGAAAATGGCTGCCTCCACACGTTTCCATTGGCACCATTGTTAACCCTAGGCTGGATTACCTGCTTCCAGTCTCAGATAGGGACATGGTTTTTTAAACCAGGAAGCCCTGAGTTCCAGGCACACGGTAGCTCTGAAAGGCATCCCAAGGGGAGTACAAAAGTGCAACAACATTGCAGGTTTCACAGCGTTCTCCTTTGCAACATCCCTATACTTAGGCTGATTTATCTGCCTAGGGTTACAGTTAGGGTTCAGACTAGGGCTAGGATATTTTTAACCTTGAAGCCCTGAGTTCCAGGCTTACGGCAGCTGCAAAAGGCATCCCAAAGGGAGCACAGAAGTGCCACAACATGGCAGCTTTTACAGCTTTTTCCTTAGGAAGAACCCTAATACACGGCTGATTTACCTTCCTAGGGTTACTGTTAGGCTTAGGCCTAGGACTTTGAAAACCAGGAAGCCCTGTGCTCCAGGCACACTGCAGCTGTCAAAAGCATCCCAAGGGGAGCGCAAAAGTGACACAACCAGGCAGCCTCCACTGCTATTTCCATGAGACCATCCCCAACCATAGGCTGCTTTTCCTTCCTATGCTTAAGGTTTGAGTTACGCCTAGGATTAGGGTGTTTTTAACCAGAAAGCCCAGAGTTCCAAGAACATAGCAGCTGCAAAGGACTACCCAAGAAGAGCGCAAAAGTACCACAACATGCCTGCCTCCACAGCTTTTTCCTTGGGGACATCCCTAATTCCGGCCTGATTTGCCTTTCTCGTCTTAGGGTTGGGGTTCAGCCTAGGGCTAGGATTTGTAAAATCAGGAAGCCCAGACCTCGAGCCACACTGGAGCTGTGAAATGCATCCAGAAAGGGAGTGCAAAAGTGCCACAACATGGCAGCTTTCACAGCTTTTTCCTTAGGAAGAACCCTAACACCTGGCTGATTTACCTTCCTACGGTTACTGTTAGGCTTAGGCCTAGGACTTTGAAAACAAGGAAGCCCTGTGCTCCAAGCACACGGCAGCTGTGAAACTCATCCCAAGGGGAGCACAAAAGGTCCCGAAAATGGCTGCCTCCACACGTTTCCATTGGCACCATTACTAACCCTAGGCTGAACTCCCTGCTTCCAGTCTCAGCTAGGGACATGGTTGTTTAAACCAGGAAGCCCTGACCGCCAGGCACACGGAAGCTCTGAAAGGCATCCCAATGGGGTGAAAAAAAGTGCAACAACATGGCAGCTTTCACAGCTTTTTCCTTGGCACCATCCCTATACCTAGGCTGATTTATCTGTCTAGGGTTAGGGTTAGGTTTCAGTCTAGGGCTAGGATTTTTTAAACCAGGAAGCCCTGAGCTCCAGGAACACTGCAGCTGTTCAAGGCATCCCAAGGGGAGCGCACAAGTGACACAACTTGGCTGCCTCCACTGCTATTTCCATGAGACCATCCCCAACCATAGGCTGATTTTCCTTCCTGGGGTTAGGGTTAGAGTCACGCCTAGGTTTAGGGTTTTATTAACTAGAAAGCCCAGAGTTCCAAGAACACAGCAGCTGCCAAGGACTACCCAGGAAGAGCGCGAAAGTACCAAAACATGCCTGCCTCCACAGCTTTTTCCTTGGGGACATCCCTAATTCCTGGCCTGATTTGCCTTTCTCGTCTTAGGGTTGGGGTTAGGACTAGGGCTAGGATTTTTAAAATCAAAAATCCCAGACCTCCAGGCACACTGGAGCTGTCAACGGCATCCAAAAGGGAGCGCAGAAGTGCCAAAACATGGCTGCTTTCACAGCTTTTTCCTTCGGAAGAACCCTACTACCCGGCTGATTTACCTTCCTAGGCTTACTGTTAGGCTTAGGCCTAGGACTTTGAAAACCAGGAAGCCCTGTGCTCCAGGCACACTGCAGCTGTCAAAGGCATCCCAAGGGGAGCGCAAAAGTGACACAACTTGGCTGCCTCCACTGCTATTTCCGTGAGACCATCCCGAACCATAGGCTGATTTTCCTTCCTAGGCTTAAGGTTTGAGTTACGCCTAGGGTTAGTGTTCTTTTAACCAGAAAGCCCTGAGTTCCAAGAACACAGCAGCTGCCAAGGACTACCCAAGAAGAGCGCAAAAGTACCACAACATGCCTGCCTCCACAGCTTTTTCCTTGGGGACATCCCTAATTCCTGGCCTGATTTGCCTTTCTCATCTTAGGGTTGGGGTTAGGCCTAGGGCTAGGATTTTTAAAATCAGGAAGCCCAGACCTCCAGGCACACGGCAGCTGTGAAAGTCATCCCAAGGGGAGCACAAAAGTGCAACAACATGGCAGTTTTCACAGCGTTTTCCTTGGCAACATCCCTATATATAGGCTGATTTATCTGCCCAGGGTTCGGGTTAGGGTTCAGCCTAGATCTAGGATCTTTTTAACCAGGAAGCCCTGAGCTCCAGGCACACAGCAGCTGTGAAAGTCATCCCAAGGGGAGTACAAGAGTGCAACAACATTGCAGGTTTCACAGCGTTTTCCTTGGCAACGTCCCTATACCTAGGCTGATTTATCTGCCTAGGGTTATGGTTAGGGTTCTGCCTAGGGCTAGGATTTTTATAACCTTGAAGCTCTGTGTTCCAGGCTTACTGCAGCTGCCAAAGGCATCCCAAATGGAGCGCAGAAGTGCCACAACATGGCAGCTTTCACAGCTTTTTCCTTAGGAAGAACCCTACTACCCGGCTGATTTACCTTCCTAGGCTTATTGTTAGGCTCAGGCCTAGGACTTTGAAAACCAGGAAGCCCTGTGCTCCAGGTACACTGCAGCTGTTCAAGGCATCCCAAGGGCAGCGCAAAAGTGACACAACTTGGCTGCCTCCACTCCTATTTCCATGAGACCATCCCTAACCATAGGCTGATTTTCCTTCCTAGACTTATGGTTTGAGTTACGCCTAGGGTTAGTGTTCTTTTAACCAGAAAGCCCTGAGTTCCAAGAACACAGCAGCTGCGAAGGACTACCCAAGAAGAGCGCAAAAGTACCACAACATGCCTGCCTCCACAGCTTTTTCCTTGGGGACATCCCTAATTCCGGCCTGATTCGCCTTTCTCGTCTTAGGGTTGTGGTTAGGCCTAGGGCTAGGATTTGTAAAATCAGGAAGCCCAGACCTCCAGGCACACTGGAGCTGTCAAAGGCATCCAAAAAGGAGTGCAAAAGTGCCACAACCTGGCAGCTTTCACAGCTTTTTCCTTAGGAAGAACCCTACTACCCGGTTGATTTACCTTCCTAGGCTTACTGTTAGGCTTAGGCCTAGGACTTTGAAAACCAGGAAGCCCTGTGCTCCAGGCACACTGCAGCTGTCCAAGGCATCCCAAGGGGAGCGCAAAAGTGACACAACTTGGCTGCCTCCACTGCTATTTCCATGAGACCATCCCCAACCATAGGCTGATTTTCCTTCCTAGGGTTAGGCTTAGAGTTACGCCTAGGGTGAGTGTTCTTTTAACCAGAAAGCCCTGAGTTCCAAGAACACAGCAGCTGCCAAGGACTACCCAAGAAGAGCGCAAAAGTACCACAACATGCCTGCCTCCACAGCTTTTTCCTTGGGGACATCCCTAATTCCGGCCTGATTCGCCTTTCTCGTCTTAGGGTTGGGGTTAGGCCTAGGGCTAGGATTTGTAAAATCAGGAAGCCCAGACCTCCAGGCACACTGGAGCTGTCAAAGGCATCCAAAAAGGAGTGCAAAAGTGCCACAACCTGGCAGCTTTCACAGCTTTTTCCTTAGGAAGAACCCTACTACCCGGTTGATTTACCTTCCTAGGCTTTCTGTTAGGCTTAGGCCTAGGACTTTGAAAACCAGGAAGCCCTGTGCTCCAGGCACACTGCAGCTGTCCAAGGCATCCCAAGGGGAGCGCAAAAGTGACACAACTTGGCTGCCTCCACTGCTATTTCCATGAGACCATCCCCAACCATAGGCTGATTTTCCTTCCTAGGGTTAGGCTTAGAGTTACGCCTAGGGTGAGTGTTCTTTTAACCAGAAAGCCCTGAGTTCCAAGAACACAGCAGCTGCCAAGGACTACCCAAGAAGAGCGCAAAAGTACCACAACATGCCTGCCTCCAGCGCTTTTTCCTTGGCACCATTATGGACCCTATGCTGATTTACTTGCCTCCAGTTGCAGCTATGGTCACGCCAAGGGATAGGGTTTTTAAATCAGTAAACCCTGAGCTCCAGACCCAGTGCAGCTGCGAAAGGCTTCCCATGGGCAGCCAAAAATTGCCTCAACATGCTCCCTCCAGCGCTTTCTTCCTTGGGAACATCCCTATACCTAGGCTGATTTATCTGCCTAGGGTTAGGGTTAGGGTTCAGCTTAGGGATAGGATTTTTTCAAACAGGAAGCCCTGAGTTCCAGGGGCACTGCAGCTGCCAAAGGCATCCCAAGGGGAAAGCAAATGTGCCACAACTTGGCTGTGTCCAGAGCTTTTTCCTTGGGACCTTCCCGAAACGAAGGCTGATTTACAAGCCTCCAGTTAGGGCTAAAGTTGTGTTTACTAAACCAGGAAGCCCTGTATTTCAAGCACACTGCAGCTGTGAAAGGCATCCCAAGGGGAGCGCAACAGAGCCACAACATGGCTGTCTTCACAGCTTTTTCCTTGGGATAATTCCTAAACCCAGGCTGATTTAAATGTCCACGGTTAGGGTTACGGTTAGAGTTACGCCTAGGTGTAGAGCTTTTTAAACCAGCAAGCTCTGAGCTCCAGGCACACGGCAGCTGTGACAGGCATCCCAAAGGGTGCGCAGAAGTGCCACAACATGGCTGCTCTCACAGCTTTTTCCTTAGGAAGTACCCTAATACCCGGCTGATTTACCTTCCTAGGCTTACTGTTAGAGTTCCGCCTAGGTTTAGGGTTTTTTAACTAGAAATCCCTGAGTACCAAGAACACAGCAGCTGCGAAGGACTGCCCAAGAACAGCGCAAAAGTACCACAATATGCCTGCCTCCACAGATTTTTCTTGGGGACATCCCTAATTCCTGGCTGATTTGCCTTTCTTGTCTTACGGTTCGGGTTCCGCCTAGGGCTAGGATTTGTAAAATCAGGAAGCCCAGACCTTGAGCCACACTGGAGCTGTGAAAGGCATCCAGAAAGGGAGTGCAAAAGTGCCACAACATGGCTGCTTTCACAGCTTTTTCCTTAGGAAGAACCCTAATACCCGGCTGATTTACCTTCCTACGGTTACTGTTAGGTTTAGGCCTAGGACATTGAAAACACGGAAGCCCTGTGCTCCAAGCACACTGCAGCTGTGAAACTCATCCCAAGGGGAGCACAAAAGTGCCAGAAAATGGCTGCCTCCACACGTTTCCATTGGCACCATTGCTAACCCTAGTCTGAACTACCTGCTTCCAGTCTCAGATAGGGACATGGTTTTTTAAACCAGGAAGCCCTGAGCTCCAGGCACACAGCAGCTGTGAAAGTCATCCTAAGGGGAGTACAAAAGTGCAACAACATTGCAGGTTTCACAGCTTTTTCCTTGGCACCATCCCTATATCTAGGCTGATTTATCTGCCTAGGGTTACGGTTAGGGTTCACCCTAGGGCTAGGATTTTTATAACCTTGAAGCTCTGAGGTCCAGGCTTAGTGCAGCTGCCAAAGGCATCACAAAGGGGGCGCAGAAGTGCCACAACATGGCTGCTTTCACAGCTTTTTCCTTAGGAAGAACCCTAATACCCGGCTGATTTACCTTCCTAGGTTAACTATTAGGCTTAGGCCTAGGACTTTTAAAACCAGGAAGCCCTGTGCTCCAGGCACACTGCAGCTGTCAAAGGCATCCCAAGGGGAGCGCAAAAGTGACACAACTTGGCTGCCTCCACTCCTATTTCCGTGAGACCATCCCTAACCATAGGCTGATTTTCCTTCCTAGGCTTAGGGTTTGAGTTACGCCTACGGTTAGTGTTCTTTTAACCAGAAAGCCCTGAGTTCCAAGAACACAGCACCTGCCAAGGACTACCCAAGAAGAGCGCAAAAGTACCACAACATGCCTGCCTCCACAGCTTTTTCCTTGGGGACATCCCTAATTCCGGCCTGATTCGCCTTTCTCGTCTTAGGGTTGTGGTTAGGCCTAGGGCTAGGATTTTTAAAATCAGGAAGCCCAGACCTCCAGGCACACGGCAGCTGTGAAAGTCATCCCAAGGGGAGTACAAAAGTGCAACAACATGGCAGATTTCACAGCGTTTTCCTTGGCAACATCCCTATACCTAGGCTGATTTATCTGCCTAGGGTTAGGGTTAGGGTTCAGCCTAGATCTAGGATTTTTTTAACCAGGAAGCCCTGAGCTCCAGGCACACAGCAGCTGTGAAAAGTCATCCCAAGGGGAGTACAAGAGTGCAACAACATTGCAGGTTTCACAGCGTTTTCCTTGGCAACGTCCCTATACCTAGGCTGATTTATCTGCCTAGAGTTATGGTTAGGGTTCTGCCTAGGGCTAGGATTTTTATAACCTTGAAGCTCTGTGTTCCAGGCTTACTGCAGCTGCCAAAGGCATCCCAAATGGAGCGCAGAAGTGCCACAACATGGCAGCTTTCCCAGCTTTTTCCTTAGGAAGAACCCTACTACCCGGCTGATTTACCTTCCGAGGCTTACTGTTAGGCTTAGGCCTAGGACTTTGAAAACCAGGAAGCCCTGTGCTCCAGGCACACTGCAGCTGTTCAAGGCATCCAAAATGGGAGCGCAAAAGTGACACAACTTGGCTGCCTCCACTCCTATTTCCGTGAGACCATCCCTAACCATAGGCTGATTTTCCTTCCTAGACTTATGGTTTGAGTTACGCCTAGGGTTAGTGTTCTTTTAACCAGAAAGCCCTAAGCTCCAAGAACACAGCAGCTGCCAAGGACTACCCAAGAAGAGCGCAAAAGTACCACAACATGCCTGCCTCCACAGCTTTTTCCTTGGGGACATCCCTAATTCCGGCCTGATTCGCCTTTCTCGTCTTAGGGTTGTGGTTAGTCCTAGGGTTAGGATTTGTAAAATCAGGAAGCTCAGACCTCCAGGCACACTGCAGCTGTCAAAGGCATCCCAAGGGAAGCGCAAAAGTGACACAACTTGGCTGCCTCCACTGCTATTTCCGTGAGACCATCCCAAACCATTGGCTGATTTTCCTTCCTAGGCTTAAGGTTTGAGTTACGCCTAGGTTTAGTGTTCTTTTAACCAGAAAGCCCTGAGTTCCAAGAACACAGCAGCTGCCAAGGACTACCCAGGAAGAGCGCAAAAGTACCACAACATGCCTGCCTCCACAGCTTTTTCCTTGGGGACATCACTAATTCCGGCCTGATTTGCCTTTCTCGTCTTAGGGTTGGGGTTAGACCTAGGGCTAGGATTTTTAAAATCAGGAAGCCCAGACCTCCAGGCACACGGCAGCTGTGAAAGTCATCCCAAGGGGAGTACAAAAGTGCAACAACATGGCAGTTTTCACAGCGTTTTCCTTTGCAACATCCCTATACCTAGGCTGATTTATCTGCCTAGGGTTAGGGTTAGGGTTCAGCCTAGATCTAGGATTTTTTTAACCAGGAAGCCCTGAGCTCCAGGCACACAGCAGCTGTGAAAAGTCATCCCAAGGGGAGTACAAGAGTGCAACAACATTGCAGGTTTCACAGCGTTTTCCTTGGCAACGTCCCTATACCTAGGCTGATTTATCTGCCTAGAGTTATGGTTAGGGTTCTGCCTAGGGCTAGGATTTTTATAACCTTGAAGCTCTGTGTTCCAGGCTTACTGCAGCTGCCAAAGGCATCCCAAATGGAGTGCAGAAGTGCCACAACATGGCAGCTTTCCCAGCTTTTTCCTTAGGAAGAACCCTACTACCCGGCTGATTTACCTTCCTACGGTTACTGTTAGGCTTAGGCCTAGGACTTTGAAAACCAGGAAGCCCTGTGCTCCAAGCACACTGCAGCTGTTCAAGGCATCCCAAGGGGAGCAGAAAAGTGCCAGAAAATGGCTGCCTCCACACGTTTCCATTGGCACCATTGTTAACCCTAGGCTGGATTACCTGCTTCCAGTCTCAGATAGGGACATGGTTTTTTAAACCAGGAAGCCCTGAGTTCCAGGCACACGGCAGCTCTGAAAGGCATCCCAAGGGGAGTACAAAAGTGCAACAACATTGCAGGTTTCACAGCGTTCTCCTTTGCAACATCCCTATACTTAGGCTGATTTATCTGCCTAGGGTTACAGTTAGGGTTCAGACTAGGGCTAGGATATTTTTAACCTTGAAGCCCTGAGTTCCAGGCTTACGGCAGCTGCAAAAGGCATCCCAAAGGGAGCACAGAAGTGCCACAACATGGCAGCTTTTACAGCTTTTTCCTTAGGAAGAACCCTAATACACGGCTGATTTACCTTCCTAGGGTTACTGTTAGGCTTAGGCCTAGGACTTTGAAAACCAGGAAGCCCTGTGCTCCAGGCACACTGCAGCTGTCAAAAGCATCCCAAGGGGAGCGCAAAAGTGACACAACCAGGCAGCCTCCACTGCTATTTCCATGAGACCATCCCCAACCATAGGCTGCTTTTCCTTCCTATGCTTAAGGTTTGAGTTACGCCTAGGATTAGGGTGTTTTTAACCAGAAAGCCCAGAGTTCCAAGAACATAGCAGCTGCAAAGGACTACCCAAGAAGAGCGCAAAAGTACCACAACATGCCTGCCTCCACAGCTTTTTCCATGGGGACATCCCTAATTCCGGCCTGATTTGCCTTTCTCGTCTTAGGGTTGGGGTTCAGCCTAGGGCTAGGATTTGTAAAATCAGGAAGCCCAGACCTCGAGCCACACTGGAGCTGTGAAATGCATCCAGAAAGGGAGTGCAAAAGTGCCACAACATGGCAGCTTTCACAGCTTTTTCCTTAGGAAGAACCCTAACACCTGGCTGATTTACCTTCCTACGGTTACTGTTAGGCTTAGGCCTAGGACTTTGAAAACAAGGAAGCCCTGTGCTCCAAGCACACGGCAGCTGTGAAACTCATCCCAAGGGGAGCACAAAAGGTCCCGAAAATGGCTGCCTCCACACGTTTCCATTGGCACCATTACTAACCCTAGGCTGAACTCCCTGCTTCCAGTCTCAGCTAGGGACATGGTTGTTTAAACCAGGAAGCCCTGACCGCCAGGCACACGGAAGCTCTGAAAGGCATCCCAATGGGGTGAAAAAAAGTGCAACAACATGGCAGCTTTCACAGCTTTTTCCTTGGCACCATCCCTATACCTAGGCTGATTTATCTGCCTAGGGTTAGGGTTAGGTTTCAGTCTAGGGCTAGGATTTTTTAAACCAGGAAGCCCTGAGCTCCAGGAACACTGCAGCTGTTCAAGGCATCCCAAGGGGAGCGCACAAGTGACACAACTTGGCTGCCTCCACTGCTATTTCCATGAGACCATCCCCAACCATAGGCTGATTTTCCTTCCTGGGGTTAGGGTTAGAGTCACGCCTAGGTTTAGGGTTTTTTTAACTAGAAAGCCCAGAGTTCCAAGAACACAGCAGCTGCCAAGGACTACCCAGGAAGAGCGCAAAAGTACCAAAACATGCCTGCCTCCACAGCTTTTTCCTTGGGGACATCCCTAATTCCTGGCCTGATTTGCCTTTCTCGTCTTAGGGTTGGGGTTAGGACTAGGGCTAGGATTTTTAAAATCAAAAATCCCAGACCTCCAGGCACACTGGAGCTGTCAACGGCATCCAAAAGGGAGCGCAGAAGTGCCAAAACATGGCTGCTTTCACAGCTTTTTCCTTCGGAAGAACCCTACTACCCGGCTGATTTACCTTCCTAGGCTTACTGTTAGGCTTAGGCCTAGGACTTTGAAAACCAGGAAGCCCTGTGCTCCAGGCACACTGCAGCTGTCAAACGCATCCCAAGGGGAGCGCAAAAGTGACACAACTTGGCTGCCTCCACTCCTATTTCCGTGAGACCATCCCGAACCATAGGCTGATTTTCCTTCCTAGGCTTAAGGTTTGAGTTACGCCTAGGGTTAGTGTTCTTTTAACCAGAAAGCCCTGAGTTCCAAGAACACAGCAGCTGCCAAGGACTACCCAAGAAGAGCGCAAAAGTACCACAACATGCCTGCCTCCACAGCTTTTTCCTTGGGGACATCCCTAATTCCTGGCCTGATTTGCCTTTCTCATCTTAGGGTTGGGGTTAGGCCTAGGGCTAGGATTTTTAAAATCAGGAAGCCCAGACCTCCAGGCACACGGCAGCTGTGAAAGTCATCCCAAGGGGAGCACAAAACTGCAACAACATGGCAGTTTTCACAGCGTTTTCCTTGGCAACATCCCTATATATAGGCTGATTTATCTGCCCAGGGTTCGGGTTAGGGTTCAGCCTAGATCTAGGATTTTTTTAACCAGGAAGCCCTGAGCTCCAGGCACACAGCAGCTGTGAAAGTCATCCCAAGGGGAGTACAAGAGTGCAACAACATTGCAGGTTTCACAGCGTTTTCCTTGGCAACGTCCCTATACCTAGGCTGATTTATCTGCCTAGGGTTATGGTTAGGGTTCTGCCTAGGGCTAGGATTTTTATAACCTTGAAGCTCTGTGTTCCAGGCTTACTGCAGCTGCCAAAGGCATCCCAAATGGAGCGCAGAAGTGCCACAACATGCCTGCCTCCACAGCTTTTTCCTTGGGGACATCCCTAATTCCGGCCTGATTTGCCTTTCTCGTCTTAGGGTTGGGGTTAGACCTAGGGCTAGGATTTTTAAAATCAGGAAGCCCAGACCTCCAGGCACACGGCAGCTGTGAAAGTCATCCCAAGGGGAGTACAAAAGTGCAACAACATGGCAGTTTTCACAGCGTTTTCCTTTGCAACATCCCTATACCTAGGCTGATTTATCTGCCTAGGGTTAGGGTTAGGGTTCAGCCTAGATCTAGGATTTTTTTAACCAGGAAGCCCTGAGCTCAAGGCACACAGCAGCTCTGAAAAGTCATCCCAAGGGGAGTACAAGAGTGCAACAACATTGCAGGTTTCACAGCGTTTTCCTTGGCAACGTCCCTATACCTAGGCTGATTTATCTGCCTAGAGTTATGGTTAGGGTTCTGCCTAGGGCTAGGATTTTTATAACCTTGAAGCTCTGTGTTCCAGGCTTACTGCAGCTGCCAAAGGCATCCCAAATGGAGCGCAGAAGTGCCACAACATGGCAGCTTTCCCAGCTTTTTCCTTAGGAAGAACCCTACTACCCGGCTGATTTACCTTCCTACGGTTACTGTTAGGCTTAGGCCTAGGACTTTGAAAACCAGGAAGCCCTGTGCTCCAAGCACACTGCAGCTGTTCAAGGCATCCCAAGGGGAGCAGAAAAGTGCCAGAAAATGGCTGCCTCCACACGTTTCCATTGGCACCATTGTTAACCCTAGGCTGGATTACCTGCTTCCAGTCTCAGATAGGGACATGGTTTTTTAAACCAGGAAGCCCTGAGTTCCAGGCACACGGCAGCTCTGAAAGGCATCCCAAGGGGAGTACAAAAGTGCAACAACATTGCAGGTTTCACAGCGTTCTCCTTTGCAACATCCCTATACTTAGGCTGATTTATCTGCCTAGGGTTACAGTTAGGGTTCAGACTAGGGCTAGGATATTTTTAACCTTGAAGCCCTGAGTTCCAGGCTTACGGCAGCTGCAAAAGGCATCCCAAAGGGAGCACAGAAGTGCCACAACATGGCAGCTTTTACAGCTTTTTCCTTAGGAAGAACCCTAATACACGGCTGATTTACCTTCCTAGGGTTACTGTTAGGCTTAGGCCTAGGACTTTGAAAACCAGGAAGCCCTGTGCTCCAGGCACACTGCAGCTGTCAAAAGCATCCCAAGGGGAGCGCAAAAGTGACACAACCAGGCAGCCTCCACTGCTATTTCCATGAGACCATCCCCAACCATAGGCTGATTTTCCTTCCTGGGGTTAGGGTTAGAGTCACGCCTAGGTTTAGGGTTTTTTTAACTAGAAAGCCCAGAGTTCCAAGAACACAGCAGCTGCCAAGGACTACCCAGGAAGAGCGCAAAAGTACCAAAACATGCCTGCCTCCACAGCTTTTTCCTTGGGGACATCCCTAATTCCTGGCCTGATTTGCCTTTCTCGTCTTAGGGTTGGGGTTAGGACTAGGGCTAGGATTTTTAAAATCAAAAATCCCAGACCTCCAGGCACACTGGAGCTGTCAACGGCATCCAAAAGGGAGCGCAGAAGTGCCAAAACATGGCTGCTTTCACAGCTTTTTCCTTCGGAAGAACCCTACTACCCGGCTGATTTACCTTCCTAGGCTTACTGTTAGGCTTAGGCCTAGGACTTTGAAAACCAGGAAGCCCTGTGCTCCAGGCACACTGCAGCTGTCAAAGGCATCCCAAGGGGAGCGCAAAAGTGACACAACTTGGCTGCCTCCACTGCTATTTCCGTGAGACCATCCCGAACCATAGGCTGATTTTCCTTCCTAGGCTTAAGGTTTGAGTTACGCCTAGGGTTAGTGTTCTTTTAACCAGAAAGCCCTGAGTTCCAAGAACACAGCAGCTGCCAAGGACTACCCAAGAAGAGCGCAAAAGTACCACAACATGCCTGCCTCCACAGCTTTTTCCTTGGGGACATCCCTAATTCCTGGCCTGATTTGCCTTTCTCATCTTAGGGTTGGGGTTAGGCCTAGGGCTAGGATTTTTAAAATCAGGAAGCCCAGACCTCCAGGCACACGGCAGCTGTGAAAGTCATCCCAAGGGGAGCACAAAAGTGCAACAACATGGCAGTTTTCACAGCGTTTTCCTTGGCAACATCCCTATATATAGGCTGATTTATCTGCCCAGGGTTCGGGTTAGGGTTCAGCCTAGATCTAGGATCTTTTTAACCAGGAAGCCCTGAGCTCCAGGCACACAGCAGCTGTGAAAGTCATCCCAAGGGGAGTACAAGAGTGCAACAACATTGCAGGTTTCACAGCGTTTTCCTTGGCAACGTCCCTATACCTAGGCTGATTTATCTGCCTAGGGTTATGGTTAGGGTTCTGCCTAGGGCTAGGATTTTTATAACCTTGAAGCTCTGTGTTCCAGGCTTACTGCAGCTGCCAAAGGCATCCCAAATGGAGCGCAGAAGTGCCACAACATGCCTGCCTCCACAGCTTTTTCCTTGGGGACATCCCTAATTCCGGCCTGATTTGCCTTTCTCGTCTTAGGGTTGGGGTTAGACCTAGGGCTAGGATTTTTAAAATCAGGAAGCCCAGACCTCCAGGCACACGGCAGCTGTGAAAGTCATCCCAAGGGGAGTACAAAAGTGCAACAACATGGCAGTTTTCACAGCGTTTTCCTTTGCAACATCCCTATACCTAGGCTGATTTATCTGCCTAGGGTTAGGGTTAGGGTTCAGCCTAGATCTAGGATTTTTTTAACCAGGAAGCCCTGAGCTCCAGGCACACAGCAGCTGTGAAAAGTCATCCCAAGGGGAGTACAAGAGTGCAACAACATTGCAGGTTTCACAGCGTTTTCCTTGGCAACGTCCCTATACCTAGGCTGATTTATCTGCCTAGAGTTATGGTTAGGGTTCTGCCTAGGGCTAGGATTTTTATAACCTTGAAGCTCTGTGTTCCAGGCTTACTGCAGCTGCCAAAGGCATCCCAAATGGAGTGCAGAAGTGCCACAACATGGCAGCTTTCCCAGCTTTTTCCTTAGGAAGAACCCTACTACCCGGCTGATTTACCTTCCTACGGTTACTGTTAGGCTTAGGCCTAGGACTTTGAAAACCAGGAAGCCCTGTGCTCCAAGCACACTGCAGCTGTTCAAGGCATCCCAAGGGGAGCAGAAAAGTGCCAGAAAATGGCTGCCTCCACACGTTTCCATTGGCACCATTGTTAACCCTAGGCTGGATTACCTGCTTCCAGTCTCAGATAGGGACATGGTTTTTTAAACCAGGAAGCCCTGAGTTCCAGGCACACGGCAGCTCTGAAAGGCATCCCAAGGGGAGTACAAAAGTGCAACAACATTGCAGGTTTCACAGCGTTCTCCTTTGCAACATCCCTATACTTAGGCTGATTTATCTGCCTAGGGTTACAGTTAGGGTTCAGACTAGGGCTAGGATATTTTTAACCTTGAAGCCCTGAGTTCCAGGCTTACGGCAGCTGCAAAAGGCATCCCAAAGGGAGCACAGAAGTGCCACAACATGGCAGCTTTTACAGCTTTTTCCTTAGGAAGAACCCTAATACACGGCTGATTTACCTTCCTAGGGTTACTGTTAGGCTTAGGCCTAGGACTTTGAAAACCAGGAAGCCCTGTGCTCCAGGCACACTGCAGCTGTCAAAAGCATCCCAAGGGGAGCGCAAAAGTGACACAACCAGGCAGCCTCCACTGCTATTTCCATGAGACCATCCCCAACCATAGGCTGCTTTTCCTTCCTATGCTTAAGGTTTGAGTTACGCCTAGGATTAGGGTGTTTTTAACCAGAAAGCCCAGAGTTCCAAGAACATAGCAGCTGCAAAGGACTACCCAAGAAGAGCGCAAAAGTACCACAACATGCCTGCCTCCACAGCTTTTTCCTTGGGGACATCCCTAATTCCGGCCTGATTTGCCTTTCTCGTCTTAGGGTTGGGGTTCAGCCTAGGGCTAGGATTTGTAAAATCAGGAAGCCCAGACCTCGAGCCACACTGGAGCTGTGAAATGCATCCAGAAAGGGAGTGCAAAAGTGCCACAACATGGCAGCTTTCACAGCTTTTTCCTTAGGAAGAACCCTAACACCTGGCTGATTTACCTTCCTACGGTTACTGTTAGGCTTAGGCCTAGGACTTTGAAAACAAGGAAGCCCTGTGCTCCAAGCACACGGCAGCTGTGAAACTCATCCCAAGGGGAGCACAAAAGGTCCCGAAAATGGCTGCCTCCACACGTTTCCATTGGCACCATTACTAACCCTAGGCTGAACTCCCTGCTTCCAGTCTCAGCTAGGGACATGGTTGTTTAAACCAGGAAGCCCTGACCGCCAGGCACACGGAAGCTCTGAAAGGCATCCCAATGGGGTGAAAAAAAGTGCAACAACATGGCAGCTTTCACAGCTTTTTCCTTGGCACCATCCCTATACCTAGGCTGATTTATCTGTCTAGGGTTAGGGTTAGGTTTCAGTCTAGGGCTAGGATTTTTTAAACCAGGAAGCCCTGAGCTCCAGGAACACTGCAGCTGTTCAAGGCATCCCAAGGGGAGCGCACAAGTGACACAACTTGGCTGCCTCCACTGCTATTTCCATGAGACCATCCCCAACCATAGGCTGATTTTCCTTCCTGGGGTTAGGGTTAGAGTCACGCCTAGGTTTAGGGTTTTTTTAACTAGAAAGCCCAGAGTTCCAAGAACACAGCAGCTGCCAAGGACTACCCAGGAAGAGCGCAAAAGTACCACAACATGCCTGCCTCCACAGCTTTTTCCTTGGGGACATCCCTAATTCCTGGCCTGATTTGCCTTTCTCGTCTTAGGGTTGGGGTTAGGACTAGGGCTAGGATTTTTAAAATCAAAAATCCCAGACCTCCAGGCACACTGGAGCTGTCAACGGCATCCAAAAGGGAGCGCAGAAGTGCCAAAACATGGCTGCTTTCACAGCTTTTTCCTTCGGAAGAACCCTACTACCCGGCTGATTTACCTTCCTAGGCTTACTGTTAGGCTTAGGCCTAGGACTTTGAAAACCAGGAAGCCCTGTGCTCCAGGCACACTGCAGCTGTCAAAGGCATCCCAAGGGGAGCGCAAAAGTGACACAACTTGGCTGCCTCCACTGCTATTTCCGTGAGACCATCCCGAACCATAGGCTGATTTTCCTTCCTAGGCTTAAGGTTTGAGTTACGCCTAGGGTTAGTGTTCTTTTAACCAGAAAGCCCTGAGTTCCAAGAACACAGCAGCTGCCAAGGACTACCCAAGAAGAGCGCAAAAGTACCACAACATGCCTGCCTCCACAGCTTTTTCCTTGGGGACATCCCTAATTCCTGGCCTGATTTGCCTTTCTCATCTTAGGGTTGGGGTTAGGCCTAGGGCTAGGATTTTTAAAATCAGGAAGCCCAGACCTCCAGGCACACGGCAGCTGTGAAAGTCATCCCAAGGGGAGCACAAACGTGCAACAACATGGCAGTTTTCACAGCGTTTTCCTTGGCAACATCCCTATATATAGGCTGATTTATCTGACCAGGGTTCGGGTTAGGGTTCAGCCTAGATCTAGGATCTTTTTAACCAGGAAGCCCTGAGCTCCAGGCACACAGCAGCTGTGAAAGTCATCCCAAGGGGAGTACAAGAGTGCAACAACATTGCAGGTTTCACAGCGTTTTCCTTGGCAACGTCCCTATACCTAGGCTGATTTATCTGCCTAGGGTTATGGTTAGGGTTCTGCCTAGGGCTAGGATTTTTATAACCTTGAAGCTCTGTGTTCCAGGCTTACTGCAGCTGCCAAAGGCATCCCAAATGGAGCGCAGAAGTGCCACAACATGGCAGCTTTCACAGCTTTTTCCTTAGGAAGAACCCTACTACCCGGCTGATTTACCTTCCTAGGCTTATTGTTAGGCTCAGGCCTAGGACTTTGAAAACCAGGAAGCCCTGTGCTCTAGGTACACTGCAGCTGTTCAAGGCATCCCAAGGGGAGCGCACAAGTGACACAACTTGGCTGCCTCCACTCCTATTTCCATGAGACCATCCCTAATCATAGGCTGATTTTCCTTCCTAGACTTATGGTTTGAGTTACGCCTAGGGTTAGTGTTCTTTTAACCAGAAAGCCCTGAGTTCCAAGAACACAGCAGCTGCGAAGGACTACCCAAGAAGAGCGCAAAAGTACCACAACATGCCTGCCTCCACAGCTTTTTCCTTGGGGACATCCCTAATTCCGGCCTGATTCGCCTTTCTCGTCTTAGGGTTGTGGTTAGGCCTAGGGCTAGGATTTGTAAAATCAGGAAGCCCAGACCTCCAGGCACACTGGAGCTGTCAAAGGCATCCAAAAAGGAGTGCAAAAGTGCCACAACCTGGCAGCTTTCACAGCTTTTTCCTTAGGAAGAACCCTACTACCCGGTTGATTTACCTTCCTAGGCTTACTGTTAGGCTTAGGCCTAGGACTTTGAAAACCAGGAAGCCCTGTGCTCCAGGCACACTGCAGCTGTCCAAGGCATCCCAAGGGGAGCGCAAAAGTGACACAACTTGGCTGCCTCCACTGCTATTTCCATGAGACCATCCCCAACCATAGGCTGATTTTCCTTCCTAGGGTTAGGCTTAGAGTTACGCCTAGGGTGAGTGTTCTTTTAACCAGAAAGCCCTGAGTTCCAAGAACACAGCAGCTGCCAAGGACTACCCAAGAAGAGCGCAAAAGTACCACAACATGCCTGCCTCCACAGCTTTTTCCTTGGGGACATCCCTAATTCCGGCCTGATTCGCCTTTCTCGTCTTAGGGTTGTGGTTAGGCCTAGGGCTAGGATTTGTAAAATCAGGAAGCCCAGACCTCCAGGCACACTGGAGCTGTCAAAGGCATCCAAAAAGGAGTGCAAAAGTGCCACAACCTGGCAGCTTTCACAGCTTTTTCCTTAGGAAGAACCCTACTACCCGGTTGATTTACCTTCCTAGGCTTACTGTTAGGCTTAGGCCTAGGACTTTGAAAACCAGGAAGCCCTGTGCTCCAGGCACACTGCAGCTGTCCAAGGCATCCCAAGGGGAGCGCAAAAGTGACACAACTTGGCTGCCTCCACTGCTATTTCCATGAGACCATCCCCAACCATAGGCTGATTTTCCTTCCTAGGGTTAGGCTTAGAGTTACGCCTAGGGTGAGTGTTCTTTTAACCAGAAAGCCCTGAGTTCCAAGAACACAGCAGCTGCCAAGGACTACCCAAGAAGAGCGCAAAAGTACCACAACATGCCTGCCTCCAGCGCTTTTTCCTTGGCACCATTATGGACCCTATGCTGATTTACTTGCCTCCAGTTGCAGCTATGGTCACGCCAAGGGATAGGGTTTTTAAATCAGTAAACCCTGAGCTCCAGACCCAGTGCAGCTGCGAAAGGCTTCCCATGGGCAGCCAAAAATTGCCTCAACATGCTCCCTCCAGCGCTTTCTTCCTTGGGAACATCCCTATACCTAGGCTGATTTATCTGCCTAGGGTTAGGGTTAGGGTTCAGCTTAGGGATAGGATTTTTTCAAACAGGAAGCCCTGAGTTCCAGGGGCACTGCAGCTGCCAAAGGCATCCCAAGGGGAAAGCAAATGTGCCACAACTTGGCTGTGTCCAGAGCTTTTTCCTTGGGACCTTCCCGAAACGAAGGCTGATTTACAAGCCTCCAGTTAGGGCTAAAGTTGTGTTTACTAAACCAGGAAGCCCTGTATTTCAAGCACACTGCAGCTGTGAAAGGCATCCCAAGGGGAGCGCAACAGAGCCACAACATGGCTGTCTTCACAGCTTTTTCCTTGGGATAATTCCTAAACCCAGGCTGATTTAAATGTCCACGGTTAGGGTTACGGTTAGAGTTACGCCTAGGTGTAGAGCTTTTTAAACCAGCAAGCTCTGAGCTCCAGGCACACGGCAGCTGTGACAGGCATCCCAAAGGGTGCGCAGAAGTGCCACAACATGGCTGCTCTCACAGCTTTTTCCTTAGGAAGTACCCTAATACCCGGCTGATTTACCTTCCTAGGCTTACTGTTAGAGTTCCGCCTAGGTTTAGGGTTTTTTAACTAGAAATCCCTGAGTACCAAGAACACAGCAGCTGCGAAGGACTGCCCAAGAACAGCGCAAAAGTACCACAATATGCCTGCCTCCACAGATTTTTCTTGGGGACATCCCTAATTCCTGGCTGATTTGCCTTTCTTGTCTTACGGTTCGGGTTCCGCCTAGGGCTAGGATTTGTAAAATCAGGAAGCCCAGACCTTGAGCCACACTGGAGCTGTGAAAGGCATCCAGAAAGGGAGTGCAAAAGTGCCACAACATGGCTGCTTTCACAGCTTTTTCCTTAGGAAGAACCCTAATACCCGGCTGATTTACCTTCCTACGGTTACTGTTAGGTTTAGGCCTAGGACATTGAAAACACGGAAGCCCTGTGCTCCAAGCACACTGCAGCTGTGAAACTCATCCCAAGGGGAGCACAAAAGTGCCAGAAAATGGCTGCCTCCACACGTTTCCATTGGCACCATTGCTAACCCTAGTCTGAACTACCTGCTTCCAGTCTCAGATAGGGACATGGTTTTTTAAACCAGGAAGCCCTGAGCTCCAGGCACACAGCAGCTGTGAAAGTCATCCTAAGGGGAGTACAAAAGTGCAACAACATTGCAGGTTTCACAGCTTTTTCCTTGGCACCATCCCTATATCTAGGCTGATTTATCTGCCTAGGGTTACGGTTAGGGTTCACCCTAGGGCTAGGATTTTTATAACCTTGAAGCTCTGAGGTCCAGGCTTACTGCAGCTGCCAAAGGCATCACAAAGGGGGCGCAGAAGTGCCACAACATGGCTGCTTTCACAGCTTTTTCCTTAGGAAGAACCCTAATACCCGGCTGATTTACCTTCCTAGGTTAACTATTAGGCTTAGGCCTAGGACTTTTAAAACCAGGAAGCCCTGTGCTCCAGGCACACTGCAGCTGTCCAAGGCATCCCAAGGGCAGCGCAAAAGTGACACAACTTGGCTGCCTCCACTGCTATTTCCATGAGACCATCCCCAACCATAGGCTGATTTTCCTTCCTAGGGTTAGGCTTAGAGTTACGCCTAGGGTGAGTGTTCTTTTAACCAGAAAGCCCTGAGTTCCAAGAACACAGCAGCTGCCAAGGACTACCCAAGAAGAGCGCAAAAGTACCACAACATGCCTGCCTCCACAGCTTTTTCCTTGGGGACATCCCTAATTCCGGCCTGATTCGCCTTTCTCGTCTTAGGGTTGTGGTTAGGCCTAGGGCTAGGATTTGTAAAATCAGGAAGCCCAGACCTCCAGGCACACTGGAGCTGTCAAAGGCATCCAAAAAGGAGTGCAAAAGTGCCACAACCTGGCAGCTTTCACAGCTTTTTCCTTAGGAAGAACCCTACTACCCGGTTGATTTACCTTCCTAGGCTTACTGTCAGGCTTAGGCCTAGGACTTTGAAAACCAGGAAGCCCTGTGCTCCAGGCACACTGCAGCTGTCCAAGGCATCCCAAGGGGAGCGCAAAAGTGACACAACTTGGCTGCCTCCACTGCTATTACCATGAGACCATCCCCAACCATAGGCTGATTTTCCTTCCTAGGGTTAGGCTTAGAGTTACGCCTAGGGTGAGTGTTCTTTTAACCAGAAAGCCCTGAGTTCCAAGAACACAGCAGCTGCCAAGGACTACCCAAGAAGAGCGCAAAAGTACCACAACATGCCTGCCTCCAGCGCTTTTTCCTTGGCACCATTATGGACCCTATGCTGATTTACTTGCCTCCAGTTGCAGCTATGGTCACGCCAAGGGATAGGGTTTTTAAATCAGTAAACCCTGAGCTCCAGACCCAGTGCAGCTGCGAAAGGCTTCCCATGGGCAGCCAAAAATTGCCTCAACATGCTCCCTCCAGCGCTTTCTTCCTTGGGAACATCCCTATACCTAGGCTGATTTATCTGCCTAGGGTTAGGGTTAGGGTTCAGCTTAGGGATAGGATTTTTTCAAACAGGAAGCCCTGAGTTCCAGGGGCACTGCAGCTGCCAAAGGCATCCCAAGGGGAAAGCAAATGTGCCACAACTTGGCTGTGTCCAGAGCTTTTTCCTTGGGACCTTCCCGAAACGAAGGCTGATTTACAAGCCTCCAGTTAGGGCTAAAGTTGTGTTTACTAAACCAGGAAGCCCTGTATTTCAAGCACACTGCATCTGTGAAAGGCATCCCAAGGGGAGCGCAACAGAGCCACAACATGGCTGTCTTCACAGCTTTTTCCTTGGGATAATTCCTAAACCCAGGCTGATTTAAATGTCCACGGTTAGGGTTACGGTTAGAGTTACGCCTAGGTGTAGAGCTTTTTAAACCAGCAAGCTCTGAGCTCCAGGCACACGGCAGCTGTGACAGGCATCCCAAAGGGTGCGCAGAAGTGCCACAACATGGCTGCTCTCACAGCTTTTTCCTTAGGAAGTACCCTAATACCCGGCTGATTTACCTTCCTAGGCTTACTGTTAGAGTTCCGCCTAGGTTTAGGGTTTTTTAACTAGAAATCCCTGAGTACCAAGAACACAGCAGCTGCGAAGGACTGCCCAAGAACAGCGCAAAAGTACCACAATATGCCTGCCTCCACAGATTTTTCTTGGGGACATCCCTAATTCCTGGCTGATTTGCCTTTCTTGTCTTACGGTTCGGGTTCCGCCTAGGGCTAGGATTTGTAAAATCAGGAAGCCCAGACCTTGAGCCACACTGGAGCTGTGAAAGGCATCCAGAAAGGGAGTGCAAAAGTGCCACAACATGGCTGCTTTCACAGCTTTTTCCTTAGGAAGAACCCTAATACCCGGCTGATTTACCTTCCTACGGTTACTGTTAGGTTTAGGCCTAGGACATTGAAAACACGGAAGCCCTGTGCTCCAAGCACACTGCAGCTGTGAAACTCATCCCAAGGGGAGCACAAAAGTGCCAGAAAATGGCTGCCTCCACACGTTTCCATTGGCACCATTGCTAACCCTAGTCTGAACTACCTGCTTCCAGTCTCAGATAGGGACATGGTTTTTTAAACCAGGAAGCCCTGAGCTCCAGGCACACAGCAGCTGTGAAAGTCATCCTAAGGGGAGTACAAAAGTGCAACAACATTGCAGGTTTCACAGCTTTTTCCTTGGCACCATCCCTATATCTAGGCTGATTTATCTGCCTAGGGTTACGGTTAGGGTTCACCCTAGGGCTAGGATTTTTATAACCTTGAAGCTCTGAGGTCCAGGCTTACTGCAGCTGCCAAAGGCATCACAAAGGGGGCGCAGAAGTGCCACAACATGGCTGCTTTCACAGCTTTTTCCTTAGGAAGAACCCTAATACCCAGCTGATTTACCTTCCTAGGTTAACTATTAGGCTTAGGCCTAGGACTTTGAAAACCAGGAAGCCCTGTGCTCCAGGCACACTGCAGCTGTCCAAGGCATCCCAAGGGGAGCGCAAAAGTGACACAACTTGGCTGCCTCCACTGCTATTTCCATGAGACCATCCCCAACCATAGGCTGATTTTCCTTCCTAGGGTTAGGCTTAGAGTTACGCCTAGGGTGAGTGTTCTTTTAACCAGAAAGCCCTGAGTTCCAAGAACACAGCAGCTGCCAAGGACTACCCAAGAAGAGCGCAAAAGTACCACAACATGCCTGCCTCCACAGCTTTTTCCTTGGGGACATCCCTAATTCCGGCCTGATTCGCCTTTCTCGTCTTAGGGTTGTGGTTAGGCCTAGGGCTAGGATTTGTAAAATCAGGAAGCCCAGACCTCCAGGCACACTGGAGCTGTCAAAGGCATCCAAAAAGGAGTGCAAAAGTGCCACAACCTGGCAGCTTTCACAGCTTTTTCCTTAGGAAGAACCCTACTACCCGGTTGATTTACCTTCCTAGGCTTACTGTTAGGCTTAGGCCTAGGACTTTGAAAACCAGGAAGCCCTGTGCTCCAGGCACACTGCAGCTGTCCAAGGCATCCCAAGGGGAGCGCAAAAGTGACACAACTTGGCTGCCTCCACTGCTATTTCCATGAGACCATCCCCAACCATAGGCTGATTTTCCTTCCTAGGGTTAGGCTTAGAGTTACGCCTAGGGTGAGTGTTCTTTTAACCAGAAAGCCCTGAGTTCCAAGAACACAGCAGCTGCCAAGGACTACCCAAGAAGAGCGCAAAAGTACCACAACATGCCTGCCTCCAGCGCTTTTTCCTTGGCACCATTATGGACCCTATGCTGATTTACTTGCCTCCAGTTGCAGCTATGGTCACGCCAAGGGATAGGGTTTTTAAATCAGTAAACCCTGAGCTCCAGACCCAGTGCAGCTGCGAAAGGCTTCCCATGGGCAGCCAAAAATTGCCTCAACATGCTCCCTCCAGCGCTTTCTTCCTTGGGAACATCCCTATACCTAGGCTGATTTATCTGCCTAGGGTTAGGGTTAGGGTTCAGCTTAGGGATAGGATTTTTTCAAACAGGAAGCCCTGAGTTCCAGGGGCACTGCAGCTGCCAAAGGCATCCCAAGGGGAAAGCAAATGTGCCACAACTTGGCTGTGTCCAGAGCTTTTTCCTTGGGACCTTCCCGAAACGAAGGCTGATTTACAAGCCTCCAGTTAGGGCTAAAGTTGTGTTTACTAAACCAGGAAGCCCTGTATTTCAAGCACACTGCATCTGTGAAAGGCATCCCAAGGGGAGCGCAACAGAGCCACAACATGGCTGTCTTCACAGCTTTTTCCTTGGGATAATTCCTAAACCCAGGCTGATTTAAATGTCCACGGTTAGGGTTACGGTTAGAGTTACGCCTAGGTGTAGAGCTTTTTAAACCAGCAAGCTCTGAGCTCCAGGCACACGGCAGCTGTGACAGGCATCCCAAAGGGTGCGCAGAAGTGCCACAACATGGCTGCTCTCACAGCTTTTTCCTTAGGAAGTACCCTAATACCCGGCTGATTTACCTTCCTAGGCTTACTGTTAGAGTTCCGCCTAGGTTTAGGGTTTTTTAACTAGAAATCCCTGAGTACCAAGAACACAGCAGCTGCGAAGGACTGCCCAAGAACAGCGCAAAAGTACCACAATATGCCTGCCTCCACAGATTTTTCTTGGGGACATCCCTAATTCCTGGCTGATTTGCCTTTCTTGTCTTACGGTTCGGGTTCCGCCTAGGGCTAGGATTTGTAAAATCAGGAAGCCCAGACCTTGAGCCACACTGGAGCTGTGAAAGGCATCCAGAAAGGGAGTGCAAAAGTGCCACAACATGGCTGCTTTCACAGCTTTTTCCTTAGGAAGAACCCTAATACCCGGCTGATTTACCTTCCTATGGTTACTGTTAGGTTTAGGCCTAGGACATTGAAAACACGGAAGCCCTGTGCTCCAAGCACACTGCAGCTGTGAAACTCATCCCAAGGGGAGCACAAAAGTGCCAGAAAATGGCTGCCTCCACACGTTTCCATTGGCACCATTGCTAACCCTAGTCTGAACTACCTGCTTCCAGTCTCAGATAGGGACATGGTTTTTTAAACCAGGAAGCCCTGAGCTCCAGGCACACAGCAGCTGTGAAAGTCATCCTAAGGGGAGTACAAAAGTGCAACAACATTGCAGGTTTCACAGCTTTTTCCTTGGCACCATCCCTATATCTAGGCTGATTTATCTGCCTAGGGTTACGGTTAGGGTTCACCCTAGGGCTAGGATTTTTATAACCTTGAAGCTCTGAGGTCCAGGCTTACTGCAGCTGCCAAAGGCATCACAAAGGGGGCGCAGAAGTGCCACAACATGGCTGCTTTCACAGCTTTTTCCTTAGGAAGAACCCTAATACCCAGCTGATTTACCTTCCTAGGTTAACTATTAGGCTTAGGCCTAGGACTTTTAAAACCAGGAAGCCCTGTGCTCCAGGCACACTGCAGCTGTCCAAGGCATCCCAAGGGCAGCGCAAAAGTGACACAACTTGGCTGCCTCCACTGCTATTTCCATGAGACCATCCCCAACCATAGGCTGATTTTCCTTCCTAGGGTTAGGCTTAGAGTTACGCCTAGGGTGAGTGTTCTTTTAACCAGAAAGCCCTGAGTTCCAAGAACACAGCAGCTGCCAAGGACTACCCAAGAAGAGCGCAAAAGTACCACAACATGCCTGCCTCCACAGCTTTTTCCTTGGGGACATCCCTAATTCCGGCCTGATTCGCCTTTCTCGTCTTAGGGTTGTGGTTAGGCCTAGGGCTAGGATTTTTAAAATCAGGAAGCCCAGACCTCCAGGCACACTGGAGCTGTCAAAGGCATCCAAAAAGGAGTGCAAAAGTGCCACAACCTGGCAGCTTTCACAGCTTTTTCCTTAGGAAGAACCCTACTACCCGGTTGATTTACCTTCCTAGGCTTACTGTTAGGCTTAGGCCTAGGACTTTGAAAACCAGGAAGCCCTGTGCTCCAGGCACACTGCAGCTGTCCAAGGCATCCCAAGGGGAGCGCAAAAGTGACACAACTTGGCTGCCTCCACTGCTATTTCCATGAGACCATCCCCAACCATAGGCTGATTTTCCTTCCTAGGGTTAGGCTTAGAGTTACGCCTAGGGTGAGTGTTCTTTTAACCAGAAAGCCCTGAGTTCCAAGAACACAGCAGCTGCCAAGGACTACCCAAGAAGAGCGCAAAAGTACCACAACATGCCTGCCTCCAGCGCTTTTTCCTTGGCACCATTATGGACCCTATGCTGATTTACTTGCCTCCAGTTGCAGCTATGGTCACGCCAAGGGATAGGGTTTTTAAATCAGTAAACCCTGAGCTCCAGACCCAGTGCAGCTGCGAAAGGCTTCCCATGGGCAGCCAAAAATTGCCTCAACATGCTCCCTCCAGCGCTTTCTTCCTTGGGAACATCCCTATACCTAGGCTGATTTATCTGCCTAGGGTTAGGGTTAGGGTTCAGCTTAGGGATAGGATTTTTTCAAACAGGAAGCCCTGAGTTCCAGGGGCACTGCAGCTGCCAAAGGCATCCCAAGGGGAAAGCAAATGTGCCACAACTTGGCTGTGTCCAGAGCTTTTTCCTTGGGACCTTCCCGAAACGAAGGCTGATTTACAAGCCTCCAGTTAGGGCTAAAGTTGTGTTTACTAAACCAGGAAGCCCTGTATTTCAAGCACACTGCATCTGTGAAAGGCATCCCAAGGGGAGCGCAACAGAGCCACAACATGGCTGTCTTCACAGCTTTTTCCTTGGGATAATTCCTAAACCCAGGCTGATTTAAATGTCCACGGTTAGGGTTACGGTTAGAGTTACGCCTAGGTGTAGAGCTTTTTAAACCAGCAAGCTCTGAGCTCCAGGCACACGGCAGCTGTGACAGGCATCCCAAAGGGTGCGCAGAAGTGCCACAACATGGCTGCTCTCACAGCTTTTTCCTTAGGAAGTACCCTAATACCCGGCTGATTTACCTTCCTAGGCTTACTGTTAGAGTTCCGCCTAGGTTTAGGGTTTTTTAACTAGAAATCCCTGAGTACCAAGAACACAGCAGCTGCGAAGGACTGCCCAAGAACAGCGCAAAAGTACCACAATATGCCTGCCTCCACAGATTTTTCTTGGGGACATCCCTAATTCCTGGCTGATTTGCCTTTCTTGTCTTACGGTTCGGGTTCCGCCTAGGGCTAGGATTTGTAAAATCAGGAAGCCCAGACCTTGAGCCACACTGGAGCTGTGAAAGGCATCCAGAAAGGGAGTGCAAAAGTGCCACAACATGGCTGCTTTCACAGCTTTTTCCTTAGGAAGAACCCTAATACCCGGCTGATTTACCTTCCTATGGTTACTGTTAGGTTTAGGACTAGGACATTGAAAACACGGAAGCCCTGTGCTCCAAGCACACTGCAGCTGTGAAACTCATCCCAAGGGGAGCACAAAAGTGCCAGAAAATGGCTGCCTCCACACGTTTCCATTGGCACCATTGCTAACCCTAGTCTGAACTACCTGCTTCCAGTCTCAGATAGGGACATGGTTTTTTAAACCAGGAAGCCCTGAGCTCCAGGCACACAGCAGCTGTGAAAGTCATCCTAAGGGGAGTACAAAAGTGCAACAACATTGCAGGTTTCACAGCTTTTTCCTTGGCACCATCCCTATATCTAGGCTGATTTATCTGCCTAGGGTTACGGTTAGGGTTCACCCTAGGGCTAGGATTTTTATAACCTTGAAGCTCTGAGGTCCAGGCTTACTGCAGCTGCCAAAGGCATCACAAAGGGGGCGCAGAAGTGCCACAACATGGCTGCTTTCACAGCTTTTTCCTTAGGAAGAACCCTAATACCCGGCTGATTTACCTTCCTAGGTTAACTATTAGGCTTAGGCCTAGGACTTTTAAAACCAGGAAGCCCTGTGCTCCAGGCACACTGCAGCTGTCCAAGGCATCCCAAGGGCAGCGCAAAAGTGACACAACTTGGCTGCCTCCACTGCTATTTCCATGAGACCATCCCCAACCATAGGCTGATTTTCCTTCCTAGGGTTAGGCTTAGAGTTACGCCTAGGGTGAGTGTTCTTTTAACCAGAAAGCCCTGAGTTCCAAGAACACAGCAGCTGCCAAGGACTACCCAAGAAGAGCGCAAAAGTACCACAACATGCCTGCCTCCACAGCTTTTTCCTTGGGGACATCCCTAATTCCGGCCTGATTCGCCTTTCTCGTCTTAGGGTTGTGGTTAGGCCTAGGGCTAGGATTTGTAAAATCAGGAAGCCCAGACCTCCAGGCACACTGGAGCTGTCAAAGGCATCCAAAAAGGAGTGCAAAAGTGCCACAACCTGGCAGCTTTCACAGCTTTTTCCTTAGGAAGAACCCTACTACCCGGTTGATTTACCTTCCTAGGCTTACTGTTAGGCTTAGGCCTAGGACTTTGAAAACCAGGAAGCCCTGTGCTCCAGGCACACTGCAGCTGTCCAAGGCATCCCAAGGGGAGCGCAAAAGTGACACAACTTGGCTGCCTCCACTGCTATTTCCATGAGACCATCCCCAACCATAGGCTGATTTTCCTTCCTAGGGTTAGGCTTAGAGTTACGCCTAGGGTGAGTGTTCTTTTAACCAGAAAGCCCTGAGTTCCAAGAACACAGCAGCTGCCAAGAACTACCCAAGAAGAGCGCAAAAGTACCACAACATGCCTGCCTCCAGCGCTTTTTCCTTGGCACCATTATGGACCCTATGCTGATTTACTTGCCTCCAGTTGCAGCTATGGTCACGCCAAGGGATAGGGTTTTTAAATCAGTAAACCCTGAGCTCCAGACCCAGTGCAGCTGCGAAAGGCTTCCCATGGGCAGCCAAAAATTGCCTCAACATGCTCCCTCCAGCGCTTTCTTCCTTGGGAACATCCCTATACCTAGGCTGATTTATCTGCCTAGGGTTAGGGTTAGGGTTCAGCTTAGGGATAGGATTTTTTCAAACAGGAAGCCCTGAGTTCCAGGGGCACTGCAGCTGCCAAAGGCATCCCAAGGGGAAAGCAAATGTGCCACAACTTGGCTGTGTCCAGAGCTTTTTCCTTGGGACCTTCCCGAAACGAAGGCTGATTTACAAGCCTCCAGTTAGGGCTAAAGTTGTGTTTACTAAACCAGGAAGCCCTGTATTTCAAGCACACTGCATCTGTGAAAGGCATCCCAAGGGGAGCGCAACAGAGCCACAACATGGCTGTCTTCACAGCTTTTTCCTTGGGATAATTCCTAAACCCAGGCTGATTTAAATGTCCACGGTTAGGGTTACGGTTAGAGTTACGCCTAGGTGTAGAGCTTTTTAAACCAGCAAGCTCTGAGCTCCAGGCACACGGCAGCTGTGACAGGCATCCCAAAGGGTGCGCAGAAGTGCCACAACATGGCTGCTCTCACAGCTTTTTCCTTAGGAAGTACCCTAATACCCGGCTGATTTACCTTCCTAGGCTTACTGTTAGAGTTCCGCCTAGGTTTAGGGTTTTTTAACTAGAAATCCCTGAGTACCAAGAACACAGCAGCTGCGAAGGACTGCCCAAGAACAGCGCAAAAGTACCACAATATGCCTGCCTCCACAGATTTTTCTTGGGGACATCCCTAATTCCTGGCTGATTTGCCTTTCTTGTCTTACGGTTCGGGTTCCGCCTAGGGCTAGGATTTGTAAAATCAGGAAGCCCAGACCTTGAGCCACACTGGAGCTGTGAAAGGCATCCAGAAAGGGAGTGCAAAAGTGCCACAACATGGCTGCTTTCACAGCTTTTTCCTTAGGAAGAACCCTAATACCCGGCTGATTTACCTTCCTATGGTTACTGTTAGGTTTAGGCCTAGGACATTGAAAACACGGAAGCCCTGTGCTCCAAGCACACTGCAGCTGTGAAACTCATCCCAAGGGGAGCACAAAAGTGCCAGAAAATGGCTGCCTCCACACGTTTCCATTGGCACCATTGCTAACCCTAGTCTGAACTACCTGCTTCCAGTCTCAGATAGGGACATGGTTTTTTAAACCAGGAAGCCCTGAGCTCCAGGCACACAGCAGCTGTGAAAGTCATCCTAAGGGGAGTACAAAAGTGCAACAACATTGCAGGTTTCACAGCTTTTTCCTTGGCACCATCCCTATATCTAGGCTGATTTATCTGCCTAGGGTTACGGTTAGGGTTCACCCTAGGGCTAGGATTTTTATAACCTTGAAGCTCTGAGGTCCAGGCTTACTGCAGCTGCCAAAGGCATCACAAAGGGGGCGCAGAAGTGCCACAACATGGCTGCTTTCACAGCTTTTTCCTTAGGAAGAACCCTAATACCCAGCTGATTTACCTTCCTAGGTTAACTATTAGGCTTAGGCCTAGGACTTTTAAAACCAGGAAGCCCTGTGCTCCAGGCACACTGCAGCTGTCCAAGGCATCCCAAGGGCAGCGCAAAAGTGACACAACTTGGCTGCCTCCACTGCTATTTCCATGAGACCATCCCCAACCATAGGCTGATTTTCCTTCCTAGGGTTAGGCTTAGAGTTACGCCTAGGGTGAGTGTTCTTTTAACCAGAAAGCCCTGAGTTCCAAGAACACAGCAGCTGCCAAGGACTACCCAAGAAGAGCGCAAAAGTACCACAACATGCCTGCCTCCACAGCTTTTTCCTTGGGGACATCCCTAATTCCGGCCTGATTCGCCTTTCTCGTCTTAGGGTTGTGGTTAGGCCTAGGGCTAGGATTTTTAAAATCAGGAAGCCCAGACCTCCAGGCACACTGGAGCTGTCAAAGGCATCCAAAAAGGAGTGCAAAAGTGCCACAACCTGGCAGCTTTCACAGCTTTTTCCTTAGGAAGAACCCTACTACCCGGTTGATTTACCTTCCTAGGCTTACTGTTAGGCTTAGGCCTAGGACTTTGAAAACCAGGAAGCCCTGTGCTCCAGGCACACTGCAGCTGTCCAAGGCATCCCAAGGGGAGCGCAAAAGTGACACAACTTGGCTGCCTCCACTGCTATTTCCATGAGACCATCCCCAACCATAGGCTGATTTTCCTTCCTAGGGTTAGGCTTAGAGTTACGCCTAGGGTGAGTGTTCTTTTAACCAGAAAGCCCTGAGTTCCAAGAACACAGCAGCTGCCAAGGACTACCCAAGAAGAGCGCAAAAGTACCACAACATGCCTGCCTCCAGCGCTTTTTCCTTGGCACCATTATGGACCCTATGCTGATTTACTTGCCTCCAGTTGCAGCTATGGTCACGCCAAGGGATAGGGTTTTTAAATCAGTAAACCCTGAGCTCCAGACCCAGTGCAGCTGCGAAAGGCTTCCCATGGGCAGCCAAAAATTGCCTCAACATGCTCCCTCCAGCGCTTTCTTCCTTGGGAACATCCCTATACCTAGGCTGATTTATCTGCCTAGGGTTAGGGTTAGGGTTCAGCTTAGGGATAGGATTTTTTCAAACAGGAAGCCCTGAGTTCCAGGGGCACTGCAGCTGCCAAAGGCATCCCAAGGGGAAAGCAAATGTGCCACAACTTGGCTGTGTCCAGAGCTTTTTCCTTGGGACCTTCCCGAAACGAAGGCTGATTTACAAGCCTCCAGTTAGGGCTAAAGTTGTGTTTACTAAACCAGGAAGCCCTGTATTTCAAGCACACTGCATCTGTGAAAGGCATCCCAAGGGGAGCGCAACAGAGCCACAACATGGCTGTCTTCACAGCTTTTTCCTTGGGATAATTCCTAAACCCAGGCTGATTTAAATGTCCACGGTTAGGGTTACGGTTAGAGTTACGCCTAGGTGTAGAGCTTTTTAAACCAGCAAGCTCTGAGCTCCAGGCACACGGCAGCTGTGACAGGCATCCCAAAGGGTGCGCAGAAGTGCCACAACATGGCTGCTCTCACAGCTTTTTCCTTAGGAAGTACCCTAATACCCGGCTGATTTACCTTCCTAGGCTTACTGTTAGAGTTCCGCCTAGGTTTAGGGTTTTTTAACTAGAAATCCCTGAGTACCAAGAACACAGCAGCTGCGAAGGACTGCCCAAGAACAGCGCAAAAGTACCACAATATGCCTGCCTCCACAGATTTTTCTTGGGGACATCCCTAATTCCTGGCTGATTTGCCTTTCTTGTCTTACGGTTCGGGTTCCGCCTAGGGCTAGGATTTGTAAAATCAGGAAGCCCAGACCTTGAGCCACACTGGAGCTGTGAAAGGCATCCAGAAAGGGAGTGCAAAAGTGCCACAACATGGCTGCTTTCACAGCTTTTTCCTTAGGAAGAACCCTAATACCCGGCTGATTTACCTTCCTATGGTTACTGTTAGGTTTAGGACTAGGACATTGAAAACACGGAAGCCCTGTGCTCCAAGCACACTGCAGCTGTGAAACTCATCCCAAGGGGAGCACAAAAGTGCCAGAAAATGGCTGCCTCCACACGTTTCCATTGGCACCATTGCTAACCCTAGTCTGAACTACCTGCTTCCAGTCTCAGATAGGGACATGGTTTTTTAAACCAGGAAGCCCTGAGCTCCAGGCACACAGCAGCTGTGAAAGTCATCCTAAGGGGAGTACAAAAGTGCAACAACATTGCAGGTTTCACAGCTTTTTCCTTGGCACCATCCCTATATCTAGGCTGATTTATCTGCCTAGGGTTACGGTTAGGGTTCACCCTAGGGCTAGGATTTTTATAACCTTGAAGCTCTGAGGTCCAGGCTTACTGCAGCTGCCAAAGGCATCACAAAGGGGGCGCAGAAGTGCCACAACATGGCTGCTTTCACAGCTTTTTCCTTAGGAAGAACCCTAATACCCGGCTGATTTACCTTCCTAGGTTAACTATTAGGCTTAGGCCTAGGACTTTTAAAACCAGGAAGCCCTGTGCTCCAGGCACACTGCAGCTGTCCAAGGCATCCCAAGGGCAGCGCAAAAGTGACACAACTTGGCTGCCTCCACTGCTATTTCCATGAGACCATCCCCAACCATAGGCTGATTTTCCTTCCTAGGGTTAGGCTTAGAGTTACGCCTAGGGTGAGTGTTCTTTTAACCAGAAAGCCCTGAGTTCCAAGAACACAGCAGCTGCCAAGGACTACCCAAGAAGAGCGCAAAAGTACCACAACATGCCTGCCTCCACAGCTTTTTCCTTGGGGACATCCCTAATTCCGGCCTGATTCGCCTTTCTCGTCTTAGGGTTGTGGTTAGGCCTAGGGCTAGGATTTGTAAAATCAGGAAGCCCAGACCTCCAGGCACACTGGAGCTGTCAAAGGCATCCAAAAAGGAGTGCAAAAGTGCCACAACCTGGCAGCTTTCACAGCTTTTTCCTTAGGAAGAACCCTACTACCCGGTTGATTTACCTTCCTAGGCTTACTGTTAGGCTTAGGCCTAGGACTTTGAAAACCAGGAAGCCCTGTGCTCCAGGCACACTGCAGCTGTCCAAGGCATCCCAAGGGGAGCGCAAAAGTGACACAACTTGGCTGCCTCCACTGCTATTTCCATGAGACCATCCCCAACCATAGGCTGATTTTCCTTCCTAGGGTTAGGCTTAGAGTTACGCCTAGGGTGAGTGTTCTTTTAACCAGAAAGCCCTGAGTTCCAAGAACACAGCAGCTGCCAAGAACTACCCAAGAAGAGCGCAAAAGTACCACAACATGCCTGCCTCCAGCGCTTTTTCCTTGGCACCATTATGGACCCTATGCTGATTTACTTGCCTCCAGTTGCAGCTATGGTCACGCCAAGGGATAGGGTTTTTAAATCAGTAAACCCTGAGCTCCAGACCCAGTGCAGCTGCGAAAGGCTTCCCATGGGCAGCCAAAAATTGCCTCAACATGCTCCCTCCAGCGCTTTCTTCCTTGGGAACATCCCTATACCTAGGCTGATTTATCTGCCTAGGGTTAGGGTTAGGGTTCAGCTTAGGGATAGGATTTTTTCAAACAGGAAGCCCTGAGTTCCAGGGGCACTGCAGCTGCCAAAGGCATCCCAAGGGGAAAGCAAATGTGCCACAACTTGGCTGTGTCCAGAGCTTTTTCCTTGGGACCTTCCCGAAACGAAGGCTGATTTACAAGCCTCCAGTTAGGGCTAAAGTTGTGTTTACTAAACCAGGAAGCCCTGTATTTCAAGCACACTGCATCTGTGAAAGGCATCCCAAGGGGAGCGCAACAGAGCCACAACATGGCTGTCTTCACAGCTTTTTCCTTGGGATAATTCCTAAACCCAGGCTGATTTAAATGTCCACGGTTAGGGTTACGGTTAGAGTTACGCCTAGGTGTAGAGCTTTTTAAACCAGCAAGCTCTGAGCTCCAGGCACACGGCAGCTGTGACAGGCATCCCAAAGGGTGCGCAGAAGTGCCACAACATGGCTGCTCTCACAGCTTTTTCCTTAGGAAGTACCCTAATACCCGGCTGATTTACCTTCCTAGGCTTACTGTTAGAGTTCCGCCTAGGTTTAGGGTTTTTTAACTAGAAATCCCTGAGTACCAAGAACACAGCAGCTGCGAAGGACTGCCCAAGAACAGCGCAAAAGTACCACAATATGCCTGCCTCCACAGATTTTTCTTGGGGACATCCCTAATTCCTGGCTGATTTGCCTTTCTTGTCTTACGGTTCGGGTTCCGCCTAGGGCTAGGATTTGTAAAATCAGGAAGCCCAGACCTTGAGCCACACTGGAGCTGTGAAAGGCATCCAGAAAGGGAGTGCAAAAGTGCCACAACATGGCTGCTTTCACAGCTTTTTCCTTAGGAAGAACCCTAATACCCGGCTGATTTACCTTCCTATGGTTACTGTTAGGTTTAGGCCTAGGACATTGAAAACACGGAAGCCCTGTGCTCCAAGCACACTGCAGCTGTGAAACTCATCCCAAGGGGAGCACAAAAGTGCCAGAAAATGGCTGCCTCCACACGTTTCCATTGGCACCATTGCTAACCCTAGTCTGAACTACCTGCTTCCAGTCTCAGATAGGGACATGGTTTTTTAAACCAGGAAGCCCTGAGCTCCAGGCACACAGCAGCTGTGAAAGTCATCCTAAGGGGAGTACAAAAGTGCAACAACATTGCAGGTTTCACAGCTTTTTCCTTGGCACCATCCCTATATCTAGGCTGATTTATCTGCCTAGGGTTACGGTTAGGGTTCACCCTAGGGCTAGGATTTTTATAACCTTGAAGCTCTGAGGTCCAGGCTTACTGCAGCTGCCAAAGGCATCACAAAGGGGGCGCAGAAGTGCCACAACATGGCTGCTTTCACAGCTTTTTCCTTAGGAAGAACCCTACTACCCGGCTGATTTACCTTCCTAGGTTAACTATTAGGCTTAGGCCTAGGACTTTTAAAACCAGGAAGCCCTGTGCTCCAGGCACACTGCAGCTGTCCAAGGCATCCCAAGGGCAGCGCAAAAGTGACACAACTTGGCTGCCTCCACTGCTATTTCCATGAGACCATCCCCAACCATAGGCTGATTTTCCTTCCTAGGGTTAGGCTTAGAGTTACGCCTAGGGTGAGTGTTCTTTTAACCAGAAAGCCCTGAGTTCCAAGAACACAGCAGCTGCCAAGGACTACCCAAGAAGAGCGCAAAAGTACCACAACATGGCTGCCTCCACAGCTTTTTCCTTGGGGACATCCCTAATGCCTGGCTGATTTGCCTTTCTCGTCTTAGGGTTGGGGTTCAGCCTAGGGCTAGGATTTGTAAAATCAGGAAGCCCAGACCTCCAGGCACACTGGAGCTGTGAAAGGCATCCAGAAGGGAGTGCAAAAGTGCCACAACATGGCTGCTTTCTTGGCTTTTCACTTGGGAAGAAGCCTAACACCAGGCTGATTTTCCTTCCTACGGTTACTCTTAGGCTTAGGCCTTGGGCTAGGATTTTTAAAACTAGGAAGCCCTTAGATCCAGGCACACTGCAGTAGTTAAAGGCATCGCAAGAGGGCTACAAAAGTGACACAACGTGGCGGCCTCTGCTGCTATTCTCATGAGACCATCCCGAACAATAGGCTGATTTTCCTTCCGAGGGTTAGGGTTAGAGTTACGCCTAGGGTTAGGGTATTTTTAAACAGAAAGCCCTGAGTTCCAAGAACACAGCAGCTGCCAAGGACTACCCAAGAGGAGCGCAAAAGTACCACAACATGCCTGCCTCCAGCGCTTTTTCTTTGGGACCATCATGGACCCTAGGCTGATTTACTTGCCTCCAGTTGCAGCTATGGTCACGCCAAGGGATAGGGTTTTTAAATCAGAAAACCCTGAGCTCCAGACCCAGTGCAGCTGTGAAAGGCTTCCCAATGGCAGCCAAAAATTGCCTCAATATGCTCCCTCCAGTGCTTATTTCCTTGGGAACATCCCTATACCTAGGCTGATTTATCTGCCTAGGGTTAGGGTTAGGGTTCAGCCTAGGGATAGGATTTTTTCAAACAGGAAGCCCTGAGTTCCAGGGGCACTGCAGCTGCCAAAGGCAACCCAAGGGGAAAGCAAATGTGCCACAACTTGGCTGTGTCCAGAGCTTTTTCCTTGGGACCATCCCGAAACGAAAGCTGATTTAGAAGCCTCCAGTTAGGGCTAAAGTGGTGGTTTTTTAAAACAGGAAGCCCTGGGCTCCAAGGACATTGCAGCTGTGAAAGGCATCCTAAAGGGAGCGCAAAAATTCCACAACATGGCTGTTTCCACAGCTTTTTCCTTGGGGACATCCCTAATTCTGGGCTGATTTGCCTTTCTCGTCATAGGGTTGGGGTTCAGCCTAGGGCTAGGATTTGTAAAACCTGGAAGCCCAGACCTCCAGGCACACTGGAGCTGTGAAAGTCATTCAAGAAGTAGTGCAAAAGTGCCACAACATGGCTGCTTTCACAGCTTTTTCCTTAGGAAGAACCCTAATACCTGGCTGATTTACCATCCTAGGGTTACTGTTAGATTTAGGCCTAGGACTTTTCAAACCAGGAAGCCCTGTGCTCCAAGCACACTGCAGCTGTTCAAGGCATCCTAAGGGGAGCACCAAAGTGCCCGAAAATGGCTGCCTCCAATCGTTTCCTTGGGCACCATTGCTAACCCTAGGCTGAATTACCTGCTTCCAGTCTCAGATAGGGACATGGTTTTTTAAACCAGCAAGCCCTGAGCTACAGGCACACGGCAGCTGTGAAAGGCATCCCAAGGAGAGCACAAAATTGCAACACCATGGCAGCTTTCACAGTGTTTTCCTTGGCAACATCCCTATACCTAGGCTGATTTATCTGCCTAGGGTTATGGTTAGGGTTCAGCCTAGGGCTAGGATTTTTTAAACCAGGAAGCCCTGAGTTCCAGGCTCCCTGCAGCTATCAAAGACATCCCAAATAGAGCGCAGAAGTGCCACAACAGGGCTGCTTTCCCAGCTTTTTCCTTAGGAAGAACCCTAATACCCGGCTGATGTACCTTTCTAGGCTTACTGTTAGGCTTAGGCCTAGGACTTTGAAAACCAGGAAGCCCTGTACACGGCTCCAAGTACACGGCAGTTGTGAAAGGCATCCCAACGGGAGCACAAAAGTGCCAGAAAATGGCAGCCTCCACACGTTTCCATTGGCACCATTACTAACCCTAATCTGAATTACCTACTTCCAGTCTCAGCTAGGGACATGGTTTTTTAAACCAGGAAGCCCTGAGCTCCAGGCACACGGCAGCTGTGAAAGGCATCCCAAGGGGAGCACAAAATGGCAACAACAAGGCAGCTTTCACAGCTTTTTCCTTGGCACCATCCCTATACCTAGGCTGATTTATCTGCCTAGGGTTAGGGTTAGGTTTCAGCCTAGGGCGAGTATTTTTTTAACCAGGAAGCCCTGAGCTCCAGGCACACGGCAGCTGTGAAAGTCATCCAAAGGGAGTAAAAAAGTGCAACAACATGGCAGGTTTCACAGCGTTTTCCTTGGCAACATCCCTATACCTAGGCTGATTTATCTGCCTAGGGTTACGGTTAGGGTTCACCCTAGGGCTAGGTTTTAATTAACCATGAAGCTCTGAGTTCCAGGCTTACTGCAGCTGCAAAAGGCATCACAAAGAGGGCGCAGAAGTGCCACAACATGGCTGCTTTCACAGCTTTATCCTTAGGAAGAACCCTACTACCCGGCTGATTTACCTTCCTAGGGTTACTATTACGCTTAGGCGTAGGACTTTGAAAACCAGGAAGCCCTGTGCTCCAGGCACACTGCAGCTGTCAAAGGCATCCCAAGGGGAGCACAAAAGTGACACAACTTGGCTGCCTCCACTGCTATTTCCATGAGACCATCCCGAATCATCGGCTTCTTTTCCTTCCTAGGGTTAGGGTTAGAGTTACGCCTAGGGTTAGGGTGTTTTTAACCAGAAAGCCCTGAGTTTCAAGAACACAGCAGCTGCGAAGGACTATGCAAGAAGAGCGCAAAAGTACCACAACATGCCTGCCTCCACAGCTTTTTCCTTGGGGACATCCCTAATGCCTGGCTGATTTGCCTTTCTCGTCTTAGGGTTGGGGTTCAGCCTAGGGCTAGGATTTTTAAAATCAGGAAGCCCAGACCTCCAGGCACACTGGAGCTGTGAAAGGCATCCAAAAGGGAGTGCAAAAGTGCCACAACACGGCTACTTTCTTGGCTTTTCACTTGGGAAGAAGCCTAACACCAGGCTGATTTTCCTTCCCAGGGTTACTCTTAGGCTTAGGCCTTGGGCTAGGATTTTTAAAACTAGGAAGCCCGTAGGTCCAGGCACACTGCAGTAGTTCAAGGCATCGCACGAGGGCTGCAAAAGTGAAACAACGTGGCTGCCTCTGCTGCTATTCTCATGAGACCATCCCGAACAATAGGCTGATTTTCCTTCCTAGGGTTAGGCTTAGGGTTACGCTTAGGGTTAGGGATTTTTTTAACCAGAAAGCCCTGAGTTCCAAGAACACAGCAGCTGCAAAGGACTACCCAAGAGGAGCGCAAATTGCCACAACATGGCTGCCTCCAGCGCTTTTTCCTTTGGACCATCATGGACCCTAGGCTGATTTACTTGCCTCTAGTTGCAGCTATGGACACGCCAAGGGATAGTGTTTTTAAATCAGTAAACCCTGAGCTCCAGACCCAGTGCAGCTGTGAAAGGCTTCCCAAGGGCAGCCAAAAATTGCCTCAACATTTTCCCTCCAGCGCTTTCTTCCTTGGGAACATCCCTATACCTAGGCTGAATTATCTGCCTAGGATTAGGTTTAGGGTTTAGCCTAGGGATAGCATTTTTTCAAACAGGAAGCCCTGAGCTCCAGGGGCACTGCTCCTGCCTAAGGCATCCCAAGGGGAAAGCAAATGTGCCACAACTTGGCTGTGTCCAAAGCTTTTTCCTTGGGACCATCCCGAAACGAAGGCTGATTTAGAAGCCTCCAGTTAGGGCTAAAGTTGTCGTTTTTTAAACCAGGAAGCCCTGTGCTCCAAACACACTGCAGCTGCGAAAGGCATCCCAACGGGAGCGCAAAAGTGCCACAACATGGCTGTCTCCACAGCTTTTTCCTTCGGATAATTCCTAAACCCAAGCTGATTTAAAAGACCAGTGTTAGGGTAAGGGTTAGGGTTACGCCTAGGTGTACAGCTTTTTAAAGCAGCAAGCTCTGAGCTCCAGGCACACGGCAGCTGTGAAAGGCATCCCAAGGGGAGTGCAGAAGTGCCACAACATGGCGGCTTTCATAGATTTTTCCTTAGTAAGAACCCTAAAATACGGCTGATTTACCTTCCTAGGGTTACTGTTAGGCTTAGGCCTAGGACTTTTAAAACCAGGAAGCCCTGTGCTCCAGGCACACTTCAGCTGTTCAAGGCATCCCAAGGTGAGCGCAAAAGTGACACAACCCGGTGGCCTCCACTGCTTTTTCCATGAGACCATCACGAATCATTGGCTGCTTTTCCTTCCTAGGGTTAGGGTTGGAGTAAAACCTAGGATTAGGGTGTTCTTAACCAGAAAGCCCTGAGTTCCAAGAACATAGCAGCTGCGAAGGACTACCCAAGAAGACCACAAACTGCCTGCCTCCGGCGCTTTTTCCTTGGGGACATCCCTAATTCCTGGCTGATTTTCTTTTCTCGTCCTAGGTTTGGGGTTAAGCCTAGGGCTAGGATTTTTAAAATCAGAAAGCCCAGACCTCCAGGCACACTGGAGCTGTGAAAGGCATCCAAAAGGGAGTGCAAAAGTGCCACAACATGGCTGCTTTCACGGCTTTTTCCTTGGCAAGAAGCCTAACACCAGGCTGGTTCACCTTCCCAGGATTAGTGTTAGGCTTAGGCCTAGGGCTAGGATTTATAAAACTAGGAAGCCCTTAGCTCCAGGCACACTGCATCCTTTCAAGGCATCACAAGATGGCCGCAAAAGTGACACAACGTGGCTGCCTCTGATGCTATTCTCATGAGACCGTCCCGAACCATAGGCTGATTTTCCTTCCTAGTGTTACGTTTAGAGTTACGCCTAGGGTTAGGGTTTTTTTTAACCAGAAAGCCCTGAGTTCCAACAACACAGCAGCGGCGAAGGACTACCCAAGAGGAGCGCAAAAGTGCCACAACATGGCTGCCTCCAGCGCTTTTTCCTTGGGACCATCATGGACCCTAGGCTGATTTACTTGCCTCCAGTAGAAGCTATGGTCACGCCAAGGGATAGTGTTTTTAAATCAGTAAATCCTGAGCTCCAGACCCAGTGCAGCTGCGAAAGGCTTCCCAAGGGCAGCCAAAAATTACCTCAACATGCTCCCTCCAGCGCTTTCTTCCTTGGGAACATCCCTATACCTAGGCTGATTTATCTGCCTAGGATTAGGGTTAGGGTTCAGCCTAGGGATAGGATTTTTTCAAACAGGAAGCCCTGAGCTCCAGGGGCACTGCAGCTGCCAAAGGCATCCCAAGGGGAAAGCAAATGTGCCACAACATTGCTGTCTCCACAGCTTTTTCCTTGGGATAATTCCTAAACCCAGGCTGATTTAAATGACCAGTGTTAGGGTTACGGTTAGGGTTACGCCTAGGTGTAGAGCTTGTTAAGCCAGCAAGCTCTGAGCTCCAGGCACACTGCAGCTGTGAAAGGCATCCCAAGGGGAGCGCAAAAGTGCAACAACATGGCAGCTTTCACAGCTTTTTCCTTGGCAACATCCCTATACCTAGGCTGATTTATCTTCCTAGGGTTAGGGTTAGGATTCAGCCTAGGGCTAGGATTTTTTTAACGAGGAAGCCCTGAGCTCCAGGCACACGGCAGCTGTGAAAGGCATCCCAAGGGGAGTACAAAAGTTCAACAATATTGCAGGTTTCACAGCTTTTTCCTTGGCAACAACCCTATACCTAGGCGGATATATCTGCCTAGGGTTAGGGTTAGGGTTCAGCCTAGGGTTAGGATTTTTTTAACCAGGAAGCCCTGAGTTCCAGGCTTACTGCAGCTGCCAAAGGCATCCCAAAGGGAGCGCAGAAGTGCCAGAACATGGCTGCTTTCACAGCTTTTTCCTTAGGAAGAACCCTACTACCCGGCTGATTTACCTTCCTAGGCTTACTGTTAGGCTTAGGCCTAGGACTTTGAAAACCAGGAATCCCTGTGCTCCAGGCACACTGCAGCTGTCCAAGGCATCCCAAGGGGAGCGCAAAAGTGACACAACTTGGCTGCCTCCACTGCTATTTCCATGAGACCATCCCGAATTATAGGCTGATTTTCCTTCCTAGGGTTAGGGTTAGAGTTACGCCCAGGGTTAGTGTTCTTTTAACCAGAAAGCCCTGAGCTCCAAGAACACAGCAGCTGCGAAGGACTACCCAAGAAGAGCGCAAAAGTGCCACAACATGGCTGCTTTCACAGCTTTTTCCTTGGCAAGAAGCCTAACACCAGGCTGATTTACCTTCCCAGGGTTAGTGTTAGGCTTAGGCCTAGGGCTAGGATTTTTGAAACTAGCAAGCCCTGTGCTCCAGGCACACTGCAGCTGTTCAAGGCATCACAAGAGGGCCGAAAATGTGACACAACTTGGCTGTCTCTGCTGCTATTCTCATGAGAACATCACGAACCATTGGCTGATTTTCCTTCCTAGGACTAGGGTTAGAGTTACGCCTAGGGTTAGGGTTTTTAACCTGAAAGCCCTGAGTTCCAACAACACAGCAGCTGCCAAGGACTACCCAAGAAGAGCGCAAAAGTGCCACAACATGCCTGCCTCCAGCGCTTTTTCCTTGGGACCATCATGGACCCCAGGCTGATTTACTTGCCTCCAGTTGCAGCTATGGTCACGCCAAGGGATAGAGTTTTTAAATCAGTAAACCCTGAGCTCCAGACCCAGTGCAGCTGTGAAAGGCTTCCCAAGGGCAGCCAAAAATTGCCTCAACATGCTCCCTCCTGCGCTTTTTTCCTTGGGAACAGCCCTATACCTAGGCTGATTTATCTGCCTAGTGTTAGGATTAGGGTTCAGCCTAGGGATAGGATTTTTTCAAACAGGAAGCCCTGAGTTCCAGGGGCACTGCAGCTGCCAAAGGCATCCCAAGGGGAAAGCAAATGTGCCACAACATGGCTGTCTCCACAGCTTTTTCCTTGGGATAATTCCTAAAACCAGGCTGATTTAAATGACCAGTGTTAGGGTTACGGTTGGGGTTACGCCGAGGTGTAGAGCTTTTTAAGCCAGCAAGCTCTGAGCTCCAGGCACACTGCAGCTGCCAAAGGCATCCCAAGGGGAGCGCAAAAGTGCAACAACATGGCAGCTTTCACAGCTTTTTCCTTGGCAACATCCCTATACCTAGGCTGATTTATCTGCCTAGGGTTAGGGTTAGGGTTCAGTCTAGGGCTAGGATTTTTTTAACCAGGAAGCCCTAAGTTCCAGGCTTACTGCAGCTGCCAAAGGCATCCCAAAGGGAGCGCAGAAGTGCCACAACATAGCTGTTTTCACAGCTTTTTCCTTAGGAAGAACCCTAATACCCGGCTGATTTAACTTCCTAGGGTTACTTTTAGGCTTAGGCCTAGGACTTTTAAAACCACGAAGCCCTGTACTTCAGGCACACTGCAGCTGTCAAAGGCATCCCAAGGGGAGCGCAAAAGTGACACAACTTGGCTGCCTCCACTGCTATTTCCATGAGACCATCCCGAATCATAGGCTGATTTTCCTTCCTAGGGTTAGGGTTAGAGTTACGCCTAGTGTTAGTTTTCTTTTAACCAGAAAGCCCTGAGTTCCAAGAACACAGCAGCTGCCAAGGACTACCCAAGAAGAGCGCAAAGCACCACAACATGCCTGCCTCCACAGCTTTTTCCTTGGGGACATCCCTAATGCCTGGCTGATTTGCCTTTCTCGTCTTAGGGTTGGGGTTCAGCCTAGGGCTAGGATTTGTAAAATCAGGAAGCTCAGACCTCGAGCCACACTGGAGCTGTGAAAGGCATCCAAAAGGGAGTGCAAAAGTGCCACAACATGGCTGCTTTCACGGCTTTTTCCTTGGCAAGAAGCCTAACACCAGGCTGATTTACCTTCCCAGGGTTAGTGTTAGGCTTAGGCCTAGGGCTAGGATTTTTGAAACTAGCAAGCCCTGTGCTCCAGGCACACTGCAGCTGTTCAAGGCATCACAAGAGGGCCGAAAATGTGACACAACTTGGCTGTCTCTGCTGCTATTCTCATGAGAACATCACGAACCGTTGCCTGATTTTCCTTCCTAGGACTAGGGTTAGAGTTACGCCTAGGGTTAGGGTTTTTAACCTGAAAGCCCTGAGTTCCAACAACACAGCAGCTGCGAAGGACTACCCAAGAGGAGCGCAAAAGTGCCACAACATGCCTGCCTCCAGCGCTTTTTCCTTGGGACCATCATGGACCCCAGGCTGATTTACTTGCCTCCAGTTGCAGCTATGGTCATGCCAAGGGATAGAGTTTTTAAATCAGTAAACCCTGGGCTCCAGACCCAGTGCAGCTGTGAAAGGCTTCCCAAGGGCAGCCAAAAATTGCCTCAACATGCTCCCTCCAGCGCTTTCTTCCTTGGGAACATCCCTATACCTAGGCTGATTTATCTGCCTAGTGTTAGGATTAGGGTTCAGCCTAGGGATAGGATTTTTTCAAACAGGAAGCCCTGAGCTCCAGGGGCACTGCAGCTACCAAAGGCATCCCAAGGGGAAAGCAAATGTGCCACAACATTGCTGTCTCCACAGCTTTTTCCTTGGGATAATTCCTAAACCCAGGCTGATTTAAATGACCAGTGTTAGGGTTACGGTTAGGGTTACGCCTAGGTGTAGAGCTTGTTAAGCCAGCAAGCTCTGAGCTCCAGGCACACTGCAGCTGTGAAAGGAATCCCAAGGGGAGCGCAAAAGTGCAACAACATGGCAGCTTTCACAGCTTTTTCCTTGGCAACATCCCTATACCTAAGCTGATTTATCTGCCTAGGGTTAGGGTTAGGATTCAGCCTAGGGCTAGGATTTTTTTAACGAGGAAGCCCTGATCTCCAGGCACACGGCAGCTGCGAAAGGCATCCCAAGGGGAGTACAAAAGTTCAACAATATTGCAGGTTTCACAGCTTTTTCCTTGGCAACAACCCTATACCTAGGCGGATATATCTGCCTAGGGTTAGGGTTAGGGTTCAGCCTAGGGTTAGGATTTTTTTAACCAGGAAGCCCTGAGTTCCAGGCTTACTGTAGCTGCCAAAGGCATCCCAAAGGGAGCGCAGAAGTGCCAGAACATGGCTGCTTTCACAGCTTTTTCCTTAGGAAGAACCCTACTACCCGGCTGATTTACCTTCCTAGGCTTACTGTTAGGCTTAGGCCTAGGACTTTGAAAACCAGGAAGCCCTGTGCTCCAGGCACACTGCAGCTGTCCAAGGCATCCCAAGGGGAGCGCAAAAGTGACACAACTTGGCTGCCTCCACTGCTATTTCCATGAGACCATCCCGAATTATAGGCTGATTTTCCTTCCTAGGGTTAGGGTTAGAGTTACGCCTAGGGTTAGTGTTCTTTTAACCAGAAAGCCCTGAGCTCCAAGAACACAGCAGCTGCGAAGGACTACCCAAGAAGAGCGCAAAAGTGCCACAACATGGCTGCTTTCACAGCTTTTTCCTTGGCAAGAAGCCTAACACCAGGCTGATTTACCTTCCCAGGGTTAGTGTTAGGCTTAGGCCTAGGGCTAGGATTTTTGAAACTAGCAAGCCCTGTGCTCCAGGCACACTGCAGCTGTTCAAGGCATCACAAGAGGGCCGAAAATGTGACACAACTTGGCTGTCTCTGCTGCTATTCTCATGAGAACATCACGAACCGTTGGCTGATTTTCCTTCCTAGGACTAGGGTTAGAGTTACGCCTAGGGTTAGGGTTTTTAACCAGAAAGCCCTGAGTTCCAACAACACAGCAGCTGCCAAGGACTACCCAAGAGGAGCACAAAAGTGCCACAACATGCCTGCCTCCAGCGCTTTTTCCTTGGGACCATCATGGACCCCAGGCTGATTTACTTGCCTCCAGTTGCAGCTATGGTCACGCCAAGGGATAGAGTTTTTAAATCAGTAAACCCTGAGCTCCAGACCCAGTGCAGCTGTGAAAGGCTTCCCAAGGGCAGCCAAAAATTGCCTCAACATGCTCCCTCCTGCGCTTTTTTCTTTGGGAACAGCCCTATACCTAGGCTGATTTATCTGCCTAGTGTTAGGATTAGGGTTCAGCCTAGGGATAGGATTTTTTCAAACAGGAAGCCCTGAGTTCCAGGGGCACTGCAGCTGCCAAAGGCATCCCAAGGGGAAAGCAAATGTGCCACAACATGGCTGTCTCCACAGCTTTTTCCTTGGGATAATTCCTAAAACCAGGCTGATTTAAATGACCAGTGTTAGGGTTACGGTTGGGGTTACGCCGAGGTGTAGAGCGTTTTAAGCCAGCAAGCTCTGAGCTCCAGGCACACTGCAGCTGCCAAAGGCATACCAAGGGGAGCGCAAAAGTGCAACAACATGGCAGCTTTCACAGCTTTTTCCTTGGCAACATCCCTATACCTAGGCTGATTTATCTGCCTAGGGTTAGGGTTAGGGTTCAGTCTAGGGCTAGGATTTTTTTAACCAGGAAGCCCTAAGTTCCAGGCTTACTGCAGCTGCCAAAGGCATCCCAAAGGGAGCGCAGAAGTGCCACAACATAGCTGTTTTCACAGCTTTTTCCTTAGGAAGAACCCTAATACCCGGCTGATTTACCTTCCTAGGGTTACTTTTAGGCTTAGGCCTAGGACTTTTAAAACCACGAAGCCCTGTACTTCAGGCACACTGCAGCTGTCAAAGGCATCCCAAGGGGAGCGCAAAAGTGACACAACTTGGCTGCCTCCAGTGCTATTTCCATGAGACCATCCCGAATCATAGGCTGATTTTCCTTCCTAGGGTTAGGGTTAGAGTTACGCCTATGTTAGTTTTCTTTTAACCAGAAAGCCCTGAGCTCCAAGAACAGAGCAGCTGCGAAGGACTACCCAAGAAGAGCGCAAAAGTGCCACAACATGGCTGCTTTCACAGCTTTTTCCTTGGCAAGAAGCCTAACACCAGGCTGATTTACCTTCCCAGGGTTAGTGTTAGGCTTAGGCCTAGGGCTAGGATTTTTGAAACTAGCAAGCCCTGTGCTCCAGGCACACTGCAGCTGTTCAAGGCATCACAAGAGGGCCGAAAATGTGACACAACTTGGCTGTCTCTGCTGCTATTCTCATGAGAACATCACGAACCGTTGGCTGATTTTCCTTCCTAGGACTAGGGTTAGAGTTACGCCTAGGGTTAGGGTTTTTAACCAGAAAGCCCTGAGTTCCAACAACACAGCAGCTGCGAAGGACTACCCAAGAGGAGCACAAAAGTGCCACAACATGCCTGCCTCCAGCGCTTTTTCCTTGGGACCATCATGGACCCCAGGCTGATTTACTTGCCTCCAGTTGCAGCTATGGTCACGCCAAGGGATAGAGTTTTTAAATCAGTAAACCCTGAGCTCCAGACCCAGTGCAGCTGTGAAAGGCTTCCCAAGGGCAGCCAAAAATTGCCTCAACAGGCTCCCTCCTGCGCTTTTTTCCTTGGGAACAGCCCTATACCTAGGCTGATTTATCTGCCTAGTGTTAGGATTAGGGTTCAGCCTAGGGATAGGATATTTTCAAACAGGAAGCCCTGAGTTCCAGGGGCACTGCAGCTGCCAAAGGCATCCCAAGGGGAAAGCAAATGTGCCACAACATGGCTGTCTCCACAGCTTTTTCCTTGGGATAATTCCTAAAACCAGGCTGATTTAAATGACCAGTGTTAGGGTTATGGTTGGGGTTACGCCTAGGTGTAGAGCTTTTTAAGCCAGCAAGCTCTGAGCTCCAGGCACACTGCAGCTGCCAAAGGCATCCCAAGGGGAGCGCAAAAGTGCAACAACATGGCAGCTTTCACAGCTTTTTCCTTGGCAACATCCCTATACCTAGGCTGATTTATCTGCCTAGGGTTAGGGTTAGGGTTCAGTCTAGGGCTAGGATTTTTTTAACCAGGAAGCCCTAAGTTCCAGGCTTACTGCAGCTGCCAAAGGCATCCCAAAGGGAGCGCAGAAGTGCCAAAACATGGCTGTTTTCACAGCTTTTTCCTTAGGAAGAACCCTAATACCCAGCTGATTTAACTTCCTAGGGTTACTTTTAGGCTTAGGCCTAGGACTTTTAAAACCACGAAGCCCTGTACTTCAGGCACACTGCAGCTGTCAAAGGCATCCCAAGGGGAGCGCAAAAGTGACACAACTTGGCTGCCTCCACTGCTATTTCCATGAGACCATCCCGAATCATAGGCTGATTTTCCTTCCTAGGGTTAGGGTTAGAGTTACGCCTAGTGTTAGTTTTCTTTTAATCAGAAAGCCCTGAGTTCCAAGAACACAGCAGCTGCCAAGGACTACCCAAGAAGAGCGCAAAGCACCACAACATGGCTGCCTCCACAGCTTTTTCCTTGGGGACATCCCTAATGCCTGGCTGATTTGCCTTTCTCGTCTTAGGGTTGGGGTTCAGCCTAGGGCTAGGATTTGTAAAATCAGGAAGCTCAGACCTCGAGCCACACTGGAGCTGTGAAAGGCATCCAGAAGGGAGTGCAAAAGTGCCACAACATGGCTGCTTTCACGGCTTTTTCCTTGGCAAGAAGCCTAACACCAGGCTGATTTACCTTCCCAGGGTTAGTGTTAGGCTTAGGCCTAGGGCTAGGATTTTTGAAACTAGCAAGCCCTGTGCTCCAGGCACACTGCAGCTGTTCAAGGCATCACAAGAGGGCCGAAAATGTGACACAACTTGGCTGTCTCTGCTGCTATTCTCATGAGAACATCACGAACCGTTGCCTGATTTTCCTTCCTAGGACTAGGGTTAGAGTTACGCCTAGGGTCAGGGTTTTTAACCAGAAAGCCCTGAGTTCCAACAACACAGCAGCTGCGAAGGACTACCCAAGAGGAGCGCAAAAGTGCCACAACATGCCTGCCTCCAGCGCTTTTTCCTTGGGACCATCATGGACCCCAGGCTGATTTACTTGCCTCCAGTTGCAGCTATGGTCACGCCAAGGGATAGAGTTTTTAAATCAGTAAACCCTGAGCTCCAGACCCAGTGCAGCTGTGAAAGGCTTCCCAAGGGCAGCCAAAAATTGCCTCAACATGCTCCCTCCAGCGCTTTTTTCCTTGGGAACATCCCTATACCTAGGCTGATTTATCTGCCTAGTGTTAGGATTAGGGTTCAGCCTAGGGATAGGATTTTTTAAAACAGGAAGCCCTGAGTTCCAGGGGCACTGCAGCTGCCAAAGGCATCCCAAGGGGAAAGCAAATGTGCCACAACATTGCTGTCTCCACAGCTTTTTCCTTGGGATAATTCCTAAACCCAGGCTGATTTAAATGACCAGTGTTAGGGTTACGGTTAGGGTTACGCCGAGGTGTAGAGCTTTTTAAGCCAGCAAGCTCTGAGCTCCAGGCACACTGCAGCTGTGAAAGGCATCCCAAGGGGAGCGCAAAAGTGCAACAACATGGCAGCTTTCACAGCTTTTTCCTTGGCAACATCACTATACCTAGGCTGATTTATCTGCCTAGGGTTAGGGTTAGGATTCAGCCTAGGGCTAGGATTTTTTTAACGAGGAAGCCCTGAGCTCCAGGCACACGGCAGCTCTGAAAGGCATCCCAAGGGCAGTTCAAAAGTGCAACAATATTGCAGGTTTCACAGCTTTTTCCTTGGCAACAACCCTATACCTAGGCGGATATATCTGCCTAGGGTTAGGGTTAGGGTTCAGCCTAGGGTTAGGATTTTTTTAACCAGGAAGCCCTGAGTTCCAGGCTTACTGTAGCTGCCAAAGGCATCCCAAAGGGAGCGCAGAAGTGCCAGAACATGTCTGCTTTCACAGCTTTTTCCTTAGGAAGAACCCTACTACCCGGCTGATTTACCTTCCTAGGCTTACTGTTAGGCTTAGGCCTAGGACTTTGAAAACCAGGAAGCCCTGTGCTCCAGGCACACTGCAGCTGTCAAAGGCATCCCAAGGGGAGCGCAAAAGTGACACAACTTGGCTGCCTCCACTGCTCTTTCCATGAGACCATCCCGAATTATAGGCTGATTTTCCTTCCTAGGGTTAGGGTTAGAGTTACGCCTAGGGTTAGTGTTCTTTTAACCAGAAAGCCCTGAGCTCCAAGAACAGAGCAGCTGCGAAGGACTACCCAAGAAGAGCGCAAAAGTGCCACAACATGGCTGCTTTCACAGCTTTTTCCTTGGCAAGAAGCCTAACACCAGGCTGATTTACCTTCCCAGGGTTAGTGTTAGGCTTAGGCCTAGGGCTAGGATTTTTGAAACTAGCAAGCCCTGTGCTCCAGGCACACTGCAGCTGTTCAAGGCATCACAAGAGGGCCGAAAATGTGACACAACTTGGCTGTCTCTGCTGCTATTCTCATGAGAACATCACGAACCATTGGCTGATTTTCCTTCCTAGGACTAGGGTTAGAGTTACGCCTAGGGTTAGGGTTTTTAACCTGAAAGCCCTGAGTTCCAACAACACAGCAGCTGCCAAGGACTACCCAAGAGGAGCGCAAAAGTGCCACAACATGCCTGCCTCCAGCGCTTTTTCCTTGGGACCATCATGGACCCCAGGCTGATTTACTTGCCTCCAGTTGCAGCTATGGTCACGCCAAGGGATAGAGTTTTTAAATCAGTAAACCCTGAGCTCCAGACCCAGTGCAGCTGTGAAAGGCTTCCCAAGGGCAGCCAAAAATTGCCTCAACATGCTCCCTCCTGCGCTTTTTTCCTTGGAAACAGCCCTATACCTAGGCTGATTTATCTGCCTAGTGTTAGGATTAGGGTTCAGCCTAGGGATAGGATTTTTTCAAACAGGAAGCCCTGAGTTCCAGGGGCACTGCAGCTGCCAAAGGCATCCCAAGGGGAAAGCAAATGTGCCACAACATGGCTGTCTCCACAGCTTTTTCCTTGGGATAATTCCTAAAACCAGGCTGATTTAAATGACCAGTGTTACGGTTACGGTTAGGGTTACGCCGAGGTGTAGAGCTTTTTAAGCCAGCAAGCTCTGAGCTCCAGGCACACTGCAGCTGCCAAAGGCATCCCAAGGGGAGCGCAAAAGTGCAACAACATGGCAGCTTTCATAGCTTTTTCCTTGGCAACATCACTATACCTAGGCTGATTTATCTGCCTAGGGTTAGGGTTAGGGTTCAGTCTAGGGCTAGGATTTTTTTAACCAGGAAGCCCTAAGTTCCAGGCTTACTGCAGCTGCCAAAGGCATCCCAAAGGGAGCGCAGAAGTGCCACAACATAGCTGTTTTCACAGCTTTTTCCTTAGGAAGAACCCTAATACCCGGCTGATTTACCTTCCTAGGGTTACTTTTAGGCTTAGGCCTAGGACTTTTAAAACCACGAAGCCCTGTACTTCAGGCACACTGCAGCTGTCAAAGGCATCCCAAGGGGAGCGCAAAAGTGACACAACTTGGCTGCCTCCACTGCTATTTCCATGAGACCATCCTGAATCATAGGCTGATTTTCCTTCCTAGGGTTAGGGTTAGAGTTACGCCTAGTGTTAGTTTTCTTTTAACCAGAAAGCCCTGAGTTCCAAGAACACAGCAGCTGCCAAGGACTACCCAAGAAGAGCGCAAAGCACCACAACATGGCTGCCTCCACAGCTATTTCCTTGGGGACATCCCTAATGCCTGGCTGATTTGCCTTTCTCGTCTTAGGGTTGGGGTTCAGCCTAGGGCTAGGATTTGTAAAATCAGGAAGCTCAGACCTCGAGCCACACTGGAGCTGTGAAAGGCATCCAAAAGGGAGTGCAAAAGTGCCACAACATGGCTGCTTTCACGGCTTTTTCCTTGGCAAGAAGCCTAACACCAGGCTGATTTACCTTCCCAGGGTTAGTGTTAGGCTTAGGCCTAGGGCTAGGATTTTTGAAACTAGCAAGCCCTGTGCTCCAGGCACACTGCAGCTGTTCAAGGCATCACAAGAGGGCCGAAAATGTGACACAACTTGGCTGTCTCTGCTGCTATTCTCATGAGAACATCACGAACCGTTGGCTGATTTTCCTTCCTAGGACTAGGGTTAGAGTTACGCCTAGGGTTAGGGTTTTTAACCTGAAAGCCCTGAGTTCCAACAACACAGCAGCTGCCAAGGACTACCCAAGAGGAGCACAAAAGTGCCACAACATGCCTGCCTCCAGCGCTTTTTCCTTGGGACCATCATGGACCCCAGGCTGATTTACTTGCCTCCAGTTGCAGCTATGGTCACGCCAAGGGATAGAGTTTTTAAATCAGTAAACCCTGGGCTCCAGACCCAGTGCAGCTGTGAAAGGCTTCCCAAGGGCAGCCAAAAATTGCCTCAACATGCTCCCTCCTGCGCTTTTTTCCTTGGGAACAGCCCTATACCTAGGCTGATTTATCTGCCTAGTGTTAGGATTAGGGTTCAGCCTAGGGATAGGATTTTTTCAAACAGGAAGCCCTGAGTTCCAGGGGCACTGCAGCTGCCAAAGGCATCCCAAGGGGAAAGCAAATGTGCCACAACATTGCTGTCTCCACAGCTTTTTCCTTGGGATAATTCCTAAACCCAGGCTGATTTAAATGACCAGTGTTAGGGTTACGGTTAGGGTTAAGCCTAGGTGTAGAGCTTTTTAAGCCAGCAAGCTCTGAGCTCCAGGCACAATGCAGCTGTCAAAGGCATCCCAAGGGGAGCGCAAAAGTGCAACAACATGGCAGCTTTCACAGCTTTTTCCTTGGCAACATCCCTATACCTAGGCTGATTTATCTGCCTAGGGTTAGGGTTAGGATTCAGCCTAGGGCTAGGATTTTTTTAACGAGGAAGCCCTGAGCTCCAGGCACACGGCAGCTGTGAAAGGCATCCCAAGGGGAGTACAAAAGTGCAACAATATTGCAGGTTTCACAGCTTTTTCCTTGGCAACAACCCTATACCTAGGCGGATATATCTGCCTAGGGTTAGGGTTAGGGTTCAGCCTAGGGTTAGGATTTTTTTAACCAGGAAGCCCTGAGTTCCAGGCTTACTGTAGCTGCCAAAGGCATCCCAAAGGGAGCGCAGAAGTGCCAGAACATGGCTGCTTTCACAGCTTTTTCCTTAGGAAGAACCCTACTACCCGGCTGATTTACCTTCCTAGGCTTACTGTTAGGCTTAGGCCTCGGACTTTGAAAACCAGGAAGCCCTGTGCTCCAGGCACACTGCAGCTGTCAAAGGCATCCCAAGGGGAGCGCAAAAGTGACACAACTTGGCTGCCTCCACTGCTCTTTCCATGAGACCATCCCGAATTATAGGCTGATTTTCCTTCCTAGGGTTAGGGTTAGAGTTACGCCTAGGGTTAGTGTTCTTTTAACCAGAAAGCCCTGAGCTCCAAGAACACAGCAGCTGCGAAGGACTACCCAAGAAGAGCGCAAAAGTGCCACAACATGGCTGCTTTCACAGCTTTTTCCTTGGCAAGAAGCCTAACACCAGGCTGATTTACCTTCCCAGGGTTAGTGTTAGGCTTAGGCCTAGGGCTAGGATTTTTGAAACTAGCAAGCCCTGTGCTCCAGGCACACTGCAGCTGTTCAAGGCATCACAAGAGGGCCGAAAATGTGACACAACTTGGCTGTCTCTGCTGCTATTCTCATGAGAACATCACGAACCATTGGCTGATTTTCCTTCCTAGGACTAGGGTTAGAGTTACGCCTAGGGTTAGGGTTTTTAACCTGAAAGCCCTGAGTTCCAACAACACAGCAGCTGCCAAGGACTACCCAAGAGGAGCGCAAAAGTGCCACAACATGCCTGCCTCCAGCGCTTTTTCCTTGGGACCATCATGGACCCCAGGCTGATTTACTTGCCTCCAGTTGCAGCTATGGTCACGCCAAGGGATAGAGTTTTTAAATCAGTAAACCCTGAGCTCCAGACCCAGTGCAGCTGTGAAAGGCTTCCCAAGGGCAGCCAAAAATTGCCTCAACATGCTCCCTCCTGCGCTTTTTTCCTTGGAAACAGCCCTATACCTAGGCTGATTTATCTGCCTAGTGTTAGGATTAGGGTTCAGCCTAGGGATAGGATTTTTTCAAACAGGAAGCCCTGAGTTCCAGGGGCACTGCAGCTGCCAAAGGCATCCCAAGGGGAAAGCAAATGTGCCACAACATGGCTGTCTCCACAGCTTTTTCCTTGGGATAATTCCTAAAACCAGGCTGATTTAAATGACCAGTGTTACGGTTACGGTTAGGGTTACGCCGAGGTGTAGAGCTTTTTAAGCCAGCAAGCTCTGAGCTCCAGGCACACTGCAGCTGCCAAAGGCATCCCAAGGGGAGCGCAAAAGTGCAACAACATGGCAGCTTTCACAGCTTTTTCCTTGGCAACATCACTATACCTAGGCTGATTTATCTGCCTAGGGTTAGGGTTAGGGTTCAGTCTAGGGCTAGGATTTTTTTAACCAGGAAGCCCTAAGTTCCAGGCTTACTGCAGCTGCCAAAGGCATCCCAAAGGGAGCGCAGAAGTGCCACAACATAGCTGTTTTCACAGCTTTTTCCTTAGGAAGAACCCTAATACCCGGCTGATTTACCTTCCTAGGGTTACTTTTAGGCTTAGGCCTAGGACTTTTAAAACCACGAAGCCCTGTACTTCAGGCACACTGCAGCTGTCAAAGGCATCCCAAGGGGAGCGCAAAAGTGACACAACTTGGCTGCCTCCACTGCTCTTTCCATGAGACCATCCCGAATCATAGGCTGATTTTCCTTCCTAGGGTTAGGGTTAGAGTTACGCCTAGTGTTAGTTTTCTTTTAACCAGAAAGCCCTGAGTTCCAAGAACACAGCAGCTGCCAAGGACTACCCAAGAAGAGCGCAAAGCACCACAACATGGCTGCCTCCACAGCTTTTTCCTTGGGGACATCCCTAATGCCTGGCTGATTTGCCTTTCTCGTCTTAGGGTTGGGGTTCAGCCTAGGGCTAGGATTTGTAAAATCAGGAAGCTCAGACCTCGAGCCACACTGGAGCTGTGAAAGGCATCCAAAAGGGAGTGCAAAAGTGCCACAACATGGCTGCTTTCACGGCTTTTTCCTTGGCAAGAAGCCTAACACCAGGCTGATTTACCTTCCCAGGGTTAGTGTTAGGCTTAGGCCTAGGGCTAGGATTTTTGAAACTAGCAAGCCCTGTGCTCCAGGCACACTGCAGCTGTTCAAGGCATCACAAGAGGGCCGAAAATGTGACACAACTTGGCTGTCTCTGCTGCTATTCTCATGAGAACATCACGAACCGTTGGCTGATTTTCCTTCCTAGGACTAGGGTTAGAGTTACGCCTAGGGTTAGGGTTTTTAACCTGAAAGCCCTGAGTTCCAACAACACAGCAGCTGCGAAGGACTACCCAAGAGGAGCGCAAAAGTGCCACAACATGCCTGCCTCCAGCGCTTTTTCCTTGGGACCATCATGGACCCCAGGCTGATTTACTTGCCTCCAGTTGCAGCTATGGTCATGCCAAGGGATAGAGTTTTTAAATCAGTAAACCCTGGGCTCCAGACCCAGTGCAGCTGTGAAAGGCTTCCCAAGGGCAGCCAAAAATTGCCTCAACATGCTCCCTCCAGCGCTTTTTTCCTTGGGAACATCCCTATACCTAGGCTGATTTATCTGCCTAGTGTTAGGATTAGGGTTCAGCCTAGGGATAGGATTTTTTCAAACAGGAAGCCCTGAGTTCCAGGGGCACTGCAGCTGCCAAAGGCATCCCAAGGGGAAAGCAAATGTGCCACAACATTGCTGTCTCCACAGCTTTTTCCTTGGGATAATTCCTAAACCCAGGCTGATTTAAATGACCAGTGTTAGAGTTACGGTTAGGGTTACGCCTAGGTGTAGAGCTTTTTAAGCCAGCAAGCTCTGAGCTCCAGGCACACTGCAGCTGCGAAAGTCATCCCAAGGGGAGCGCAAAAGTGCAACAACATGGCACCTTTCACAGCTTTTTCCTTGGCAACATCCCTATACCTAGGCTGATTTATCTGCCTAGGGTTAGAGTTAGGGTTCAGCCTAGGGCTAGGATCTTTTTAACGAGGAAGCCCTGAGCTTCAGGCACACGGCAGCTGTGAAAGTCATCCCAAGGGGAGTACAAAAGTGCAACAATATTGCAGGTTTCACAGCTTTTTCCTTGGCAACAACCCTATACCTAGGCTGATATATCTGCCTAGGGTTAGGGTTAGGGTTCAGCCTAGGGTTAGGATTTTTTTAACCAGGAAGCCCTGAGTTCCAGGCTTACTGTAGCTGCCAAAGGCATCCCAAAGGGAGCGCAGAAGTGCCAGAACATGGCTGCTTTCACAGCTTTTTCCTTAGGAAGAACCCTGATTCCCAGCTGATTTACCTTCCTGGGCTTACTTTTAGGCTTAGGCCTAGGACTTTGAAAACCAGGAAGCCCTGTGCTCCAGGCACACTGCAGCTGTTCAAGGCATCCCAAGGGCAGCGCAAAAGTGACACAACTTGGCTGCCTCCAGGAGTATCTCCATGAGACCATCCCCAACCATAGGCTGATTTTCCTTCCTAGGGTTAGGGTTAGAGTTACGCCTAGGGTTAGGGTTTTTTAACCAGAATGCCCTGAGTTCCAAGAACACAGCAGCTGCGAAGGACTACCCAAGAGGGTGCTTCCAGCGCTTTTTCCTTGGCACCATTATGGACCCTATGCTGATTTACTTGCCTCCAGTTGCAGCTATGGTCACGCCAAGGGATAGAGTTTTTAAATCAGTAAACCCTGGGCTCCAGACCCAGTGCAGCTGTGAAAGGCTTCCCAAGGGCAGCCAAAAATTGCCTCAACATGCTCCCTCCTGCGCTTTTTTCCTTGGGAACAGCCCTATACCTAGGCTGATTTATCTGCCTAGTGTTAGGATTAGGGTTCAGCCTAGGGATAGGATTTTTTCAAACAGGAAGCCCTGAGTTCCAGGGGCACTGCAGCTGCCAAAGGCATCCCAAGGGGAAAGCAAATGTGCCACAACATTGCTGTCTCCACAGCTTTTTCCTTGGGATAATTCCTAAACCCAGGCTGATTTAAATGACCAGTGTTAGGGTTACGGTTAGGGTTAAGCCTAGGTGTAGAGCTTTTTAAGCCAGCAAGCTCTGAGCTCCAGGCACAATGCAGCTGTCAAAGGCATCCCAAGGGGAGCGCAAAAGTGCAACAACATGGCAGCTTTCACAGCTTTTTCCTTGGCAACATCCCTATACCTAGGCTGATTTATCTGCCTAGGGTTAGGGTTAGGATTCAGCCTAGGGCTAGGATTTTTTTAACGAGGAAGCCCTGAGCTCCAGGCACACGGCAGCTGTGAAAGGCATCCCAAGGGGAGTACAAAAGTGCAACAATATTGCAGGTTTCACAGCTTTTTCCTTGGCAACAACCCTATACCTAGGCGGATATATCTGCCTAGGGTTAGGGTTAGGGTTCAGCCTAGGGTTAGGATTTTTTTAACCAGGAAGCCCTGAGTTCCAGGCTTACTGTAGCTGCCAAAGGCATCCCAAAGGGAGCGCAGAAGTGCCAGAACATGGCTGCTTTCACAGCTTTTTCCTTAGGAAGAACCCTACTACCCGGCTGATTTACCTTCCTAGGCTTACTGTTAGGCTTAGGCCTCGGACTTTGAAAACCAGGAATCCCTGTGCTCCAGGCACACTGCAGCTGTCAAAGGCATCCCAAGGGGAGCGCAAAAGTGACACAACTTGGCTGCCTCCACTGCTCTTTCCATGAGACCATCCCGAATTATAGGCTGATTTTCCTTCCTAGGGTTAGGGTTAGAGTTACGCCTAGGGTTAGTGTTCTTTTAACCAGAAAGCCCTGAGCTCCAAGAACACAGCAGCTGCGAAGGACTACCCAAGAAGAGCGCAAAAGTGCCACAACATGGCTGCTTTCACAGCTTTTTCCTTGGCAAGAAGCCTAACACCAGGCTGATTTACCTTCCCAGGGTTAGTGTTAGGCTTAGGCCTAGGGCTAGGATTTTTGAAACTAGCAAGCCCTGTGCTCCAGGCACACTGCAGCTGTTCAAGGCATCACAAGAGGGCCGAAAATGTGACACAACTTGGCTGTCTCTGCTGCTATTCTCATGAGAACATCACGAACCATTGGCTGATTTTCCTTCCTAGGACTAGGGTTAGAGTTACGCCTAGGGTTAGGGTTTTTAACCTGAAAGCCCTGAGTTCCAACAACACAGCAGCTGCCAAGGACTACCCAAGAGGAGCGCAAAAGTGCCACAACATGCCTGCCTCCAGCGCTTTTTCCTTGGGACCATCATGGACCCCAGGCTGATTTACTTGCCTCCAGTTGCAGCTATGGTCACGCCAAGGGATAGAGTTTTTAAATCAGTAAACCCTGAGCTCCAGACCCAGTGCAGCTGTGAAAGGCTTCCCAAGGGCAGCCAAAAATTGCCTCAACATGCTCCCTCCTGCGCTTTTTTCCTTGGAAACAGCCCTATACCTAGGCTGATTTATCTGCCTAGTGTTAGGATTAGGGTTCAGCCTAGGGATAGGATTTTTTCAAACAGGAAGCCCTGAGTTCCAGGGGCACTGCAGCTGCCAAAGGCATCCCAAGGGGAAAGCAAATGTGCCACAACATGGCTGTCTCCACAGCTTTTTCCTTGGGATAATTCCTAAAACCAGGCTGATTTAAATGACCAGTGTTACGGTTACGGTTAGGGTTACGCCGAGGTGTAGAGCTTTTTAAGCCAGCAAGCTCTGAGCTCCAGGCACACTGCAGCTGCCAAAGGCATCCCAAGGGGAGCGCAAAAGTGCAACAACATGGCAGCTTTCACAGCTTTTTCCTTGGCAACATCACTATACCTAGGCTGATTTATCTGCCTAGGGTTAGGGTTAGGGTTCAGTCTAGGGCTAGGATTTTTTTAACCAGGAAGCCCTAAGTTCCAGGCTTACTGCAGCTGCCAAAGGCATCCCAAAGGGAGCGCAGAAGTGCCACAACATAGCTGTTTTCACAGCTTTTTCCTTAGGAAGAACCCTAATACCCGGCTGATTTACCTTCCTAGGGTTACTTTTAGGCTTAGGCCTAGGACTTTTAAAACCACGAAGCCCTGTACTTCAGGCACACTGCAGCTGTCAAAGGCATCCCAAGGGGAGCGCAAAAGTGACACAACTTGGCTGCCTCCAGTGCTATTTCCATGAGACCATCCCGAATCATAGGCTGATTTTCCTTCCTAGGGTTAGGGTTAGAGTTACGCCTAGTGTTAGTTTTCTTTTAACCAGAAAGCCCTGAGTTCCAAGAACACAGCAGCTGCCAAGGACTACCCAAGAAGAGCGCAAAGCACCACAACATGGCTGCCTCCACAGCTTTTTCCTTGGGGACATCCCTAATGCCTGGCTGATTTGCCTTTCTCGTCTTAGGGTTGGGGTTCAGCCTAGGGCTAGGATTTGTAAAATCAGGAAGCTCAGACCTCGAGCCACACTGGAGCTGTGAAAGGCATCCAAAAGGGAGTGCAAAAGTGCCACAACATGGCTGCTTTCACGGCTTTTTCCTTGGCAAGAAGCCTAACACCAGGCTGATTTACCTTCCCAGGGTTAGTGTTAGGCTTAGGCCTAGGGCTAGGATTTTTGAAACTAGCAAGCCCTGTGCTCCAGGCACACTGCAGCTGTTCAAGGCATCACAAGAGGGCCGAAAATGTGACACAACTTGGCTGTCTCTGCTGCTATTCTCATGAGAACATCACGAACCGTTGGCTGATTTTCCTTCCTAGGACTAGGGTTAGAGTTACGCCTAGGGTTAGGGTTTTTAACCTGAAAGCCCTGAGTTCCAACAACACAGCAGCTGCCAAGGACTACCCAAGAGGAGCGCAAAAGTGCCACAACATGCCTGCCTCCAGCGCTTTTTCCTTGGGACCATCATGGACCCCAGGCTGATTTACTTGCCTCCAGTTGCAGCTATGGTCATGCCAAGGGATAGAGTTTTTAAATCAGTAAACCCTGGGCTCCAGACCCAGTGCAGCTGTGAAAGGCTTCCCAAGGGCAGCCAAAAATTGCCTCAACATGCTCCCTCCAGCGCTTTTTTCCTTGGGAACATCCCTATACCTAGGCTGATTTATCTGCCTAGTGTTAGGATTAGGGTTCAGCCTAGGGATAGGATTTTTTCAAACAGGAAGCCCTGAGTTCCAGGGGCACTGCAGCTGCCAAAGGCATCCCAAGGGGAAAGCAAATGTGCCACAACATTGCTGTCTCCACAGCTTTTTCCTTGGGATAATTCCTAAACCCAGGCTGATTTAAATGACCAGTGTTAGAGTTACGGTTAGGGTTACGCCTAGGTGTAGAGCTTTTTAAGCCAGCAAGCTCTGAGCTCCAGGCACACTGCAGCTGCGAAAGTCATCCCAAGGGGAGCGCAAAAGTGCAACAACATGGCACCTTTCACAGCTTTTTCCTTGGCAACATCCCTATACCTAGGCTGATTTATCTGCCTAGGGTTAGAGTTAGGGTTCAGCCTAGGGCTAGGATCTTTTTAACGAGGAAGCCCTGAGCTTCAGGCACACGGCAGCTGTGAAAGTCATCCCAAGGGGAGTACAAAAGTGCAACAATATTGCAGGTTTCACAGCTTTTTCCTTGGCAACAACCCTATACCTAGGCTGATATATCTGCCTAGGGTTAGGGTTAGGGTTCAGCCTAGGGTTAGGATTTTTTTAACCAGGAAGCCCTGAGTTCCAGGCTTACTGTAGCTGCCAAAGGCATCCCAAAGGGAGCGCAGAAGTGCCAGAACATGGCTGCTTTCACAGCTTTTTCCTTAGGAAGAACCCTGATTCCCAGCTGATTTACCTTCCTGGGCTTACTTTTAGGCTTAGGCCTAGGACTTTGAAAACCAGGAAGCCCTGTGCTCCAGGCACACTGCAGCTGTTCAAGGCATCCCAAGGGCAGCGCAAAAGTGACACAACTTGGCTGCCTCCAGGAGTATCTCCATGAGACCATCCCCAACCATAGGCTGATTTTCCTTCCTAGGGTTAGGGTTAGAGTTACGCCTAGGGTTAGGGTTTTTTAACCAGAATGCCCTGAGTTCCAAGAACACAGCAGCTGCGAAGGACTACCCAAGAGGGTGCTTCCAGCGCTTTTTCCTTGGGACCATCATGGACCCTTGTCTTATGTTGTCAAAAGCTTTGGTGATGTCCACAAATACAACACCCAGGAGTTTGTGTTCTCCTTTTGTGACCGAATAATGATTTGCAGGAGTTTCAGATTTTCAGAGCATCCCATTGCTCTTATAAAGCCTCTTTGCCTTGGATTGAGTATCAAGCCTTGGTAAGTGTGGCTGTTAAAATCCTGGAGAACAGTCTTAACAAGATGGAAATGATTGGGATAGGTCTCTGTTATGGTTTTGGCCTGGCAAAGCCAGAGCCCCCATGAGTACACCTTCTCCCCGGTGTCTGCTGTGAGATGTGACCAGGAATATGCAAAGCAGGCTCCAGCTTAAACATAAAGAAAAGTTTATTAACTAAACTACACACAAACAATTACTGAACTACACACAAAAGAAAAAAAAAAACACAAGGAAAATGAAAACCTCACAAAAAACACTCTCCCCCTCCTCCTCCCTAAATTCTCAATACAATACATCCTCCAAAATCACCAGTTCTGGGTGCAACACCACCCTTTAGATTGCTCAAACTTTCAGTTCCTCAAGAGGAGAGGGAGTCCTTCCATGTGTCGTGGTGGCCTTTTCTGTCCTTGTTCCGGTGCTCTCACCACCAAACAGGGATCAGGACTGCTTCCAGGGTCGTCTCTTTAAGGATGCTTTGTCCAGTTCCAGAAAAGCACAGTATCTCACCTTTCCACCTTTGGGACATCTGTCCCCTCCCATATTTTATATACCCCCTGGGGCCGAGGGGTACCCACACTGAATCTTCTTTGGCACTGGGACATTTCTCCCCCTGGACTCAGTCTCTGTATCACACGGAAACATGGCTCTGTCCATGGCTACACGAAAGAGTCCAGCATAAAATGCCACTCCATCTTCTCTCCATTCTTTCAACATCTCTCACTCTCTCTCTCTCTCTGGTCCAGACCTCCATCACTTGTTCATTTCCTTCGTCCTCCTCCACTCTTATCACTCGTCTAGGAAGGGTTAATGTTCTGTAAGGTTTTCACTGTCCAAAAAGGGTTAAAAACTCCTCCAGACGGCTGGACTCCTGGCTGCACTGCCCCCATCTCCTCAGCTGGGCTGCCTGCTGCCAGCACATATTTACTGAGTTTCAAGATAACGACACAGGCTGCACTCTCTCTCTCTCTCTCTCTCTGTCTCCAAGGGGGGGGGAGGGGAGAATGGCTGCCCGATGTCTCTTGGGGCTCCTCCACCCTTACATCCTCCAAGGCCTCCTCACCTCCCATCTCTGTCCAGGCCCAGGCCTACCACATGGCTGCCCCTCCCTCACCCAGCAGCAGCGGCTGGACGGGGGAAGGGAGATCCAACCTCCATCCCTCGAAGTCCCAAGAGAGCCTCCCAGGCCTGAAGCTCTGCTTTTAACCCCTGTGTGTTCTCGGAGGTGTGTCCAAAACCCCACTGGCTACACCAGGTGCCAATATCAAAATCCAAGCACCCATTGGTTTGACCACAACATCCCAGAATTCTCACTTCTTCCTGGTCAAACCACCACAGTCTCCAGTTATTAATTTCCTTGAGGCGATCTGGTTTGGTTGACTTAGGAATCAAAACAGTCCTGCAATCCCTCACTGTTGTGTTGGGTCTGTATAAGTTGGACTGTTCTGTTCCCCCCTATCTTGTAATGGTTCTGCCCTGGTTCTCCCCTCCCTCCCTTGTGCTGCCAGTTATCCCAGCTCCTCCCCTGTTGCCTTGGAGATAAATGTACCCTGTCTCAAATCCCTGGCCAGTGCCCTGTCCGTCACTTGGTGCTCCCACCCTTCTCTCTGGAACTCTCTAGAAACATCTAATTAGAGCGTCAAGTGATTGGCTCAGGGGCCGAGGCTCCACCCTCAAGTTATTCCCATTGGTGTTCTCCCTAAGTCAATCTTTGGTATCCCACTCCCCTCTGAAACCATATTCATCCAAGGACTGACTCCTCCCCTGTGTCCCTCCCTACTTATAAGCTGTTGCAACTTCCCCCTCTTTCTCTTCGGTTGTCGGTTTCCCCTGGGATTCAATAAACCTGGATTCACCACAGCTGGAGAGCGCTCTCTTCTTGTTTCTGCTGACTGTAGCCATAAGCCATGCCATGTCCTACCACAAGGTACTGCTACTGTTATAGCACGGAGCGTTTGACTTAGGTGCTGTCCCGAACCACGGAGATTGAGATAGTTCCCACCTACTGCTAGCGGTGCTGGAAAGCTGGCCGGGACATCTGAGAATGACCATTATTCTCCTGCTGGACCACTTCAGTTGTGGTGCCCAACGTTCCCCACTGCCTCTGTGCTGGGGCAGAGATCAATTGGGTTACATTACACAAGGTATCCAGCAGGACCATGAGGAGGTGCAATCTCTGCAGCAATGCCCAGTTTGTAACTATACTCTCAAAAACTGCCTTAGGAGAGTCATAGTCGCACCTGCCATTTGCCTGCACTTCATTGAATTTCTTCACTTTGACATTCAGAGCACTGGGCAGAAATCACATTGCATCAACACCCACCTCAGGCCTTTGTGATGTTTTGTTTCAATTAAACAGTCAGATTCCCCTGGTTTGCACCAGTTCTAAGCTGGCTGCTGGATGCTGGCCCAGGTGGGGCACCCACCTGGGGACCCCCCTGGTGACCTTCCCCATGTGAACCACTCAGCCGACGCCTTTTCACAGCAGTTGACAGCAGGACATGGAGCGACAGATACGGCTTGATGGTAGCCAGGTGTTCCACAGCAGCTGGGAGTCTCACAGCAGCCAGGTACAGCTTGGCAACAGGCACGGGCAGCTCCATAGCAGCCAGGAATGGCTCCGCAGCCAGGCCCCCCCTTACAGTGCCAGGGTGCTCTCCCGCCGGGGCCCGGCACTGTCTCGCCGTGGCTGGGCACAGCTGTAGGGGCGCTTCCAGTCACAGCAAAGCACAGAGAGGTGGTTCCACCGCAGGCAGAGATGGCTACAGGGGCAGCCGCATGGCACAGAGGAGCTGGAATCTCACAGGGGCCGGGCACTGCTTCTGAGATCTCAGCTGGTATGGCAGGCCTGGTGGAGGGGCAGCAAACCCCGCTCCATGGCCAGGCACTGTCCTGCAGGAGCAAGGCATCTCACAGTGGTGGCAGCTGGGTGCCTTGCAGCGGCTGCAGGGGCAAAGAGCCTCCCTGCTGCTACCAAGTGCTGCTTCTGGGGTTCCAGCTGTAGCAGCAGGGCACAGCAGAGTGGGGGTTCCAGCTGTAGCAGCAGGGCACAGCAGAGTGGCAGAGTGCCTGTTCAATGTGACTCTGCAGCATGACATCTCTCCACCCTCTGGATCGGCAGCAGCGTGCTCCATTGACAACCCGTGCTGCTCTTGGGCGGTTGCGGCAGTTTCTGCCAGCAGGGCAGAACAAGGGGCAGCAGAGGGCACAGCTGCACAGCAGCCAGTGCTTTCAGGAGTCTTGGCAGCCACGGCAGGGCACAGAGGGGCTGCAGGGTGCTCATTTGACACAGCCAGGCTGCTCGGGGTGCCTCCAGCACTGACCCCAGGGACGGCACACTCAGCTGACAGCGCCCTCCCGCCTGGGGCAGCAGCACGGCCCCGGGTGACCAGGGGACATCCTGCTGGGCAAACAGCTCGGCCAAGGGTGGCAGCACAGTCCTGGGGGCAGCAGGGCACACCCCGGGTGGGTCACCCTCACCTGGGGAGGCTCCACAGCTCTGCCCGGTGGCCTCCTGGTGGGCTGTGCCTTCTGCACTCATCCTCTTCCCTCGCTCACCCAGCACAGCATCTGCTCTCCCTGCTGCCTGCCCCAGAACCCTGCTTTCACTGTTAGCCTTGGTGGAGACCTAGTGAATGCCCCAACTTTCCCCTCTTTGTGACACTGCAGCTGTGGAAGCCCCAGGTCCCTCTCTCTCTGACACCACACCAGTGGCTGCCCCAACCTTCCCCTGTCTGTGATACCACAGTGTTGGCAGCCCCAAAGTTCTCCTCTCTATGACACTGCAGAGGTGGCCAGCCAAAGTTCTGCTCTCTATGGCAGCAACACAGTGGCAGTTCCAACATTCCCCTGTCTGTGACTCCTCAACATTTGCAGCCCCAGTGTTTCCCTGTCAGTGACACCCCAATGGCGGAAACCTTAGTGTTCCCCTCTCGGTGACATGACAGCAGTGGCAATACCAATGTCCCCCTGTTAATGACACCAAAGCAATTGCAACCCCAGCATTTTCCTCTCTGTGACATGACAGAGGTAGCAGTGCCAAATACTCGCCTGTCTGTGACACCACAGCAGTGACTCCCCCAACATTCCCCTCTCTGTGATCCCACTGCATTGGCATTCCCAACATTGACTTCTCTGTGGCACCACAGCGGTGGCAGCCCCAAGATTACCCTGTCTTTGAGCCCACAAGGATGGCAGCCCCAACATTCCCCTCTCTGTGACACTACAGCAGTGGAAGCCCCAGTGTTCTCCTCTCTATGACAACACTGCACTGGCAGACCCAGTGTTCCTTTTCATGACACCACAGCAGCAGCTACCCCAACATTACCCTCCCTGTGACACCACAGCTGTGGCAGTCCCGTTGTCCCAGTCTCTGTGACACCACAGCGGTTGCTGCCCAAACGTTCCCCTCTCTGTGACTCTGCAGCTGTGGCAGCAGCACTAGAACAGAAGCAGCAGCTGTGGAACAGCAGGAGTGCAGGGAAGGAGCAGAGAAGGAGCAGAGGTGTTGCCTTCTGATGCAAGGCGAGGTGACCTGGTTCTGAGGAAACGACACGGCGACCCAAACTCTCCAGGGTCACTCGGGCCAAGAACACACATAGACACCAGTATGGTGGACGGTTCAAGACCTTTATTGTCCCGTTTCGTCGGGTTTTATACCGGGAAAGATTTTTACCTACGTCAGGGGGCCTTACTTTACTGTAATTGGTTAGTAAGGAGTAGAAAGTTACTTATGTTAGGGGGGACTACATTCTTGGGTGATCCCTTATCACTAGAAGTTAGGGGGAGAGGAGCTCTACTGCTTTCCGTAACATCGCGAGATTTTCCGAGCGTCTGACCCTATCTACTACATCTCCCCCCCCTTTTTTACAAATGAACGAAGTAGTCATATACATAGGTACTGAGCTGAGGCATAGGGTTGTCGACAGAGAAAGGGGTTCGGTGAACCTGGGTAGAAAATCTTGTGACTGGCAGTGTTCTCTGGTCGAATTCACAGCAGTGAATTGCCGGCCTATGAACAGGATGTTGGCCCGTTCTAGGCGGGTCTGAACGAATGAGACTAGCTTGTTCAGCAGGCATGGTCCGAAGGTGACAGCTAAAAGTAGCATTGCCAATGGACCTGTTAGGGTAGGAAGTAGGGTGGTTAGCCATGTTGATCGATTGAACCAGGACTCGAACCAACCCTGTTGGGCTTCCCTGTCTCTCTGTCTCTGAGCCAGTCTGCTTCGGAGTTCTGCCACGGAGTCTCTCACGACTCCCATGTGGTCTGCATAGAAGCAACACTCCTCTTTCAAGGCGGCACACAGGCCTCCTTGCTGCATGAACAGGAGGTCTAGTCCTTGCCTGTTCTGCAAGACCACTTCTGAGAGTGAGGAGACTGACTTCTCTAAAAAGGAGATGGATTTCTCAATCCTCTGCGGGTCCTCATCAATTGTTGTCTGCAGCTGTGACAGTCTTTGGTGCTGGGTCGCTAGGGCTGAGACTCCTGTGGCCGTTCCTGCTGCTCCTGGGCCCAGCAGCATTGCGACAGCTACACCTGTTGCTATTTCTCTTTTGTGGAGCCGGCTGGGCTCCTCAAAATGGCGATACACTTCTTCATCTGCGCGGCACAGGGCCCTAGGAACAATCAGAACTTGGACACAAAAGTCGTTAGAGTCATTGAATTTGGCAAGGAACACACACGGACTCACTCCAGATCGCTGGCAAACCCACATCCCAGGTGCGGATGGGAGTACCCACTTACTGTTTCTCCCGCTGGGTTTGACAACTTTGGTGCAGACGTTGCCTTTCTGCCTAGCTAGGGTTGCATTGCCAAAGCATCTGCCTCGGCCCGTGACTTGACTCAGGGTGATTCCTTTGCGGGGGGTGTCCCCTCTACATTGGTTGGGTGCATCTGCTGTGGAGTAACTGAAGGGAGTGTTTAAAGCGACTCCTTTGTAAAAGGGAGATTCGACATTGTAACAGAGCCAGCAGGATTCGGTTAGGTTAGGGTTAGATTCGTTCAGGGATAGGAAGGTAGCTTCTAACATACGAAGGATTGGATCTAAATCTGACTCGGCTAAATGGTCTACCTGAAAGGACATGTGTATGGAGTGTGGGGAATTGGGGTCTACCTTTGGCCGTCCTGGAAACAGGTCGGTGATGCAGAGCACGAAGGATGGGGTGTTTGGTGTGGTGATTTCTGTGAGCACCTTGTAACTACTAAGGTGTCGCATGACCCACCTGAATGGCTGATGGGGGTAGTGGTCTGGGCTGACTTGCCCTCTGGCAATAAGCCCCAACAGCAAGATCACACAGAAACACCATTGATGCCTGGGTCTCACCCATGCGGGTCTCTCGGGTGCTGCCTGATGGCTTGGTGGTCTGTCACTTTCGTCTGGAACCGGGATGTACGCGTCACGAGGACATCCCACGAGCAGGTCCTGTAAACAGAAACTCGCAACTCTCGTCCGTCTCATTCTGCTCACTATGGAGGTCCGGCTTAATTGACTTAAGTGGACACCACCTGATTTGCCGTCCCTTTTGACAGCTGCGTACCCCCTCCCCGTGAGCATCGGCCTCCAACCCCGTTCCCATTCGCCTAGCTCGTTTCTGATTACCACCTGTGGGCCCTCCGCTCCTGTTTCTGCTCCCAGGCCTTCTGATCCTCCCTTTTTCATCTGCTCCAGTCGCTCCAGCTGCCTCTGGCCCTCCTGGTACAGCTCCTCAGTCCTCAATGCCCGCTCCTCTGCATTCTGCTCCGTCTGTTTCACAATGCCCTGCCGGGCTCTCATCAGCTCCTGCTTCCTCTGGCGCTCCAGCTCCTCCTGGACCTCCATGTCTTTCTCTCGGTCTATTTCCATCATCTTGTTCAGGCGCCTCTCTTCCTCCGTCAGTTCCTTGAGGATCGTCTGCTTCTCCAGGACTTGTTTGTCCCAGATCATGTCGGACTTGGCACTGAGGAACAGCGCGTTCAGTTCCCGCACATCTTCTTCCTCTTCCGGCTTCATCCTTGTCGCTCGCTGCGGCAGCTTCTGCTTCCCCTGCTGCAGCTCCTCATCCACGTCTCTCCTGGGGTCCCTCTCGTCCTCCAGCTCTGCCTTTCTCTGCTCCTCGATCTGGGCCTTTTTCAGGGCTTCCTGCAATGTCTAGATGCCTTTCGCTGCGGCGTCCGCTTTGTCGTTGCCGGTCTGGAAGTAACCTTTGACTGGGTCGTGGCTGTTGATGCGAATGACTGACACGGTGCCCTCTCGTGAGGAGAGTGCTTCTTCCAGCATTAGGGCTGCTGCTGATGTTGACACTCCTGGTCCCTTTTTTGTGTGAAGCGTTAAAGCCACCAACTGAGTGCTTTTCCACGCCCAGGACTGCCCTCCCACTCCGTTCACTGGAGGGACTTCTTTGAATGGCCAATGTCCAGGCCAATGTGCTTGGGGAAAAATCGTGCAGTCTGATCCCGTGTCTGCCCAGAACTGAAACCCTATGACTTGGGGATGCTGACTGCCGTAAAGGCGGCATGTCCCCCACACCATCAGGGGTTCCTTCCCTATTCTCATGGCCAAGGCCACCCAGGGATCCCACGCTGGGGCATCCCCTGCTGTTCCCGTGACTCCAGCGCGGCTTGTGGCAGTGGGGGGTACGAAAGCATTACTGGTGGTGGTGTGCAATTCTGGCACTGCGTTGTAGGTGGGGATGTAAAATTGACTGCTCCCTGTGGGGGCATGGGGTAGGAGAGTCCCCTGCCCCACTGGGGGTTGCTGTAGTTGGGCCGCTGCACATTCCAGATGGGAGGGGGCTGAACACGGCCCGGCCACCCCCTACCTCCCCCGTTTCCCTGGAGCCTGGATCTGCATTCCTCAGCTAAATGTCCCTTCTTCCCACATGCCCAGCATGGTCCCCTAAGTTCTCCTTCTCGTGGTGGAGCAGCTGCTGATAGGCACCTTGGCTGGGGGCAGTTTGCTGCCACGTGGCCTGCCTGGCCACACTCAAGGCATGCCATCGCACTGGTTATTGCAGTGTGGACTGCTGCTTGGATGGGAGCAAGGTGTTCCTCCTTTGCCATGTGTCTGATCATGTTGGCTATGTTAGCCCCAGGTGGCAGTGATCTTAAGATGTCCTTGGTGGCTGAATTGCATTGCTGGCGTAGGCAGTCTGCCAGCACGGGACCCTTCGCCTCTGAGGGTAATGAGGAGGAATCTAATGCTGCCTGCAGCCTGTCCACAAACTGAGTGAAGTTCTCACTTTCACTCTGTCTTATGGTGGACCACGGGGCAGGGTTAGCCACTACTTTGGAAGCAGAACGAATGGCCTCTCGGGCAGCCCGGGTGGTTGTCATAACTTCATGGGCCCTTAATCCCTCAGCCTGGGCCTGGGGGGTGATCATAGTGGGGTCTTTACCCATCAATCTCTGTATACTGGAGCCGTGTAGTGGATGATCAGGTCCCGTTATCTGGGCTAGCTCCTTTGTGCATTGATCCTCCCACTCTTGTTCAAAAACAATCATCCCCGCGCCATCGAAAATCATCCTACACGTCTGTTTGATGTCAAAGGGAAGCATGTCATCCCCCCCAAAAGCCCCGTCTATGAGTGTGTTAACCATGGCAGAATTAATTCCCTTGTCTGCAATCGCTTTAATAATCACCTGTACCTCTTTTGGATTCACTGGAGAATAGGTCCTTCTTTGGTTTTCGCCTCCCCCCCCCACACGGACAGGGAACACTAACTTAGCTGAAGGGGTGTACTCGGCGCAGGCTATCTTTATTTTTCACCAGTCTGTAAGCGGGGTCCGGTCTTTCTCTGATGACCCCTTCACCCATGCGGGAGCACTGCGACTAGAGACCTTATATGCTGTTGCTCTCCCTCTGTTAAGGCTAGTATCCAAACCGGAGCTCCCCAACTCCCTCTCAGACTCGTCCCGGCTTGCGTCTGAGTCGGAGTTGGATGTGGAATGGCCGAGCACTTCCGGGCTGCTCTGCCTTTTTCTCGGGCTCCGACCCCGCCCCCACCTGCGGGGGGCGGACCGTTCTCTCCCCCTGGGGTCTCCCCGCCTCCTGCTGGGGGAGGTCCTTGCCTTATGTGGGCTTAATTTGAATAGAGCGCTCTGATTGGTCTCACCCTCCACCACGGGGAACGCCCCCCCTCCCCGCTCTCCCGCGCATGCGATGTTAGGCGCGCTGACTCCATTTCCGCCCTTTTCCCCCTCTTCTCTTCCGCCCTGACCATGCGGTCGGTCGCCATTTTCGAGCCCATACGGCGGCGGAGAGATCGTATCGATCCGGGCGGTTTCTGACCATCCCGCCGCTTACGCGCCTCCTCCGCCACCCCCCCCAAAAAACACTGCACCCGTTGTTCTGCCTCCTGCGTCGGGTCGGCAATCGGCGGGGGGGAGATGGGTAGAGGGGCCGCGGTTTTGTCGAGGGGCTCCGGGGGGGGACTGGGAGACTGGGATCTGGCGGGCTCCACGGGGGGGTTGGGGGGTCTCCCGGGGGTTCTGGGCTGGGGTTCGGGGGGAGGTGGGACGCGCCTAGCCCCCGCACATCCCCATCTGCAATCTGATCACTTTCCAGGGTGGTGTGTGTCGCTGCCCCCACCCCTAGCTGCGGAGTAGCTATTAAGCAGCTTCTGGCAGCTTTCCAGGTTTCTTGCTCTTCTCGAGCTTTTTGCAGAGCCCGGATGACTCTGCCCCACGATTTTAGGGCTTTCCCCGAGCCCGAAGACATGGTATCCTCGGCCAGGGTTTTCGTACAATTATCCCACACCTCCGGGTGTAAAATATCCCCGGGGCTCTCTATAGCCCCCAGCTTAATCAATCTCGACAATGCGAGAGTCGTATCTTTAAGCTGCACACTTCACTTACGACCTTTGTTATAGCTTCCATGATTTGAGGGCGTCCCCTCCACTGTAATCGGACCCGCCGTTACAGCCGCCGTCCTCTGTCCAGGCGATTCCCGTTCCCCGAGTACTGGTTCGATCCCGGGTTTCCGGCACCACTTGTCGCCTTCTGATGCAAGGCGAGGTGACCTGGTTCTGAGGAAACGACACGGCGACCCAAACTCTCCAGGGTCACTCGGGCCAAGAACACACACAGACACCAGTATGGTGGACGGTTCAAGACCTTTATTGTCCCGTTTCGTCGGGTTTTATACCGGGAAAGTTTTTTCCCTACGTCAGGGGGCCTTACTTTACTGTAATTGGTTAGTAAGGAGTAGAAAGTTACTTATGTTAGGGGGGACTACATTCTTGGGTGATCCCTTATCACTAGAAGTTAGGGGGAGAGGAGCTCTACTGCTTTCCGTAACATCGCGAGATTTTCCGAGCGTCTGACCCTATCTACTACACAGTGGAACAGTGGTAGATGAGAAGTGTTGGAGCAGCAGAGGAGCAGTGGTGGAGGAGCTGAGGAACCGTGCTGAAACAGCACAGCATAGCTTTTGAGCAGCAGTGGAGTGAGCATGGAAAAGGCGGAACAGTGGTGGCACAGGAGCTACAGCCATGGAACAGTGGTGGCACAGCCCCGCAGCTGTGGAGCGGCACCTGAGATGCCGAAGCTGTGGGACACAGAGCGGCTCCCAGCACTGTGTCCTGCAGGAGCCGGCCCTGCACACACCAGAGTGATGCCCCTCAGGCTGAGCCAGAGCTGGGGACAGAGGCAGGAATTGCTGCTGGGCTGTGCAAGGCGTGGTTCGAGTGACCTGGGGATTTGATCCTGCTCATTGTGGCTGCTTTTCTGCTGTTGGAACCATTCCAGTTCATCTGAAGTCATGAACTCAGCAGAAACTTGGGACAAAAGGAATCAAAGTGCCTTCAGTCCTGCTGTCTTGGTTTGGAAAGACAGGAGTCTACTAAGGAAGGCAGGAGCGTCCCATGAAATGGAGAATGTAAACCTTCCTGCCTCCAGATTGCTATAAATTTTAAACTAAGGGGCTCTTAGGCAAAAAATATGGGAGCAGGAAATAACAGTTATTTCATAGGGAAGAAAATAAAAGGATAAAATAAACAATGCAGTAAACTAAAACAACTACGGCAGAGCCACAACACAACCTGACACTCTGTTTATTACAGCGACCTGATGAGGTCTTCAGGGTGAGAGAAGTGGACGAGAATCTTGGTTCATGATCAGAAGGCTGGATTTATTGATATATGATATATAATACATTATAACTATACTAAAAAGAATAAAGAGAGAAGTTGCAGAGGCTGCTAAGCTAAGAATAGAATAGGAAAGAAGAATAACAAAGTTCTGGGTCCAGCAGAAAGCAAGGACAAACTCTCCTGTGAGTGGTCAGCAAATCCAAAGACTCACAGAAGACCAATCACCGCTGCACCTGTTGCATTCCACACCAGCTGATAGCAATTGTTTACATTCTTCTTCTGGGACTTCAGCTTCCCAGAAGATGAACAAATCCCGAAGAAAGGATTTCCATGAAAAAATGTCTGCGACACTGTTGGTCAGGGTGTTGGTAGCAATCCAATTGGAAATGTGGCTGCAGTCCTCCAGGAGTAGCAGGTGTGGTTCTGTTAGAGCAGGGGGTCCTGTAGAAAAGGGTATAGTCTTTCTCTGAGGATCCAGTGGAAGAAGAGGCAGCTGCTGTTCCTCTGGGAAATCCAGGGGAGAAGCTGTGCTGCTATTCCAGAATCTCCAGATTCTATCTGGCTAGAATGCTTGGCTCTTCCCTCTGGGCGGAGCATGTCCCAATGGGATGGTGTAGTTCTTATCAGCCATGCAGTGACATTCAATAGCCTGTTATCAGCAGATGTCCCCCCAGGAGGGAGGAGTGGTTGTGGAAGAGATAAGGAAAACTGCCATACAGATGGCAAATAGAATCCATCTTGCCTTGCAATCTGGGACACCTGCAGAGAAACACATCTTGGTAGAAGTTGAATGATTTCTGATTTGGGAACTGAAGTGGGTCAATTATTGGCCTGTGGTTTGTTCTCATCCAGAAAGATGTTCCAAAGTACTGCAATTTGGCATTAAAAACCAGGAACGTGCCTCTTCATCTGGATATTGGCCATGGACTACACAGCTATTTGTGGTCAATATGGTAAGAAAACAACTGGAAATCTTTTCCTGATTTCCCTCTTTCTTCCAGTCTCTGGGATTAGGCCTCCAACAGTCCTTGCAGGTCTTCTTTGCATAATCTGCTCCTCTGGAGTTGGGATGTGAGAAATCAGCAGTGGGAAGACGGAGGACAATGGACCATTACAACTGCAAACTCTGGCTTTTATAGTCTCTGGATTTCCAGTGCTTAGAAACTGTCATGTTTTCAACTGTCTGAACAAATCCCACATTTTTCACTTTTTCCCCGGCGGAAAGCCTTCCTTTGGCCTTGTTTAGGAACTGACCCTGGGAAACACCTCATTCCAGATGCTTTTTTGTTGGTTTTGCCAAGAGATGACAAGAAAATCAGCACAAGGGGCAGTGATGAGAGAAAGGGAAGAAACAATTCCTTTCTTTTCTCTTCCTTGTGGGAATTCTCCTCTAGAGGTTGTGCTCCAGCCAGAGACTTCCTGGGCCAAGGGCTGAGGGAAGCAATTCAGCTGAGGCAGCTGAGGCATCTCCTCCCTGGTCTGTAGCCCTGGGGCTGGGAGGGGACACGGGTGCCCCCCTTGCACTGCCTGGAATGGGGGATTCCTCCTGCCTCTGCCAGGTGCTCCTGATCCTGGCATTAGCCCTGGCCTGGCTGCTCCTGCTCTGAGCTCCCTGCCATGGGCATTGCTGGTGCTGGAGGGCAGGAGGGAGGGATTCAGTGCAAACCTGGAAGGTACCAGTGGGCTCAGAGATGTGTGGAGGTGACAGTGACAGAGTGACACAGGGAGGTGCAGAGGGACACAGGGACAAGACAACACCCCAGGGAAAACCTCTTGGAAATTTGGGGGACTTTGAGTGTAAAATACACATGAACACAGACACAAAGACACAGAATACTGCAAAGCATTTCCCAGCTGTCTTAGGTTGGACGTGGGGCGTGTATTCTATTCCTATCTGATGGGGCAGTTACCTTCTGTTAATTGGGCAGTTTTCTTTATCTCTTCCACAACCCATCCTCCCTCCCAGGAGATATCTTCAGTTAATGGGCCATTGAGTGCCACTGCATGACTGATAAAATTCCATCATCCCATTGTGAGAATCTCCGCCCAGAGTGAGGAGCCAAGCATTCCTACCTGGATATAATCAGAGGGTGGGAAGACCAGAGTCAGCTTTTCCACTGGATTCCCGGAGGAAGACCAGGCCCAACACCACCACCACTAGATCTTCAGAGGAACACTCCACCCTCCTACAGGATCCCTGCTTCAACAGAGCCACACCTGTCACTGCAGGAGGAATATAGCTACCGTTTATTGGGACTGCCACCGCCACCGTAATCCATATGGTGTCAGGTCGTATTCTAAATCTGTCAATATTTTTTCTTCGTACTATTGCGTTTATATTTTAATTTTCCTGCTAAATAACTGTTATTCCCATTCCCATATCTGTTGCCTTAGAGCCCCATAATTTCAAAATTATAACAGTTCGGAGGGAGGTTGTTTACATTTTCCACTTCAAGGGAGGCTCCTGCCTTCCTTAGCAGACACCTGCTGAGACAATGCTCCAGGATACCCAGGTGGGTGAGGAGGAAGTCAGTGTCCCTGTCCCGTTCCCCCTCTCTCCTGCTCCATCTCCCAGCCTAACAGAGCCCCCGGCTGCAGGACAACCCCACTGCCAATGCCGTCCTGCCGGGGAAGCACTGGGGAGATCTCCTTCCCCTTCCCTCTGGTACAGAGGCACATCTCATCCTCTCTTTGTCCTTCCTCCCCCAGAGCAGGAGCTGTGGATGGAGACCTTGAAGGAAAAACCCCACAGCAGAACCTCATGGAAGAGGCTGTTTTGAGCAGCTCCATGGCACAAGAATCCTACAGAGAGGAAAAGTCACAGAGATCCCTCAGGAGGAGGGGCTCCAAACCGAGCCCAGGGTGCTCTGAGGAGGAAAGACCCACCCTGGGCCAGGAAGGGGGACAGAGCTTCAGCCAGGGCTCAGAGCTGGTGGTGCATGAGCAGCTTCACAATGGGGAGAAGTCCTACAAGTGCTTGGAGTGTGGGAAGAGCTTCAGCCAGAGCAGCACCCTGATCCGCCACCAGATGATCCACACCGGGCAATGGCCCTACGAGTGTGAGGAATGTGGGAAGGGCTTCAGCTGCAGCTCAGAACTCATCAGGCACCAACACATCCACACTGGGGAGAGGCCCTACAAGTGTCCCCAGTGTGGGAAGAGATTTCGGATCAGCTCCCATCTCATCCTGCATGAGCAGATTCACACTGAGGAGAGGCCCTTCCGCTGCCCTGACTGCGGGAAGGGATTCCAACGCAACTCCCACCTCATCATCCACCAGCGCATCCACACCGGGGAGAGGCCCTACGAGTGTCCCCAGTGTGGGAAGAGCTTCTCACACAGCTCTACCTTGACCCGACACCAACGCAGGCACCGGTAAGGGAAGCCCTGCGTGTGCTCCAACTGCAGGAGGAGCTTTGTGCACTGGTGCAGCTTCATCCGCATGGGAGGACCCGCATTGGTCAGAACACTGGTGACCCACATTCCCAGTGATCCATGTTGGGAGGACACCTGGCTGGTTATCCTTTTGGCCCTAATTTTCTTCTGATTTGTCTTTATCACTTAAAACCACTTAAAATAGGACTAAAATGAAAGTAATTGATCAAGGATGTCTAAAGTCCCGCCATTTAACAGGTATTTGAGGTGGAATTTATGGTTTGTGAACATTTGTTCTGTAGGATTTGTGGGTTCTTGGGGGATTTCAGCAAGTGTTCTCCATATCTTTGCACTCCAGAATTCCAGATAGATTGGTCTGTCACCTCAAAACGATTCAATCCCATTGAAAACACCTCCATTTTACCCCAAAACTGACCAATCCATGTCAAAATGCCTTATTCCCACCTAAGAAAAACTCAGTCCATGACAAATCTACTTGATTCCACAATGTCCAGGGTGAGATGGGGTTGGAAGGAGATTGGGAGAAGCAGCATCCAAATTTGAGGGTGTGGGATTGAGATTGTGTGGGGCTGGATGTGTGGCCTGTATTTTGATAGTAAATAAAACTTTCAGAATTACTGACTTCTGTCCCATGCATTTTTTGTCAGTTCCAGTTTGTTTTTCAGAGTGCCACCTTCGCAGCTGATTGTGTTTGTGCCCTTCTTTCTCTCCTTCCTTTCTTTGCCTGCTCTGTTTCTCTCTCAGTGTCTCTCTTGACCATGGGCAGCTCCCACCAAAGATCCTGCCCTGATTTATTTCCGAATCCAGGAGCTACAGCAACCACGGGTGAAGCTATGAAGGCTGGCAGTGAAATGTCACTGTAAGATCTTGCTCCACTTGGCCTTTTTCTCCTTCTTAGGAGCTTTGCCTTCCAGGGCAGGAATATGTTTTCCTGCCTGGGAACTGGAATTCCCGCCCCTGGGAGTGTGTGCCATGGATCCCAGAGGGGCATTCCTGAGGCTCCCAGGGTGCTGCTCCTGCTGTGCCTCCCAAGGAGCTCTGCAGGGCCAGGGGACAAGGTCCAGCAGCTCTGTTGGTTCTGCAGTGCCACAATGGCTCCTGGTTCCATGAGTTTCCATACCGCAAACAGCCGTTCCTTGGTTCCCATGATGCCCTGCTGTGTCACCATGGACATTTGGGGTCATGAAGTTCTTCAGTGTCACAATGGCCTTCTTGGATGGGCAGTGCCACCATGGACCATTGGCTCCATGCAGCCCTGCTGGGTCACCATGGACTCTATGGTTCCATCAGGTTCTGGGGGTGTCTCCATTGTCTTCTTGGATCCACAGTGTATCACTGGACCACTGGATCCACGTGGCCCTGCTGTGTCACCATGGCCCCTTGGTTCCATGGGACCCTAGGGTCACAATTGACTCCTTGCTTCCACGTCACCTCCTCAGTGTCAAAATGGCCCCTTCGTTCCATGAGGAACACAAAAGTTTTGTAGCAACTTTGAAAAATTGTGCTTAATACACCTGGGAACATCTGTTTGCATTCAAGAGAGAGGTAAAAGGTGAGGATGGCACCAGTAGCTTCATCTGCAACACAGATCCAGGGAAAGGACAGGGACACAGAATTCAGCTGCAAGACTCAGAGAATTCTGCTCCCAGAGATCATTTATGCTCACACTGTCCCTTGTAGAAGGGTGACATCATTCCAGGCAGCCTGGACTGAGCAGGTGGTTTCTGAGGTGGGTTTGTTTTTCAGGAAACCCACTCAGGCTTTTCCATTTGCTCTGATTTGAAAATAAAACCAGAGAGAGACTCAAAGTCAGAAATACAATTTATTAGGAAAAAAAATAATGCAAAATAAAAAACACCGATAAAGTCAGAATATAACCTGTCACTCTGCTGGTCAGGGTGTTGGTAGCAGTCCAGTTGGTATGGTGGCTGCAGTCCTCCTGGAGTAGCAGATGTGGTTATGCTGGAGCAGCAATCCTGTAGTAGGGTATAGCCTACCTCTGAAAATCCAGTGGAAATGGCAGCTGTTGCTCTGGGGAATCCGGTGGAAAGGCAGCTTGTTTTGTCCCAAACCCCAGATAATATCCAAGGGGGCATGCTTAGCTCTTCCCCCCTGGGTGGAGCATCTCACAATGGGCTGATATTCTATGAGTCATGAGGTGGTCCATTAAAGGGAAATGGCTCCTGGAGGGCATTATCTCTCAGTCATGCAGAAAGGCATTGGGCCTGTTAACAGGAGATAAGGAATAAAACAATGCCCCTCCTGTTTCAACAGCTCTTGAGGATGGGAATAGAATACATCTTTATATTGTAACCTAGGACATCTCTCACCAATGGAAGGGTGAGACAGAATAACTTCATATTTGGCGTCATTTCATGCTCTGCTGGGAGTTTCCTGAGGGCTGGTAGTGCTGTTGGCTTCAAGAACAGTTTGGGTAATGGCTGTGGGACTGAGGGCTGGGTAAAAAACCAGAACAGTATTCTTGTATTTAGAGTCTTTTGCTACATGTCCAGTTTTCCTGCAGTTATAACAGTTTCCACTGCCTTTATTACATTCTGTATTGTGGGGAAGCACATTTGCTGCAACCAGCATTTCAATTGCACCCTTGGCTAGGCTGGAGTCACAGTCTGAGATCACCTGGCAAATGCAAGCATCAACCATCTGAGCAATGGTTGGCTCAGGGTCAAGGGGGAGGCTGTGAAGAACCTTTCTGCAGTCAATACTGGCATTACAGAAAGCTAATTTGCTAATAAAATAATCCTGGACCTTTTGATCATCTACCTGTTTTTCCAGGGCTTTCATAAGGTGCCTTATGATCTTGATATAGCTCTCATCCGAGCCCTGGTGAATGTAAGTGAAGTCAGTGTGGGGTGTAGAAGCATCAGGTGTTTGGAGGAGGGTGGACTGTGCAGCGCCTTTGAGATCTTCCAGTATTGACTGGGGGATGACTTTAGCCTGATACTGCAGTCTAGTATAGTCTCCTTCCCTGGTAATGTGGTCCATTGTGAGGCGTTGTCACCCTTCTTCCTCAACATAACCTTTTGGTAACTCATGAACTTTATTTATCCCAACTCCTTTCCAGAAAATAAATTCCTCAGATGACAATATAATTTTCATACACCATTTTAAATTTTGTGGCACCATTGTGTGGGTAGTAAATGGCACGTCCAGCAAATTGTTAAAATAGGGAGAACCCCTCCCATAATCCTTGGCAGCTTTACTAAGTCCTTCATTTCCCTATGGAGGTAGGGAATCCAAGATTCAGGTCGCACCTGTGCAGTATAAGCAGGGGCCAAAACCTAAATGGGAATCTATTCCCTATGGATTCCCAGGGGCCAAAACCTAAATGGGAATCTATTCCCTATGGATTTCCAGGGGCCAAAACCTAAATGGGAATCTATTCCTTATGGATTCCCATTTAGGTTTTGGCCCCAGCTTATACTGCACAGGTGCCACCTGAATCTTGGATACCACCTCCCAGTCCCCCTCCTTTGCAGCTTTTCTCCGCATCCTCTGCCAAGAATCCTTGGGCTCATCCTCACTCTCAGATAAGCTATCACTCTTTTCCTCTGTAGAGGAGGCAGGTCTGCTGGCAGAGGCGCAGGCCTTTGTGCCGACCGGCAATGCCTGGCATTGAAGGCTTTTGGTAGCCAAAATGGCTTCCTTCTAGTTGGTCCCATGTCCGGTTCCAATGATGTGGGAACTGGAAGAGGCTGGACTGGAGAAGGGGCCTGGAAGTGGAGAGGTGCAGCCTGCATTGGGGAGAACCTTTCTGCTGATAGGGGAGGGACTAATGTGGCAGTGGAATTCAACATTAAGGTGAGACCTGACACAGAGGAGGCACAGAGGAGCAAAGGTGGGAAATGGGGATGAAGGTGGGAGGGAATCAAAAATGGCGGCCTCTCTAACAGGAGTATTGCCATCTTGTGATTTATAGGAAGGAGGATTAGAACTAGGGAATGAAGGAATGTGGGTGAGGGAATATCTCAAGGCAGCATGGCCACTACCACCCTGAGGAGAGGACAGAAAAGGAGGGGAGATGGCAGACAGCAGATGGCTTGTCTGTGCCGAAAGGCGGGCTCCATCTCCCATCCTGTTCTCAGGGAACATGGGTTCGGGAATGTGAAGGGTGGTTTGAATAAACCAGGGCAAAGGGTTGGAACCATGAATTCATTAAATGATCCTATAAATTGAATGAAACAACAGATAAAATTTCTCAACTTTTAAAACCCCTTGTTTTTGTAAAATATAAAGCTTATCCCCAACAGCATCCCAAAACGATAACTGATAGATAGAATCAACAGAGATATCAGGAAGCTCCTCAAATAACCATGAACAATACCTTTTAAACTCCCTTCAGAAAATTAACTCCCCTCTAAATTTAAAACTCTCCAAAACTTAACAAAAACATCCTTTTCAGCTTGGGAATGAGTATTTCCCATAGCTGCCCCCAGTGGAAGAGGGAATGCCCACCCACAGGAACAGAAAATCAGAAGCCCAAACCCCTGGGAGCTCTTTGCCACTCAGTCACTCACTCTCAGTCTCACAGGCACAATCTCCAGCCAAAGTGGGGCTGTCAGAGAAGCAGGTCCCATAGATGTTGAGGGGATTGTCAACTTCTTCTTTAGCGAGATTAGATAAAACTCACTTCAGTGTTGTGGCTGACCCGAAGGGGTACAGCTTCCAGTGACGTCTGGCTGGCAGGATCACTGCTGGAGACACAAGGACCTCAAGGAATCTGGTTCCTCTTCGGGTGCCATGTGTAGCATCATGGCACTACTGAGGCCCTTGCAGCGTCCAGCACTCATAAGCCCAAACCTCACTGCTACCTTAGAAAGCTGACAGAATGAGCAGGATGGGTCTTCATATGATCTCCTGCAAACTGGGTTTATTGGTACACAAACAGGCTACACAGCTGAACAGGCTCCAGGGACAAAGGCAGGGTGTAGACTGAGGGAACAGGGCCTTATATGGGGTAGTGAGGGTGGAGCTGAGGGTGAGGGTCCAATGGATATGGGGGAAAATGGTGCAGAGGAGGGGTCAGAGCTGAGGTCAGCCAATAGGAAACAAGGGTGGAGGAATACAGCAAACTAGGGCAAATGGAGGGACAGAGAGAGAACATTCTAGGGCCAAACAAACGTGGGCAATAGGAGTTGAACTAGGGTGATTAGGCCAATGGGCCAATGGGGTAACCTAATGTAACATAAATCAGCATGCAAAGATCAATATGAGAAGAAAGCATCTCACCCTAACCTGAAAGCCTATTTCTCTTATCTAGAACCAGTGCTCCATGTCTGGGGGATTGAGATTCTGATGCTAGGCCTCTGGGCCTCCACATATCCTCACAGCTGGCCCAGGGCAGGTCTGGAGGGGTCTTGATGGCAGCTTGGGCTTGGCATACACTTGAGGAGGGTGTCTGTTTTCAACAGGGAGCTTAGGAGTTTTAGAGCGCTAAAAGAAAAGAAAAAAAAACCTCTTTGCCTGAGAGCAGCCAGTTCTCCAAGCTAAGCTGATGCCAGGTGAGTGAGGAGAGACAGGATGGGGTTTGGAAATGTGGAGCAAGGCTCTCCACACTGTGTCAGATCTCAAGACACAGCTTCTCAGAGCAGGCCAGAGCTCCTTAGCAAAGTCCCGGGGTCAATATCAGTCAGAGAAGGCTGCTATCATTTCTTCTCTAAATAGAACCATACACCCTTAAAACAGGAATGTGGATTTATTAGAAGCTCTTTGAAATATTTCTCCATAACAATAGAAAAAAAACTTCCTAGTGAACTGCACTTCAGTAGAGCAAAATCAAGGCAAAACCATGGTTTGTCAGGACTTGCTTGATTCTAATGAGCCCCATGGTGCATTTGGAGCTGAGCCCTTGAATCTCAAGGTCTGAGAGGAGATTGCACAAACCTTTCCAGGAGTCAAAGACAGAAGAAAACCCCAGAGTGTCTCAAAGCATGAATGAGTCCCACTGAGGTCCCTCCCCAAACATGGTCCTCATGACTCCTTGGAGGAGAGAATTGGAGACCAGATGGCACAAAAACCTCTCAGAAGCCTCACTGAGGAAAGGAAATTCCAAAGCACCTTAAAAACCATTCTTACCTCAAAGTATTAATGAGTTCCACTGAGTGTCAATACAAAGCTCTCAAGGAACTCGTTAAATCAGATAACTGAGGCCATGATTGCACAAATCTCTCATGGAGTCTCTATCAAAAGGGAAACACCAAGTACCTTAAAATAACTGAAGTACCTTGAAGCATTAATGAGCTCCACTGAGGGTTGTTACTGACAAAGCCTCTCCATGGACTAATTACAGCAGAAAATTGGAGGCTATGATTGCACAAAGCTCTCAGAGACTGCAAGGCCAAAGCAAAACCCAAAGTCCTTTGAAAAACCTGCAGTCCCTGCAGGGAGCATTCAGGAGCCCCCAGCGCCATTGCTGAGCAAGGCTCCCCAGAGACTCCTTCCAGCACATCCTTGAGGCCACTGGGATGTGGGCGAGGGGGGGATGCTGAGGGCAGGACAAGGGGCTGACAGTGCCCAGCCTGGATGGGGCTGTGCCAGGAGGCCCCCGTGCCTCAGGACAAGATGTCTCCTCACAGCCCTTGGTGGCACAGACCCTGCTGTGCCCCTGGGCAGCAAGACTTGGCTTCTCTTCCAGCTGTCATCAGTGCCTCCAGTTCTCTGCTCTGCCTGGGGCCTGGGGACACTTGCTCAGTCGTGTCCCTCAGAGAGAGCCATTAAAAGTCAAAGAAACTTTGGAGTTGGATTCTGACTTGGAGTTCTGGAGAAGTTTCTTCAGCTCCCTCTCAGGGACTGATGTTCAGGGCCTCAGCACAAAGCCCCAGAGGCTCATTATAGTCTTTGTGCTGTGTCTGTGCTGCTGAGCTGGGCTGGGCTCCTGGCCCAGAGGTAGCTCCTGGCAAGGGCAGCACTGCAGAGAGACAGCTCTGCCCAGGAGCAGCTCCTGTGCACAGCCCAGCAGGGCTGGGGCACTGCCTGCAGCCACCCCAGGCACAGTACAGAGGCACAGAGAGCTTCAATCAGGCAGGGCTGGGAAGGGGCTGAGAAGTGCCTGGGGCAGAATCACTGCCAGCCTTGGCACAGGAACCTCTGGCTTCAGGAAAATGCAGCTGCAGCTCCTGCAGTTATCTCCTAAAGCTGCAACATCCCAATGTCTACAGACTCTGTGAGTACATCTCTGAGTATTTCTGGTGCAGGGGAGGTGAAATGCTCATGAAGCTCTGATATGCTGACAGCTTCTGATCAGTCCCAGAATATTTCCAAGACAAGGATTTTGATAAAAATGAGGACATTTCCTAAGATTTTGTCTTCAGATTCCTAATACTGGAGAATGACATGGAGGGGGGGATAAATATTAAAGGACAATTACGAATTTTGACAAGTGCCTGAGACATCTGAACTGTTCCTTTTAGTGAACAATAGGTTCACAGGAGATCCCTGATGTGCCTTCAGCCACTCTGCCTATGGTCAGCAGCAGCATCACCCTTGCTGGAGTCATCAGGCTGAGTCTGAGCTGTTCTTCCTCCAAGCTGCAAACAGAACCTGCCCCCAGGCAGTGCCCTGCAAACAGGCAGGGCTCTGTAGGGCCAGGGAGAGTGCACAGAGATTTGGGGTCTGTGAGGGCTGGCAGGGAGAGATGAGGCACAAGGAAACTCCTGCAGGAGGAAAATCTCCAGGAAGCAGAGAGAAGATCAGGCAATGAGAGAAAACAAAACCCAGCAATGCTGTGGCAGGGAGAGTTGAGAGATGTCCACAGGATCCCCTCCAGTGCAGGCCCTCCCTCTGAACAAGCCCCCTCCCTCCTGTGCCCCAGCCAAGCCTCTGCCCTCAGAGCCGGGGCTCCAAGGCGTGCAGCTCCTCCTGTGCAGGCAGAGCTGCAGCAGAGCCGTGGGGCAGCTCTGCAGCCCTGGGCCCAGTTCCCTCTGCAGAGCACAGGGCTGGGAGCAGCTGCCTGGCACTGGGGGCTCTGGAGGGGGCACAGCTGGCTCAGGGTGACGCTGTCCCCAGTGCCCAGCTCTGGACAATGCTGTCAGTGCAGCCAGGGAAGGAGCTGCATCTCCCTTCATCCAATGCCATCATAAGGACACTTGGAAGTCCCTCTGAGATTTCAGTCCAGGCTGGGAGCTTCAACCCAGCATGCAAACCTGTCCTAGAGCATCTCTCAGTGAAAAGATCCATGGGGAATGGCAGAGGTGTTGTGACACTGAAAATGCTGCTGGGTTGGTGAAATGAGCAATGTGAGTCCTTGGCTACAAATTTGGAGCTGGGCTGTGATGGATCCATCTGCGCTCAGCAGTGCCTGGGGGTTTTTAAGAGAAACGTGGGACTGTGAATATCCTCCACCTGAGAAAAGTGAAAGCCCAGAGGAACTGCAAACAGAATGAAGTGACAGATCATCTGCCCCCAGTCTCCACTCATTATCTTGCCTCAGGGAAATCACTCTGTTCTACCAGAGGGCAGCAGAAATGCTGAGGGTTTCTGATATCCAAGAATACCAGGAAGTACATGGAAAGAGCTTAAAAAGAAAACATCAGAACTCTTCAACACAAGAGCATGTCTCTGTGTGTTACAAAGGAGGGTGTATGGGAAATTGCTTTGATTTTGGTTACTGGTATCTCCTCTAACCCTTCACTGTCCCTTTCTCCATGAACAGGTGCCCAAGTGCAGCCACAGCAAATGTCCAACAGCAGCTCCATCAGGCACTTCCTCCTGCTGGCATTGGCAGACACGCGGCAGCTGCAGCTCCTGCACTTCTGCCTCTTGCTGGGCATCTCCCTGGCTGCCCTCCTGGGCAACGGCCTCATCATCAGCACCGTAGCCTGTGGCCACCACCTGCACACGCCCATGTTCTTCTTCCTGCTCAACCTGGCCCTCACTGACCTGGGCTCCATCTGCACCACTGTCCCCAAAGCCATGCACAATTCCCTCTGGGACACCAGGACCATCTCCTACTCAGCATGTGCTGCTCAGCTCTTTTTCTTTTTGTTCTTTATCACAGCAGAGCTTTCATTTCTGACCCTCATATGGTCCAACAGCTCTGTGTCCATCTGCCAAGCCCTGCACCACAGGACCCTCTGCCCCCTGGGCAGCAGAGCTTGTGCCCACATGGCAGCAGCTGCCTGGGCCAGTGCCTTTCTCAATGCTCTCATGCACATGGCCAATACATTTTCCCTGCCCCTACGTCATGGCAATGCCCTGGGCCAGTTCTTGTGTGAAATCCCCCAGATCCCCAAGCTCTCCTGCTCACACTCCAGCCTCAGGGAACTTGGGCTCATCGTGCTTAGTCTTTGGTATTTGGTTGTTTTGTGTTCATTGTTTTCTCCTATGTGCAGATCTTTAGGGCCGTGCTGAGGATCCCCTCAGAGCAGGGACAGCACAAAGCCTTTTCCACCTGCCTCCCTCCCCTGGCTGTACCTCTGTTTATCAGTACTGCAGTATTTGCCTGTTGTTGCAGGCTCCCAGCCAGGTAATAATTAGCATTGACTCCATGATTGCGGAAGGCTGATCCATCGTTTTATTCTACTACATTACATCATATCATACTGTACTTATTAAGAAACTCATCCACTTTCAGACAGTCCAATACAGCTTTGATCTAATTGATCAATCAATCCTAACACCATGCAGTGGCCAGGCAGAGCTGTCAACAAAGGAAAGGCCCAGCCAGGTGGGGCAGCCGGGGATGCCGACAGCCTGCAGGGACAGAGGCGCAGGGCAGGGACTCCGTGGGACAGCCTGGGCTGCACAGGGCACAGGGATGGGCAGCAGCTGCAAGACAGCCCTGCCAGAGCCAACTTGGGCAGCACTTTGGCCATAGCTGCTGGCCCTGGGGCCAGGAGGGGACAAGTGACCCTTGCAGGCCTGGGGCCTCATTGCCTCCTTGTCCCTGCTCAGCAGCCTGGCAAGGGGCCGGCCCATGCTCCTGCCCCTGGCATTGCCCATCCCCACATGCCAGTGCTCATCCTGGGATGAGCCCTGAGCAAGGAGGGAGGGACAGGATCTGCCTGGCCAGGGGCTGGGGCTCAGGCCTTGGCCCTTTGCATTCCTCAGCACCAGAGACACCTTTGCCTTGTTTGTCCCCACCTGTCATCACTGCCTGCAGGGTTCTGCTCTAGCTGGAACCTGGGGACACTTTCTCAGTTGTGTCCCTCACAGGGATCTATTTAAAGTCCAAGAAACTTCAGTGTTTCAATAGAACTGAGTTCTTGAGAGTTTTGTGACATCACTGAGGGGGTTGTGACATCACAGAGCTAGCTGTGACATCACAGAGCAGGATATGAGGCTATAGAGCAGAGTCTGCCATCATAGAGGGTGGCTCTGTGGCATCAGAGAGTGGGTTGTGACATCACCCAGTGGCTGTGTTACATCATAGAGCAGGCTGTGACATCAGAGAACAGACTGTGACATCACAGGGTGACTTTGTGTCATTGGTCTTCTGTGATGTCACAGCACTGCTGTATGACATCACAAGGTGACATAGAGTTGGCTCTGTGACATAGCAGGAGGCTGTGTGACATCACAGATATGGCTGTGCGACATCACGGGGACAGTGTGACATCACAGAGATGGCTGTGTGACATCACATGGTCTGTGTGACATCACAGGGGCTGTGTGACATCACAGGGGCTGTGTGACATCTGAGGAGCTGTGTGACATCACAGGGGCTGTGTGAGGGCACTGGGGAGGTCACTCTGCCCCAGCTCCCCTTACAGCTCCCCCCAGAGCAGTCCAACCCTGCTCGGGCACAGTGGGGTCCCCTGTACCCCCAGGTCCCCCCGCCCCCGGCTCCGCAGCCTCCCCCAGAGGATGTTCCACGAGATCGACCCCAGAGCCTGACATGGGGACGGGGGGACGGGGCCCTGGGGGTGGCACAGGGGGACAAGGACCCCCCGGCAGCGTCCCTGTGTCCCCCAGGGCCAGAGCCTGGGCCAGGGCTCCTTCACCCTGTTACAAACAAGGGGCTGAGAGCGCTGAAAAAATCTCCAGCAAGGGAGCAGCAAAAACCAGATTGAATATTAAGGGAAAGCAGCACAGAGTTCCTTGGCAAGAGTCACTCTGCTCCTGACTGGACACTTCAGGCACACCAGGGAAACAAAGCAACAGCAAAACCAAACAGAGTCCAGGTAATCAAATCAGAAATGAACTGAGAACTGTCCCTGTGTGTGTGACACAAAGACAGTGAGGGCAAGGATAAAAGGAATACAGCCTAAAAGCTTAACAGAGCTCAAACTTAACAGGACTTAACTTGTACCTTAATGTTAACTGATACCTTCAAGTTCACAATTTTGCAAAAGAGCAGAGTGTAACAGCATTTAACCTAACTTAAACCTATGACTTTGCAATTTAACAGATGAAAAACACTTTACAATATTTAACTTAGCTTATAATTATATTAAAGGTAACAACTTAGTAACTAAGAACTACTCTTAGCAGCATTTAACTTCACTTACAGCTTGTGATTTAACCTTACCTACAAGCCTGACTGGCTCAGCTATCCAAGGCACTCAAACCCCTCAGAAAGCAGCATTTCTGCCACATTTCCCCAGCATAGGCACTCCTGTGTGCACACAGACACAAAGAGTCAGGGCAAGGCATCTGTGAGCAATTCCCCTGAGGGCAGGGAATGCTCCCTGAGGATGCTTTGGCATCTCCCCAGCGGGCAAAGGATTGAGCCTGGAGGAGTGGGAGGATCAGCCCACGCTCTGTGGTTGTTCAGGATCCCCGAGTGCAGCAAACGGGAGAGTTCCCGGCTGGGAGAGGCCCCACTCAGAGGAAGTCGCTGGCCCAGGAGAGCTCCAAGGGCTCCTTTTGGAGCGCTGTGCGCAGGGCCCCAAGAGAGGGGCTTCAGTCCCAGCAATTGCTCATCCTGGCCGCACTTGGCACCAACAGCTTTCTTTGGCAGGGTGAGAACAGGGATCTTGTGCCACTGAGGGAACAAAAACAGTTCCCAGGGCTGCTGCTAAACGAACCAGGAGCTGGCTGGGCAGCAGCAGTGCCTGGAGCAGACAGTGTTTGTGATGAGCTGCAGAGGAGCTGAGCCCAGGGGCTGTTGGCCAAGGCCAAGGCACAAGGAGCATTTCTCAGCTGGCAGGGCGGCCTCAGAAGGGGAAGGGGGGATAATTCACCCTGTCAGTGAGCTCCCAGTCACTCCCAGTATTTCCACATCTGAGCTCCAAGTGCTGCTCCCAGCCCTGATCCGTGGGGATGGGAATGTCCCGCTCCCTTGCTGGGGCAGGCTCACACCTGAGCCAGGTCTGCAGGGCAGGACCTTGCCCTGACCCCAAGCCCTGTCCCAGCTGCAGGATCTGCTTCCCATCGGCCTCTTCCTCCTGCGGCCCCAGCCCAGCTCGGTGCTGAACAAAGGGGCTGGGCTGGGGCCATCCCTCAGCAGGGGCTGCTCACCCCCTCTGCCCCCTCCCCAAATTTCCTCTGGGGCAGCAGAGCTGGGGCAGCCCTGTGGAGAGGGACAAGGGGGTGATACCGGCATGGGGGGTTCACACACAGCCCCTGGGGATCCCCCCTCACTCCCACAGTGCCAGGAACACAAACCCCTCCACGGAGCCCCTGTCCCCCAGCAGCACCTTTTGCGCAGGGTCTGGGGGCAGCTCTGGGGGTCTGGGGGGTCACGACTGCCCTAAAACTCCCTCCCAGCCCCACAGCCACTCCAGCTCCATCAAACCACCCCCCAAATCCCTGCTGTCCCCCACACCCCGAACCACTCTGTGCAATAGAAATGGCCCCAAGATCCATCAAAACTCTTTCCCACCTCTGCCAAGACCCACCCAAGTTCTCTCCAAGCCACACAGCCCTTCCCAAACTCCCAAAACTATCCCACAGACCCCTCCAGAGCCCCCTTAACCCCTTCCCAGCTCCACAAATGGAGCCAAGAGCCACCAAAACCCCTTCCAATCCTCTCAGGATCCCCTAAACTCCTTCCCAGCCCCCCGTGGCACTGACCAGGAGAGGCTTGTGGACAGGAACATCCACAGGTGAGAGCAGCTCAGGCACTTCAGCAGCGTTTTAGGCACTTCCATCCCTTTGGGCTCTTCCCAGAGGCTTAGGGATGTTAGAGGGAGGACTGCAGATGGGGATGAGGGATGCCAAGAGTGGGATTTTGGGGACTAGCTGTTCCTCCTGCCTGACTCCATCTCTAGAATTCACCAGGTGTTTGATGTCCATAAAAACCTCCAGACCACCAGGATTCAGCCACCCTCAAAAAAACCCAAACCACCAAAATTCAGCAAAAAAACACCCACCAAGGAGTTCCCCTCTCTGGTCTCCCTACTTTGCAGTTCAGGGGCTCCCTCCTGTCTGGGCTCCTGCAGCCCCAATGTGTATTGGTGTCCCCTCTCTCTGGGCTGCTGGGGCAATCCCAGAGGTTCCTTCCCTGGGCTCCCCAGGTGAGTCAGAGGGGCCCAGGGGTGCTGCCTGTGCAGGGTTCCCGTTTCAGCACCCAGGGTACCCAAGGGTGAAAAACGCCAATCACTTGTTTTTAAAATTTTAAAAGTTTAATAGTAATAAAATGGTTATAAAAATAGCAATATAATTAGAGCATTAGTAATTTGGACAATTAGGATTTAGGACAATATGAGACAACAAAAGCAAAGAGCAACAGATGTCCAGGTACCTTTTTCTGGGCAGCATAAGCCCATAAAAGGACACACATTAACCGAGGATTAACTCTTAAAAACAATAACCTGTTGCATATTCACACACCTCATACATGATGCATAAATTCCATTCAAACACAGGATTCTGTCTGGTCAGTGTCAGCTTCTTCCTCTGAATCCTGATGGCATCTTCAAGCCTGAGGGAGGCAGGAAGCAGTTAGTTTCCTCTGATAAGAGAGCAATAAATTCTCTTTCTCTGAAAGATTTAGGTGTCCTGTGGCTGCCATCTTGCTGCGAGTACCTCATTCCTTTCTTTAAAAAATACCTCACATACACAGTTTCTATTTTAACATTATGTTATAACCTAAACTATATTTAACACACTTAAAAAATCAATTAATAAATCAATACAGCATAACATTCTAACATAACACATAATATTCGTTTTAATATTTGCAAAGAGCCAATCATAAAATATGCATTCTTCACACCATGGGTGTCCCTTGTCCATGGTGCCACCATCTCCGGGCTCCTGGGCTCCCCCTTATTGGGGTGTCCGACACCGCAGGCTGCAGAGGCTCCCCCAGCTCCGAGGCCCCCTCTCCGCTGTGCCAGCCCCCAGCCTGCCAGGCCCGGGCCATCCCCCCGTGGCTCTGGGCTGATGCTGCAGCGCCTGCCCCGGGCAGCCCGACTCCCCCCCGGGAGGGTCCCCCGCAGCCCCGGCCCAGCGCTGGTGCTCTGCCGGCACCAAACACCGGGACCCCCAAAATTCTGCCAGGCCGGAGCCACCGAGGGGTGCCCGGCCCTTGGCCTGCTATAGATACAGATTGCAATATTGGCTTTGTGCAAATGTTAACATGGATTTTATATGGGTGCTGTTAAAATAACTTTGTTATAAAGATACAGTTTTTATTTCTGTTGTTAATTATAAGCTTAGACATAATAGTGATGTAGTTGATATAAGTGTGCTTGTGTTACAGTGCCTGCTTGGATGGGATAACATCCAATGAACATGGGATGAAGACACCTGGTACAGATGTGCCAGCTATCAGCACTCATCCTCTGAAGGCAGTGTGGGCAGCGGCCAAAACTGAAGATGATAAGAAAGGACCAAAACCACAACCAAGGAATACACATGCCCTAAAAAGGTGGAACTGAGGAGGACTCATGCTAAACAGGTCTTGGAATATGGAAACTTCTTTGGGAAAAAAGTTTACTATGCATAAGTGTCACAGACATCTTTTATGGAAAATCCTTTCCTTAGGATTTTTCCTCCTGAGAAGCTGAGAGGCCTCAGGAACAAACTGTAAACATTGATTATCTGCTGCTGTGAAACACAACAGGGGGATCTGTGATTGGTCTTATGTGGATGTTTCTAAGTAATGGCCAATCACAGTCAGCTGGCTTGGACAGAGAGTCCGAGCCACAAACCTTTGTTATCATTCCTTCTTTTGCTATTCTTAGCTAGCCTTCTGATGAAATCCTTTCTTCCTTTCTTTTAGTATAGTTTTAATATAATACATGTCATAAAATAATAAATCAAGCCTTCTGAAACATGAGTCAGATCCTTGTCTCTTCCCTCATCCTTGGACCCCTGTGAACACAGTCACAGTCAGACTAAACAGCAAGCTGCAGACTGAACTCACAGATGCACATTTCACCTCAATCCAAATGGATTTCTCCTCTGGAAAATTCCCCCTCTGCCTCAGAGCCCTTGTCTCAAAGTGGTCCCAGCCTGGCCTGAGCACTCGACGCCAGCAGAGGGAAAAGCTGCACTGCCAGAGGGATTGGGGGCTGGCCGGGCCTCAGAGTAATTCAAGAGCTAAAGTGTGAGAGACATCAGAGCCGCTCAGATAATACATGCCAGCGCTCATCCCGGGCCCGGCCAACGCCTCCTCCTCCTCCTCCATGGGAACCCAGGGTCGGTGCTTCCCCAGCCCTGCGGCTGCAGCCCGTGCCCGGTGTGTCCGTGCCCAAGGGCTCTGGGAGATGTTGAATTTTCATCTCTTTCTCTCACCTGCAGCTCTCCAGGCTGCTGGTCAGGATACCCTCTGGGCACCAAGGCTTCTCCACGGGTCTCCCTCATTTGGCTGTTCCCTGTTCCTCAGCACTGCTGTGACCAAACCATGGGAAAAAACTTTCATTATAGATGTGTATTTTTGAATTGGCTTCTGGCAAATATTCACATGAATATCTTCTGTGTGGTGTGTTATAAAGTTATGCTGCATTAATTTTCCTAAATAGTGTGTTAAATATAGTTTTAGGTTGTAACAAAGCAGCAAAATAGAAACTCTGCTATGTAGAATACTATTTTCTTAAAGAAAGGACTTGCAGCAAGATAGCAGCCACAGAACACCTAAACCTTAGAGAGAAAGAGAATTTATTGCCCCATTATCAGGAGAAATGAACTTCTTCCCCCCTTACTCAGCCATCAGGATTCAGAGGAAGAAGCTGACACCGACCACACAGAATCCTGTGTTTGAAAGGAATTTATGCATCATGTATGAGATGTATAAATATGCAACAGGCTGTTGTTTTTAAGGGTTAATCCTCTGTTAACCTGTGTCCCTTTTCGGGCTTATTTTGACCCTGCTTTCCACAGCAGCCTCTCTCTCTGTTTTAGAGTTCAAAGGACTCCCTTATCTCTGTCCTTGGCTGAAGCAGTTTCTTAGTGCACAGGCTTTGGTGAGAACAGGCAGTCAGACTAAACAGCAAGCTGCAGACTGAACTCACAGATGCACACTTCACCTCAGTCCAAATGGATTTCTCCTCTGGAAAATTCCCCCTCTGCCTCAGAGCCCTTGCCTCAAAGTGGTCCCAGCCTGGCCTGAGCACTCGATGCCAGCAGTGGGAAAAGCTGCACTGCCAGAGGGATCGGAGCTGGCCCGGCCTCAGAGTAATTCAAGAGCTAAAGCGTGAGAGACATCAGAGCCGCTCAGATAATACATGCCAGCGCTCATCCCGGGCCCGGCCACCGCCTCCCCCTCCTCCTGCTGCTGCTGGGGCCCTCCCAGCCCGGAGCCGCCGTTTCCAGCGCCGAGGGCCGCTCTCTGTGGCTGCAGCCGGGCCCCGCCACAGCAGCCCTTGGCCCGGCGCTGGAGCCGGTGCCGCTGTTGGCAGCAAAACCCCCCCCGGGCAGAGCCGCCCCGGCCCGGCTCTTCCCGCGGCCCCGGCTCGGCGCCGCCGCCATCGCCCTCAGCGCCCTCAGCCCTCCGCCGCCTCGCCGGGCCCTGGGCCTCAGCGCCCTTCGGGGACCGCGCTCGGGGCAGCGACCGCTCGGGGCACCGCGGATCGGTCCAGCCCTGCACCGGCCCCGCTCGGGTACCGCGGATCGGCCCGGCCCTGCACCAGCCCCGCTCGGGCACCGCGGATCGGCCCAGCCCTGCACCAGCCCCGCTCGGGCACCGCGGATCTGCCCAGCCATGCTCGGCCCCGATCGGGTACCGCGGATCTCTCCAGCCATGTCCGGCCCCGCTCGGGCACCGCGGATCTGCCCGGCCCCCCCAGCCCCGCTCGGGCACCGCGGATCCGCCCGGCCCTGCACCAGCCCCGGGCCCGGGCCCGGCCCGCACCACGCACCCGCTGCCGCCGCCGCCGCTCCGCTGCCAGGGACACGCGGCCGGAATGGGCAGAGCCGGGCTGGCAATGGGACCCGCCCGCAGCCGCCTCCGCCTGCCCCGGCACCAATCAGCGTCTTCCACCCAACGCAATGGGCATTTTGAATAACGCGCGGTTTCTGATTGGCTTCTGGCAGATATTCAAACGAATACTTTATGTGTTACGTCAGAAAGTGATGCTGTATTAGTTTTCTTAAGTAGTGTGTTAAATCTAGTTGTAGGTTGTAACAAAATGTTAAAATAGAAACTATGCTATGTAAGATACTTTTTTTTTTAAAAAAAGGACTCACACCAGTCAGCAGCCTAAATCTTTCAGAGAAAGAGAATTTATTGCTCTCTTATCAGAAGAAACGAACTTCTTCCCGCCTCACTCGGGAAGAAGCCGTCAGGATTCAAAGGAAGAAGCTGACACTGACCAGACAGAATCCTGTGTTTGAATGGAATTTATGCATCATGTATGAGGTGTGTGAATATGCAACAGGTTATTGTTTTTTAAGGGTTAATCCGTTGTTAACGTGTGTCCTTTATCAGGCTTATTTTGCCCAGAAAAAGGTACCCGGACGTGCATAACTCTTTGCTTCTATTGTCTCTTATTGTCCTAATCCAAATTGTCCAAATTATTATTACTCTAATTATATTGCTATTTTTATAACCATTTTATTATCATTCAACTTTTTGAAATTTTAAAAACACATGATTAGCGTTTTTCACACTTTTTAACACCAATTCGTACATTAAAAGCAGGCATAGCTTTATTTTGTCGCTGGGATCACCCAGCCCCAGCTCTTTCACTCCCCAGCTGTGTCACAGGTGAGCAGGGAGATGATGCTGCCTCAGGAGCTGGGGCCCAGCACCCAGGTGCAAGTGAGGTGCAGCAGTTCTTTTCAGGGATTCTGAAGGTGAAGGAAAAGGAAGTTTATTTTCTGACTGTAACATTTATAGGTTTTTAAAAGTGACCATGGATTGGAGGCTGAAAGTGCCACCTCTCCAATGACACTGGACAAACCAAAAGTTTAATAAATTTCTTTTCTTCTATAAAAGAATGCAAAACAAATCTCAGGAGCTCATTCCTTCCAGAAAGATTATTGATACTGCTCTAGAAGGCACCTGGGAACAGCATCTCAATCCTGCCCATGTTTTCCCAAAATCGCTCTCTGCAGCAGGAACAGCTGGGTGCAGTTGTCACTGCAGATGTTCAGGCACCCAAAGCAGCTGCAGCTGTTTGTGAGCAGCAGAGCAGATACTCCCTGTGCCATCACCTTTCCATAGGGATACAGAAGCTCTGGTTCTGGGGTATGTGATCCTGGCTGCTGAACTCCAGGGAAATCCACATTGGTCATTGGAAAACCCACCTGAACTTTTCTTTTAAGTGTGATGGAGAATTGTCTCTGCATCCGGGGACTACTGTGGTGCTCAATCACCTGAGGAGTGTTGGGGTGTGCAGGAACCCTACAAGTAAGGGATCAATAATCCCTGGACAGAAACTGGGTAGCTCAGGATCAATAATCCCTGAACAGGAGTTGGGCTGCTCAAGAGAAATAATCCCTGGACAGAAACTGGGTAGCTCAGGATCAATAATCCCTGAACAGGAGTTGGGCTGCTCAAAACCAATAATCCCTGGACAGAACTTGGGCTGCTCAGGATCAATAATCCTGGATAGGAGCTGGGTTGCTCAGGATCAATAATCCCTGAACAGGAATTGGGCTGCTCAGGATCAATAATCCTGGACAGGAGCTTTGTAGCTCAGGATCAATAATCCCAGGACAGAAATTGGGCTGCTCAGGGTAAATAATCCCTAGACAGAAGCTGGGCTGCTCAGTTTTAATATAATATATGTCATAAAATAATAAATCAAGCCTCCTGAAACACGGAGTCAGATTTTCATCTCTTCCCTCATCCTTGGACCCCTGAGAACACAGTCACATAGCTCCCTCTCAAATACATCTGCATGCAATTTCACAACAGGTTCATAACATATTCATTCTACTGATTTCCTGTTACATTTCCTGTGAATTTTTCTTTATCAGAAAGAATTCCTGGGGTCATTTTGACCCTGCTTTCCACAGCAGCCTCTCTCTCTGTTTCAGAGTTCAAGGGCCCTCCCTTTATCTCTGTCTTGGGCTGCAGCAGTTTCTTAGAGCACAGGCTTTTAACAGAACAGGCAGTCAGGCTGTCACAGATATCTCTCCTGAAAAATCCTTTCCTTAGGATTTTTCCTCCTGAGAGGCCTCAGGAACAAAATGTAAACATTGACATTATTTACTGCTGTGGAATGCAACAGGTGGATCTGTGATTGGTCTCATGTGGTTGTTTCTAATTAATGGCCAATCACAGTCAGCTGGCTCAGACTCTCTGTCCGAGCCACAAACCTTTGTTATCATTCCTTCCTATTCTATTCTTAGCTAGCCTTCTGATGAAATCCTTTCTTCTGTTCTTTTAGTATAGTTTTAATGTAATATATATCATAAAATAATAAATCAAGCCTTCTGAAACATGGAGTCAGATGTTCCTCTCTTCCCCAACCCAAGAACCCCTGTGAACACAGTCACAGTGAAGTTCTACCTGTTTGCTATTGTAATCACCAGTCGTTTTAGTTAATCGCTCCTTTTGTATCGGGATGGCCCTGCCTGAGGCTAAATTGATGGCCCTTCTCTCCAAACAGTGAGAGGAGGGGATATGGGGGGGGGGCATCAGAGAAAATGCAAAATAACCTCGGGACCAGCATGCCATGGGAAGCAACCCCACCAAACTTACCGAAAAAACCCCAAAAACAACGAGCCAATACAGAATTAAGAGATCAGAGTGATGTCTGGAGGTGAGGAACAAAGTACCGAGCCTGCAGAGATGCTGAGAACCTTTGTTGCCTCTCACCCTGAGCAAAGACCTCAGCTGCCAGGCTGTCACAGCCCAGCTCTGTGATGGCTCAGCGGGGATGGACAGAGGGGTCAGGGGTGTTATAAATAAAAAAATCTGCCAATTTTTTGGGCAAAAAAGGGTTGCAGAGTGAACCAGTTATACCAGTTGCTGCCAAGGTGAAGTGTCGCAGACATCTTTTCATGAAAATCCTTTCCTCAGGATTTTTTCTCCTGAGAAGCTTAGAGGCCTCAGGAACAAAATGTAAACATTGATTATCTGCTGCTGTGGGATGCAACAGGTGCATCTGTGATTGGTCTCATGTGGTTGTTTCTAATTAATGGCCAATCACAGTCAGCTGGCTCAGACTCTGTCCTAGCCACAAACCCTTGTTATCATTCTTTCCTATTCTATTCTTAGCTAGCCTTCTGATGAAACCTTGTCTTCTATCCTTTCAGTATAGTTTTAATGTAATATATATCATAAAATAAAAAATCAAGTCTTCTGAAACATGGAGTCAGATCCTCATCTCTTCCCTCATCCAAGAACCCCTGTGAACACCGTCACAGGTGGGACCCCCAGCTCTGCCCTTTAGTGGACAAAGCTGCACTTTCCTCCTCCTCCGAGTCACCCTGGGAGCAGTTTCGGACCCATCGAGCTTCCCAACCTTGAGCTGATCACTTTTAATAAAGGCATTAAAAAGGAGAAAAAGTCTCCTGCCCTGTTTATTTCACCCGGTGTCACCCACCTACCCAGCCCCAGGGGCCACACAGCGCCTGAGGCGTCCTCCTCCTGTGCCACCCGGTCGGTGACATGGCCCGTGAAGTAGGGGGCGGCCACCTCACCGGTGAGGACACAGCATCAGCATCCCCACGATGGGTGGTGACCCATGAATTGAGGGAAGAGGACTGGAAATTGTATCCTGACCACTGCCAAAATTGTGTGTTGAACCCCAAAATCAGATCCTGATTTCCCAAACTGGGTGCTCAAAACCTCTAAATTGGGTCCTGACCCCTCAAATTGGTTTCTGACCTCGCTCAAATCAGATTCTGCCTCCCCCAAATTGGGTCCTGACCCCTCAAATTGGCCTTGCAACCCCCCACGGCATCCTGTCCCCCTCCAGTTATGTCCAAAAAGGCTCAAAATCAGATCCCAAAGCCTCTCAAAGGGGTCCTGTTATGTCCAAATCGGATCCCAAAGCCCCTCAAAGGGGTCCTGCTATGTTCAAATCCTCCAAATCAGATCCCAAAGCCCCTCAAAGGGGTTCTGCCATATCCAAACCCACAAATCGGATCCCAAATCCCCTCAAAGGGGTCCTGTTATGTCCAAACCCACAAATCGGATCCCAAAGCCCCTCAAAGGGGTCCTGCGCCTCCGGTCGGGGTCCCCCCGTACCGAGAGCAGAAGCCGACATCAGCTCCCCATCAGCGTCCATCGCCCGCGCTCGGGCCCCAGCAGGGCCAGGAACCGGCGAACGGGGGGAGACAGTATCGGGGACACGGGGACCTGTGGGTTCTGCTGTGTCCGGTGGGTCTCGGTCTGTCCTGCTGGCTCCCGGTCCTGCTCCCGGTTCTTCTCGCCGGTGGTTCCGGGCAGTCCCGGGGGCCCGTGTGGGCCCCGGTGCTGCTCGCAGCGTGTCCCGGTCCGGACCGTGTCGCCCTCGGACGGTCCCGGTGTGGTCCCGATGCCGCCCCAGTCCCTTCCCGGCAGCCGCCGCCGTTTCCCGGAACGCGCGCGCGGGAATCCCGGCCTGACACGCCCACGCCTGAAATAACGCCTGTGATTGGTCAAAGCGGAGGTGACATCATCGGTTGCCAGGCAGAGGGGGCTGGAGCGGGTTGAGAGGCGAAGGAGGCGGTGCCCGGAGGGGGCGGGGTCTGGGCGGGAGGAGGCGGGGTCTGGGCGGGGTTGGGGGCGGGGTATGGCGGGGAGAGGGCGGGGCAGAGCAGGATGGGCGGGGGCTCGAAAGCGAAACCTTAACGGAGCTTTTGGGAGCTGAACTGGGAGCGCTGGTGTGGACTGGCAAGTGCCCCGAGCTGGACTGGGACCACTGGTGTGGACTGGAGAGTGCCCCAGGCTGAATTTGGAGCACTGGTGTGGACCACTGAGCACAGGGGTCCGAACTGGGAGCACTGGTGTGGACTGCTGAGCTCAGGGGGCCAGACTGGTAGCACCATAGTCTGGACTGGGAGAACTGGTGTGGACAGGGGAGCGCCCCAGGCTGGACTCAGGAGCGCCCCAGGCTGGACTGGGAGCACTGGTGTGGACTGGTGAGTGCCCCAAGCTGGACTGGGAAGTGCCCCAGGCTGAACTGGGAGCACTGGTGTGGACTGCTGAGCTCAGGGGGCCAGACTGGGAGCACTGTAGTTGGACTGACAGCACTGGTGTGCAGAGGGGAGCGCCCCAGTCCTAACTGGTTTTAACTGGTGTCTCCACAGGCTGTTGCTCATTCCCCGGGAACCCCACAGAGAGCACTGTCCGTACTGGTCCCACCATGGCGCTGCCACCCGCCGCTCTCCTGCCCAGTGTGATGCTGGTGGCTGACGCCCTGGCACTGGTGTTACTGGTGCCGCTGGTGCCGCTGCTGGCGCCGCTGGGTGTGCTGGGCGTGTGGCTCGAGGCTGCCCTGCGCTTGCCCATCCTGGCCGCGGCCACCCGGCTGCCAGCCCCTCGCCGTCCTTCCGGAGCCACTGCGGCTGCCGTCACGGCCGCCGCCACCCCCACGGTGTTCGGAACCTTCCGGAGCCTCCTGGGGCCGCTCGGGGCTGGCCTGGGGCTGTTGGCGGCCGCAGCGCCCGCCTGGCTCGGGGTCACCCACGCCGCTGCCGCCCTGGCCATGCTGGCCTGGGCCGCGCCCCCAGCCCCCAGCAGCGTCCCCGAGACCCCCGGAGGCATCCCCAAGGCTCCCAGCAGCGTCTGGCGCGCTCTGGCACTGACCTGGGAGCAGAGGAACGTCCTTGGAGCTGCTGTCCTCTGCTGGCTGTCGTTGGTGGGTGACTGTCTTGGTTTAGGGCAAATTTGGGAGAAAACCTCCAAAAGGGGCCCCTCCAGAAAGCAAACCCACACAGCCCGTCCCCAAACCAGTTCAGGAAAGATTCCTCAGAGAGAAGTGGAAAGAACCTGTTTATTTAACAGGCAAAGCACACAAAATGAACAATACCAGATGACAACATTCTTTCACCACTCTGAAAAAGATGACAAATTCAGAAAGTCTCTCTTGGGGGTGGTTGCTCTGTTCTCAGTCCCTCTGGTCCTGGGGCAGCTGCTGCAGCCACAAAGTGCAAACTCTCGGTGTTCTCAGGTCCCGGTCCGGAGCAGGCTCAAGTAGGTCCAAAAAAGGGAAAGGAGAAACAGTCCAGGGAAAAATTCAGACTGCTTAGCTAAACTAAATAATGAGGGGAAACAAAAGCAAGAGCGAAGCAGGAGCAAAGCAGAAGCAAGAGAAAATCAAAACGCCCAGCAAAAAGCAAAAGCAGCACCATGTACAGCCCCGTGTCTGTGTCCCGCCAGCCGTGGGGGAGCGGCTGATAGCAAAACCAAAGTAAAACTTTCACTCTTCAGTGCCAGTCTTGAAGGCACAGAACATGATATCCAGCATAAACAGAACACACAGATGGGGATACAAACATCCTAATGTCACCTTAGGACATTGACATGTGGTGACAGGCATTGACACCCCCGATTTGGGCTCTGCAGCCCCAAATTGGGAACCCCCCAATCTGGGATACCCCACCAAATTGGATGCTGGCACCTGAAAATTGAGTGTTGAGCTCCTAAATAGGCAATGACCACCCTAAAATAGAGTGGTGGCCCTCCTAAATTGTGAGTTGACCCCTTCAGTTGGGTGCTGACCCTGCAAAAATGGGGTGCTCACTTTCCAAATTGGGTTTTGACCCTGCAAACTTGACTGTTGGTCCCCCAGAATTGGGTGCTGACCATCAAACTAATGGTCTGATGCCCAAATATGGATGTTGACCTCTAAGACCTGGGATCTTAAGGTCCTGATCTCCTATGTTTAGGTTCTAATCCATAAAATTGTGTGCTGAACCCCCCCAAAATTGGTACCGACACTTTAAATTGGGTGTGAAATCCCTAAATTTTTCACGAAACCCCCCAAATTGGGTCCTGACTTCTCTAAATTGTCTCCTGCCCAAATCGTGTCCCGCCTTTCCAAAATTAGATCCCCGCTCCCCAGACCGGATCCTGCCCCCCACAAATCAGGGTCCCCCTGTGTCAGTGGTCTCACCTGTGGTGACACAGCCTCGGTGACACCCAGGGGAGATGGCAGGGCCGTACACCACCGGGAAGGTGCTGGATGCCATCGGGAGTGGGGACGGAGTCACCGCTGGAGCTGTCGGGATGGCGGCGGCTGCTGGAGCCACAAGGTGGGTTGGAGCATTCCCAGGGCCTGTCCCCATGTCCCCAATGTCCCTGATGTCGCCGTGTCCCTGTGTCCCCACAGGGTGCTGTTTTCTGGCTGCTGGGGGTCTCTCTTCATGCTGTTGATGGCGCGTCTCCGTCAGAGCCTGAGCCTGCGGCTTTTATCCCACCTGGTGCACCAAGACCTGGACTTCTTCCAGGGAACACCAGCAGGTAACAGGGTACGGCCCAGCCCCATCCCACCCAACCCATCCCACCTGTTCCATCCCATCCCAGCTAGTCTGTCAACCCAGTCCCATCCCCACCATCCCATCCCATCCTATCCCATCCCATCCCATCCCATCCCATCCCATCCCATCCCATCCCATCCCATCCCATCCCATCCCATCCCATCCCATCCCATCCCATCCTATCCCATCCCATCCCATCCCATCCCATTGATCATATCCCATCCCACTGATCCCATCCCATTGATCCCATTCCATTGATCCCATCCCATCCCATTGATCCCATCCCATCCCATCCCATCCCACCCCACTGCCACCATCCCATCCCATTGATCCCATCCCATCCCATCCCATCCCATTGATCCCATCCCATCCCATCCCATCCCATCCCATCCCATCCCATCCCATCCCATCCCATCCCATTCCATTCCATTCCCACCATCCCATCCCATTGATCCCATCCCATCCCATCCCATCCCATCCCATCCCATCCCATCCCATCCCATCCCATCCCATCCCATCCCATCCCATCCCATCCCATCCCATCCCATCTGTCTGTTATCCCATCCCACGACTCCATCCCCATCATTCCCATTCCCACCATCCCATCCAATTCCATCATATGCCATCTTCCTGGCTTCATTCTACTCCAGTGTTCCATCCTGTCCCCATCCCACTTTCCCATTCTAGCCACTGTTCTGTTCCCATTATTCTCACTCCCGTGCCTCCACCCTGTTGCGTATCCCCAGCTGCCTCCCACCATCCCATCACCCCATCCCACCATTTCCTTTCCCACCATCCCATTTCCCCTGTCCTGCCCCATTCCACCCTGACCATCTCCACAGCCATTCCCATCATCCCATCCCACTGATCCCCATTACATCATTCCCATCCCAAATGGGATCATCCAGGATAGGATCATGGTCTCACCCACCACTATCCCAACCTCTTTTCCCACCCTACAGCTGACCTCCTGGCTCAGTTTTCCACGGAAGTGCCATGGGTGTGCAGGGCAGCACCGAGTGGAGCCAACCAGCAGCTGCGGTATAGTAAACCCCTCAGGTTTAGCCAGGGCCCCTTGGAGAATAGAATGCTGACACAGCGGCAAAGAAGTTTCCTGTCTCCAGGGACATCTGCCTTGTACCTTATCCCTATAGCCATGTAAGGCAATATGTTGTTAACCCTACTATTGGGCACTTATGGTCACTCTAACACCTTTGCCATTGGTCAGGATTGGATCCGGGCCAAGGGTACAAAAGTAGCATACTGTACCCCTACTAACTCGGAAGAAGAAGAGCTGAGACCCTTCACGGACCCTCCAATAAAGCCATACTCGTGGAACAGCCAGCGTCTTCTGCTTCTCCTCTCTCTACCGTCTGCTGGAGCCTTAGGCCAAGGGAAAAGCTACCTAGCAAGCAAAAGAGCTTGAAATCATAAGAGCTGCCTAATCACTAAGAGCTGAATATTCCCTGCTTGCTAAGGCTGTCCCGCAGCCTTAGTCTGAGAGCGAGCTGGCTTCTAGCACCCAGTCCCCTTGGGGACTGAGCTCTGGAACTGTAACAGCTTGCATAGGATAAGACCAAGCAAGGCTCATTTACTGCGGAGCCTTATGATGGCCCTGGTGGTGGGGGGGTTCATGGTGGGGCTGGCACCGGGGCTGGCACTGCTGGCACTGCTGGAGGTGCCCCTTGGAATCGCCACCCGCTGCATCCAGAGCACCCGCAAACAGGTCAGGAGTAGGAGGGAAAGAGTGGGAGGGGACTGAAGAAAGGTGGGAATGGTAGAGCTGGGATGGAGGCTAGGGGAATGGGATGGTGGGGATGGGATGGGATGGGATGGGATGGGATGGGATGGGATGGGATGGGATGGGATGGGATGGGATGGGATGGGATGGGATGGGATGGGATGGGATGGGATGGAGGTGGAAATGGTGGGATGAAAGGGGATGAAGACGAGGGGAATGGGATGATGGGGATGGGATGGAGAATGGAAAGGAGGACGATAAATGGTGGGATGAAAGGGGATAAAGACCAGGGGAGTGAGATGGTGGGAGTGCTGACATGAGGATGAACAAAATGGTCGAGATGGGACTGGTGTGGATGAGAAGAGAAGGATGAGATAAGGTGGGATGGTGGGTATGGGATGAGACAGTGGGGATGAGGATGGTGGGATTAGGAGAATGGATGGGAATGGTGAGGGTGAGAGAGAAGGGTGTGGGATAGCGGGAATGCAATAGTGGGGATGCAGTGGGTGTGGTGGGATGGGATGTGGATGGTGGGCCAGGAAGGTCACGTGGGAAAGTTGGAGATCCCCTGTTGCTGCCACAGGCACTTCAGCGATCCATGCTGGAAGCATCCGCCCGCACAGCCGCAGGGGTGCAGGAATCTGTTGCTGCCATCGAGACCATCCGAACCTTTTCGGCAGAGGAAGAGGAGCAGCACAGATATAACCTGGCCAAGGAGCTTGTTGCCCGATTGATAAATGACACAAAACTCGGATAAGTTTTGTGGGTGCTTTATTAAGGGCCCGGGGAGCTGGGGGACTCACGTCCCAAAGTCCGAGCCCCCAAATTCACGTATGGGTGCTTCCCTCTTATACATGCGATTCACAACAAAGTCTCCAAGAAATAATTTCCCGTTCCCCTTGCCTAGCCTCCAAGAAACAGTTCCCCGTTCCCCTTGCCTAGTCACAGACCCCTTGTGATACATTCCTTGGTTCACAAACAAGATCATTAATCTTCTGCTTATCTTATTCTAAGAGCATTGTATACTGCCTCCAGACAGGTTAGCATTCTTACTTTCCTGCACTAGTTTAATTATTTATTAAATCCCTAAGACTACCTGCTAGGTTACACACAAAACCCAACACACTTTCAATGGCTACAAAACTACTTTTTAACAAGCCAGTTCACACAACTCACTATAATTAAACATTTTGCTAAATTTCATTTCTTTTCCAACATTTCCCCCCTTTTGAGCATCCTTCAGTCCTGCTGCAAGGATGCTCAATCAACAGTATTGACAGTAACATCTTCATAACGAGGTGGGGAGTGTTTTTCATTCTGCTGCCCGCGGGTCATCGCCTTCAGCAACCGGAGAGATCGCCTCTTTTCCTTTTCGATCACACCTAAGAGGCATCTATATACAATCCATATAGTCACTAAAAATACTAAAAGCATTAGTACATACTGTGTAGCAGATGCAATCCAGCCAGACAGGTGAAGCCCCAAAGAATCAAATACTGCTTCTATCCAGTTATGCTGTGCTTCCTTTTCAATTTCCTTGGTTTTTGTTTCTAGTTCTGCCAGTTGAGAAATATCTTTCTCAACTTCAAGTGTAACATTTGGAATGTGTACACAGCAATGATCTATTCTCCTACTCAGGTAACCACAAACTCCATGCTCTTTTAACAGTAGCAAATCCAATGCCATTCTATTTTGTAGGGTCATTCTTGATGTAGCTTGCAATTGCAAATTTAGATCTTTAAATCCCTTCTTAGTAGCTGCTGCCAACCTTTCTGTCTGTCCTAACAAATTGTTGAGCATTTCCCTGTTTCGATATGTCGCTACCGGAGGGAATAATGACTCCAATATCCATCCAAATTGTACTCCTGAGCCAGGTTCATGCCACTGCTCCTCTAGGGATTCTTCCCTCTTTCTGAGTCCTTTCCTTTGGATCAATCTATTCTGTTTCCAGTATGGACACAATGTGGGAACCCCTAGGGTGATTTGTGTTACTGATCCATCTAGAGGTAAATGTGTGGTCCACTGTCCATGTCCCAACACCCAGACTAGATTTCCAGGGCTGTGCACAGTAGTATATCTGCAATCTATAGGTCCATCCATAGACTCTCTGCTAACCGTGTGATCATACCCCCTACACTCGCATCCCCACTTTAATGCCATTTTCACCGGTACCAATCCAATTCGGTCTTCTGGTGTATCACATGTAAAAACCTCAGTACAATTCCAATCCTCTTTCTGCGATCTGAACTCTCAGGAAGATGTAGACGTGAGAAGGGCCCTATAATGTGACTGATTCTTTACTCCTGACCATTGGATGCACCATTGTACTTCCCCAAGGTAAATATAGTGTTCCAAAACACTAGGTCCCCATAATGTCTTCCAACTATTCCAGGAGTCAAAATTCTGTGTGACATTCTGACAACTCATCTCATTTCGTTGGGATTTCGTTCTTATTCGTACTGTATTGCATGGCTCATCTATTGGGGTTGCAATTAGACACCTCCTGGTATTTTGAATCCAACCATAATGATTGGATTTCTTTTCACATTCCTCTCTAGTCATAGCCCGAATGGTCATACACAAATCCCTCCATACATCTACTGGTTTGGGAACTGACTGGCAGGACCATGAAACATTCTTGAATGTTTCAGGCATTTTGGTTACCGGTATTATTCCCCAGGGAATTTGTTCACCTGCAGCCTGTGGTAATGGCAGGCAAGCTGTTATTTTAGTCACATTCTGCATGATCCCAAAATCTCTGATTAATCCTACCACTAAGTTTTCCTGCTCAGTATTTTGTTCTATTGTATCATTAACCTCCCGTCTACTCCTTCTACCGTGTCTCTGTAAGGATAACATCATTCTGTCATGCCTCCACCATGCATTTCTTATTCTAGGATTAGTGACACTCGACCACCCACAACCTTTGCCTTCCTTCCCCCACCAACTTGTCCCGTCCTCTATTCTGTCCCAGGTCAGTCCCTATTTTGCTTCCACCATTTGACCCAAAGGTTCCTTTGATATCTTGATCTTACTAGGAAGGAACAATTTACTCTGAGAGGTGGCCCATCCCACATGTCCACTGCCATTGATACTGGATTAACCTTTATGTTTTCAGCACGATCCCCTGTCCATGGCAAAACCCTCATACTCACTCTTTTGTAATCAAAACTATCCCGTATTTTGACCAAACATGTATATTCTCCCATATCGTTTGTGGTTACCTTGGTAAGATGCAGTACTGTGTTTCCTTGTTGTTTATCCTGATCCCAACCGACTCCTATCTTGCCTCAGCTTCTTTCAGCCCCCTGTTGCCATATTGCAATAACTTCACCGCCCTCAACTCTCTGGCTGTCAAAGATAACACAAGTTAGTTGAACATCCATCCCTTCCATGACTGTAACCTTTGTTTCTTCAACCTGTACTAGAGTAGACCCTTGAACGGGTACTAGTCTCATGATCGCTAGCAGTAATATAATTAAGAAGGCGGCTTTGCGCAGAAGATCATCCGGGTTGGAGACACTATCTGGGTTTCCCATTGGAACGGTGCCTTCTTTACCCTGGTGTAATGGATCCAAGCATCCATCCCCTGGACCTTCACCGCCGTGTAGGTCATCATCATCACCTGGTGGGGTCCGCTCCATGATTCCTGTAGCGGATCCGTGATCCACTTCTTGACGTACACCTGGTCCCCAGGCTGGATGTCGTGGACAGAATTCTCCAGCGTGAGCGGTCTATTCCACTGTAACGTATTTCTTAAAGAATTCAAGATCTTATTAAGTGACATAACATACTCTGCAATTGCCTGGTCCCCACTCACATGCACCTCCCCTTTTAATACAGTTGCATGATATGGTTTGCCATATAATATCTCATATGGACTTATGCCTACCTTTTCCCTTGGTTTAATTTGAATCCAGAGTAGGGCCAAAGGCAAAGCTTGAGGCCAGTGCAGTTTAGCTTCCTGGCAAATCTTTTTGATTTGTCCTTTCAGGGTTTGATTCATCCTTTCCACCTGCCCACTAGACTGAGGTCTCCAGGGGGTACGCAAATTCCAGGTTATATCTAACAGTCGTGCTAATTCCTGCACTACCCCGGCTATAAAATGCGGACCCCTATCTGATGACAATCCTAAAGGTACTCCAAATCTTGGTATTATTTCTTTTAACAAGGTTTTTACCACCTCCTTAGCCTGATTAGTTCTACATGGAAAAGCTTCCGGCCACCCTGAGAACGTACATACGTACACTAACAAGTATCTGTATCCCTGTGCCCTAGGCAGTTCAGAAAAATCAACTTGCCAGTAATCTCCTGGTTGTGGCCCGACTTGCAACTTTCCCATTTGTATTTGTCTCCTAACTACTGGATTATTTTTCAAACATACCGGGCACATTGCATTAACTCTTTTTGCCATTGTTAACATCTGATTAGAGATTATCTCATTCTTCAAAAATTTTACCAATACTTCTGCCCCCCAATGATATTTATTATGTTCTGATTCCAAAATAAATTTCATTATGCGGGTAGGTACCACTATTTGTCCCATTGGTGTAACGTACCACCCAAGTTGATTCTTCTGTGCCCCTAGCAAGTTTATTAGTTTTCCATCTTCTATTGAATATTTGGGCTCCTGATTCAGGTATGGGGTAGCCGGATTTGTTCTTACCGGTACCAATGCCATTTGAGTCCATACTTCCCGTGCCACTTGCCGTGCTGTAACATCAGCAAATCGATTTCCTCTGTAAACGTCTCCTTCCGCAGTCTGATGTCCTCTAACATGCATTACTGCAACTGCTTTGGGACTGTGTACTGCATCCAGTAGCTGTAGCACTTCTTCCCGGTGCTTGATGTTGGTTCCCTGTGAATTCAAAAGCCCCCTTTCCTTCCATAACGCCCCATGTACATGAACCACACCAAAGGCATATTTAGAATCTGTCCAGATATTAACCCTTTTGTCCTTGCTCAAATACAGGGCTCTGGTGAGTCCAATCACCTCTGCCTTCTGGGCCCAAGTTCCAGGTAACAAAGCCTTTGCCTCTATTACCTGATCCAATGTTACCACTGCATACCCGGCATAGCGAGTCCCATTCTCGACAAAACTGGATCCATCAGTGTATAGTTCCCATTCAGGTTCTTCCAATGGTTCATCCTTTAGGTCAGGTCTCCTGGCATATACTTGTTCAATTACCTCTACGCAATCGTGCACCAGTCCCCCAGCCTCCTGGTCACTGCATAAAAACTCTGCTGGATTAACATGATTAGTAGTCCTTATTTCAATATCATCCTGTTCTCTCAGGATGGCCTGATATTGCAACATTCGACTGGATGATAGCCAGTGACCCCCCTTTTGCTCAAAAATGGCCATGACCATATGGGGAACAAATACTTTCATTTTTGCCCCCAAAGTCAATTTCCGGGCCTCTTGAATAAGAATTATTGTTGCTGCCACGGCTCGTAAACATGAGGGCCACCCGGAACTTACCAAATCCAGTTGTTTAGAGAAGTATCCCACTGGCCTCTTCCAGGATCCCACCTTCTGGGTGAGGACCCCCAATGCCAGTTTTTGCCTCTCATTCACATACAACTGGAATTCCTTGGTCAGGTGAGGGAGTCCTAGGGCTGGGGCCTCCTTTAGTGCCTGCTTCAATTCCTGGAAGGCCTTCTTTTGCTGTGTCGTCCACTCCAACCGATGCTGCTTCAAGGCCTCATACAGTGGCTTGGCTAGGAGACCGAAATTCATGATCCACAGTCGACACCATCCCACCATTCCTAGAAAAGATCTCAATTCCTGATGGTTACGAGGCAATATTGCCTCTATTTGGTTTACTCCCAAACGTCTCTGCCCTTGTGTGATTTCACAACCGAGGTAAATAACGCTATTTTTGACCAATTGAGCTTTTTCCTTAGAAACCCGATACCCTGCTTGGCCAAGCATGTTGAGTAATTTAATTGTTAATTCCACACACATTTCCCTTTTCTTAGTAGCCAGAAAGATGTCGTCCACGTACTGCAGGACTACATACAAGGATGGGGATATTGTTACCTGGGTTATCTTCCATTCCTCCAGCTCCTTGGCCAGTTGGTTTCCAAAAATAGTAGGGGAGTTTTTAAATCCCTGTGGGATTCTGGTCTACGTAAGCTGCTTCTTTCTCCCAAAATCAGGACTCTCCCACTCGAAGGCAAAATATTTCCTACTCTCTACTGCCAGTGGGATGCAGAAGAAGGCATCTTTAAGGTCAATCACTGAGAACCATTTAAACTCCTCCGATACAGATGTTAACAAGGTATAAGGATTAGCAACAACTGGATGTATGTCTTTCACTATTTCATTAATAGCCCTTAAGTCCTGTACCAAACGGTACTTACCATTAGGTTTCTTTACTGGAAAAATTGGAGTATTATACTCCGATTCACATTCCTGTAATATTCCTTGAACCAAATATTGTTTAATTAACGGGGCTACTCCCCTCCTTGCCTCAAGCTTCAAGGGGTATTGCTTTATCCTCGCTGGTCGGGCCCCTTCCTTTAGTTCCACCTTTACTGGCTGCGCAGCTTTAGATTTTCCGGGGACCCCTGACTCCCATACCCAGGGTACTACAGCCTGCTCAATTTCTTCTGGAATAGGAGAGGCATCCACTTCCTTGATCACAAAAATGCCTGCTATTTGTTCCTCAGGTATTTCCAATTTCACCCTTCCCCCTTCAAATATTATTTTCACATTAAGTCGGGACAACAGGTCTCTGCCAAGGGGTGTGGGGCAGTTTGGCATATACAAAAATTGGTGATCTAATTCCTTCCCCCCAAACCTAAGATTTAAAGGTTGTAAAAATGGTTGTTCCTCTAGCTTCCCTGTTGCCCCCACCACCTGTACCGTTGTGTCACTCAAAGGCCCCAATCGTCTATTGAGTACAGAATACGTAGCTCCAGTGTCTACCATAAATTCTTGATCCTTTCCATCTATTTCTAAAACTACCCTCAAATCCTTTTCTAGTCAGCTTTGATTCTGATAGTTTCCCAAAACTAGTGCTTGAGCGGCCTCTGCTGATCCTCCCATAAATCCTCCCACAGGAACGTTCTCCATTGGACCTGTCCTTAATCCCATGTTTCCCATGCCCATACCTCCTCTAACCAGGCATTCATTTTTCCAGTGTCCCAATTGTCGGCAAAACGCACACTGGTTTGGATCCAACCTCCCCATGTTAGGTGCAAACCCAAATCCTTCCCAACCTCTTGCCATCCCCCTCTGTCTGCGATTAGGTCCTCCCCGACCTCGACCCCTAATGGGTCTTCCTCCTGCCCCTGTCTGTTGCATTACAGCCAGAAAACTAGCTTGTTGTCTTTTTGCAGTTTCTTTTTCCCTGTTGTTGTATACCTTCCACGCTACCTCCAGCATTTTATCCAGACTCCTAGTATCCTCTCCTTCCAGCTTTTGTAACTTTTTCCTAATATCCTCTTGTGATTGCCCCATAAACAACAATGCCAATTGAAGTTTTCTCGATTGATCCTCTACATCTAAATTAGTTAACTTCCGAGCCATGTCTTTTAATCGTTCTAAAAAGGCAGACGGAGACTCATTCTTGTCCTGCTTGACTGAATACAACTTAGACCAGTTCATAGTCTTAGGTATTCCTGTCCTAATTCCTTCCACCAACAATTCCTGATATCGTTTTACAGCCCTTATTCCTCCCGTAGAGTTTGGGTCCCACTTAGGTTCCTCACTTGGTAGCAATTCATCAACTGTCTCATTTAGTTGTCTCAACCGAATTTCCTCACGAGCCTTTTCTCTAGTGGCTCTAATAACCATTTCCTTTTCCGTGGAATCCATTATAGTATCTAATAATACCTGTAAATCATTCCAGTCCGGATTCTGAGTCTTTATTACCATTTTAACCACCCTTTGCCACCCTTTCAGGATTCTCCCGATAACTCCCCGCTGATTGCTTCCATATTACCAAATCCCCGGGGGAGAAAGGCACCTTTATAAGTATCCTTTCTCCCTGTGGTCCCACAGCTTCCCTCAATCGCGCAATTAACTGTGGCCCCTTCTGCCCCTTCCTTCCCTTGCGAGTCCGCCCTGCTAATGGAGTTCTTTTAACACTCTCATTCTTTTCACCATCACCACCATCACTATCACTCTCACTAGATCCCGTTTTTATAGCTATATCCGCAGGGGGAGCAGGGGGCACATTAGGAGCAACCGGAACCCTCGGAGGTGCTATACAATAAGACAAATCTTCCTCGACTGAAGGATACAAATTACGCTCCTTTCTTTCTTTACATCCCACACACTCCCTCTCATCATTCACTTCTAAAACCAAAATACCGCACTCCTTTTGCCATTCCTCTTTCCGGTACAAAACGAAAAACAAATCCAAATATGGTATTTCATCCCATTTCTCATTTCTCCTTAAAAATTGCATCAAAGATTCCATTATCCCCAATTCCAGTGTACCATTCACCGGCCATCCCACTTCTCCAATCTCATATTCAGGCCACCAATGATTACAATAATCTATCATTTTACTTTTATCCTATTCTTGATAATACCCCTCACTTTTCCACCGTTTCAATATACAACCTAATGGTGTATTTCCAGGTATTTTACCATTGGCTTGCACTAAGGTTTTAAAAGTTTTAAAAGACATCATATTACAACCTTTAATTCCACCTTTAATCCCAATAAACCAATATACCTTAAACCAATATACCTTCTCGCCGTCCTTCCCTAAAACAAACAGGAGGCGAGTTCCAGTCCTGCGTTCTTAGACGTCTTATGGCCGGAGCCTAGGCTTTTTTTACCAACCACCAAATCCAAATCCAATTATCATCTTTTTCCAATATAAAGCACCTTCGGGCTTACCTTGGCAGTTGTCCGACAGGCGCGGGGTCGGGTACAACCGATGTCTCCCCGAGAAGTGCTCGGTGCCGGCTTGGAGTGGATCGGGACGCGAACCGCCCCAGCAACCTTCGGAGTCCTGCCGCGGTCACCAGAAAACTGTTGCCCGATTGATAAATGACACAAAACTTGGATAAGTTTTGTGGGTGCTTTATTAAGGGCCCGGGGAGCTGGAGGACTCACATCCCAAAAACCCGAGCCCCCAAATTCACGTATGGGTGCTTCCCTCTTATACATGTGATTCACAACAAAGTCTCCAAGAAACAGTTTCCCGTTCCCCTTGCCTAGCCTCCAAGAAACAGTTCCCCATTCCCTTTGCCTAGTCACAGACCCCTTGTGATACATTCCTTGGTTCACAAACAAGATCATTAATCTTCTGCTTATCTTATTCTAAGAGCATTGTATGCTGCCTCCAGACAGGTTAGCATTCTTACTTTCCTGCACTAGTTTAATTATTTATTAAATCCCTAAGACTACCTGCTAGGTTACACACAAAACCCAACACACTTTCAATGGCTACAAAACTACTTTTTAACAAGCCAGTTCACACAACTCACTATAATTAAACATTTTGCTAAATTTCATTTCTTTTCCAACAAGCTGAGGCTGAAGGAGCAGATAGAGCTGGAGCTGGCAGTCTTCGTCCTTGTCTACAGGGTCAGGGGGGACTGGGAATCAGAACAGCAGAGAATGGGGAGGCCAGGATCAGGGATGAGGACACTGGGAATGAGAACACTGGGACCAGGAATGGGAAACCAGTGGCTGAGATGGGGGCACTCAGAGTACAATGGGGACACCAGGAATGGGGACAACAGAACAGGGACACTGGGAATGGGGGTACTGGAAATGGGGACACTGGGACCAGGAATGGGAAACCAGCAGCTGAAATGGGGGCACTCAGAGTACAATGGGGACACCGGGAATGGGGACAACAGAACAGGGACATTGAGTTCAGGAACAGGCATGGCAGGAATGGGAATGGTGACATTAGAAACAGGATGGGGACACTGGGATAAAGGTTGGGAACATCGGTGTGGTGGTGTTTGCAGGTCCCCAGGATGAGAAAAGAGACAAAATTCTTGACTTCATGTTTCAGAAAGCTGATTTATTATTTTATGATATATATTATATGAAAAGAAAATTATATACTAAAGAAAGAGAAAGGAGACATTATAAAGCTAGAAAGGAATGAATAATAAAATCTTGTGACTCACCAAAGAGTCTGACACAGCTGGACCTGTGATTGGTCATCAAGTAAAAACAACCACATGAGACCAATCAAAGATGCACCTGCTTCATTCCACAGCAGCAGATCATTATTGTTTACATTTCGTTTCTGAGGCCTCTCAGCTTCTCAGGAGAAAAATCCTGGTGAAAAGATTTTTCAGAAAATATGTCTGTGACACATCAGGATCAGGAATAGGGACATCAGGAGTGAGATGGGGACACCAGAACTGGAATGAGGACACCAGGAACAGAGATGAGGCCACCAGGAACAGAGATAAAGACACAAAGGAGTGGGATGGGGACAGGCAGAATGAGGACACCAAGAGTGGGTTGGGGGCAGATGGAATGGGGACACCAGGAGTGGATTGGGGGCAGATGGAATGGGGACACCAGGAGTGGGTTGGAATGGGGGCAGATGGAATGAGGACACCAGGAGTGGGTTGGGGGCGGCAATATCCCTGTCCCACCTACAGGTGATCAAACTGTCCATCCGGGTCATGGTGCTGGAGCCACCAGCAGCTCCATGACGGATCCATCACTCCTGGGGTCCTCGTCACCTTCCTGCTGTACCAGGACAGAGTTGGTAGCCATACCCAGGTGATCCCATGGAATGCACGTGTTTGTCCATCCGACCGTGCTTCTGTCCATCCCGGTGCCACCCCCTTCCTTCTCCCCAGGTGCTGCTCTACAGCTTCAATGAATTCCTGACCAACGCAGCTGCTGGACAGAGGATCTGGGAATACCTGAATTGGAAACCCGCAGGGAATGTCGGGGGGACGCGGAAGCCCCCTGAGCTTCAGGGCCATTTCACTTTTCAGAAGGTCTCCTTCACATATCCTGGAAATCCAGAGCACCCTGTGCTGAAGGTGGGTCTGGGGGGAGGTGGGGTTTCCCAGGGGTGGGAATTTTGGCATCACCTGCTGTCACAATCCATCCCTACGAACAGGTTTCTTGATAGTTCATGGATTGATCTCAGGGTGCAAAAAAACCAACACGGCACAGGGGGTTTGCAGTAATAAAACAAATGCAGCTTTATTGAATGACCACAACAAAATCCAATAGAGGGATTAAGGGAGAGAAAAAGATAAGAGAGAGAAAAGAGAGAGAGAAGGAGGGGGATATAGCTACCAAATGCAGAGACGAAATCCTTTGGTCCAGTCCAGTCGAGGATCCGCCTGTTACGTCGGGGAGATCTCAGGTTTGCAGTCCATCTGGACCCCAATTATACTCTTTTTCGATGGGGGAAGGGGAATGGATTTTGCAACCGAGTCAAAGGTAGTTTATTGTATCTTCGGGGAGGAAAGAATAATGTTTGGAAAAGGGGTACGCACAGTCCATGTTCAGCAGTGGGCGTGAGCCATTGTTTTCGTGGTCCACTGCTCACACCTGCAACATCCATCTTGCTTTGGTTAGCTTGCCTCCCCCACACACCTCTCCCAGGTTGAGGGTCTCAGTCCCAGTCCTTGGAAAGAGTGTGGGGGGCCTTTACACATGGGAGTTTCATGTCTTGGTCTTTGATGGAGAGGCTTCTTACATCTCAGTCCGTCTGTCACAGCAGTTGTAAGAAGAGTGAAGGGTCTTTTGTGGGGGACCACCCAAAACTCAGGAGAAGTCCAGCCAGGCAAAGAGGGGACAGCTTCCAAGGCTACTGTTGCAAAAAGGCAAGGTGCCCCCTTCTTCTTCTCATTGGGCTCAGTGTAGCATATAGTAAATACACCTGTGGACAACAGCTTAACAATGCTCTCAGGTCTCGGGGCCTTGTTGGCATGTGACTTTCTCCTTCACAACCAGAGATTTTAGACAGTGGGGACTCTTCAGTGGTCCCCCAATGATGATGGTGAGGCAGATGAGGAATATTTCAGACAGACTCTCACACTTGTCCCCATCCCACAGGACGTGAGCTTCGAGGTGCGCTTCGGGGAGGTGACGGCGCTGGCGGGGCCCAATGGCAGCGGGAAGAGCACGGCCGTGGCGCTGCTGGAGTGGCTGCGGGATCCTGGCAGCGGGACGGTGCTGCTGGATGGGATCCCGCTGCCAGAGTATGAACACTGCAAGGTGGGACAGCAGAGACACTGGGAACACTGGGCATGGAATGGGGAAAATGGGGACAGGGGTCAGGGGACAATTGTGATGGTGTTCACAGGGGTTTTTGGATGAGGGAAGAGACAAGGATTTGACTCCATGCTTCAGAAGGCTTGATTTATTATTTTCTGATATATATATTACATTAAAAGTATACTAAAGGAACAGAAGGAAGGATTTCATCAGGAGGCTAGCTAAGAATAGAATAGGAAAGAATGATAACAAAGGCTTGTGGCTTGGCTCTCTGTCTGCGCCAGCTGGGTTGTGATTTGCCATTAATTACAAACATCCAACATGGGCCCATCACAGATGCACCTGTTGCATTCCACAGTAGCAGATAATCAATGTTTACATTTTGTTCCTGAGGCCTCTCAGCTTCTCAGGAGGAAAAATCCTAAGGAAAGGATTTTCCATAAAAGATGTCTGCAATAAACAATGAAATGGAACTGGAACCACAGGATCATGGGAGCAGAAATGGGGATACTGGGAAGAGGATGGGGACATCAGGAATAGGGTGAGGACAACAAAAAATGGGATAGGAACATTGGGAAATGGGATGGGGATGAAAGGAATGGGGATGGGAAAAGTGGGAAGTCAGGGGTGGGGACACTGGGGACACAGATGGGGAGAATGGGATCAGGGATGGACACTATGGGGACACCAAGGTGGCATGGGGTCATGGAACAGGGGTGGGGACACCAGGAGCCAAGACAGCATCATAGGGCTTGGGGCTGGGGCAGGTGGTGCTGGTGGAGCAGGATCCCGTCCTGTTTTCTGAAACGATCCGTGAGAACATCCTGCTGGGGCTGGAGCACTGCAAAGAGTCAGAGCTGCGGGAGGCCGCCATTGCTGCTGGAGCCATGGAGTTCATCCAGGGGCTGGAGCAGTGCTGGGACGCTGGTGAGAGCTAGGGGGATGGATGGGCCACCCCTGGGGCACATCCCCCTGATCCCAGGATCCTCTGGCAGCGATGGGAGAGCGGAGTGGGTGGCACATGGTGGGGTGTGCGGGGGATCCCTGAGGTCACATCCCACTGATCCCATGGGATTGCTCACGCAGGTCAGATCCCACTGATCCCATGGGATTGCTCACACACTGGTGAGGGAGTGTGGGGGGTAGGGGAAAGGGGGGGAACCTCTCGTGCTGGGATCCCACTGATCCCAGGGTCCCCCCCGCAGAGGTGGGGGAGTGTCGGGGGTGGGAGAAGAGGGGAGAACTCCAGGGCTGCACCCCACTGATCCCCTGTGGTCACTCCCACAGAGGTGGGGGAGCGCGGGGGGCGGCTGGCGGTGGGGGAGCGGTGCCGTGTGGCCCTGACCCGGGCTCTGCTCCAGTGTCCAGCCGTGCTCATCCTCGACGAGGCGCTGGATGATGGAGATGATGGAGCGGTGAGTGGGGTGGGATGGAGGGGGTTGGTGTGGATAGGGGTGCAGTTGGTGAAAATGGGGTATGATGGGATGGCTGGGATGGCTGGAATGGGATGGTGGGATGAGGTAGTGGCAATAAGGGATAATGATTGGCATGGAGTGGGAATGATGTGATGAAGACAGGGATTGGGTGGGGTGGTGTGGGTCAACGAGGTGGAGAAATAGGACAGGATAGTAGGATGGGATAGAGACCAGGGGTGTAGGATGGCAGGAAAGTAGAATCAAAGGATGAAGACAAGGAGATACGATAGGGTGGGGTGGGATGGGGTGGGAATGAAGGGGATGGGAATGCTGGGATGAGGACAGAGATGGAGTGCAATGAGAAGGGTTGGAGTGGTAGGATGGGATGGGACAGTGGGAATGGGGATAGTGTGGGCAGGATGGCATAGTGGGCATGGGGATGGGATGGAGAACAGGGAGATGGGATGGTAAGAACAGGATGATAGGATTAGGGTGGGACTGAGAGTGGGGTGGGATTGGTTGGTCGGGACTGGGTGGGATCAGGTGGGACAGGGTAGGACTGAGTTGGATGGTTGGCATGAGGGTTCTCTGATTGGATGGGTTGGGATGAGCGTTCTCTGAGCTGGATGGGTTGGGATGAGTGTTCTAGCTGGATGGGTTGAGATGAGGGTTCTCTGAGCTGGATGGGTTGGGATGGGAGTTCTCTGAGCTGGATGGTTTGGGATGGGAGTTCTCTGAGCTGGATGGTTTGGGATGAGTGTTCTCTGAGCTGGATGGGTTGGGATGAGCTGGATGGGTTGGGATGAGTGTTCTCTGAGCTGGATGGGTTGGGATGAGAGCATTCTCTGGCCGCAGGCACAGCGCTGGGTGTGCACTGGGCCGGCCAAGACCGTGCTGGTCGTGTCCCACTGGCCGCGGGTGCTAGACGGGGCCAATCACCTGGTGCTGCTGGAGCACGGGGCCATGATGGAGATGGGAACACCAGTGGAGCTGCGGGAATGCCGCGGCACCTACAGCCACCTGCTCCTTGGAGGAGGCAGCACTGGGCAGCCCCCGGGATGGGCAGCTAGAAGGGGGCTGCATCTGGCAGGGAATAAAGTGGAATCAGCCCCAGTGTCCTCATTCCCGGTGTTTGTGTCACCAGCCAGCTCCTGGTGTCCCCAGTCACAGTGTCCTGTGAATCTCTTCTCCCCACATCCTCAGGATCCCATCTCCCTGTGTCCCCCATGTCCCCACTGTGTCCCCCAGGTCTGCCCATTCCCTGGATGTGTGTGTATCCCCTGTATCCACCATGTCCCCATGATCCCTGGTCCCCATGTCTGCTCCTGCACATGGGGCACAGGGTGGAAAATCAATCCCAAGGAATGGATCTGGGCATGGGTGTCACGTCCTCATCTCACTCCTGCTGTGCTCACTCCAAGTTCCTGGTGTCCCCAGTCCTTTCCCAGTGTCCCCATCCCCAGTGTCTTTATCCCAATTCCCAATGTCCCCTTTTCTATTCCTCATTCCCTGAGAGGAAGTGCTGGGCACTGGAGGATGGGACTGAGATTTATTGCCCAAACCAGGGTATTTATACATGAGAAATAAAACATTTTGAACAACTGTAATTCTTGTGTTTAAAACATGGGAAAACAGGAAGTCAGTCTGTTGGGAAGGGCTGCTGTGTGATGAGTGGGAACAGCAGGATGAACTCTGCCAGCAATTTGTGGCTTTCTGCAGGGAGAGGGAAGGGGTTGGACCTGCACCATAGATCATTCAGCTGGTGATGAGAGTAAGAGTTGGTGTCACCCTGTCTCTGTTGCCATGGGTTGCATCTGGCTGAAGAGCCCACAGAGAGCAAGGATCCCACCAGATCCTACTGCATCCCTTGTACCCCAATCCTTCTCCACCAACACCACCTGATCTGTTTTGGAATCCCCTCAATCCTGTTCTGGAATCCCACTCCAATGCTGCCCCATCCATCCCACCTGATCCTGCTCTGGAATCCAGCCCAGATACACTTTAGAATTCTACCTGATCCTGATCTGGAATCGTGCCCTGGTCTGGAATCCTGCCCTATATCCCTTCTGGAATCCCGCACAGATTCCCCTCTGTACCTGTGGTCAAGCAATTGGTTTCTCTGCCTGTTTCTGCAGAATGAGAGGATCCATGAGATTCCAGCATGGATCACACACCAGGATTCACCTGCATGGAGGTGATCCAGAGCTGGATCTGCCTCTGTGTTAGGTGACATGTGGAGGGTGAGGGGCACAGGAGACAGACACCACTCACCCTGATGTTTGTGTGGCAAGAGAGGGTTTTGTTTTCCACTCCCTCCTTTATACAGAGCATTTGAAAGGCCTGGTCTGGATGCTGTCATTGGTTTGAACTCCACACCCCTTTGGGTCCTGGGCCACTGAGATGTCTGCAGGCTTATGAGAGATCAAATTGGCCAAAGCTCTTGTCACTGAGCCCAGGGGCTGGCAAGGTGACACCAACATCTCACCCTTTCCTTTCTATAAATTTTGATTTGCATTATAGCTGCAGCATTTATGTCCAGGAACTGCTAGGGGAGAGCTCAGGTAAATATGCCCCAGGCATTAGGCTTATAGGTTACAGATTGCAACTTATTTGTAAAAACAACAAACCATTTAAGCCTTGAAGAAAATAAAACAGTCTGTAAGAACAAGAATCATTCAACCCTTATTAAAGAAAGAAAAACAAACACAAAAACTAGGAAACAATCTGTAGACAAGGAAAACAGTTTGTAAACAGGGGAATAATTTGTAAACAGATGAATCTTTATGTGAACTGCAGTCCCAGATTTCCATGAGGTTGTCACCAATCACTGATCACATGGCTCTGTGTCTGCTGAGGGTTTATCAAGAGGTGCTGTCAGGATGCAGTGCAGGCTGGATGCATCTGGCAGGTACCCAATGTGTCCCACTGTCTGTTGGAACACATGAATGTCCCCAAGCCCAGGTAATGAGATCCCAGGGACCCCCCTCAATGTATTGGTAAGGAGGTCTCGTGCCATTCCCTTGGATTTGGGCAGCTGAACATCACACGATTGCATTGATAAGGAGTGATTTAGCATAACTGGGTTCAGGGATTTTCCTAATACTGTTAAGTGATTTAATGTGTATAGAGCTTTAGCTATTCTACTCTGTGGGGTCTCACCACATACCTCCCTTTTGTTTATTAACTATACCTTTTCAGGCACCATGTGCTCTTTCCACTATTGCTTGTCCAGCTGGTAAATGACGGATGCTGGTTTGGTGTGATACACCCCAGAGCTGTAGAAATTGCCTGGTTTTCTGGGAAGTGTAGCAGGCCCTTTATCAGTTTTGATGGTTTGAGGAATGCCCAAGGCTGCAAAAGCTGATTGCCAGTGTACCATGGCACCCAGTCCCCTTTCCCCTGTGTGTACTGTAGCCCATATTGCTGAGGAAAAGGTGCCAATTGAGACGTGAGTGTGTTTTAAACAGCCAAAACCAGGGATGTGTGTGACATCAATTTGCCAGATTTGCAAAGCACACAGTCCATGAGGGTTCACTCTCATCTGCAATGGTGCAGCATGACCTTGACAGCACAGATGCTAACAATATTACAAACCTCTGTGTTTGACAGCTGAAATTGCTGTTGTAAAGCTCAAGCATCTTGGTGGAAAAAAACTGTGCAGTGCCTTTGTTTGTGGAAGCACATCTGGCTGTGGTGCTGAATGGGTACCAGAAAAAGGTACCCGGACCATCTGTAACTCTTTGTTTTTATTGTCTCATATTGTCCTAAATCCTAATTGTCCAAATTTTTATTACTCTAGTAATATTGCTATTTTTATAACCATTTTATTACTATTAAACTTCTAAAATTTTGAAAAACAAGTGATTGGCGTTTTTCACGCAGTGCCTGACACAACATCCCATGGACAGGGAGGTCACAGGATGTAAAAAACGCCAATCCTGTCACTGCTGTGTCCCGGCGCTGCACCAAGGACATCCCCCAGCATGATGGCCATGTCATCCCCAAGGGTATGACAGGGTGTCCCCAGTGTCACCACGCACCCTCATCTGCTGTCCCTAAAGTGGCCATTCCCATCCCACCAGGGGTCATCTGCCTGATGAGCATCTACGGGACCCACCACAGCCCAGACCTCTGGCCCGAGCCTGAGGTAGGGCTACCCTATGAGGTGTCCCTTGAGGAAGCAAAGGGAGTCGACTACATCCTAACTGATCAGCATCGAACTCCGATTTATTGATCTAGCTTACACTCTTTTATAGTGGTGTTAATTAAGCTTATACATATTACAAAACCCGAGCTCATCATAGGTTGCAGATTACAGACCAACCCCTCTTTGTTGCCGATACGTGTGGTTTTCTTGTTGAGACTAATACTTGTTTTTCTCATCCTGTTATTGACTTGTTATTAACTGTTCTCAAGGCCTCCATGTTTTCCACCATGTTTTTTCTCATCACTTCCTCAAGGATATGGTGTTTACTGTTGTTAAGGGAAAAGCCTGAGAACTTGCTGCTCACAGCTGCCTTTTATTTTTTAGCCAGCTGTATATGTTCATGGCCTTTTTTCCTTCAAGCCATGTCTGAGCAAAATTCTCCAACAAATTCCACATTTTTCTTTTTTGCGCAAGGAGGTTAGTCTGACAGGTTTTTTCTATCATTCTACTGACCATATTTTGAATATAATTAAAAATACAAGGTAAAATAAGCAGAAGCATTAAAAGCACATCTAATACATTAAAAGCACATCTAATATCTCTACAGTATATGTCACAAGGTTCCTCAGCCATGGTCCAAGCAATGGCTTTTACTCCAAAGGGTTAAAACCACCCCCAACTGAGCCATAATGTCCTGCCTTATCAGGCATTGCATGGTAGGTGGTAATTGGACTACTGAAAAGGAAAGCTGTTAGCTGTTTTTCATTCATGTGAACGCAGAGAGGAGGCGAACGGCTAGGGCTAATAATGCTGGAATCTACTCCAGTGTCCAACAAGCCTGAAAATGATCCTTTCTGTCCTTGAAATTCCATTTCCACCCTTTTCTTGGGTCTCTCAGAAAGGTTCAAAGCCAGTAAGGTAAGTCCTCCGGTGGATTCAAAACCATTTTCCCCCCTCTCTTGTCCTTTCATAGTCTGTAATCCCTTAGTCATTTGGCTCAAGTGGCACCAGCTGAGCACTTCTCAGTCCTTTGTTAATTTGGAGTGGTGGGAAAAGAGTATGCACCATAACATATAGTCCACATCAATGACGCCAGGCAAAACAAATAATCCCAATGCAGATGATCTTCCAAAAAGCAAAACACCCACCGTGTGACCCTGTATAACAATAGGTCCGTGAATCCCTGTCGGGATCTTCTGTGGGTGCAGGGTCATCAGCATAACTTCTACGGCAGCTGCCGGTTCCAAGCCGAGGCTCCCTGTGGTGTCGGGTGGTGCGAGAGGGTGCTGATGCTGCAGCGACGACTTCTGTTGGTGCGTGGTCACTGTGGTTCTGGCACCAACTAGGCGTTGAAGGCAGTGCTGCTGACGTTTGAAGAGGTCCAAGAGCAGCTAACACCTGATTTTGAGAGGTCTTTGCCTGTTCTTGTAAGCCTAGCCCTAACTGTGCTATGCATTCATTTCCAAGCCCTTGCCAATGAGCATTGAATAACAATTGCTGAGGCTGAGTAAAGATCAATTTAGCTATCTCATGACAATCATTCACCAAAAGAGGACTGGCATCAAAAATACAATCTAACATCTATTTGGCTGGCTCACTTTTCACTCCAAACTGACTAACAGTAGACCTCAGCTGAGACAGCAATTTCCAATCAAGGGCTGTAATAGTAGCCTGCATGCCCCCTCCTGTGGAGAGATTTATTAATAATTGGTTAGCTGAAAGGCCATACTGACATAATGCCGCTGGTTAAGCTGAGAGAGGGAAGTCAGCAGTCAGTAAGCTGAAAGGAGAAGTCAGCAGTCAGTGACCAATGACAGGCAAGGACAGAATGCCCTTGCTGCAACATGAGGATAGGGAAGAGAGATTCTCCCTGAGAATATGTAGAAAGTATCAAAAGTAGAACCATAGGAATGCAGAAGTAGGCGTAGTTGCTGATATGTAACTAACCAATCCTGAGCTCAACTTTTGCAATATGTATGAAGCTCATTATGAACTGTATTTAACCTGCTGTACTGATCAATAAAATTGGGCCTGTGATGATCTAATTGATGTCCTGGTCTCCTTCCATCAACAAATGGTGGAGAATGCGGGCAACGCCGAATCTCTGCCCTTTTTTCTCGGATTAAAAGAAAAAGGGGATTACGCCACGGTCGAGGAAGTTGGGTTTGGGTCCTTGCAGCCGGGACGGTGCTGGAATTTGAAGCACCCTTGATGATCACAATGGTGAATCAAGCCAATACGTATCGCAGGAGCCTGGAGAGCTGCAACAGCGCGCGCTGATTAATAGGTATGGATAGGCAAGCAGCATATGATTTATTCGCCGCGTATTTAGAATGGCGAGGAATAAAAGGGATAGATTTAAAAAAGGAATTACCAGGGTTATTAGCCTATGGCCATGCTAAAGGTATCTTTTCTAACCCTCATACAGTTCATGAGCTAGCAGAGTGGAAGAAGTTTGGGGAAATACTGTGGGATACAGTGTTAGACGATGATAAGTCAGCAAAGAAATTAGGAAAGTTATGGCGGGTGGTGTATAACACGTTACTTCAGCAAGTCTCTGAGAGAAAGGCAGCAGAAAGGGCGACAGAAGCTCATAAGAGGAATATAGGGTATGGTCGTGAGGATGATCCCCTGGCACCTTCTGTAACTATGATACTTATGCCTAAGGGTCCCCAGCAAAGTGGTGTGGAGGATTTTCCTATAGGCGCAGTGGAACCGTCTGCACCTTTCCTGTCAGAGGGGGAGGGCGAGTCGGATGGTGGGGGTAAGAGCAAACCAGCTTTGCCTCCGCCGCCAGCTTTGCCTCCGCCGCTTCCCTCGAGTGAGCCAGCTCCGGTTACGGCTTCGGCGGGGGGGCTGCTTCCCCCGCGCGAGCCGGCTCCGCTCGAGCTGGCTCCAGTTTCACTGTCAGCTCCAGCGGGGGGGCCGGTTCCCCCGCGTGAGCCAGCCTCTGCTTCACTGCCTTCCCCTTGCGAAAGCTCGGTGTCTGTACCGAAGCGCCAGCAGCATAGCACCCTTAAAGAGTCTGATCCCATCCCAGGGGCACACCGTGATCCATGGGGGGAGATGGCTAAACAGAGGAGGGAAGCTTGGGCTGCTTTGGCAAAACAAGTAATGCAAATGGGGGATGGCGAGGCGGTGGAAGTAGCTTCTAGTCTTGCATGTCCGGTCACATACACACCACAGTATGATGCACAGGGGAACCTTACGCATAATATAGCAGAATATACTCCCTTAGATTGGAAGCTGTTAACTCAGCTACGTTCTACGGTTAGTCAGTTTGGAGTAAAAAGTGAACCTGTTAGGCAAATGCTAGATTATCTTTTTAATACTCAGGTTTTATGTCCTAATGATTTAAGAGGAATAGTTCGGTTGATATTAACTCAGCATCAGCAGTTATTGTTTAATGCACATTGGCAGGTGTGCCTTGCAAAATAGCAATCCAGCAACCCAAAGAGTGTTAGCTACTTTAGGGGCAAATTAGACTATTGAGGAAGCACTAGAGGGAATGGCATTAATGCCAACAGCTTCACAGGCATTTATAGCAGAAGCCTTAAAGGAATTAAGATTAGGGTTACAAAAGCAAGCAGAGTCTACTCAGAATCAGGTGTTAGCTGCTCTTGCTCCTCTCCGAAGCGGCTCACTGGCATTCACGCAAGGAGTTTCGAGACCATTCATCAAGTGTTACCGATGAGGCAATGAGGGACAGACACAAGTTGCCGCCGTGACATCGGAGACACCAGCTGCTGCCGTGACATCGCTGCTACCTCCTGTCTGCAACCCGCAACAACAGGGAGCCTCGGCTTGGATTTATCAGCAGCAGTAGAAGTCACGCTAATGACAAACCGGCCTGAGAGGATACCCACTGGAGTAAAGGGTCCTCTTATATTAAATGGACAAACATGTGGAGCATTATTGCTGGGACGTTCTTCTACAACTATGTTGGGATTATTTGTTTTGCCTGGTGTTATCGATGTGGATTATACAGGGGAAATACAAATCATGGTTTACACCCTTTATCCTCCGATTAAAATTACAAAAGGACAACGCATCGCACAATTGGTACCACTATCACAAATGACATGGGGAATACAATCTTTTACTGGGCAAACACGGGATGAAAAAGCTTTTGGCTCTACTGGTGTTACACTTTTAACCATGGATTTACAAAATAGACCAAAGCAAAAGGTTGAAATTACTTATGGGCATCAAAGCATAACCCTTTATGGATTATTGGATACAGGAGCAGATACCAGCATCATTTCTCCAGAAGCGTGGCCACAACATTGGCCCCTATTTCCATCATCAAACATGCTCACAGGAGCAGGAAGATTTACATTGGCAAGCAGATCGCCGTCTTTGTCTGTGTGCATTGAGAATCAACAAATATTTGCTGTGTTTTCAATTGTTCAACTGCCTCCTACAGTTTCCTGCTTAATTGGAAGGGACATTTTAACACAATTGGGAGTGGTGTTAACTAATCAGTACCCTTTGGGGTAATTGCCATTGCTTGGACTTTCCCCATTCCACTCACCTGGAAAACAGATACACCGGTGGTGGTTAAAGCAATGGCCATTAAAAGGGGAGAGTCTTATGCACGCCCATGAATTGGTAAAGGAACAGCACACACAGGGATAGTTTACAAACTCTGGAATTGTTAGCAGTAGTATGGACAGTGTCCAACTTACAGGAGCCTTTAAATGTGGTTACAGACTCTATGTATGTTGCAGGAGTAGTCAAACAAATAGAGGAAGCAGCAATTAAGGAAGTGAATAATAAACGATTGTATGAGTTACTGATACAGTTAAGGAAAGCTTTACAGGAAAGAGCAAACGGTACCCTTAAGCAGTATATTGAAAAACATCAAGATTTGGCAGATCCACAAGCATGTTTGGCTAAGGTTTTGTATGTGATTAACCATTTATGCATTTTTGGGGAAGATGATACCCCTCCTGCAATGAAACATCATCCAAGGTCAGGTCAGGAAAATACTAAGGAAACAGAGGTCTGGGTGAAGTACAAGAACCCGAGTACAGGATTATGGGAAAAACCTGCAAAAGTATTATATTGGGGTCGGGGGTATCTTTGTGTTTCCTCACCTACAGGACCTTTGTGGGTGCCTGCTAAGTGGACTAAACCTGTTTTTGATGCAGCCTCTGGTGGACTGCCTTACGGAGGAGGACAAGGAGCGACTGGGGAAGAAACTGCTTCTAGTCCTACAACCACTACTGTTACAATTGAAGGGGTACTCGGAAGCGGTGGACAGAGCACTGACACATCACTACCAGATGGCCCAGGAGTTGATTGGTTTTATTGACTCATTATCAACTTTTTGCTTAACAAATCCAGCGAAAGAACATTGCCTTGACTGTCACAATCCACATTGTGCTGCCTGGATAGCCCTGCGTTGTGGGGGTTGTGATAGAACATTTTGGATAGAACAATCATTATTGTGGGATTTGTGATGTCACACTTGTGAACACGAGCACACGTGGGGTAAAAGTTGGCAAGATGAATTAAGGAGACAAACAGGGCAAAACGCATATATAGCTTTAAGTCTTTATGAGTCTCCTGAACAGAAAATTCTTGCTTATTATCAATGGGAGGTACAATGTATTGTGAATAGAATTAAGGTTCAAAGTAAATCACGTATAGTTTCTATAAGGTGTAGGAAATTAGTGCCTTTAACACAGCATTCAATTGTAGGACCCTTCAAAGGGGATCCTGATAGGGCATTAGATTGCTGCATTGACAAGTTGCAAAAATTGAGTTTACAAGTGGCAGGACCAGTAAAATTAGGAGCAGCAAGATTGAAGACAGATAAGAAAAAGAAGGCAAAAAGGGGACGATCTCATTTGAACAAAGATATCAGTGATTGTTAATTAATTTTCTATGATTAGGACAATTTTACAATTGTGGGACCCTCGGGAGGATATAGTTGTTGAAGAAGATAATGAACAGGAACTACGGTTACGAAATAAGATATGCCTTGTATTAAAGAAAGACCTTGAGCTGTTAGCCTCATATAGTAAAAAAGCTGAAGAGGCTTTGCGATCACCACCATTGAATTGGTTGCATTGGGTTGAAGAACCAGACTTTTATACTGGTCCTTACTTACATTCACTTCCTTGTTATGTTTGTAAAAGGGATAATGATAAGTGCTATGCATGGATAGCTTTGCATTGTGCAGATTGTAATCAGGTTTATTGGTATTCACAGAAGTCATTGGGATATTTATGGTGTGCACCTTGTTTTGGAAGGTGGATTCGAAATTTTATCTGGGTTAGAGCTCTTGAACAAAGTACTGGCCTGCCAGGACGGACAGGATTACAGCTTTTTGAGAGTGTAGAACAAGTGGTTATAGCATATCTTAGGTGGAAGTTGCAGGAAAACCTTAGAATATTTGAAATTAATAAAGCCTCACGCATCATAGCAGCTCGCTGTAAAGCTGATTTGCCTTCAAACTTACCTCATGCTATACCTGTGAGCAAGGATGCTGATTTAGAATTAGATCAGCATATTCAAAAATTGACTCAGCCTTACAATAGACAATCTAGCAAACCAGGGAAAAGACAACGAAGAAAGGAAAAACAAAGCAAGCAGAAAGAAAAATGAGGTTTGTTCTTGTTATGCTGCTCAATGCTGTAGCAAGTGAAGCAGTAGGAATAACACACTTTAGTCAATCAAGGGAAAATTTATGGGTGACACTTGCTAATCAAACTAACCAATCATCACTTTGTCTTAGTCTTGGAGGAGTCACTAACCCATTTCGAACATGCCTGGTGGGACTTCCGGTGTGGTCTCCTGGAGAATTTTGTAGTTTGATAAACAATCAAACCTTATGTATGTCTAACATGTCAAACATCACATTGCCAGTGCAACAAGGGTATACTGCAGGTCAGAGTGATGGCTATCGTCAATGCTTACTAATCCAATCACTTAACACCTCTTTGCATTCTCCTCCTGAAGAATTGGATCTTTTTGGAAGTACAAATGCCAGTATGTCTAACACTACAGCTGGCGGATGGTTTAGCTTCAAATTTTTGGATGCTCAGAATTTAAACCAACCTAAAGAAACATGGGCCACCCTAGATTCATCTCTGAATGTGAGTGAATTCTCTCCACAGCATTACAGTCAATGTAACGGCACAAATATCACAGCACCAATGAAACTACCCACAGGAATATTTTTGATTTGTGGAGATAGGGCGTGGAATGGTATACCAGCTAAACCACAAGGTGGACTCTGTTTTTTGGGAAAATTGTCATTGTTTCACCCTAATGTGTCCTTGCTAATGCAGCTGAGTCAAAATTCAAACAGGAAAAGACGTAGCATACATGACTTAGACTGCAGCCAGATAGGAGATCCACAGTTTTGGGGCACATTCAAACAAGTGGTGGTTTCAACTATCTTGCCAGGAGGATCTGCCAATAAAGCCATGAACTTAGCAAAACAATTAGGATGCTGGGCAAGGGATGAGCTGAACAAGACATCACAAATTCTAGACATGTTAACCGCAGATGTGCAAAGTGTTAATCATGCTGTTTTGCAAAATAGAGCTGCTGTAGATTTTTTGCTCTTAGCACAAGGGCATGGATGTGAAGAGTTTGAGGGAATGTGTTGCATGAATCTGTCTGATCATTCAGTGTCCATTCACACTAAGATAAAAGAATTGCAACAGGGACTTCACAAACTTAAGGAAGAAGAAGGTTTAGGAATTGACGAATGGCTTAAAGGCTTAGGACTTGGACCGTGGCTGAGGAACCTTGTGATCTGTGCTATAGGACTTCTGGGTGTAATCTTACTGTTTTTGCTTATTTTGCCTTGTATCTTTAACTGTATTCAAAACATGGTTAGCCGTACAATAGCAAAAACATGGCAAACTAATCTCCTTGCTCACGAAGAAAACGGGGGAAATGTGGAGAGATTTATTAATAATTGGTTAGCTGAGAAAGGCCATGCTGACATAATGCCGCTGGTTAAGCTGAGAGAGGGAAGTCAGCAGTCAGTAAGCTGAAAGGAGAAGTCAGCAGTCAGTGACCAATGACAGGCAAGGACAGGGTGCCCTTGCCGCAACATGAGGATAGGGAAGAGAGATTCTCCCTGAGAATATGTAGAAAGTATTAAAAGTAGAACCATAGGAATGCAGAAGTAGGCGTAGTTGCTGATATGTAACTAACCAATCCTGAGCTCAACTTTTGCAATACGTATGAAGCTCATTATGAACTGTATTTAACCTGCTGTACTGATCAATAAAATTGGGCCTGTGATGATCTAATTGATGTCCTGGTCTCCTTCCGTCGGCACCCTCCCTCTTGCGGATTGAATACAACAGGACAAGCCAGCTGGGTAGCAGCGCTGATAAGCTCCCCATCCCCCTTTTTCATAGCGTCTCTGGCAAGTGCAGCTCAGGCCAACCTCCGCTCCCTTGCAATAGCCCCCGCTAGGTCATTTTCCGCCCCAGGGATCGTCTCATTGATTTTCGGAAGATTATTGGGCGGTCTTGGCCATAGTTCGTGTTGTTCAGGGGGTGTGGAAGCCTCAGAAGCGCTCTGTGTAGCCTGGCTTAAAGCAGAAGAGGGCGGCAAAGCAGGTAATAAGACCGTCCTCATTGCAGGGGCTAATGGTAATCTCCTATCCTGATCGTATCCCCTGTCCTGACCGTAATGTTTATTACACCCATGAGCGGCGGTAGCCTGCTGGGCAGCCTCTTTCTCAGCCTGAAACTGCAGTAATTCATTGCGAACGACCTGCCATAATTTACCTAACTTCTAGGCAGTTTTATTGCCCTCTAAAGTAGCCTCCCATAATAAATCACCGAATTTACGCCACTCCGTTAACTCGTGAACCGTATGGGGGTTAATGAAAACTCCCCTATCGTAGCCACAAGCCAAAAGCCCTGGTAAATCCTTTTGCAAATCTGTCCCCTTAACCTGCCTTTTTTGTAAAAAGGCAGTAAATAAATCATATGCTGCTTGCCTTTTCATACCTAAAATCGTCAGCGCTGTTGCAGCCTCTTCAAGGTCCATGCAGCACGTATCAATCGGGCTGGCCTGTACAACACCCGAGGCATGACGCGTCTCAGCTTCTTTTTTATCCGCTTTTTTTTTTCTGTTCTCCGCGTTTTCTGCCGTCCCGGCTGCTTCTCAGGACCTGAGCCGTGTCTTCACTCCTCCGTGGTGCATTGCCATATCACGATCATGTGTCACCATTTGAGGAAGCAAAGGGAGTCGACTACATCCTAACTGATCAGCATTGAACTCCGATTTATTGATCTAGCTTACACTCTTTTATAGTGGTGTTAATTAAGCTTATACATATTACAAAACCCGAGCTCATCATAGGTTGCAGATTACAGACCAACCCCTCTTTGTTGCCGATACCTGTGGTTTTCTTGTTGAGACTAATACTTGTTTTTCTCATCCTGTTATTGACTTGTTATTAACTGTTCTCAAGGCCTCCATGTGTCCCTGCCACCACAGTGGTGACAGCTGTGTCCCCTCAGTGTGACTGTGTCGGTGTCACCCCAGGTGTTCAATCCTCTGAGGTTGTCTGGAGAACAGCAAGGAACGGTCCCCACTGTCCCTCATCCCCTTCTCTGCTGGCCCCAGGTATGTGCTGGAGTGGGGACAGGAGTGTCCCCAAGTGCCACCCCTGTCCCTGGCTGGGTTCACAGTGAGATGACAGTGACAGTGGGGACGTGGTGGCAGGAACTGAATCGGGCAGAGCTTTGCCATGGCTGAGATGAAGGTGGTAGTGGCATTGACACCGTCCTAGTTGGTGCTGCAAAGGGACAACGTGAGGTCACCCCCGCGCTGCCAGCCCGAGCTGATCCTGCGTGCCAAGGATGGGCTCTGGCTGCTGCTGGAGCCACTGGTGGGAGTGGCCTGAGTGACACGGGTCACCAGGACATGGGGACATCCCACAAGGTGGGTGTCACAGCCAGGGGAAGAGCAGGGAATAAATGGTAGCATGTAAGGGACAGTATCATGGTGGTGGTGGGGATGTGTTGTCCTTGGCCATGGGACACCTCATGGCATGGACATGTCAACCCATGGACTTGTCCCCTAGGCCACTTGTGTCACCATCCATGGCCATGTCCCCCATGTCCTCATCCATGGCCATAGAGCCCCATGTCGCCATCTCTATCTGTGACACCCCCCCATGCCCAATATCGCCATCCACAGCCATGTTCACACCCATGTCCTTGTCCCCATCCCCAACATGTCACCACCCATGTCCCACAATGTCACCACCCATGTGATATTTAAATGTCTTTATATTTACCCCAATGTTGGGTGAAGGGCAAAGAAAAATGAGAGAAAATAAAGGCCAAAATAAAAGCATTTACGTGTCCATGCTGGCTGAGGATCCATGTGCTTGGGTGGGTAGAAATGACCTGTTTTAAGAGGGATTTCCACTCCATTGTCTCCAAAATCCTGGTTTTTTGCCCTAGTCCATCACCATCTGGCTGTGGAAGATGCTGGTGGGCCAGAGAGAATTAGAATCATGGAATGATTCAGGTTGGAAAAGACCTCCAACACCATTTGGAATTCCTGGATGCCACCCAAAGCAAGGATTGGATGCCAAAGGTCAGACTTTTTGGTGTCAAAAGTAAAAAAAATGTGCTGTCCCCTATGAAATTCTGTCAGTTTGCATCCCAATGGATTTTTCTCTGGCTGTGTCCAAGTGCCCAGGGGAAGCCAGGAAGATGTGGAGACCACCAGCCAGGTGTCTTCCCAACACGGATCACCAGGACCATGGATGACCAAGTCTCTGCTCAGCGAGGGTCACTGTGGACCATCCAGTGGGGGTCCCGAACGGGGGATGGAGTTGAAGCAGCGCTCAAAGCTCTTCCTGTCACTGTAGGACACAAAACAACACGAGCGCACACACTGCTGCTCTCAAGGGGGAGAAAAGGGAAGTTTATTTTCTGACTCCAACATTTATAGTTTTCTAAAAGTGACAGTGGATTGGAGGGTGAAAGTGCCACCTCTCCAATGACACTGGACAAACCAACAGTCCATCAAATTTTTCTTCTTCTAAAAAAGAATGCAAAACAATAAGTTATTTACAGAAAGTGTGTGAGAAAGTTTGCTACAAGAATGTAAACATCAGAAGGCTTAGAAAATCTTAAAAAATCAAGGCGACACTCTTCCTGCACACAGGGCACTTGTAGGGCATCCCTTACTGCTGCCTCCCTTGGTGTTGGGTCATAGCAGAGTTCTGGGAGAAGCTCTTCCCACACTTAGGACACTGTCAGGGCCTCTCCCAGTGTGGATCTGCTGGTGAGTGACAAAGGTGGAGTTTTTCTTAAAGCCCTTCCTGCAGTCAGGGCAGCAGAAGGGCCTCTATTCTGTGTGAATCTGCTGATGCTTGAGGAGACAGTATTGGCTCTGAAAAACCTCTCCCCACACTCAGAACACTCATATGGCCTGTCCCCACTGCAGATCCTCTGGTGGGCAATCAGGCTGGAGTTCTGGCTGAAGCTCTTCCCACATTCTCCACACTTGTAAGGCCTCTCCCCAGTGTGGATTCTCTGGTGCAGAATCAGGCTGGAGTTCTTGATGAAGCTCTTCCCACACACTGAGCACATGTAGGGGCATTCCCCAGTTTGCACTGTCTGGTGGATGATCAGGCAAGAGCTGTCACGGAAGCCCTTCCCACATTCTCCACACACAAAGGGTCGTATCCCAGTGTGGATCATCTGGTGGAGTTTCAGGCTGGAGCTCCTCCTGAAGCCTTTCCCACATTCTCCACATTGATAGGGCCGTTCATTGGTGTGGATCCTCTGGTGGATGATCAGGTGGGAGCTGAACCTGAAGCTCTTCCCACATTCCCCACACTCATGGGGCCGTTCCCTGGTGTGCATCCTCTGGTGGATGATCAGGTGGTAGCTCGTGGGGAAACTCTTCCCACACTCCAAGTACTGGTGGGGCTTCTTGCCATCATCAAGCTGCTCATAGACCACCACCTCAGAGCTCTGGCCAGACTGGGTCTTTCCTCCTCAGAGCATCCTGGGCTGGGTTTGCAGCCCCTCCTCCTGTGGGATCTCCAGGGCTTTTCTTCCCCATTGCACTCCTGTGCCCTGTAGCCACTCAAAGTGGCCTCTGCCACGATGTTCTGCCATGGGGATTTGCCCTCCCTGGTCTCCATCCTCAGCTCCTGCTCTGAGGGAGGAAGGACAAGGAGAGGATGAGATTTGTATCTGTGCCACAGGGAAGGGGAAGGAGATCCCCCCAGTGCATCCCTGGCTGGACAGCATCAGCAGCATCAGTCCTGCAGCCAGGGGCCGTGCTGGGCTGGGAGATGGAGCAGAAGAGAGGGGGAAAGGGGCAGCAACTTCCTCCTCACCTGCCTGGGTGTCCTGGGGCATCTTCGGCTTCCTCGCAGCCTTCTTCTCTATCCAGATAAGGTTTGGGAATGGGAAATCCTGGTTTGCGGAAAAAACAAGATGTGAGTGCATTGCCTTCGAAGGTCCCACTGATCAAGTCCATCTCTAGAAGTCACCGGGTGGCCAGAAATATCTCCAAAATCAAGGAGTCCAAAAACCTCTCCCAGGAGTTCCCTGTTTCCAGTGTCCTCACTTTGGGGTTATGCGGTCCCTATTCTCAGAGCTGCTGGGGGGCCCATGGGTCCTGGGAATTCCTCCTCTCCTGGGTCCTGATTACACAGCCCAAGGGTCTTTTGTGGATGCCAGGGATAATGGGCAAATTTATGATGCTCATATCCCCATTTGTCTGAAATAAGCTTTGCACCTTTAAGGCTGGTTCTGAGAACAAAGATGGAGGAAGAAGAAGCATGGAGTTTGTTTTCAGAACCTCTCTCACTCCTCCACATTCCGGCTCCTCTGTTGTCTGTGGACGGACAGACAGCGGGACAGAGCCCTCCTTTGCTTTTAGTTAGTTTTAGCTAGCAGAGGAAGAGAAGTTCCCTGGACTGTGGTTTTTGGTTTTCCTTTTCTTTGGACCTGTCTAAACCTGCTCTGCACTGAACACCCAGAAGAGCACCAGGTGCTCACACCTGTGCCCCACCGGGGGGGGGGCTGGGCAATGGCATTTCCAGCACCAGAGAGACTCATAAGAGACTGATAAGAGACTGATAAGTGACTCATAAGAGACTGAGCAAGCCAAGCTACAGCCCACGGAGGGACTTTGTGAGTTTGTCATCTCTTTTGGAGCAGCAAGCAGTTTTATTGTTTAATACTGTTAATTTTTGGGGTTGGTGAGTGCTTTGCCTGTTAAATAAACAGTTTTTTCCACTTCTCTCAAAGGAAATACTTTTGCAGAATCAGTTGGAGGAGGGGCCACTTGACTTTGGTCTTCTACAGGAAACACCTTTAGAGGTTTTTCTCCCAAAACTGCCCTAAACCAGGACATTGGCTTTGAAGGTCCCACTGGCCAAGTCCATCTCTAGAAGTCACTGGGTGTCTGGTGGCCAGAAATGCCTTCAAAAACCAGGAATTCCAAAAACACTCTTCTAGGAGTTGCCCATTTCCAGTGTCCTGACTTTGAGGTTATGTGGGTCCCTCTTCTCAGAGCTCTGCTCTGGGGGGTCCTGGGCATTCCCCCTCTCCCAGGTCCTGCTCAGGCATGCTGAGGGGATTTTGGAGGTCTCAGAGCTCATCCTCCCCTGATTCTGTGGAAATTGTTTTTGTGATTCATGTCAATTGGCAATGGAATCAGCAAATCCTTCTATCTGCTGTGTCCAAAAGAGACACAAAGAAAAGTTCTGAAACTTTATGACCAAATAGTCAAATAAAGCATCAAAATCAAAGAAGTATAGTAGAGCAAAAGAGATGAGGTAGCAAGATGACTGATGCTTAGAATAAAATAGAGGAAGTTGGGGTAAAGCTAAGAGATATTGCAAAAAAGCAATTAAAATCTTATGTATAATAAAAAACTTGATGCACTTGACAAAATCGTGTAGCAGACATCAGTCTAAGACCTCCCTCCAGACAACCACAACAAGGATAGAAATCAATGACCACCTGGAAAGATTATGAAATTGGTGCTCCCAGCTTATTGATATTTGCTAATTTGGACTAACCAAGCACATTGGAAAATGCTTTGTAGGCTTAAAAACAGTATGTATACTTTACCAAACTGTGTGTGCTGTGAGGGGAGCAGTGACTCTCTGGCCACCCAGCGCTGCTTGCTTGCTTTAAAATAAAAGGAATAGAAGTAAAATTTGGATTGGCTATTGAAATTTTACATCAGGTGTTCCAGGGTCCCCTTTCTCCAGCATCCCTCCACTCCAGGCACTCAGCGCTTCCCCTGCTCCCCTTTGCACTCCTAAGAGATCCAAAAATATCCCCTCATCAAATGAATTAAAAACACCTCTCTCAGCGACACCGAAACATATTTGGGACTCAACTCCTGTGAAAAAAGCCAATCACTTGTTTTTAAAATTTTAAAAGTTTAATAGTAATAAAATTATTATAAAAATAGTAATACAACTTGAGTAATAATAATTTGGACAATTTGAATTAGGACAATACGAGACAACAAACAGAAAGAGTTATGGACGTCCGGGTACCTTTTTCTGGGCAGCACAAACCCAGAAAAGGACCCCCGCTAACAAAGGATTAACCCTTAAAAACAATAGCGCGTTGCATATTCATACACCTCATACATGATGCATAAATTCCATTCAAACACAGGATTCTGTCTGATCACCATCAACTTTCTCCTTCTAATCCTAACAGCCCCTTCGAGGCAGGATTCTGGCTGGTCAGTGTCAGCTTCTTCCTTCTAATGCTAACAGTGCCTTAGAGGCAGGAAGAAGTTCATTTCTTCTGGTAAGAGAGCAATAAATTCTTTTCTCTGAAAGATTTAGGTGTCCTGTGGCTGCTATCTGGTGCGAGTGCCTCATTCATTTCTTTAAAAAAACCCCACTAACATAATTCTTATTTTAACTAAAAGAGTTACCTTTTAATTACAAGACTACATTTATTATTAAAATGTTAATACAGCACTATTAATCAATACATCAAAATACATATGGTAAATGTGAAAAATGCATGCATTTTATGATTGGCTTTTCGCAAATATTAAAATGAATATTATATGTGTTGTGTTAGAAAGTAATGCTGTATTAATTCTCTTAAGTACCATGTTAAATATAGTTTTAGGTTATAAAAATTGTTAAAATAGAAACAATGCTATGTCGGATACTTTTTTAAAGAAAGGACTTGCAGCAAGATAGCAGCCACAGGACACCTAAATTTTTCCGAGAAAGAGAATTTTTTGCTCTCTTATCAGAAGAAACGAACTTCTTCCTGCCTCGAAGGGGCTGTTAGGATTAGAAGGAAGAAGTTGACCATGACCAGACAGAATCCTGTGTTTGAAAGGAATTTATGCATCATCTATGAGGTGTATGAATATGCAACGGGCTATTGTTTTTAAGGGTTATTCCTCTGTTAGCGGGGTCCTTTTTCGGGCTCATGCTGCCCAGAAAAAGGTACCCGGACACCCGTAACTCTTTGTATTTCTTGTCTTGTATTGTCCTAATTGAAATTGTCTAAATTATTATTACTCTAAATGTCTTACTATTTTAAGAACCATTTTATTACTTATAAACTTTTAAAATTTTAAAAACAAGTGATTGGCGTTTTTCGCACACCATAAGCACACGTACCTTTGGTTAAAACAATGCTTGCTTATTTCGAATACAATACCTGCTTGTAAGCCTTAAAACACAATGCAGAGCTCCATTCTTAAGCTTTAACCTTCCTAATATCTTGCTAGATAAACTTTCTGAAGCTTAGAGAGCTATTCAGACAAGCATTAATACACAGGCCAATGTTCTATTTGCCTTTGCTTTTTCTACAGTTTAAATAATTTTTCTGCTGACCAATCTCATGGCTGCTGCTTTAGCTCCAATCACAGTTCTGCTGTCTCTTGCAGCTTTCCCAAACCCTTCTGATTTTATGGATTCCCACAGTAAATATCTGCATAGAGCCATATAATATACACTTTTCACAACTCCGGAATCGGCAAGGTCCAAACCCCAGCAAAATCCCCCTCTCCCCCCACAAAAACCCTCCCGGAGCTGCCGCTTCCCCTCGGCGCTCACCTGCGGGACGCGGGGCAATGCGATGCTGCCGGGCCCAGCTGAGCTGCGGGCTCGCCTTGGAACCCCGCAATGCTCCTTCCCCGGCTGCTGCTCCTCCTCGGGCTGCTCCCTCCGTGCTGCTCCTGTTCCTGCTCCTCCCCTTCCCCTCTCTCTCCCCTTCCTCCCGCTCCAAGGCCAGATCCCCCTTTCGCACCCCCTCTGCCCCACGGCCGCAGCAGCGCCGGCTCTGGGGTGTTGGGGGAGATGAAACAGGAAAGCCTTACAAATATGATTGTCTGGCAAAAGATTTTGAGAATATGGAAACTATAAGCGAGATTGAAATGAAAGCAAGCTTTGAGATCCCTTAGTTACTGAACAACGGGAAAACAACGATGTGGCCGCTGAAAGTAATCCCCTTTTGATGGAACAATTCCTTCTGCTTGCAGGCAGGTCCCAGGGTCAGAGCAGCCCCTACTGAAGGGGTCCAGAGAGGAGTTTTTAGGGTTTAAAATGTAGCACAGGATGGTAATGTAGTGATTCTTATAGGCGGTATGGAAACGCTATAGGATTTGTATATTGTACTAGATTGGTTAAGTGAGAATCAGAATATTCAACACAGAAGAAGATTTATTGTATTGTAATGGGAACTTCGCTCTCTTAGCTCTTACCTCTCTTACTCTTGCTCTTACCTCTTGTCTCTTAGCTCTTGCCTTTGATGCTCTTACCCCTTTTACTCTCTTATGCTTTTACTCTCTTACCCTGTCATCCTCTCTACCCCTCTCTTCTCTTGGGCCTGCTCTGAGCTGTGGCTGCAGCTCCAAGCAGGGCCCTGCACCCAGGCCCTTTGCAATAAACCCCAAATCCCAGCAGGGCCCTGCACCCAGGCCCTTTGCAATAAACCCCAAATCCCAGCAGGGCCCTGCACACAGGCCCTTTGCAATAAACCCTAAGTTCCATGACCTGGCTGCAGTGATCTCTCATCTCCGTCTGTCCTGACCGTGCCACCCCCATCAATCCTACACTGGGGCAGGGGGAGAAACCCTCAGAGCCCCCAGTGATGGGCAGGGGGCTCAGGGCTCGGGGATTAAGATGTACTTGTAGTTTTCTTCGTATGTCTAGGCTCTGAAGCAGGGTTTGTCATTGTTGTGAAACCAAGATTTGTCAGCACCCAGGACATCCCTCTGGCTGTCCGGAACAGCCAAGACCCGTGCCAGGGGGCTCAGAGACCCTGGCACGGAGCACAAAATGCCCCTGTGGTTTTGATTATGACTCATGGAGCAAATTACCAATCTGGTATGAAGATCAGCAAGCCACAACACTTTAGTTAGTGAAGTTATTACGGGATGGAAAAGTAGATTTTAGGGGTTTTGGTATGGGGGTTCAGGAGGCAAGATGGAGGGAACTGGGTGTGTCCAGCTTTCTCCTTCTTCTTCTTGGCCTCCATCTTCTGCTGTGATGTTGGCACTTACAGATTGGTTTAGAGTAGAAGCTCACTGTCTAACATAGGTGATAGGTAAGTAATTGTAAACATTGTATATGTAGTTTTTAGTTTAAAGACATAACACTGCCCCGGGGGAGGCAGAGTGCCTGGAACTGTCCTGCTGGAGGGACCTTGGCAAAGCAGGAGAATATTTTTTATAGATAAGATAAAATAAACATCCTTGAGACTGAGAAATGAAGAGCCCTGACTCCTTCTTCAAGCACCAGGCTGGGAAAAGAGACTTTGGAACTTTTCTCATGGTCACTCTGACCAGCCAGAGATCCTGACAAAGATTAATCAAGGATTAATACTGAAATAGATGTTCTAATCTATCCTTGCACTTCTGCTGGTCCCTAGGAAGGCTGGTGGGTGATTTCTGTCTGTGTTCAAATATTTAAAGCAACAACAAATAGTCCCATACTTGGTATTTCAGATGAACAATTTAATGGCATCCTAACATTGTTTACACAATCTTATAACATGCATATTTTACTCCTTGTGAAGCTGAAATGTTTTTAAATACAAAAAATTCTACTGAAATTTTAGAAGTTTTGAAACCATTTTAACATACAGAAAACAAAACAGTCTGAAAAGACAGGTCTAACAGCCATTAAAATGCAGGAAAAAGCAAGAGGACTTCAGGTAAAAGAACATTCATTTAACAGCTACATTTCTTCCACTCAGTATTTATGTGTTAAGAAAAACAGAGCAAATTTAAAAGAACAGAAGTTCTTTAAAACCAGAATTTCTAATGCCAGAAACAGCTTTGAAACAACTTTCTATGTAGTTCTGTTAATTTCAAAATTTAAAATTGGCCAGTTTTTGTTACAACATTTTGAAGTATTAAACACACTGAGTATAACAGAAAAATGCAACAAAGCACTAACTCTGAGAGAAAAACAACCCTGCAAGCAATGCCAGGGCACTGGGTATTTCTGCATTTTAAGCAAAGAGCTTTACAGCATCTTTAATTTTCCTTTTCCTGTCCATTTTGGAGAGCGTAGCCCAGCCCACCTGGCGCATTCTCCTCATGGTTTTGAGTTTCAGAGCAGAGCCTGGAGATTTCACACTGCATGGAGCTGGGCTCTAGGAAGGAAAATAAAGCCATCCTTTAGTTTCTTTAAACAATCTGATTAACTGCTTGGTTTAATCTTAGGAAAGGCTAACATACCTTTTTGGTGCTGTGGAGTGTAATTGTGAAGCTTGTGGATAATCTCTGTACAATTTTTTAAACGTTTCTTCTTCCGAGACTATGCTCTAATGAATGAAAAGTTAAAAGTTAAATTAAAAGTTACTTAGTCACACTATATTAAAAATACTTTTTCTTTCCCCCTAAGGATATTAAACTATGAAAAAGAAAAGTTAAGATGTCATTATGAGGCAGTTCAATTAAACATTATAACAGTTCAATAAAAAGAATGTTAATTATGTACATGCAATGACAATTCCAGGAAGAACCAATAAATTAAAAATATACAGATAAATATTGGCTTGAATGTGGAAGCCCAAACTCTTTATTTCCATTCTCAGCCCCAGCAGTGAGCACAAAGAGCTGCTCAGCACATGATTTGTTCTCTGGCTCTTACCAGGAGGTCAGTGTGCTCAGAGCTGTCTGACTGAGTGTCAGCTGCACAAGCATTTCTGCTTTTTCCTGCTGCTCTGCTCTGCAGGCAGGTTTGTGCTTCTTCCACTCTGCATTTTATCCACTGGAGGAGTCTTTATAACACATGTCTGGGAAAGAAAATGTTTCTATTTCTAGATTATATTTTATGGGCTAAGTGTGGAATCTAAAGCCAAACTCAGGACCCAGTTTACAGTCTGAGTGTCCAAGAATTCACCTGACAGAAATGGTGGAACTCTGATCTTTCCATCCAAACATGGAGCAAAAACCCAAACAAAGTGGGTAGGGGTGGAAATATAATATTTTATATTATTTTTGTTGCCAAATGAGGAGAATGAAGGGGAAGCTATGGAAGAGTTGAGTTTCATGGTACATTGTATTTAAGTTCTCCATGCTTATCTGCAGAAATTCAGGCTATTCTGAACTGTAGCCACTGCATTGGACTCTATCAAGCATCAAAGAAAATGGGAACAAACAAAACTGCAGGAAAAGGCTTTCAGAGAAAGATTGATAGCTACATCAAGATTGGTGTTATTTAAAATAGTCTTTTCACTAGAAGTGAAACTGAGAAGCATTGAATGGTCCAATGCAGTCCTTTTTTAGACAGATAACATCAAAATGGTGCTGGATTCCATTGTTCCAATATGAAAACCACAAGTGAACTCCTGGCAGGGAAGAAGGGTGAGCTCTGCAGTCAGGACTACTTTGATACTTGGACCATTTTTACAGCTGTATCAGCTTTTTTCTCTTCCATAGAGGAAAAGTGCCTTTACAAATGGACACTTTTAAGACTAAGTAAAACAATTCTAGAGACAGAAAAAAATCAACAACTGAGCAAGAAAAATTACACACTGGGAGCCTTTCCAGAAACTGCTGGCTAATATCTCCATGGAATGGTGTGACCCTTTAAAATCCCTTCTTATCCCAGGGAGGGAAAAAATCATCTACAGAGAAGTAAGAAATACAGGCAGAAAAATGCAACAAGAAATATTCACGGTTAGGAGTTATAAAATATCAGTGTTGGACTGCCCAAGAAGCTTCCTGTACTGAAGGAGGCATTTTTAATTATTATTTTTATTTTTTTTAATGTTAGGAAGATAATTTGGAGACCTTCTATTTTTTACATGAATAGATTCACTGTATAGATCTAAACAAGGTTTAGGAATCCCAGGAACATAAATTTTTACTTTCTATAATTTAAAATTTTAAGTCAAAAGCATTCCAATGTCTTTTGTTGAATGCAAATAAATTCTCATGGCACTTCAATTGATTCTACACATATAACGCTACCAAATTCTAAAAGCAATTAAAAAGTTAAAGTTACCTTGTGCTTCTTTTCACTTTCAGGAATCATACTGCCAGAGTGCTCTTTTACAAGATTCTCCTACAAAAGAGTTTTGTGACAGCAAGGAAATATTGATTTGAATTCAGTTGTTAAAAATCTTCTTGGTGTAATTACAGAGCACAGTCTATAATCACAGACTGCTACAAAGTTCACACAAAAATATAACCAGATTTAGCACAGCCTCAGCATTTAAAAGTCACTGAAAAATCCTACAGTTTAGGGAACTTTTTTGCTTAACTAGTTAAAATTAACTAAAATAAAGAAGAGTTTTGTTTTGTTGTTTGTTTATTTATATATAATCTATAATCACAGACTGTTACAAAGTTCACACAAATAGATGACCAGATTTAGCACAACCCCAGCATTCCAAAGTCACTGTTTTCCTGTTCAGTTTCATTTCTTACCCAACTCTTCCCACAGCACAAGCCCAGGCCACACCTCTCATCCCCACTGCTCAGTGAAAAAACTCCACCTTTTCTTCCATTTCTGCTCTCAGTTGTTCCTTAAGGGAGGAGAGTTCCCTTTTCAAACATGACAGCTCATCTTCCTACAAACCATTAAATAAAGAACAGGGTTAACTATGCACAGCCCAGAAAAAGGAAAACAGTCCCAAGTGAGGCAGTAATTAACAGGGACACTCATTAGATACACAAGATAATTCTATTTGCTTTTCAGCCCTATACTTGAAGCTTTGCTTTAGCTTGTTTAACAAAGACTGAAGCACTTTAAGAAACAGGTACTTGATCAGAAGTCTTCAAGGTAATACCTTAAAACCCTTGGGAGAAGAGGGGTGAGGGGGCACAATCTAAATATTTAAAACAAAAGTTTCCTATTCAAAGTGGGGAATCAGAACATGACACACTATCTGGAAGAGCAGACACAAGCACTCTGCTACTCCAATTTACTTTTAGAAACATTTTGAGTTTTTAGTGCCCAGAATAAGATCTGTTGCAGCAGGTTGGGTGGGACTGCTACTGGTAAAAATTCAAACCACACTGGAAAAGTTCCCAGAGAATGGTCTCTGGTGGGAAAGACCCCAGAGCACAGCAGGAAAAGGAACTCTCTAAGCAAACTGAAAAAAGATTTTGAGAAGTCACAAACTGACTGAAGATCACATCTTTTGTCTCTCTGTGCTGTGGGTGGGCAAGAGGGAGGGATTGGGAAAAAAAGGTGTTTTAAAGGTTTATTTTAATTCTCATTACTCACTTTTAATTCTATTAGTAATAAATTTTTATACTATTTTAATTCTCATTACTCACTTTTAATTCTATTAGTAATACATTTTTTATACTATTTAAGTTTGAATCTGCTTTACCCTCAAAGTGTTTTTCTCCTAATCTTTATCTCAACTTGAATTTTTCTTTCCCCTCCTCTGCTCAACTACAGCAGAGAAAAATGAGTGAATGTTTTTTTTGTGTGTGCCTGCAATTAGCCAGTATAAAACCCCTACACAAGGACATCAGCCCCTTCACTGAATTACTGACCATTGGAAAGTGCTCCTTACCAGGGCTCATTCTGATGAGAACTGCTTTTGCTGTTTCATTTCATATACTTTTAACTCTGCATCTTTTTCTTCAATCATTTTATCATATTCATTCTGTGGTAAAAAAACCAAACTAACAACAAACTCAAAACATGTGACTAAATGTTACAGTTATAGAGTTATCCAGTCTTAAAACATCAATTTTCAAACCAGGCTCTTAAGATTCATAAAGAAAAGGTTCATTGATGCTTCTGCAGAAACTGTAAAACAGGAAATGCTCAATTCAAGTATTATTTTGTGGACTGGCAGAGAGTGCTTTATTTCTGTGCAGCAATATGTGCTAAGCACTAAGAGCCAGCTGGGCAATCTTTATTAATGCATCTGCTAAAGATATTGCAAAATAGAGGAATAGAAAGGTAAACTAAAATGTGTCAGGCTAAACTGCTGACATTCACTAAGTAATCTCAGAGAAAGAACCAAACTGATACTGAAAAATATTGCATTCACATGGTATCAAAGGAAGCCTGAATTAAAAAAAAATCTAAAAATCCCAGAAGTTTAGATGAATGGAATTTATCTGCCCATAGGAGTGTGTTCATAATCTTCAAATGAATGTGATTTTAGATGATGCAAAGTCCAGCATATGTTCAGCTTCCTTTTCCCAGACTCAGGCCTGTTTCTGCTTTTGAAAGGTCATTAACGTGGTGTCACAAGTTATAAACATGGTATTGACATGGTATCACACATTGCAAACCACAGCAAGCAGGAAAATCTCTGACCTTGTGCTTTTCCATCAGTGCCATCATCTCAGTTATCTTGTGCTGACATCTGGCATCAGTTTCTCTCTGTATCATTGCAGTTTCATCACAAAGCAACCTCATCTTTTCTACCTGTCAGTAATAAATTGCATTTCATTCATCAACATAACAATACATTTCTTTTAAATCTTAATTTCTTCTTCCCCCTGTGGGTGCAAAGTTTGCAGTCCCACTTGGGCTTTATTTGCTTTTAAGATCCTTTCAAATCCCTCATCTTTTCTGCAGATTGTTAAAATGGGCAAGATCAAAGGTACAGCCATGGCAGGCAAGCTAACTGCAAACCAAAATGCCATTTCAAGCACTCTGCCCTAACATTTCTTAGCATTGCCATAAAAAAAGTGTGGGCAGAAAAATCCTAATGTGGGAGAAGTTATAATCTAATTTAACTGTGCTGACTTTATACCAAAGGTGGAATTTCTTTGAACTACATCTTGAAAGAAAGAAGTTTTAATGGAGTTCTTATTTTCAAAGACACATTCAAATACTTCAACTTCAGCATCTAATGTACTAAAGCTTTGCTCACAAGGATTCACAACAAGTTCCAATTATGTTGATAAGACTGAAATATGAGCAAGGATCCTGTCAATAAAGCTTCATAACAACATTTTAAATTAAAAAATAAATTGCATAAAAATTAACACCTCTCACCTCTTCACGAAGTTTATTTTCATTTACTTTTCTTGTTTCTATGTCTTTTTGATAGATGTCAACTTCTTCCTTATGTTGCTTGTTCATATTTTCCATCTCTAACTGCAATTTATTCACCTTTGGAGAAAGCAGAATTGCTGCTGTTATTTGTTTAGGAATTACTATGTTAATGATTTTTTCTTACCTCTTATTTTTGAGCACAAACACTGTTACTTTTCAGGTATATGATTCAAGTGTTTCCTATTTAAAGTTCAGCTTTTTTTTAATAAAGAGTTGAACTTTTGCCTGAAGTGAGTTAGAAAATACTCAAAGGAACAATGGCAACAGCAGAGTGGGGAAGACTGCCCTAAGCAGTCACCCTAAATGCTGTGAATGCCTTGGAAAAAAACCAAATACAGATGGAGATTGTATTCTCTCTCTTGTAAATCTGTATCAGATTTTCACAGGTTTTATGGTACATTTTCCTCTCAGCTGTGCATTTTGATTACAGTTTTTCCCTTTTAAGTTTATCATATGAATATCCTCAAAAAAGTCCACTTTTCTTCAAGTGCAGTACCCAAAGCTGGACACAATATTCCCATCAGAGGGATTGCCACTGCACAACACATTTAAAGAACAGCCTAAAAAGAGTAATATATTTATATATATATATATATATATATTTCTTTTAAATGCTTTTCTGTTACAATGAGGTTGCTGAGCCCTGTTCAGTCCACTATCAACAAAAGATAAAAAGGAACAGATTTGAAACATCATTAATTGCAATGTGAATCCATCTCTTAAATGTCCAATAGTCAGTGCCCAATGATTACAAATGGAAGCATCTTCTAAAAACTATGAGCTCATTCCTGCAAAACCAGATCCAAAAACCAGTTCAGAATGTATTTAACAAGTATTATCATTATTTACACTGGAAGTTAAAAACACTCACCTCATCTTCTACATGATGTTATTTAAACCTACATTCCCTTCATAAGTATTGCTTTTCTTGCTTTCTGCAGTCATTTTCTTTTTCAGCACCTTATTCTGTTGAAATAAAACAAACACTGTACCTTAATAAGTTAATAGAATTATGTAATGGTTTAACTGCATCAAGAAATTCCAGCTTTCATCAGGCAAATAACTCTCTGTTGTGCAGCTCAGGTTCCAGAATAATTCTTAAAACAAATGAATGTTCAGCTAATTTCTGTGATAATTACTGTTTCTTCATGACCTTAAGAAAAGCTCCTCCTGAGCAGCAGCAGGGAATAACAAAGGAGGTGCAGAATGGGAATTAAAAGTAAGATGCTGCTGGCAGAAGGTGTGAAGATGTCATGACCAAAAATAGAAGTTATTTATTTTTACAGTGAAGTTACTACAGTTTGTGCCAGTGCAGAATTTTTTTATCCTAGTGGTAACTGAGATACTCATACAAGTACATAAGTAACACTATGCACTAAATGAAAAAGAGTAGATGTTTATTAAAGATATTATTTTTGCAATTGTTTTTTTCAAATTAAGGCTCATTTAACAAATCAAGTGATCCCTAAGATGACTCCCTAATTTGCTCAGGGTTAGGATAAGAAAGGAGAATTTTTAAATTACATAGGTGTATCTAAAGACATCACAGCAGACACAAACCTGCTGAAAAGGCAACCCAAAGTATGATGTGTTTATGTATTTGTGAAATTAAAATCTCTACACACCTCCTGCTGCAACTCTTCAATGCATTTGGTTTTATTTTCCACCTGTTTCTTTAAATTATTCATCTGAAAGAGATATTTCAGACATGAATTATTAAGTTCTACAAATTACTCCCTATGTGAGCAATTCCTGAAAATGTTCTCAAACCTGCACTTGCACCAGTCTGGTTTGTTCCAATGGGACTGAAACACCAGCTGACATGTTAGAGTAATCAGAGTTTTAGCCATAAAGTACCACAAGATGTTAATTTATAGCAGTGAACCAGTTCCTTAGTGGTTATAGAGTTAAGAAGGAAGAAGAAAAAAAAAAAAACCAGGATCTTCACAATTTAAAAAATGCACTTGTATGAAGTTCCCTACATCCATGAAAAAATGAATTTTCCCAATTATTTTCTAGAATCTTCAATGGGTTTTCCTTTCTTGAAATTTCATTTTCAATACTCTTAACCTGAAATTGCAATTGTAAATCTTTGACTTTTACAATGAAATTTTGAAATCCATTCTAAAGCTAAAAACCCCAGGTTGCTTTGAACCAATAGAAAGAAAGTAAAATGTTTGAATCTATTTAAGCTAAAACTCACACTACATATAAAAAGCTAATCCAGAGCCCATTCATCACTGAGTGGGTATATGAAAAAACAGAAAAGCAGGTTCTCTGTTTGTCTGAAAACAAACAAATCTTTAAGATGTTTCACTCTTTTAGAGTGAACATCCCAGTGACTGTGCTTGTCTTTTGAAATACCAGGGCTCACATGTGGACACACCATGGCACAGCTGGCAGCAGCTGGGAAAGAAGAAACCTCTGGCAGAGATCACATCCCCCAGGCAGAGACTTGCAGAAAAAACCCCAACAAAGATTTTACATTGAATGCTGCCCTGCAGGTTCTGTAAGATATTTTCACAACACATGACATACATTTTCTTCTCTTTCATCCAGTGTACTTTTCATCTCTTCACCCGTCTTTGCCATTTTCTCCTTCAAAGACTCCAGTTCATTTCTAAGTGCCAAATTAACAAGCATTAGTAAATATTTACTTAATGTCTTTAACTTATTTTCAGTACTTCTAACAAACCCATATTTTATTTTCTAAAAAGAGCTGCTAATGTTGATGGGAACTTCATAAGCTGCTCAATGAAAATGTTCTTAAAATGCAGCCACATGCCCAGTAAGTCAATATGTGAACTGTCCATACTTCTTTTAAGTAGGAAAAGATGTTCCAGGAACCCAAGGAAGATACATCCTGACCTGGACTATTGCAATGCAGCTGTGAAACATGGGAGCTGCCTGTCTATTGAACTGGAGATACAGAGAGTAACTCTGATCCAGTTTTGCCTTGTCACATTTAATCCATAACCTTCAGCTTCCATTTGAATTTCCTTCACACCTGAGATGTCTAATGTGAAACAAGACAGCTCCTACTATGGAATACAAAATGATGGCAAACATTGTTCCTGCAGCAACTGGTATTTCTAATCTGAGAAAATTTCTACTTGGCCAACAGCAATTCTGAATAGTTTCTGTTTAGCTATGTAATCTAGAAAAACATTAATAAAAAAATCCCAGAAAGCAGCATTTGAACACAACTATTTGAGTCTACTTCCTTTAACAATATAAGTTATTAATATTTGTTTTTGCTTGCCTTAGCTGGCCATTTGCCTCTTCTAGGATTTCAACTAACTGCTTTGTGTTTTCTTCTTTTTTCTTACTGTCCTAAATAAAGACCCATATGTCAGCAAAGAAATAAAATTCAAAGTGACTTCTTAACTCAAAGACATCCAAAGCACATTGACCTGCCTTGTTCAGAAGTGTAAATACTCTTCCTTTCCAACTCAAACACAAAAAATAGCTCAGGTACTCTACAGACCCAAATCATGTTGCAGCTCATCGTCTAATTTGTAAAACTGAGTAATTTGTCAAATTGAGTATTGTCCTTTGAAGAAAGCTGGAAGTTTACAACTTGCCTCTTGTTGTTCTTGCAGCTTCTGGAGTTCTGCAGCCACAGCATTTTTCTCTTGTGCTGTTTGTTCTTTCTCTAGTGATAGCTTACTGAGATACACTGTTAGCTGTTCATTCTTTAACCTAATTTCAAACAAATGGCCAAGAGGAATAAGAAGATGCATTTTGAAATTTCCTTTTAAATAAAACATACCCATTATCAAGTGTTATTCCATTCTGAAAGAAGTCCAGGCCTTTATCTACAAATATAAGCTTTGCAGCAGAGTCAGAGAGATGTAAAAAGGTGACAGAAGAAGGAAAGAGAATCAGAGTCAACTTTTATATAAATATAATGGTTAGTGAAGGTGATGTAGTTCAAAGCAAGATTAAGAATGAATTCAGAAACTTTCTCTTCTTGTTAAATAAGTCAGAGAGATATGGAACTACTACATATGCCATAGAATACATACAAATAGAGAAAGTGGAATTTAGAAATGTAAGTATATAATTAATGTCACATATATGGTTCAAAACTTTCATTAGAAAACAATCATAGTTCATTTCACTGTGGATTAAAGCAACTTCTATATTACACCAAAACTAATTCAATATTATATTTTCAAAATGGTCATACCCCTCTTGTTCAAGATCTGTTTTCAGAGTCACAAGCTGCTTTAAATAATCTTGTTCCTTCTCAGCTGTACTTATCAGCTGTGCTTTCAAACCATGGAATTCTTTCTGCAAAATGAAAAGGAAGAGTTCTGAGTATCCATGTGCAAACTCCAACTGCTGGAGTTTATCAGACATGAGCTAAGAGCACAAGGCTTTCAGAAGAACCAAACAACATCCATGTCATGGATTATCCAGATTGGATCTTTCCAATCTCTGCTGGGATCTGGAAGTGGTGTGAGATAGTGAACTGCGACACCAGTGCTGTTCTTGTCTGTCCTCTGCTGTGAGTTTCATTACCTGGGCTGCAAAATTAGGGTGGGACCCTGCTCTGGGTGCTGTTTCTTATGTATAAACTTGTATCCAAGTCATGGTATGTAACTTCACTATTTCTAAAAACGTGTTACTATTGCCTTGCTTCAGACCTCTCTCATTTGGAGAGCATTTTCATTTCTCTCTCCACATTTTTCTCTCTCTGCATATTTTCTACAGTAGCCTCAAGATTCTTCTTCAGTAAAAGTCCTCCAATTTGCCCATTTTAGAAAATGAGTGAAACTCAGTTCAGAACACTCAATGCACAGATTATAACAAGCAGACGCAGTAAAATGCACTCCTGATTTCACACTCTCTTAACTTTAGTTGATATGGATTCTTGTTAGGTTTGTAAATATAAAATCATAATGAAAATAAATCTCTGTTAAGAGTGTATTTCATATAGCTTAGATTTCTGTGACAGAAAATGGGCCTGTGTCACAGCACAGCAGGGTTCACAGAGGGAGTGGCATTTATATCCAGAGGGAGTGGCATTTGAATGGGCATGAACAAAGAAGGAAATAACCAAAAACCTTGAGAAGGAAAACCAAAACATGGGAGACAAGAAAAACCAAAAGCACAGGAGACAAGAAAAAACAGAGGCAATAAAGAAGTTCTTAAAAGAAAACACTGAAATTGTGTGTGAGAAGGTTTAGTAGAAATGTTAAGGTTGACTAGGTGGAGTTTATTTATGGCATTTAAGATACAAAGCAAGAGGAATTTCATATGAAGAGCAAATGCCATGACATTAATAAAATGAATATTTACCAGAGTTTCTGACAGCTCTTCAAGTTGCACCTCTTTATCACATTTTACTTTAGTCATCTCTTCTACAGCACATGGAATGTAAAATTAATGGAACAGGAATAATTTTTCATATTTAGCAGGCAATATAAAACATTTCCCCTTTTGCAATACCCAGTTCTCAAAACTTGTTGGATTAAGTTAAGAAACTGAAAAGCTAATTTATGACTTAATCTAAATGTAGACTTGAAAAAATGATTCAGACATTAGCAAATCTATATCGGAAGAGAAACTAAATATTTATCTTAAATAAAATTTAGAGCCTATTATGTTGTCCACAATTATAACTTCAAATAAACCATGGACTGTAAGACTGGAGTATTCTCCAAGTATTGATGCACCTGCATTGTTCCAGAAAAAAAAATCTGAACTGCTGAAGGTATCAGATGGATATGCTGAGAAGGGAAACCAGTTGTTACTAACTTCCAGATGGTTTCTATGTGCACATCCACAATTCTGGTATTTTTTCCAAGTTCTCAACAGCAAGGCAGAGCTCTTACTCTGGGGACTAAGGAGCACATCCCTAGAAACCACAGGGTATCAATTTGATGATATTTAAAGATAACCCCTGCCAGCATCATTCCACTTCCAGCATGGGGAGGGTCACAGAAACCTCAATGGGTGGGTTTTATCTCTGCTGCAGAAGTCACTCCTGGCACCTGCAGTGCTGCTGCTCTGAGCTGCAAACCAAAATTACCTCCAGAGGAATTCATGCATGAATGGTCTGACTATTGGAGCTGTGCACAGCACTGCCCTGTGGCTGCTGCCAGCACCAATGACCCCCAAAGAAAAGGGATCAGCTGAGTAAAAATAAATCCAGGCATTCCTGACAGGTGCAGGTACTGTAAAATCATTTCTCCAACTGCTAGAGACAGTCCATTTCCAGACAACAGCAGAAAACATATTTATTACTGCCTAGCTCATTTTCTGCCTTTGTACAAGCCTTACCCAGTTCAGCAGATTTATTCTGGAGCTCCAAGGTAAACAGCTTTGAATCATCTTCACATTTCTTTAATCTAAGAAAATGGTAAATTAAAAATCCCAAATATGGAGTACAAAGCACTGCATTTGAAACTTACAGGGCAATAAGACAAAGTCTTACCACAAGCACTTAAGAACATTTACCTTTCAACAGGCAGATGAGATATCTGCCTGCAACACATATCAAATTTCACTTTTACAACCTCAGAACAGCAGACATAAAAGTAAACAAATATATACCTACAGAAATCTGTATTTCTTAAAGACAGAATTATGAAAGTTGGAGGGGGCATACATTTACTTTTTATACAGCATCAACTATCACAAACAAAAAAAAAAATGCATTAAATACTCTACATTTAGACCACTGTGGGAAAAAAAACCTCCAAACTTCAGCTTAATTTCCAATTATTCTTGGTTTTGTCATAGATTGCAACCTATAAGATCACTCTTGGAATTTAAACTCTTTAATTTACCTATTTTGCTCTTCTTGCAACAAACTTTTCAAATTGGCAACAGAAGTCTCAAACTCCGCTGTCAGGGCTGCAAGCAAAGCCTTAATTTTTTTACATTCTTCCTCCTGCTCTTCCTTTTCTCCAGTAACCTGAATTAATGTTTTCACTGTAGTATGGAATTCAGTTTCCAAGTTCTTTTGAGTAACCTTCAAGACATGATATCATTTCTAAACATGTTTTGCAACAAACAGCTACAGCTGTTTCATGTCTAAAGTATCCATAATTATTTATGCAAATACTCATCCAGTCTATTTCTACTGTAAAACTATAAGCAAGAGGTACCTCTGCCTTTTGCAATGAAATTTTAGCCTCTTCCAGCTCTGCCCTCAAATGTTCTTTACTGCCCTGGGATTCCTTTAACATTTCTTCCTTATGTACTAAACAAAAAAAGATGTTTATATTTTAAAAATAAAATATTTACTAAAAAATGCTGACAAAAATGGAAAATTACATACATTTAAAGAATTTAACAAAGACCAACAGTACTGACATCAAATACTATAAAATAATACATAAAATTTGAATACAGATGGCTTAAAAATATTGAAACTCAAGTTCTGAAAAGTAAGTTTCCTCAGTGACATCTGCCTGACTAAATTTGCAAAACTGAAGCAACTCTTTTTTCCCCTTGCAATTTTCAAAAGCTCTCACTGCTTGACTCACCCTAAAAACTGCCCTGCCAGTCCTGCTCCCACATGAGCAGCTCCTGTTCCAAACAAAAATAAGGCCTTCAAGGCCCCAAAATTCTGCTGCCAACCAGCAACAGAATAAGACTATCATGGCCCTGTTTCCTGTGCTTCTATAAACAATTACGTATAATAAATAAACAATCATAAACAATTACATTTAAATTCTATAAACAATTACATTTAAACACAGTAGGCAGAACTCTTACATTTTGCTTCCATTAAGTCAGCAATCTTATTTTGTGACGTCTGCTGCTGAGCCTTGATGTCTTTTATGACATCATCTTTTTCATCTCTCTGTATGGTAAGAGCTGAAATCTAGAAAAATGCAAGAAATATCATCATGAAGTCTGGAAAAGGGACAGATATAATTTTCATTTGTACCCAGGTATGATAAGCAGACATTTTGCTGTCAATCAAGTTAATTAGATAGATAGATAGATAGATAGATAGATAGATAGATAGATAGATAGATAGATAGATAGATATAGATAGACAGACAGATAGAAAATATTTGCTAGATATAATCTTAGCTAAATATTGATCAAGTCACATTACTCTAAACAAAAAAGTTCTCAATTCAAAATCAAACCATGAATTCCAGTAAAGGTACTGAAACATCACTAAACCCAGAAAGACTTCTTGGCTCTTGCATTGCCCCTTTAGTCCCAAATAAAGCTCTACATATTGGATGTAAAATGAGCAAACCTGCTTTTCCTTTTGACTGACTTCCAGTTTGCATTCTTTTTCAAACATGTCCACTTTTTCTGCTTCTTCTTTTACTTTGGAGATACAGTAACATCCATAGTTAACATTCTAGCTGAAATATACTCCAAGTTCAATACAACTTCCAGTTTAAGATTGCTTGGAATTGTACAGCTGTACCATTTGTTTCCCAAGAGTAATTGTTGAGGCAATGTTTGATTTTATAATCAAAATACAAACAGAAAAGAGCATGTGAAAATGAAACAGGAACATCACAGGCTATACATACAGAGAGAGAGCATTTAGCTAAAGTTTCTGTAGCTATACACTAGTGCATTATCATTTAATTAAACAAATTATGGGAAATAAGTACTGATCTCTAGACTGTACTTCACAGACAAAACTTCAATTTTGAGTGACTGTTTGAAAATTAAAGTTCCAGATTTGGCCCAGTGGAACAGCAACAGAAGGGGCCAGGCAGTGACCAAAGGCAGCATGAATAAAAGAAGGGTCCCAGTGTCTCAGTGTGAGCTGCTCACCATTCCAGCACTTCACATCCTGCTGCCCTGACACTGCATGTGTAACACAAGCTATGAAGTACTAAACTGAGCAACTGAGCCAGCTGCATAAACTCAATAAACAGAATTCTCACATTTGAAACTCATTTCCAATCTGTCGTTCTCTGCTTGCACACGAAGCTCTTCAAATGCCACTGTCATTCTCTAAAAACAAAATTTAATATTTGAAGTTCAATACTGGAAACCCTGGAACTTCTCCAGGGGCTGCTGCCCACCTCAGCCATTCCGAGGAACCAGCAGGGAGGTGAAACGGAGCCCAAAGAGAAGCCAGAAGCTATGGCAGTGACCCAGAACTAAGCACACATCACACAGATCACAGGGATCTACATCCCACACACTGCTGCACCTTCTCCATTGAATGTGTTTGATAGAACACAAAAATAATTCTTGAAAAGGGATTGAAAACCCAACTTCCTGCATCACACATGACATGATACCCACACATGATGGATACAAACAGTATCCCAACAAAAACATGGAACTCAGCTCAGCTCACATAACTCACATTCCTTTCATCAGGCTTGCTCACTTACTTCTATGTTGCAGTGAAGTTCCTCATACAATTGTATTGTTGCTTCCTTTTCCTGTTCATCTATCAAAGCAAGAACATATGAGAAAGTTTTTCTTTTGAACAAGAATGCCAGCTGTCCAAGTCATTGTATTTAATCAGCATAATGAATTAAAAAAGGAATTATCAGCTCCATTCTTATTAAATAAGTCATTATGAAACATTGTGCAAAAGTTACAGAATCTAGGGAAAATGTGTATTTCACTGAAATATTAAGCAAGCTCAGCTTTTATATTTCCTTCCTAAGATATTTTTTTTCTGTAACAAGTGTAATTCTGGATCAATTTATGTGACCATATTAATTATTATAGTATCAATGCTGTTGAATAATAATGTATCAAACCTGTTAGTATTTATAAACTGTAATCTAGGGTTTAGCACTGAATTTCTTCCTATCCGCAGATACCTATAACCACAGAGCTGTCATTATAAAATTGCAACACTCCATGTCCATATTTTCCTTCTTTCCTTTCACTTTTGTAATTGATACTATTTTTTCCTAAGAAAACAATTAAAAAGAGAACAGTAAAAGAAACAGCTATCAAAAAAGAACAGTACAACTATATACAAGTGTTTCTAGGATTAAGGCTAAAAAGAAACAGACACTTAAGTATCCAGGATCAAGTTAGTAAAATTCTAATTATTATAATAACAATTCTAAATTGCATATAAAGTAGGATTCCCACTCAAGAACATATTTTAAAACCCCAAGGCTTTAAACCTCATTAAGTTATCCAGCTGTCTTGGCTTGTTCAGTTTCATGAGAAGAATTCCAGTTACTCATTATACCTTGGGGTTAAGACCTTTTTTCCCCACAAATGTGTGATGGCTGAAAACAGGAAATGTCAGCTCTGGAAATTTGTTCCAGAGTGCTGGGGATTTAGAGTAGATTCTACTGCCTAAAACCAGGCGTGAAGTGTCACTTCTCATGTCTGAATATATTCCCAGAGTGTGGCTGGGACTGCAAAGCTTCAATGGGCTGGGCAGCCTTGGGGAGCCCTGCCCTGCTCTGCAGTGGCTGCCAGTGCCAGTCGGGGCTGTGGGCACTGCCTCAAACCTGGAGCACTGTTTGGGCACCCAAAGAGCTCCCAGGCTGGCAACCTTGCAGCAAACAATCTCACAGCCTTCAAAAGCCCTCTGCATTTAGCACTACAAACCACAAGTCTGTTAGACCTGGGGCTTCGCTTCCAATTTTGTGAGCCACTTAAAATTCACTTCTCATTCTGAGAGCCACATCCAGTCGATCTCAACTGGAGAACTTCTCTGAACAGCACAAGAAATTTCTTCTTCTTTCTTCTGTTTGTGAATTTAGAGCAAGCTAGAAGCACTTTTACTCTGATAAATGAAAACTAAAAAAGCATTTACATTTGCTGGTCTTCTCTGTGAAGCGAGTGCAAGTTTCCTTGAGCAGATTTGAGCAGATTACACAGATGCCTCGAAGCAGCAGCTCTCAGGGAGGGAAAAATATCATGTTTGCACAGGAGTGCACAGTGCTTTGTGTACCTAAGGAGCAACAATGGAAATGACCTTCAAAATTTAACAGCTACATAAAACTGCCCACATGGAAACTGATTATTTCCACCACAAAAATATATACTTGGTTCTATTACTTACTCTTTCAAGAGATCTTCATTTTCACATATCTCATCTTCCAGTTTCAAATGAAGTTTTTCATTTTCAAACTGATTTCATAGGGAACAAATGCAAAAAGACACTGTTATTGAAAAATCTATTAGAAATGCACTTTGACTTCTCAAATTCCTCATGAAAAAGTAATTTGGGGCATCAGTAGACAGAAGTCTGTTTTATCTGGTATTACATGCTGAGTCATCTTTTGCATGAAAGATGCAATAATTAATGAACAATAATTTACCAGCAAATGAGACACTTACAGGTATATTCTTCATACCCACCCTCACACAGGACAGGTGCCTGCAACTTCTCAAAATAATAATTTTCTCAAGGCACAAACCAAACTGCAACAGTCTTTAATATTTAACTGTATCAATAATAGTGTCAGACTGAATCAGGAAGCACTGAACTTCATCTATTCAATGTACACTATACAATACTGGCCTGCAGTTCTTGAATAGCTTTATTCTGTGCTTCAATAATCTTTCTATTCTCTTGGAGTTTTCTTTCTTTCTGGTTTAGTTCTGATTCCACAGTCAGTTTCTACTGCTTGATCTTCTCAGCCTCTGTAGAGTTTTGAGAACAATTCATTCATTGTTACTGGATTCTATTAAAACAGGTTCCACAATTTAATCTCAAATACTATCTAATTAAGACTGTTGTAGTTAACATATTTATCTCTTAGAAACATCACAAGAGTAATATTTTTTCCACAGATGGTGATATAACCTTAGATATGATCAGGAGCCCAAGTTTAAATCTTTCTGCATCCTCTATGTATGTATCAAAAGGCATTACAGAGCACATAGGAGAAACAAATACAATGAAATATCCCAAATCCCCTTCAGATATCACCAAATAGATGGGCTTAAAGACATGGATAACTGCAGTCCAGCAAAATCAATAAAAGTTTTGCCAGAATTATCAGTGAAGCCAAAATTCCTTCTAGCAGGTTCTTCACCCCATTTCTGTCCTCTCCTTCTGACAGACACTGCTGAGTTAAGTAAAGGCAGCTTCAGAGACTTTGCCCAGGAGTACCTGTGATATTGCCATGAACACACACGAATCACAGAATCACAGAATAATGAGGTTGGAAGAGACCTCTCAGATCATCAAGTCCAACCTATGCCCTAACACCTCAACTATAGCACCTAGTGCCATGTCCAGTCTTTTTTTAAACACATCCAGAGATGGTGATTCTACCACCTCCCTGGAAGAGCATTCCAGTGCTTTATTATTCTTTTGGTGAAAATTTTTTTCCTAATATCCAACCTATCCCTCCCCTGATGTAGCTTGAGACTGTGTCCTCTGGTTCTGTCAGTGCTGTCCTGTGGAAGAGACCGACCCCACCTGAGCCTCCTCTTCTCCAGGCTAAACAGCCCCAGCTCCTTCAAACGTTCCTCACAGGGCTTGTGTTCCAAATCCCTCAGCAGCCTTGCTGCCCTCCTCTGGATGTGCTCAAGCATATCAACGTCCTTCCTAAGCTGAGGGGCCAGAACTGGACACAGCACTCAAGGTGCAGCCTCAGCAGTGCCCATACAGGGGCAGAATGAGCTCCCTGCTCCTGCTGGCCACACCATTCCTGATCCAGGCCAGGATGCCATTGGCCTTCTTGGCCACCAGGGCACACTGCTGGCTCATATTCAACCAGCTGTCACCAGCACCCCCAGAGCCCTTTCTGCCTGAGCACTGTCCAGACACAGTCCCTAGCTTGGAACGTTGTAGGGGATTTTTGTGGCCCAAATATGGAACTCAGCACTTGGAATGATTAAACTTCATGCTGCTGGACTCTGCCCATCCGTCCAACTGATCTAAGTCTCTCTGCAGAGCCCTCCTTCCTTCCAAGAGATCAACACAAGCTCCCAGCTTAGTGTCCTCTGCAAATTTACTGATGAAGGACTCGATGCCCTCATCCATGTCGTCTATAAAAATATGAAACAGAACTGGTCCCAGTACAGCCCTGAGGGACAGCACTGGTGCCTGGCTGCCAGCTGGATGCAGCACCATTCACCATTACTCTCTGGGCCCATCCAGCCAGTTCTGAGCCCAGCACAGAGTGCTCCTGTACCAGCCATGGCTGCAGCTTCTCCAGGAGTGTGCTGTGGGAGACAGTGCCAAAGGCCTTGCTGGAGCCCAGACACACAACACCCACAGCCTTTCCTGCATGCACCAGGCGGTCACCTGTTCACAGAAGGAGCCCAGGTTGGTCAGACATGACCCACCCTTGGTAAAGCCATGCTGGCTGGGTCTGATAGCCTGGCCATGCTGTGAGTGCTGTGTGATAGCACTCAGTGTGAACTGCTCCATTATCTCACCTGCTACTGAGGCCAGGCTGACTGGCCTGGAATTACCAGGATCCTCCTTCCTGCCTTTTTTGTATATGGGTTTCACACTGGCCAGTGTCCAATCACCTGGAACCTCACAGCGAGCCACAACTCCTCATAAATGATGGAGAGAGGCTTGGCAAGCTCATCTGCCAGCTCCCTCATCACCCTGACGTGGATCCCATCTGGACCCAGGGATTTATAAATATCCAAGTGTCCCAGCAGTTCTCTGCTCACACACAGAGCAGGAAGGAAAACTACCACCCTTGTGCCCTTAGGACACCTTGAAAGTGCCCTACAAGCAGGGCTGGGCCAGTGGTTGAGGCAGGGAGAGCAACACACGAGCCCCAAGGGCCCTTTGGTTCACTTACAACAGCCCCAAACACCATCCTTGTTCTGGCTGCAGCACAGTTTTGTTACAGTCCTGATGGTACTTTAATAGCTTAGGATTAAAAAAGTCTAAAAAGTTGTCAGGGATATGAAAATCAGCAGGGAGAGCACAAGAAATGTGTTTTATTTTGTGGTAGCAAACAGTGTTTTGTAGCTGCAAAGTACAGAAGCTATTGCCAAAAAAATGAGCTGTACTGAGTTGTGCTAAAGCAGATATCTGCTGGTAAAGACATTGTGAAAAGAATCCAGTGCTTGAGGAAACCACTGAATTCATTGTTTTACAGATAAAATAAAGCCAGACAAGGCAATTGGGATAATCTACTTCAGTTTTCCAAAGAATACTCTTGACGGTTTCTCAGCTGTTTAGGTGGCCTGGAAAGGCCCAGAGTGGCCTTGGACAGTCCGCACTTCAAAGGACGAGGAGAGACTTCTGATCTTGTTTCGGTCTTGGTGTTTATTAATTGTTTATCTAAAAGATTTTCTTTCAGCCCGACAGAGGTCTGCACAGCAAGTCAGCCATGGGCACACTCCGCAGCCCCTGGGGCGGTCACTTATCTTTATACCCGAAGTTACGTGTACAATATTTATAATTTTTCCCCAATACCTTCTACTCTTATTAACCGGTGCACTTCTAGTAAAGACCAATCCCAAAGTGCCACCATCACCACAGAAGATGGAGGCCAAGAAGAAGAAGAAGAAGAAGAAGGACAGGACACGCCCCAATTCCTCCATCTTACTTCTTTAGACCCCCCTGTACAGAAATCCTAAATCCTGTGTTCTACACCTTAATTAACTTATCCCTTCACCATTCACCCAGTAAAATCCTCCCAGTCCTCATACAGATGTCATCTCCTGTGTAGGATCGAAGTCCTGCCACCAGACACTTCTGGCAACATTCCAGGACTCCCGAGCCCCCCAAGGGTGGTCTCGGTCTCTCTGCACCTCAGTCCTGAGGTGCTGAGATCCCACATACTCTGACTTCAACCCTTCTCCCCTCAACAGAATATTCAGAAGCAGTTCCACCAGGATACTTAAGTGTTTAAATCTTATTCTAATTAAAGCTCTTAGACTACACAGGCACTTCAAATAAAGAAAAAACAACAACAATATTGCAATCACCCTAATTTTTAAAGATTTGTTTCCAAGCATGTTCACTAAATCACAAAAATCTCCTCTAAGTGATTCAGCTTTAAACAGGAGACAGAAAATATTATTCCCTTTTGACTACTTCCTTTAGCCCTGAAATATCTACTGAATAATGCTTTAGGCACTGTTTGGGAACAAATTCAAAAGACCCCAAGGAATGAGATGTGCAGAGTTGATACTTAGCTTACCTCTTCATCTACTTCAGAGCAAAGTTTCATTTGCTGTGAAATTGTATCTGAAACATGAAGAGATTTTGATCAATGCATTTCTAAAAGTAACAGTGAAACTGTATTTAACAGTTACAGGTATGAAACTGTGAGACTGCTCATGAAAACTAAAACTTGACAATATATAAAAATCTAAAGAAGGTGCATGGCAAATATTCCAATCGTACCTGAATCAGTGATTTCGCTACGGCTCGACACATCCAATGGCAGCTTAAAGTCATCATCTGAGCATCTCTTAAAACCCTGCACAAATTTAAAAATTAGTTTCTTATGGGTAGATTTGCAAAGAAAGAATTATAAAATCCAGGAAAATAATCCCTACAGTTGATGAGAAAATAGAATTTGTCATTAATAAAACAGCTGCCTACAATTTTCAAAGCCCAAGGTATTGGTAATGGCTTTGGAACTCACTTCTTACTTCCCAGTGGTTTATCAAACTGTTGGTGTCCTGCAGTTTGATTTATAGACTGTGGCCAAAGGGGAGCTTTCAATGCAGGGAACTCAGCAGCTCCTGCCTGTGTGGGCACTGCTGCATGGCAAAGGACTCAAGGAGACAAATTACTTTTTTGAAGACCAGTAGTTGATATTTCTTTTTTGCTTTACTTCCAAGGGCACTTCTAAACCATATCTGATTAGGTTTCAGCATGAAAATAGCCTTTTACAAGGTTTTGAAGTCACAGAAGTTCATCCTGTAAACAGCTTACTCATCTGCTGTCAGAATATCCCATTTGAATCTCAACATATTTCATAACAAGCTTCAACATGAAAAAATAACTTGTTGAATTCCCATAATTCAGTGTGGGGACAGAACATTTTCACTGCACACCTGATCTGGTGAGACCAAGACACCAACACCAGTGTTGGTGTTGAGTGTTGAGTGGAGCTGTGGGAATCCATAAAATCAGAGGGGTTTGGGAAAGCTGCAAAAGGCAGCCTCAGAGACAGCAGAACTGTGATTAGAGCCAAGCAGCAGCCATGAGATTGGTCAGCAGAAAAATTATGTAAAAAGTAGAAAAGTAAGGACAAATAGAACAATGGTCTGTGTATTAACGCTTGGCTAGAATAACTAATAACACCCTAAGTTACAGAAAAGTTTATCTAGCGAGATATTAGGAAGTTCTAAGCTTTATAATGGAGCTCTGTGCATTGTGTTTTAGGGCTTACAAGCAGGTATTGTATTCAAAATAAGCAAGCATTGTTTTAACCAAAGGTACGTGTGCTTATAGTGGTTGGATAGAACTACTATCAATCTGCTTTTGCTTTGTGTGATTGGTCAAAAAACTTTTAAAGTAAGTTGTAACATTAAGTTCTTTGTCTGCTGCCTGGGATGTGAGCTGCTGGCATCTTCCCATTGTTATAACCATGTAATGAGACTGATGCTGGAAAATAAAACAGCTCAAGGCAGTTCCTCAGCAGTTCCGTCCCATTGGTGATTTGTACACAGACCCTGGCTGGCGATAGAGCCCTGATCGCCCTCTGGGCTGAATTACCCACATCAAACACGGACTTACAGCACAGAGCGGATGCTCGAGAAGAGGATTCCCTTCAGTTCTGACAGAAAACAACAACAAAAGTCTTTGAAATTCAAACCGAATATGTCTGTGCATACGCCACTCTAGGCATATGCACAGAAATGAGTCCAGCGCAGGAGCCGTCCCGGCCCACGCAGGGCCAAGTGTGTGTGTGCTCCAGCTCTGCCGGGGCAAGGGGCAGGTGTGTGTGTGCTCCAGCCCGGGGCAAGGGGCAGGTGTGTGTGTGCTCCAGCTCGGGGCAAGGGGCAGGTGTGTGTGTGCTCCAGCTCGGGGCTCTGCCGGGGCACTCCCCAGGCCCAGCACTGTCCCCGTGTCCTCGGGGAAGGGCCCCTGCGCTTTCCCCCCGTCCCCTCCTCAGCCGCGGCCTCCAGAGCAGAGCAGCCCGAGGGGGCGGCAGGGGGCGGGGGGGTGGTATGGGCCGCCCTCAGCGGCCCCGCGGCCGAGCGCTCACCTGGGATATACCCGCAGACACCTGCCCAGCGCTCAGGCGCGGCGGCATGAACAATTTAAAGCGGTTTTCCTTCTCCATGGCTCTGATAAAAGGGCGGCCGGGGCGGCCCCAGCTCCCGGCGGCCGCTGAGGGCGGGCACGAAGGGCGGGAAGCGGCAGCGGCCCCTCAGCGCGGGAGAGCTCTGAGGGGAAGGGGGGGTCCCGCCTGTGCAGGGAATAACTGGGGGAGCCCAGTCCTCCTGTGGGAAAAATGCGTATTTTATGATTGACTTTTCGCAAATATTAATCCAAATTACCCAAATTATTATTACTCTAATTATATTGCTATTTTTATAACCATTTTATTACTTTTAAAATTTTAAAAAACAAGTGATTGGTGTTTTTCACGTCCTGTAACACCCCCGTGTTGTAAATGGCTCCCCAAGAAACATTGGTACGTGGGATATTGTGTGTTGGGCACTGTGTGAAAAACACCAATCACTTGTTTTTAAAATTCTCAAAGTTTAATAGTAATTAAATTGTTTTAAAAAGAGTAATATAATTAGGGTAATAAAAATTTGGACAATTAAGTTTTAGGAAAATATGAGACATTAAGAACAAAGAGTTATGGATATCCAAGTACCTTTTTCTGGGCAAAATAAGCCCAAAAAAGGACACAGGTTAACAGAGGATTAACCCTTAAAAACAATAACCTGTTGCATATTCATACACCTCATACATGATGCATAAATTCCATTCAAACACAGGATTCTGTCTGGTCAGTGTCAGCTTCTCCCTCTAAATCCTGACAGAGCCTTCATGGCTGAGCAGGCAGGAAGAAGTTCGTTTGTTCTGATAAGAGAGCAATAAATTCTCTTTCTCTGAAAGATTTAGGTGTCCTTTGGCTGCCATCTCGCTGCGAGTCCTCTCTTTAAAAAAGTATCTCACATAGCATGGTTTCTATTTTAACATTTTGTTATACCATAAAACTAGATTTAAGACACTATGTAAGAAAATTAGTACAACATAACTTTCTAACACAACATATATAATATTCATGTTAATATTTGTGAAAAGCCAGTCATACAATATGCATTTTTCACACAGGTAACGCAGGCCCTGGAGGGATCTCCTGAAGCTGGCACAGCCCCAGCAGATGGCATGGGTGAGGAGGGGGCTGCTGGGAGGCAGTTTGGAATAACTTTGCTGTCCTAAGGTGACGTTATGATGCTTGTATCCCCAGTTGTCTGTTCTGTTTATGCTGGATATTATGTTCTGTGCCTTTAAGGCTGGCTCTGAAGAGTGAAGTTTTGTTTTGGTTTTATTATCAGCTGCTCCCCCACAGCTGGTGGGACAAACAGGGCAGTACATGATGCTGCTTTTGCTTTTTGCTTGGCTTTTTGCTTTGCTCTTGCTTCTGCTTTTTGCTTCTGCTTATTAATTAGTTTAGCTAAGCAGTCTGAATTTTTCCCCGGACTGTTTCTCCTTTCCCGTTTTTGGAACCACTCAAACCTGCTGCGGACGGGGACCTGGGAACACCGAGAGTTTGCACTTTGTGGCTGCAGCAGCTGCCCCAGCACCGGAGGGAGTGATAACAGAGCGACCACCCCCAAGAGAGACTTTCTGAATTTGTCATGTTTTTCAGAGTGGTGAAAGAGTGGTGTCATCCAGTATTGTTCATTTTGTGTGCTGGGGGGTGCTTTGCCTGTTAAATAAACAGGTTCTTTCCACTTCTCTCTAAGGAATCCTTCCCAACCCAGTTGGGGGGAGGGGCCGTGTGGGTTTGCTTTCTGGAGGGGCCCCTTTGGAGGTTTTCTCCGAAATTTGCCCTAAACCAGGACAAAATTTGGTGCCCAACACGTGGGGCTTGAGAGAGAGTCGAAAAAACCCGGGTCTGAGTGCATTTTGGTTGCCATTACTCTGTGTTGGTATAAAGCAGTTAATGGCCATGTTTTTTGAATTCATAATGTCTCTTGGGGTGAAGGCTTGCATGCATTTCTGGTCCCTAGGTGCGGAGGATCATTAACGGGACATCACGCCATGATCAATATGATCAAGTGAAACCAATTTATTACAAAAAGCAAGCCATATTTATACTGTTCTCTGTTGTTCACACCTCAAGCTAATACATGATTGGTTAAATCCTTTTTACGCATGCATTTTGACATTTCAATTAATTTTAGTTAGTCTTTCTTCTGCTGCAGGACATCTCGCTGCAGTTTTCTTGTCTGCCTTTGCATCCAGAACCATCTGCTGCTGAGCATGTTCTTCTTCTTTGATGTCCTTCGAGGGCATAGTGACCTTACTCAGTTTCTATGAAGGCTGGATTGTGCACATGTTGCATACGTCCATTGTCCTGCAAAAAAACCCTTAACACTCCTCCCAATGCTTTCTGGTCATTCAAGTGCCCTTCAGCTGACTGGTTTCATGTTTTGAGCTTCAGGGAATTGCCCAATCTTTCTGAAGCTCAAATAAATACCATATTAGTCAACATCTTAATTGTTTTTATATCTCACAGAATTGCCTTTTGTCTTTGTCTAAAACTGTTACTGTACGGAAATCTCTGGGGGATGGTGGACATGTCAGATGGTGCTGGGACATCCCAGAGTACTTGGGCCTTGTCTCTGCACAGGAGAGCTCTTCATCCCCTTTCTCTCTTTTCCTCCTTCGGGGCATGGAGGGAGCTCCTGACTTCAGCATGTGACTCGTGTGTGCAAAGAGCAAATCTGGGCAGAATTGGGGCAGGGAGGGTTTGGGGAGACCTTGGGATCTGTGCTGGGCACAGAAGGTGTTTCCATTGCTCTGAGGCTGTCTGCTGTGGAAAGTGGATTTAATATCCAGCAGAGGGATGACTTTTGCATTTGATGGAACTGTGCCTTCTCTTGGGTTTGTTGGCTTAAAAGATACAGAGAAGCACACACACAGCTAACAACTCCTGGATTCCAGCAGTGTTCAGATAGAAATTACAACAGGAGGTAGGGTCAAGATGTGTGCTTGCCTTGTGATCAGCCTTAAATACCCCTTGGACTTCCTGGGCCCTTCCCCAGGTGGGACTTGGGGTCATTTAGTCCCTCAGGAGCTGGGCTGGGGCTGCAGAGGTGGCTGTGGAGCATTGCCTGTGCTGTGCCAGGGGACTGGCAGCCACTGCTGGGCTGGGATAGAGGCTCTGGGGGGATTGGGGTCACAGGGCAGGGCAGGGCAAGGCTGGACCTGCCCCTTCCTCCCTCACACACAAAATGTTTAGAGCCAACAATCTCCTCCAGTCTGTCACAACAGAGAATGCTGGAAGTGAAATCCCAATTGTGGCCATGGGCACCTGGATTAGAAGGACAGTTCTTTTCCATAGGAAGGAAAACACAGAGCTCCAAGGTTTGGAAAGCAGGTGAGAGCCTCAGTAGGCCAAGGCCAGCCAGACTTGTCAGGAATGGCAGATTTGTTACAGGGCTTGCAAGGGTTTTTCAGGGTGAAGAGAGAGACGAGAATGTTGACCTCATGTTCAGAAGGCTTGATTTATTCTTTTATGATATATATTACATTATAACTATACTAAAAAGAAATAGAGAGAAAGTTCTCAGAATGCTAGCTAAGCTAAGAATAGAAAAGGAATGAATAACAAAGATCTGTGTCTCAGCAGAGACAGAGACCCAGCTCTGCCGTGAGTGGTCAGTAAATCCAAACATCCACATGAGACCAATCACGGATCCACCTGTTGCATTCCCCAGCAGCAGATAACCATTGTTTACATTTTGTTGCTGAGGCCACAGCTTCTCAGAAGGGAGAAAAATCCAAAAGAAAGGATTTTTATGAAAAGATGTCTGTGACATATCACTCTTTTTTATTTAAGTAAATTAGAAAGGAAAGTGTTTGTAATTTTCTCTGCTGGGCACATGCAGAGGAAAGAACAAACACCTGACAGGTTATCTGTTGCCAATCAAAACCTCACTCAAGTGCTGGTGTGGAATGAACAGGGAATTTATTCACCTGTAGAACATACAATTCTAACAAATCACTAAAACAATCTTACAATATAAGAAAATGCAAAAAACAATGCAAAGAGAGTCCAAGTCCAAACAGCTGAGTTTCAGGAAAAAGTCCACGGACTGAAGATGTTCCTCTTGGACATATCTGCAAGTCCCTTTTGGTCCTGAAACAGGCTTGCTGCAGAAAAGTCCATCAATAGTTATAAATGTTCATTGACAGTCACAAAACAATTTCAAACAATTTTGAGACTTCTGGAATGTCCTCCTCACAGCCCTTTATTGAACACTTTTGGGCTGAAGCCCAGTTTTTGGCCCTTCAATGCTTCAGAGCTGCTGCCAGCTATTTCAATCCTTTTTATTTAATTAAATATATATATATTTTTTTAATCAGAAAAAGCAGCAGCAGACCAGCCAGAGAAAGGCCCTGGGGGCCCTGGCCCATGGACGGACCAGGAACCCCAGATCTGGCCCACAAAAGGCAGGCCAGGACCGGTAGGGGAAAGCAAAACCCCCAAACCCATCAGGAGTTGGCAGTGGCCCTGGCCCAGGCAGGCAGGGCCCAACCAGCCAGGCAGGCTCTGCATTCCCTGGCCTGCACTCTGCTGCCAGTACAATGGCAGAACGGGTGGTGAGATGCTTCCTTTCCCCTAAATCACCAAGGCATGCCAGCAGTGAGGGAATAGAAGCAGCCCCAACCGCCCTCATCTCGGGTGTAGGAATGTTTCTTCCCCACAGCAAGCAAGCCATGATCGCTTCCCTCTGTGCCCTCTGCCTCGGCAATGCAAATGCAAGAGGTGTGTCTCCCATCTGCCTCACGGCACCACCCCCTCTGGGCTGGGGACCAAAGGCAGAACTCTCGGGACCCACCTGCCCCTCGCCGCTGGGGCGCACCATGGGTGGCAGAGATTCGCACCCCCCAAGGGAAAGCAACTGATCAACCACCCCCCAACCCACCGAGAATGCTGATTTTGAATGCCGGCAGACGGGCTGCCCCTGCCCCCAGCTGTCGGGCCATGCCTCCTCCACGGAAGGAGAGACTGACACACTCTTCCCCTGTCCCAGCTTCCCCCGCAGGGGCAGCCCCGGGACAGCGCGAAAAACTCAGGGGGGAAATCGCGCTTGGTGTAGGAGCCGCCGTGGCAGCTGCTGCTGGGAGCGGCGGGACCGCAGGCTGCTCCGCCTCTGCGGGAGAGCCTGCCGGGCACGGTGCGGGGTCGGCAGCATCTTCTGCTGGCTCTGGGATCGGCTGCGGAGGCGGCAAGGGCGGAGAGGGGGCTGGTGGAGGCGGCGAGGCTGGTGAAGGGGCGGGCAGGACTGCCTGGGGAGGCGGCCGCGGGGCGGGTCCCGGCGGTGCTCACGGGGCTGGCCGGGGCGGTGCTCGTGGTGCCGGCCGGGGTGGCTGTTTTGCGGAGAAAAGAAGAAACCTCACAACTTAGTAAGAGTTGTAAAGCCCGGTATGCCTTTATTACGACGCACGCCGGACGCAAGCCTCCCCAAAGGCATTGCTACCCCTGAAGATCTCAGGTCTCCTTTTATCCCCCTTCCAAATGCATATGCATACAGTTTCACAATAGGTTCATACATATTCATTCTGCGTGATATTTATCGACAGTTCTTCTTTATCAAAGGAATTCCTAGGTCGGGGGCAAATTGACCTTGTGGTCTTTTCTGTTTTTCTTTCTCTGTCTCCTTGCTGTCTCGGCATGCGAGTTTTTCCTTCAGCTTTGGCCTCACAGACTTTTCACCTCTTTTAGACACTTCACTTAGTTCAGAATGGATCTCTACTCTGTCTCATCCCCCCCTTTCCTAGGAAATAGGTAAATTCTTTTACTTAATGAAAACCCTCATGACAATAAGTGTCTTTTAATGCTCCACCATGTACGTTTGATAAAGAGGTTAATACAGCTATTCGTTGTAGTATTCTCCAGGCCCAAATTAACAATATAGTAGATAATCCTAAACTTATCCCAACTAATATTAGTAAAACTACAATGGGGTGGCACAACTTATTAAAGATTCCATTTGCAGTTGGTGACCACCCAAAGATCACATCCCACCAGTGATGATCAATATTTTGTTTTATTCTTTGTAGAACTCTGGTTATCTCCTTTGTATCATGTTGGACAGTAATTAAGGTTTTCTTTCCACTTTCTTGGATTTCCTTTAAGATCTCCAATAGGCCTTGGTGCTTATTTAATTGTTTTAATAATGTAGGGTTCATCCCAATAGGAGTAGGTGGTAGTCTGTGATACATTGTGTAGTTAGCCTTAATCAGCTGGTGGGATGTCACTGGGGCCAAGTATGAAAAATCACACCCGATAATCTTAACAAAATTACAAATACAGAAATTAGAATGATTTCCACTAGACAGAATAAAACCATTGCTATCAATTTTTACAGCAGCACAGGCAGCTCTCAGACATATACACCCTTTTCCAGTATATACGAGCGCAGTTTTCTGGTCAGTGACTGGATGAATTTCAAAGTGACAAATACTCTGTTCAGTATCCAAACACACATCCTGAGCATTAATAGTATTGCTCTCACAAATTAATCCCATCTGTTCTCTAGTAATGCAGGATTCTAAGTTTACTGTCTGCCACTTTTCATTCATCTTTCGTGCCCACACTCTATGTTCTGAAGGATAGAGTATTGTTTTTTCATGGTTTAATCCTAGGGCAACGATGGGATGGATAACATAAACAGTGGCATTATGTATGGTAAGCACAAAGGCAGTGGCCACATTAGAAACAGGATCATAGGTGAGATTCACCATAGTCCACCAGGATTGAAACTTCCTTTCAAATTCAATTGCATTATCCCACACAATTTTCCGAATTTCAGCTGAAAAATTACCTTCATCCCCTTCCTGTATGATCAGAGCTGCTATTGCCTGCATCCGTAACTGTGCTTGTATACAACTGAAAGCTAAAGACACATTATCTTGAACTGTACTAAGTGCTTCTACTATTAACTTGTGGTCTTGGTCCCCGGCCTTTTCGTACTTCCTTACTTTGGCAGTACTTTGAATCTGCCACTGGCTAGTTCCTAATGCCAATAGAGATTACTATAAAGGCTGCTTCAATTTTGTTAGGCTACCTGCTGCAGTGGCCAGTCTATTCATCAGTATTTCTGAATCAATTCCTTTTAAAACTCCTAATCCTGTCCCTAATGTGCCAGTTAGATGTTTGTTATGGGGAACAGGAGCTGCTTTCTGTCCATGACCATCCCTGCCAGAGGGATGTGCTGGGCTCACACTGCAAATTCAGACACACTTCACAAGCGTATCTGACAGAGGTTTAGGTCATACTTGAAGCAGATGTTTGCTCTGAAATGCAGAGACCTCAGGGAATCTAACCTCTCCTTCCTCCCCCAAATCACCTGATTTCCCAGATGTGTGGCAAGCAGGAATGTCTCTCCTGGTCTACAAAACTTCACCCACCTTGCCCCTAGCTAAGATCAAGCTGTGGACTGTGTTCAGGGCAGCTCCAAGCCTCAAGTAAATAATGAAGGGGAAATCTGAGAGAAGAGCCTAAATTCATTGCAGTGCCTCAGAAGAAACTGGGATCAGGTTTCTGCTACTTGAAACACTCAGCACAAAAGTGATGCTCAAAATCCTACAGCCTGCTGCTGAGCTCTGAGGGGGGTCTCTCTCTATCTCTTTTAAGCAGAATCCAACTGCCTCAGACTGGGACAATCACTGATCCAAATCTCAGTAGGAAAAGGGATAGCTATAAATAAAGAAAATCACCTTCCTTGCTTGGGTTAATTCACCACCTGCAGTTCAGCACCCTTTACCAGCCATTTCCTGAGTGTTCAGCCAACCAGCTTAGAAAATGACTTAAGGAAACTGATTTAACCATGTTGTCCAGCCCTCAAAGGAAGTTTTTAGGAAGGAGAAGCAGGCTGGTTGGATTTTTGAGATGTTAATTTGCATTATCAACTCCACACATTTGAGAGACCATTCTAGATTGAATAATAGCTGTTGTTCAGTCACATTCTTTACTACGTTAGGTTCAAGTTTGGAGTTTGGGTAGAGTCTGAACTAGTATGGGGTGTATAAGGCCCTGCTGTGGTAAAAAGTGCAGTGTCCACTTTGAATTCAAATGAAAGTCTGATAGCAACTCGAGATCAAAGGCAGGTCACTTCTACAGGCTGTATCAAGGTGAAATTACACCAACAGTCTGATTCACTTAGGTTATCACGGACTTCCTGGTGTTCATATACACCAGGGGAGGTTCAGACACTAATTACATCTGGTCTCTCATAAACTGTCCTATTGATGACCTGACACCCTACTTTGATTTCTTCTCCTCTGATTCCTCGAAGTGTCCACAGTTCCTGTTCCTGCCATTCTTGCTCCTGACATACCTGATTCTCGTGGATTACTACAGTAGATATGTTTAAATCTTTTATCTCAGAAGGTTTTCCCATGGATCCAGTATACTGATTAAATGCCAGGGACCAAGGCCATTCAGCATTGCTTTGGATAGAGGTACTCTCTAGTTCTAAAACTTCAGTTAGAATTACATACAAAACAATTCTGTACACCAAAGTATGAGCTACTCCCAACCGCAATATACTCATTTTGCCCAAGTAAGTTTTAGTCTCAGTTCATTGTCTCCTGGTGTCACTCCTGAAGGGGCTTCTGGGCCTTCTTCACCCGAGAGTGATGGATCCAGGCATTCTGCTCCTTGATTTTGATTGCAGTGAAGGTGGTGAGGAGTACTTGCAGTGGTCTCTCCCACTGTGGTTCCGAAGTCTTCTCTGTAAGAGACTTAACATATACATCATCCCCAGGCAATCTAACTCCCTGCTCCGAGTTCCAGCCACATGTTTCTCAATTTCTCTGAGCTGTTTTCTTAAAGCCACTATGTAGGTGGACATTCTGGACATTCCCTTTGTATTCTATATGGTATAAGGCATTCTAAAAGGATTCAGCATTCCTTTAGCTCAAGGTTTAGTTCGAATTTGCAGTAGTGCTAGTGGAAGAGCTTGAGCTAGGGTAGATTAACTTCTTGCCTCAGTCTTACAATCTGCTGCTTGACCAAATTATTCATTTTCTCTGCCTGGCTACTTGATTGGGGCAGTATGAAGTGTGAAGTTCTTAATCTATGCCCAGGTGGCTACTAATCTGTTGCACTGCTTTGGAAATGAAATATGATTCTTTATCTGAGGACATCGTGGCTGGAACTCTAAAGCGTGGTATTATTTCTTGTAAAACTAATCTGATCACCTCTTGAGCTCTGACAGTTCTAGTGGGGAATGTTTCTGGCCACCCTGAAAATGTATCTATCAATACCAGTAAATACTGATACCCCCCTTTCCTTGGGAGTTCTGAAAAGTTGATTTGCCACTGCTGTACAGGCCCATGGCCTCTCCCAGTCTGACCAAGTTTCGGCAGGGGGTTTTTTGGGGTTAGTCTGGAGGCAAGGATCACATCGTCGGCTTACCTGAGTGATAGTGGCATATAAATTCCGGACAACGATACAATGATTCTTTCAATCAGATGTGTGTTCTAGAAAGCCTGTGGAAATTATTACTTCAAAGTCAACACTTCATTTCAGTGCACTTTGTATCACTGGCAGCCTTGGTTATTTTGAGAAAGGAGCCACACTCCATAGAAAGCTTTTAAGTAGTTAGGCCCTAGTGTGTTTTCTAGTGCTCTTCCTTCACTAGTAACCACGAAAATGGGAAGGGATTACTAGCTCTCTTTCAATGGTAGCCCACCCCTTGCAGTTGTATGTCTCTTTTGATTAGTATTATTGTATTACGGCTTACCTTTGAGGAAAATCTGTACCTCACCCTTTGCTGCTTTCTTTGCCTCTCCATCCGCCAGCTCATTTCTTTCCTCCAATTTTAAGCTCACTCTCTGGTGTGCCTTAATATGCTTTTTCAGGTAGCTGAACTGCTTCCAGCAGCTGGATTGTCTCTTCTTTCCCTGTGAGGTCAGCAGTCCCCTCTCCTTCCAGATGGCTCCATGTGCATGCTCAACTCTGAATGCCTTTTGCTGTTTCTAAGGCATGGGTCAATGCATTTATCTCAGCCTTCTGTGCAGAGGTACCTGTTGGTAAGGGTCCAGACTGTATTACCTCTCTGCAGGTAGTCACTGTGTACTTGCAATGTTGCTTTCAGCTGGCAATGTAGCAAATCCCGTCGGTGAACCAGGTCTCTGCATCGTCCAAAGGAGTGTCCCTTAAGTCTGGGCGGCTGGAGTAGGTAGCTTCAATGGTCTCTAGGCAACCATGGTGTACTGCTTCTCCTTGCTTTCCGCTGAGAAAGGAAGCTGGGTTGACAATATTAGTCACCACTATCTCTACATCATCTTGCTCTACCATGATGGCCTGGTATTTCAGAAACCTCTGTGGTGAAAGCCAGTGGCCACCCTTTACTTCCAGTACTGCAGACACCGTGTGGGACACTAGCACAGTCATTTTTGTCCCAGGGTAAACTTGCGTGCCTCTTGAATATTCGGCACAACTGCTGCTACAGCTCTGAGGCAACCTGGCCATCCTTTGGCTGTTGCATCTAGTTGCTTAGAGAAGTAAGCAACTACCCTCTGGTATGGACCCAAGTCCTGAGCCAATATTCCCAGGGCAATTACTTGTGTGGAAAAATAGAAAGAACGGTTTACTTACATCTGGAAGTTTCAAAGCTGGAGCCAAAATGAGGGCAATTTCTAACTGGTGAAAGGCCCGTGTGGCGTCTCTTGTCCACTGGAGATCTCTGTTTCCATTGGCAATAAGAGCATAGAGGGGTCTGACGAGCAGTCCATAATTATAAACCCACAGCTGGCACTACCCTGCCATGCCTAAAAAGGTTCGGAGTTCTTTTGTTGTCTGGGGTTTCAGGGTTTGGCATAGGGCTTCCCTGCCTTAAAGTCTGCTGCTCAGCACTCACTTCTTACCCCAGGTAGATTACCTTCTGTTTCACTACCTGTGCCTTTTTCTTTGAGACTCTGCGTCCTTGGAGTCCTAGGAAATTCAAAAGGCTTACCGTCCAGGCTTCTCTCACTTCCCTTGTCCGAGTGGCTACTAGAAGATCATCCACGTACTGCAACAGCCTCCTTTCCTCTTGTGGAGCTTCCCGGGACTCTGGGTCTTTGCAAGCTGTTCTCCAATCGGAGTGGGGAATTTTGAAGCCTTCAGGCACATGGACTATGTGAGCTGTGTTTGAATGAAAAAATTTTCTGGCTGGCTTCGTGGATAGGGAGGCAAAAGAAGGCATCTCTTAGGCCTAAAACAGTGAACCAGGTTAGCTCAGGTGTTAAACAAGTTAGTAAAGTATCTGGATTTGCTACCACAGGGTATAAATTCTGTGTCACCTTATTAACAGCCCTTAATCCAGTACTATCAGTTATTGGGCTGATTCCTTCCTTATCTTCCTTTTGAGGGTACTACCCAGTTCTCATTAGTTGTGTTCTTTCCTTAAGCTTGATTACTATGGGGGGGGCATCTTTCACTCTCCCTGGTACAGCAGAGGCCCATACCCTTGAAAACACTTATTTACTTATTCTAATATCTCCTTACCAGTGCCTTTCTTAATTTCAGTGTCTGTTAATGTTAAGCCTAACATCTTCATATCATTTGCCTCCAGAGTAACCTTTCTCATTTGAGAATGCTTAGCGAATTAAACTAATTGTAAGCATACATAGTACACATGTTACTTTAAAGGTTTGCAAAAGTATGCCTTCTCAGACTGGCCAGTTGTTCAGTTGTTCCCCACACTACAACATAAACATTCTCCACAGGTACTAAAGCTTTATTTAAAACTGAATATATGGCCCTTGTGTCAACTAAAATTCTTCCCTTTTGGGGAGGTCATCTTTATCCTCCCTCCCTTACCTTGGGACCTTAACAAATCATATGTATTTATTTTGCAAACTGTGATTGCTTTGCATTTCAGCATGATAATCTTTGTTCGACTTCATACATTGCTATCTTATGCTGTATGCTGAACAAAATGTTTGATTTGCTTTCTCTTTGCCTTGTTCTCCTTTTCAAGGGCCAAGACCAGAGGGTGGTCTGATCTCACAGTCTCTTTGCCATTCTGGGTGATTTCTTAAAACAAAAGACATTTCAGCATGCAAAAACCCCATCCCATTTATCTTCCTATTTTAAAACAATACTAACTGCAAAGAAGTATTATAAATATTTTTATTTTCTGGACTGCTCCTACTGGCAGCCTTCTCCCAGTGAGCCCCTCCCAAAAGGGGCTAATTTAGGAACCTCTTTGCTCTGGTCAGTTCTCATTACCTCTTTCTCCTTGCCCTATCTCGCTTCTACTCAAACCTCTTTTCACAGACCTTCACAGTAGTTTCTCAGTTTTCCTCCTACACACACACAGCTCCAGGTGGCAGGTATCAGATGTGATTCCCACACACAAGCTCTAAGACCTTAGGTTCTGAATCCGCTTCATCAGAAACCTCTAATTTGCACTCAGGGCATGTGCCCTGATGCTTATTAGAACTAGCGTTTCTCACAAACACCGCACTGCAATAATACCTGCACATCCAGCTTTTGCCCACCGGTCATTCCCGTGTTCCCTGGGGAGACAGGGCAGCCAGAGCTGTCCCTGTGCCCAGGGGACAGCCACTGTCACCTCATGCAGCGTGCCAGCCTCTTGATGCACCAAAGGCTCCCCGAAATTGCCCACAAAGGCAGGCTCTTCTGCTTGTTATGAGAATTTTAAATCCCTACAGCAGACTATTCTCAGTCCAGACTCGCTATGGTACCAGCTGAAGTCTCATTAACTAATTCATCTCTTCTATCTAAACTCTGTTTTACAAATTAAGCACTGCGTCTACTTACACTTGTTTTACTGCCTTGCAAAAAAAGGCTGTACTTGTCACAGCCAAAACTCTGATATGCCCACAGACACAGACACACATGTGCACCACCCCCCCCTTTTATCTCAAATTCACTAGAGCCAAGGCTTGAATTGCTGTGAGGGGGAGAATTCTTGGAATTCCTTTAATTCGCTTTATCGTAGTTAAGCATAAATCACCATACTATAGTTCTTCTGTGTAAAATGCTACTCCTCTTGCAAACAAAATCTTAAAATCTCCACAAACACCACTATACAATCTGGGAATCAAATTACCACAATGCAGTGGAAGAAAATCACCACACAAATCACTGGGAAAGGGCATATCTCTCAAAGTGCCCACTTTTCTCAACACAACACAGCATACCATAATTCAGCATTTACTCACATCAGTTTTTCTTGGACACAATCAAAATAACAGCACACAGTCTAGAGATCAAGTACAAACATCCAGGGCAAAGGAACTCTCTAAGCTCATACTCACGGTCAAAATGCACCAAATTTACACAAATCACTACATTTAAACACAATAAATACCATCACTGTCGTTCCTCCTCTCGCTTCTCCGTGGGGCACTTCTCTCCCTGCCCCCACAGCCTGCTGCAGCCAGCACCTCAGGTCTCACTCGGCTGCTTCAAACATGGGTAGTACTCACCCCCCCACACTGTAGGGCACTGTAGATTTACTCTCTTTTATATACCATACACTTATACACTTGCACGATTAGAAACACAGTGCACTGACCACACAATAATACATTAACCATACAGCAACACAGTGTCCGGACATCACACACACACACAGACAAAACACACGCGGGCTCAGCAGTTCCGCTCTATCAGAACAATGAACTCCCAATACACACATACACGGGTTCACCCAGCTCACCCCCAGAGCCACTAGCAGTTCCGCTCTATCAGAACGATGAACCCCGTCTCTAATACAGCTGCTCCATCAGCTGAACCCAGACGTCTCTGGGTGGTTTACTCCTTTGCTCTCCTTTCCCTCCCCCGGGGGCCCCTCAGTACATACCGTATCTTCCTTCGCAGGCCAGCAGGTTGTTGTCTGTCTCCGCAGGTGGCAAGCGAGACGAGTGGAGCCCCACCAGGAAAAAAAATCCTAGGGCGTGCCTTGGAGGTCCGTCTATCCCCCTGCCCCTGCGGGGACAGAGAACTCCTGGCTGGCTCGCCATAATGTTGTGCGGAGAAAAGAAGAATCCTCACAACTTTATAAAAGTTGTAAAGCCTGGTATGCCTTTATTACGACGCGCGCTGGACGCAAGCCTCCCCAAAGGCATTGCTACCCCTGAAGATCTCAGGTCTCCTTTTATCCCCCTTCCAAATGCATATGCATACAATTTCACAATAGGTTCATACATATTAATTCTGCGTGACATTTATCAACAGTTCTTCTTTATCAAAGGAATTCCTAGGTCGGGGGCAAATTGACCTCATGGTCTTTTCTGTTTTTCTTTCTCTGTCTCCTTGCTGTCTCGGCATGCGAGTTTTTCCTTCAGCTTTGGCCTCACAGACTTTTCACCTCTCTTAGACACTTCACCTAATTCAGAATGGATCTCTACTCTGTCTCATGGCGCTGCCCACTCTTCATCCCCCCGAGAGAGAGAAGGGGGGCAGAAAGACCGCTCCGTCTGAGCATGCTCCGAAGATGCAGAGAAAAAACTTTGGCTCTGATAGAAACTTTCCCCCCCCGCCGGGATGCAGGGGGGCTGGGAAGGAGCGGACCGTCTCCCCCTTCCAAAGGGTCTTCTCCTGCTGGAGACGGGGAAAATGGGGCTTGCCCGTTGCAGTTAGCAATCCAGGGAAAAACAACTGCTCTCCGTTTCAAGATAGAAAAGAGTACACAGAAGACTGGGTAAACGCGGGGGTGTCCCCAAACCACGGTCCCAAACGAATTGGAAAATGGAGTCCATGCACTCCCATACGAACATATCAAGTGCATACAGCACATCCGTGAAAAACCAAAAGAGCTTTGCCCATTGAAAAAACTCATGGAAATGTGTCTCCAACAGGCAAAATCCATCCTCTTCATCCCATTTCTGCCAGAGGGCAATAAGGTTCTCCTCTGAAGGAGAGAAAAGAACCTCAGTCCTGGTGGGAATGCCCCTCCACCTTGGCAGCAATAACCTGCGAAGGCCAGGATCATCAGGAAGGGAAAAGCCAACAGTACCTTTCAAAAGAGTCCAGCATGCTCTGGCCACCTCCATGGTGCTGCCGCTCTTTCTGAACATCTTCCTGGAGGCTTTTCAGAAGGTTCTCTTAGTGGTCAGCCTTGCTGTGAACTCTGTCCAAATCAGGATCTTCAGTTCTTCAGCTCCTGGCTAGAATCCACTTCTGTGGACACTTGTGAAGCAACCATCAATGCCACACATTCGGGCTTTACCCAGTGTAGCAATTGCTCCTCTGGGGTTACCAATTGATGGTTTTGTCCTCCTCATTCACTCGGGGTTCACCAATTGTCACAGGGCTTACAAGGGTTGCAGGGTGAGAGAGAGACGAGAATGTTGACTTCATGTTCAGAAGGCTTGATTTATTCTTTTATGATATATATTACATTATTACTATACTAAAAGGAATAGAAGGAAAAGTTCTTAGAATGCTAGCTAAGCTAAGAATAGAAAAGGAATGAATAAAAAAGATCTGTGTCTCAGCAGAGACAGAGACCCAGCTCTGCCGTGAGTGGTCAGTAAATCCAAACATCCACATGAGACCAATCACGGATCCACCTGTTGCATTCCCCAGCAGCAGATAACCATTGTTTACATTTTGTTGCTGAGGCCACAGCTTCTCAGAAGGGAGAAAAATCCTAAAGAAAGAATTTTTATGAAAAGATGTCGGTGACACATTTAAACCAGCTGAGTTAGATAGACTGGATTAAATTACATAAATTAGAGAAATCAATTAGACAATTCAGCCAGTTAAACCAGTTACCCCAGCTAAAGGTGCCAGGCCCTGGGGGACTTTGCCCCGGATTCACCACCAGGAAGTTGGTTCTATTTAACCACCAGGAAGTTGTAATTTAGGATTTTTCCAGCCAGGGGAGGGATTTGCCTGCCCCAGGACATTCCCAGCACCAATGGAGACCCAGAAGGTGCTCAGAGGGGGAGACCACAGGGAAATTTGGGTGCTGGGGTGGAGATACTGGATCCAGGGTCTACCTGGATCCAAGGAGACCAAGGTGGAGATTCTGGATCCAAGGAGTGCTGAGGAGAGCCCGGGACTGAGGAAATCCCAGAGCTGAGGAGAAGATTTCAGTGCTGAGGAGACCCTTGATCCAAAGTGACACCAAATCTGAGAGGATTCCAGATCCAAAGATATTGTGGATCCAAGAAATTTCCAGAGACAGGAACAAGATTCCAGAGCTGAGAAGATTCTGAATCCAAGGAGACCCCAGAGCTGAGGAAAAGATCCTGGATCGAAGAAGAAGATTCTGGAACAAAGAGACTCTGGAGCTGAGGAGGAGACCTTGGAGTGAGAAGATCACGGATTCAAGGAGACTCCAGAGCTGAGAAAATTCTGTCTCCAAGGCCAAGATCCCAGAGGTGAGGAAACCCCAGACTGGAGGAGTAGATTCTGTCCCCCTGGAGCAGCCAATCACGTGCCAAGATGTGGAATTTCCTGGAGAGGACAGTGGAGATCCAGATATCCAACAGCACCCGGAATGTCACCCTGGAGAACCCCAGATGAGGGGAAGGTGCAGGAGAGTCCCTGGGGTGCAGGGTGTGTGGTGGTTTTAGTTTGAAATTGGGTGGAAACACCAATTTTGTGTTGTGGTTTAGGTTTGCTAATTTAAGATTTTTTTAATTTGAAATTTTTTTTGCTGATGTACTAAAGAATGTGGTAAGTTTGGTGTTGGCTGATTACTGATACACTTACTTTTTGTTGTGAGATAGGATTAGAAGAAAGGTAAAGCAGGTTTAAAACTTCAAGAGGGTACAAAGAAAATTTTATTAAAAGTAATTAGAAGGAAAAAAGTAGTAAGAACTAAAACAAACCTTTTAGAACACTTTTCTTCTTCTCACAACTTTTCTTCCTCACTGATAATGTAAAGAAATTACACTTAAGATTTTTAGTTAGCTTATAATTTGTAAAATAGTTTTTCTTTAGTTTATTGAGGGAGAGAAGTCTTTTTTGTTAAGGTTATGGAGACTTTTTTATAAGAGACAAAGGAAACAGGTTTTTTGTGGTTCTTAATTTGTTACAAACAGCAGTTGTTTGGGGAATTTTGCTATGATGAAGTTTTTCTTATTGTTATAAGCATTTTTATAGCTTGTTGATAGGTTATGTTGATTAAGGGGGTATTGTTTAAAAGATGTGTTGTTTCAAGGTGAAAATTCTCTTTGTTGTCTATTTTTAAAATTATTTTTATTTTTAGGAATAGAGATTTTCTTTTGTTTTTCTGAAGCATAGGACTACGCTTTTTCTCTGTTTAACTTTTTCTAGGATTACAGTTATTTTAGCATTTGTTTATTTTAGTATGGAGGCTTTTATTTGCTATCAACTTTATACACTTTTATCTCTTTATAGCTTTATGTGCTATAAGGAAAAAGAGTCTTTTCTCTATAGCTTATAAGAGGATTTTAGCTCTAAAAAGCAAATAATTTCTTTTTCTTCCTTATTTTGGACTTCTACACCAGCTTTGATGTCTTTATGCTGTTCTTTTACATGTTTGTATTTTGGGGGTTTTTTTTTAATTTGAGAGAGGATTGAGGCACTGGAAGGGTTAACATTACATTGAATTTGACTCCATGTCCTCAGAAGGCTGATTTATTATTTTATGATATTATATTCTATTATCTCAGAATCTCTGCTGATCACAGTGACTCCAAGATGTGTCAGAAAGTCTCTTTTCCCAGCCCGGCAGTAGAAGAAGGAGTCAGAACTCTTCTATTCTTGTTCTTAAGGTTGTTTATTGGTTTTTTATCTATAATTTATTTTACTCACCAAGGTCTGTCTGGCAGGTTGGGTTGAGGCACATTGCCTGTCCTTGGGGTGGTGTTATCTTTTTATGCTAAAAGCTACGTGTACAATATTTACAATAACTTCTAAATGCTTATCGCTTATGTTAGACAGTGGGTTTTTACTCTAAACTAATCTAAAAATGCCAACAACACTTAAAAGATGGAGGAAGAAGGGAAGGAAGGGAAGGAAGGGAAGGAAGGAATGTGTAGAAGCGAAGGGAGACGACCCATCCTCTGATCAGCATCGAACTCCGATTTATTGATCAACCATGCACATTTTATAACAGTGTTAATTAAGTTCATACATATTGCAAAACCTGAGCTCATCATAGGTTACAGATTAGACATCAACCCCTCCTTTTGTTTTCAATACCTGTGGTTTGTTACTTTTGCTTTCCCATACCAGCCAAGGACAGAATATTTACCTGTTATGAAAAAACAGCCTGAGAACTTTGTTGTTTACAGAAACAGGCTTGAGAATTGCTGCTTTCAGCTGCCTTTTACTTTTCCGTCAGCTGTATATTTTCATGGCCTCTTTCTATGAGCCATGTTTGAACAAAATTCTCCAACAATTCCCCGTTTTTTCTTTTATGCACAAGGAGGTTAGTCTGCTAGGGTTTTTCTATTATTCTACTGACCATATCTTGAATACAATCAAAAATACAAATCAAAATAAGCAAAAGCATTTAAAAGCACACTTAGTATCTCTATAAGGTTCTCCAGCCACGGTCCGAGCAATGGCATTTACCCCAAAGGGTTAAAACCATCCCCAACTGAGCCATAATGTCCTGCCTTATCAGGCATTGCATGGTAGGTGGTAATTGGACTAAGAAAAGAAGGCTGTTAACTGTTTTCATTCATGTGAACCCGGAGAGGAGGCGAACAGCTAGGGCTAATAATGCTGGAATCGACTCCAGTGTCCAACAAGCTTGAAAATGATCCTTTCTGTCCTTGAAATTCCACTTCCACCTTTTTCTTGGGTTTCTCAGAAAGGTTCAAAGTCAGTAAGGTAAGTCCTCCGGTGGATTCAAAACCATTTTCCCCCTCTCTTGTCCTTTTACAGTCTGTAATCCCTTAGTCATTTGGCTCAAGTGGCACCAGCTGAGCGACTCTCAGGCCTTTGTTAATTGGAGTGGTGGGAAAGTAGTATGCACCATAACATATAGTCCACACCAATGACGCTAAGCAAAAGAAATAGTCCCAACAAATGCAGATCATAAAATAAACATCTAGCATAAATGTATCTAACATCACTCAAACTTAACAGCACTTAAAGCACTTAAAATATTTACACTTAACAGAACTTAACATCACTTAAACTTAACTTTAACAGAACTTAACTGACTTTAAATTCTACATAACTTAAACCTGATATAATTTAAACTTAACAGAATCTAACTTCACTTAAATTTAATAACACTTAAACTTAACAGAAATTAAACTTAACAAAACTTAACCTCAACAGTATTCAACATCTAATGGCACTTAATAAATAATTTAACTTAAACTACTTAGCAACGAATAAAACTTACTATAGAAATAGAATATAGCATTTACTATAACTTACTTACAGGCCTGATTCTAAAATACTAAGCTAAAACAACTTTCTTCACGTGTTTGCTGCAGCATTTATACCAAAAAGCACATTCATAACATCTCACCCATACAATCACTCCAACACATCTTTAACATTTTTAAATTTTTCAAAATACAATTTCGGAGTCTGATGTTCTACTGACTGAGTTATTTGGGCTTCTGATATCTAAAGTCTCTGTTAATACAGGTGATTTTAAGACAGCATAATGGGCAAGGAACGTCTGGATAGTAATGTTCCTTGGTGTCGCTTGTTTATTATCACTGGTTTCTTAATTGCAGTAGGGATCCCTTCTTTTGTTGACAAGAGTCACATTTATTACGGCTGTTAGGTCTAAAACTGAAGCTTTTTGCTGACTGCGGGTCGGAGGGAGAAATGCTGGCGCTGGAAAAGCACTCTGGTCCCCTGCCGCTTGTGTCGAAGCAGGCGAACCCCCCCCCCCCACCCCGCGCTGGGCTCCTTGTTTCGCGAGACTCGCCGGCCGCGTGCGCCGCTTGTGTCGGAGCGGGCGACCCCCCCGCGCTGGGCTTCTACAGCAGCTTCGCTCCCCCCGCGGCCGCCTCTGCTACTGTCGCTGCAGCGCAGCATTTCAAGCGGTCGCTCACCGTGGCTGCTCTCCATGGCACAGTGCCCACGCCGAGTTCGGAGCGGCATAGCCACACAGACACCCCGAGCTGCGGCTGCTGCCTTGCACTCAGACACATGCTGAAGCAGTCTATTGTGCACTACCCACCATAGCTTACTTAACTTCTTGGCAGTTTTATCACTCTCTAAAGTAACCTCCCGTAATAAATCACCGAATTTACGCCACTCCGTTAACTCGTAAACCGTATGGGGGTTAATAAAAACTCCCCTACTGTAGCTGTAAGTCCAAAGTCCTTGTAAATCCTTTTGCAAATCCAGCCCCTTAACCTGCTGTTTTTGTGCTGCTTGCCTTTCCATACCTAAAATTGTCAGCGCTGATTGCAGCCTCTTCAAGGTCCGTTCAGCACATATCAGTCAGGCTCGCCTGTACGACACCCAAGGCACAACGCGTCTCAGCTTCTTTTTTATCTCTTTTCCTTTTGTTGCGTTTACTGCTGCCCGGGCTGCTCGGACCTGACCCGTTTCTTCACTCCTTCGTGGTGCGTTGCCATATCACGTCCGGGTGTCACCATTTGTAGAAGCAAAAGGAGACGACCCATCCTCTGATCAGCATCGAACTCCAATTTATTGATCAACCATGCACATTTTATAACAGCGTTAATTAAGTTCATACATATTGCAACACCTGAGCTCATCATAGGTTACAGATTAGACATCAACCCCTCCTTTTGTTTTCAATACCTGTGGTTTGTTACTTTTGCTTTCCCATACCAGCCAAGGACAGAATATTTACCTGTTATGAAAAACCAGCCTGAGAACTTTGTTGTTTACAGAAATGTGCCTGAGAACTTTGTTGTTTACAGAAACAGGCTTGAGAATTGCTGCTTTCAGCTGCCTTTTACTTTTCCGTCAGCTGTATATTTTCATGGCCTATTTCTATGAGCCATGTTTGAACAAAATTCTCCAACGGGAAGGGAAGGGAAGGGAAGGGAAGGGAAGGGAAGGGAAGGGAAGGGAAGGGAAGGGAAGGGAAGGGAAGGGAAGGGAAGGGAAGGGAAGGGAAGGGAAGGGAAGGGAAGGGAAGGGAAGGGAAGGGAAGGGAAGGGAAGGGAAGGGAAGGGAAGGGAAGGGAAGGGAAGGGAAGGGAAGGGAAGGGAAGGGAAGGGAAGGGAAGGGAAGGGAAGGGAAGGAGGGAGGGAGGGAGGGAGGGAGGAAGGAAGGAAGGAAGGAAGGAAGGAAGGAAGGAAGGAAGGAAGGAAGGAAGGAAGGAAGGAAGGAAGGAAGGAAGGAAGGAAGGAAGGAAGGAAGGAAGGAAGGAAGGAAGGAAGGAAGGAAGGAAGGAAGGAAGGAAGGAAGGAAGGAAGGAAGGAAGGAAGGAAGGAAGGAAGGAAGGAAGGAAGGAAGGAAGGAAGGAAGGAAGGAGGGAGGGAGGGAGGGAGGGAGGGAGGGAGGGAGGGAGGGAGGGAGGGGGGGGGGGGGGGGGGGAGGGAGGGAGGGAGGGAGGGAGGGAGGGAAGGAAGGAAGGAAGGAAGGAAGGAAGGAAGGAAGGAAGGAAGGAAGGAAGGAAGGAAGGAAGGAAGGAAGGAAGGAAGGAAGGAAGGAAGGAAGGAAGGAAGGAAGGAAGGAAGGAAGGAAGGAAGGAAGGAAGGAAGGAAGGAAGGAAGGAAGGAAGGAAGGAAGGAAGGAAGGACAAGGCACACTTAAATTCTTGTTTCTTGGGACTTCAAGCCCTCATTCTAAAAATCTCAAAAATCTATTTTTCACCCCATGACAAACTAACTATTATTTTACTTAAACTCTCTTGACTTGTAATCCTTCATATAAAGGCTGGTAATTGTTTTTTCCAAGGGCTAAATCAAAGGCACAGGGGTCTTGGGCTCTGTGCCAAGGGCTCTGAGCCCTCCAGACAGGGGTTGGAGCCCTCCAGGGAAGCCAGAGGAATTTCCTGGGTTCCCTCAATATTATATTAAAATAAATTATATACTAAAACTACACTAAAGAAAGAGAAAAGATACATCAGAAGGCTGGAAAAGAATGAATAATAAAACTTGTGACTGACCAGAGTCCCGACCCAGCTGGACTGGGATTGGTCATTAATTAAAAACAATTCACATACTGGGTAATCAATTCTCCAAATCACATTCCAAAGCAGCAAAACAGGGAGAAGCTGAGGCTTCCCAGGAGAAGAAATCCTGGCAAAGGGATTTTCCATAAAATATCACAGTGATGCTGTTTGGCTTGGTTTGGCTGAGATGGGGGTTGAGGTTGGGGTTTGCTGCTTTTTTGTTGATTGGAAAGGTAAGAGAGAGTTTTGGGGGTTTTTGGTTTTTAACATGTGTGCTTCACAGAGTTGTTCCCAGCTTCTCAGTGGTTCAGCAGCCCGTTAGTTACACAAAAAGCTTTGCATCACTTCCCTGAATTTTCCTCCCATTCCAAACCAGGACAGGGTGGTGTTGCAGACATATTTTATGAAAAATCTTTTCATTTAGATTTTTTCTCTTGAGAAGTTGAGAGACTTCAAAAACTAAATGTAAACAAAAATTATTTGCTGTTGTAGAATGCAGCAAGCGCATCTTTGTTTGGTTTCATGCAGTTGTTTTTAATTAATAGCTAATCACGGTCCAGCTGTCTCAGACTCTCTAGTCAGTCACAAGATTTTATTATCATTCTATCCTTTTCTATTCTTTACTAGCTCTCTGATGAAATCTTTTCTCCTATTCTTTTAGTAAGTTTTAATATATCATTTTCTTTTGATATAATATATATAATAAAATAATAAATTTGCTGCTGTAGAATGCAACAAGTGCATCTTTGATTGGTCTCATGTAGTTGTTTTTAATTAATGGCTAATCACAGTCCAGCTGTCTCAGACAAGATTTGATTATCATTCTATTCTTTTCTATTTTCTGCCAACTTTCTGATAAAATCTTTTCTTCTATCCTTTTAGTAAGTTTTAATATATAATTTTCTTTAATATATATCATAAAATAATAAATCAGCCTTCTGAAACATAAAGTCAGCATTCTCATGTCTTCCCTTGTCTTGAGACCCCTGTAAACACCACCACAGGGTGGGGTCATCGTCCCATGATGGGAGCATCTCCTAGGGCTTGGTCAATCTCCTTCTCGTCCACCAGTGCCCCCAGCACCTCCCAGCAGTGCCCCCATCGCCTCCCAGTGCCCCCAGCACCTCCCAGTGCTCCCAGCACCTCCCAGTGGTGCCCCCATCACCTCCCAGTGCTGGTGAGACTGTCTCCTGCTGGTTCCACCACCCACCACTTACTCCACAATGACATCCTGGTGTGTGACTGTGTTCACAGGGGCCCGAGAATGAGGGAAGAGATGAGGATCTGACTCCATGTTTCAGAAGGCTTGATTTATTATTTTATGACATATAACATATTAAAACTATACTAAAAGAATAGAAGAAAGGATTTCATTAGAAGGCTAGCTAAGAATAGAAAAAGAAAGAATGAATAACAAAAGGTTCTGTCTCGGAGAGTCCCAGCCAGCTGACTGTGATTGGCCATTACTTAGAAACAACCACGAGACCAATCACAGATGCACCTGCTGCATCCCACAACAGCAGATAACCATTATTTACATTTTGTTCCTGAGGCCTCTCAGGAACATTTTACATTTTGTTCCTTCTCAAGAGAAAAAATCCCAAAGAAAGGGTTTTTCATTAAAAAATATCTGTGGCACTGGGGGTCTCACCATGCTCCCCTGATGGCACAGCCCCGTTTCTCCTCCCCAGGACCTACTTCTACAGCGGGCACAGCTCCGTCCCCCCCAGCCCCTCTGTGCCCCCAGGCTCCTCTGACACCTGCCAGCTCTCCAGCCCCCTGTTCCGCGGCTGTTGTGGAGTCCTGGTCTATGAGGCCACCACCTTCACCATGGCCATCTTCTTCTCCAACCCCCTGGACTACAACCCCTTTGCCATGGAGCTGGGCCTGGAGCTGTCCCTGCTCAAAGCTCACCTGGGCAGCTTGGAGGACACCTACAGCCACATGTCCCAGATGAGGACGTCCTTCACCACCACCAGGAGCACTGCGTGCTGCCACGTCACCCTGGACACCTGCCAGGAGCCCGTCCAGGTGAGTGTTGGCCACGCCAAGGTGACAGCCACCATGTCCAACACACGAAGGACCATTATCAGGGTGGTTCTACAGGAGCACGAGTGCTCTGGGAAGGAAGCTGGAGAGAGGCTTCCATGCTATGTGACAGCAAAGGAATTAATTTAGTTTTTACTGGACTTGTGAACAGAGAAACCAGGCACACATAAACTGCTTTTCCCAGCAAGAAGAGTTGGAAGAGAAGAAGAAAACATCCGGCTTGAGAATGTAGGAATAGACAAAACAAGCAAAACAAGGACTGAATCTGGGCTTTATGGTAATGGGTAATTTGTAATATGTAAATTGCTTACTTTTAAAATCATGTGTACACAAATGGTTAGGAGTTTCCTTTGTGTGACCTCAGGCCTGAATAAATTTTGCCTTTTTAAACGAAATCAGTGTTAAGGAGGCTTGTTCCAAAAATATGGAGTTTTTTAGTAAGTTTTAATATATCATTAAAAGAAGCCAGAAGATCAGTCTAGAGCTTCAATGAATCTACAGATCTCCAGCCAGCACTGAGGAATTTTCAGGGAGAACCTCAACTTTAGACCTTCAAGGACTCGAAGCAAGATCCCTGGTGTAAGTGAAGGCATCATTTAAATTATTTTCCTTTGAGTTATTGACAAGGGATGCAAATCCCCACACAGAGTTACTGCTAAGTGTCAGAACCCAGGAAATTCCCCTGGCTGTCTTGGATGGCTCCAGCCCCTGCCCAGGGGTCTCAGAGACCTTTGCACAGAGCCCAAGACCCCTGTGATTTTGACCCATGGAAAAAAAACTTTCCAACCTTATATGAGGATCTGCAAGCCACGAAATTCTAAGTAGAATAATAGTTTGTCATGGGGTGAAAAATAGATTTTTTGGGTTTTTAGCATGGGGGTTCAGGGGGCAAGATGGAGGAATCTGGGTGTGTCCAGTCTTTCTCCTTCTTCTTCTTGGCCTCCATCTTCTGCTGTGATGCTGGCACTTTTGGATTGGTTTAGAGTAGAAGCTCACTGTCTAACATAGGTGATAGGTATTGGGAAATTATTGTAAATAATGTACACATGGGTTTTGGTATAAAAGATAACACTGCCTCTGAAGGCGGTCAGTGTGCCTCAACCTGACCTGCCAGACAGACCTCCATGGGTTGGAGAAAGAATGATGTAGATAAGAAATAATGAACAACCTTGAGAATGAGAGCCAAGGAATCCTGAGTCATTCTTCAGCTGGGAAAAGAGACTCTCTAACACATCATGGGGTCATCCTGACCACAGAGACCTCCGAGATTGAAGGGCAGTCACCCCTTGGAGAAAGTCTTGATCATCTTCTCAGCTTTGCATCCCTCAGGTGAGAAAAGAAAAGCCTGAGGGACTCAGCTTCCTGGCAAATGGGCTAAGCACCTGGCCATCCTAAAGCAGCAGGAGTCAGACAGCAACAGCCCTGCAGCAGAGTGCAACTTCACACTCAATCTCCAGAAATCACTCACCTTTCCCCCAGCAACAAAGAGGTCCTTGCAGCCAGGAGGAAGAGAGATGACCATCCACTCTGTCATGATATCTTGGTGAGACTTGTGGAAGCATGGAGGATTGGTAAGTGAAGAAACAGAAGCTGTTGTGGGAAAAGGGACATTCTGGAGAAGGGAAGTTTGGAGCAGAATAGGCCCTTAGAGACAAGCCAGATTCTGTCTGTTGAACCTATGCGTGTCATGGTGTTGGCAGCTGGGCAGCCTTGGCCCAAAGCTGATGGGCACTGGCTGTGCAGAGAGGGAATCATTCCCCATCAGTGCATGTTCCTGCTTAGGAGCTGGATGCACTGCCTGGCAGGAGAAAATGACAGGGAGACAGTATGCAGCTGCCCCAGGTCCTGCACAGACCCATCCCCTGTGGGCACTCCCTGCTCCACGCTCTATCCATTGCCAAGATCAAGAAATGAATGCCCTGCTTAGCTGGGGCTGTGCATTAGTTATGGCAGCACCACTCTCCCCTTTCCGTCATGCTGGGCCAGGAGAGGAGCAGGAGGCTCTCCTGGCACTGGCAGCTGTGTCCCTGCTGCCAAAGGCTGGGCTGAAGTGCACCCTGATCCCCAGCATCTTTCTACTGCCCGGGCACATGCCATGGGGCAGGCCAGGCTCCCCTGCCTCACTGGGGCTCTGGGGGGCCCGGCAGTGTTTCCTGGATGTGCCCCAGTGCTACAGCTCACCTGGGACACTTGGATTCAGGGCAGCACTGAGGGCAAAGTTCCTCACTCAGGCATACTTGCTTGGATGCTGAGATCCACATGGCAATGTCCCTGGGCTCCCCCTCAGCATGCTCAAGGGCATCAAGTAGCTCTCCTGTCTCTCTTGGCCTTTCAGGCTCTGCACCTGTACCCCATGCTTGCAGCAGGTGATTCAGGTGACAGGAGACTTTGGCACAATTGAGCACGCAAACAAAACAACAGGTCTACCCCAGCCACAGGGGACAACAGGTCTACCCTGGCTCTGTAGAGACACCAGACCTACCCCAGCTCCAGAGGGACAACAGGTCTACCCAGAATCTGGAGGGGCAACAGGTCTTACCTGGCTCCAGCGAGACAACAGATCTACCCCGGCTCCGGGCCACCAGGGATCAGCCTTGCCCCCTGGTGGCGGGCGCCAGCCAGGGACAACAGGTCTACCTCGCTCCGGCGGGACTTGGTCCAATTTTGGTGGGTGCCAGGTAGACCTGTTGTCGCAGCCGGCTCCGTATGTTCACCAAGGGGGCACGAAAGAGCGCATCTGGAGAGGCCGAGAGAGAAGGGCCAAAGACCATCCCAGAGCCGCTCACTGGCCGAGGCCAGGCGGACACAGAAGCCGCCAGTGTGTCCCACTCCAGCCCAGCTTCTGCCGGCCCATTCGCAAGCGGTGGCGGCCCCCCTGGGCACTGCTGTCAGCCGAGGTGGCGGCACCTCGTCCCTTTTCTGCCCGCCCTTAAGCCGGGGAGCCGCCTTGGCGGGCACAATTGTTCAGGGCCAGAGCCCGCCCGCAGTGCCCACCCGCCCTAGGATGGACCCGCTCAGGAGCGCCGCTCCTGCTTGGCACAGCAGGGCCGGACGGATGCGGTGCCGCCTCTCCCCCGGTGAGGACCGCATGATTTTGGGGCACCCGGCGCTAAATCATTCCTAGACCACCTGATTCTGCCTCAGGCTTTTGGACGGAGCACAGCAGCTCCCTTGCTGCTATCTATTGACAATCAGCCCTCCACACAAGCTTTTCTCACTCTCTCTCGCAACAGCGGCCAGCCCGCTGCTCCGGCCTGCGGGCGCGCTCCTCCTCCTCCTCCTGCTCCGAGGTCTCTCTCGGTGGGCCGGGGCCGACAGCGGCCCAGCACAGTCCCGCCTTGGTGCTCTCCTCTGCACGGCTCCCAGGCCTGAGACAAGGGCTGGGGGTTTGGCCGCGCAGCTGGCGGCGGCTCTGCCATTGTCGGGAGCACGATGCGAGGGAGCCCATTTGCTGCCATCTGCGGTCGCGGGGGTAGACTAGTTGTCCCTCTGGAGCCCGGATAGACCTGGTGTCCCTATGGAGCTGGGGTAGATCTGTTATACAGCAGGGTTTTGGGTGGACCTGTTGTCCCTCTAGATTTGGGGTAGACCTGTTGTCACTACGGATTTGGGGTAGACTTATTGTCCCCCCAGAGCTGAGGTAGACCTGTTGTCCTTTTGGAGCCCAGGTAGACTTGTTGTCCCTCTAGATTTGGAGTAGACCTGTTGTCCCCCCATAGCCATGGTAGACCTGTTGTCCCCCCAGAGCTTGGGTAGACCGGTTGTCCCTCTGCATTTGGGGTAGACCTGTTATGCCACTGGTTCGGGGGGAGGTAAGGGGAGGGTCGGGACACTGCAAACCATCTCTGATCACAGCTCAGCCCTTCGTTTCTCTCTTCCTAGGCAAAAGCCATTCTTTGCCAACTCTTCACAAGCACTCTTTCCTCTCTGTGAGGACACAGCTGGCATGGAGAACATCAAGGCAGAGGGAACAATGACCAGAACCAATTCAATCTCAGTCAAGTGTCTTTTAGCCTAAAACTAGAGGGAAAGATGTGTTAAGCCTAAACCTCTTGCTCTCTTGACACTTCTCCTGAGTTCGTGGGAAGGACAACAGGTGCTAGATTCAGCTGCCCACCCAAAAATCTCTTCTGAGACCAGAGCTAAGCTGGGGTGTGCAACCATGGAGCCCCAGGAGGGCCCAGCTGTGCTGCACAGGAGAGCTACCTCAGCCATGCGTTGTTGCTGATTGCAGTTGGAGATCTTTTTCAGGTTGATGAGGCAAATGCCTTCTCCTTGCAGGGGCTTCAGTGTCCCGTAGGAATTGTGGAGTGGAATCTTAAGGCTCATTGCAGTTTGTGCCTGTTTAGGACTTGGCTGGTTTGTGTTCATTGTTTTCTCCTGTGTGCAGATCTTCAGGGCTGTGCTGAGGATCCCCTCTGAGCAGGGACAGCACAAAGCCTTTTCCACCTGCCTCCCTCACCTGCCCATGCTCTCCCTGTTCCTCAGCACTGTCATGTTTGCTCACCTGAAGGCCCCCTCGATCTCCTCCCTGGATCTGACCCTGTCAGTTCTGCACTCAGTGGTGCCTCCAGCCCTGCCTGAACCCCCTCATCTACAGCCTGAGGAATCAGGAGCTCAAGGCTGCAGTGTGGACACTGATGACTGGATGCTTTCAGGGACATTAAACTGCTGGCCAATTTCTGCAAATCACTTGTAATAACCTTTGATACTTTTTGTTAGTTTCATTTTGGAGGTTTTTTTCCTTTGTTTTAGTTTTTTCATATTGTCCACAAAGAAAAGCCACTCCTTGTGCCATTTCTCATTTTGTTTCTCTCCACCTTCCCTGTGGCCACACACTGTGTCAGTGAGGGGCTGCACTCTTGGAGGCTTTAAATGAACTAAAGGATCTCCCAGCAAAGTTTTCACTGAAGCTCCCCCTTTTGTTGCCCTCTCTGGAGCTGCAGCAGCAATGTCTGTGTGCAGAGCTGGGGGCAGATCAGTGCTGGCCCAGCAGCTGTGCCCAGCGGCAGCAGCATCACTTGGTGTTGCCAGTGCTGCTGCTGTGGCCCTGCCCCGCTGCCCTGGTGGCCCTGGTGTTCTCGGGGCCGGGCACAGCCCTAGGGGTGGCAGTGCCGGGGCTGCAGCAGGGACAGGCCATGGGCACTGCTGGGGCAGCGCTGACGCCTCAGGTTGGGGCGTGGGGGCTCCAGGCTCCTTGCCCAGGCTCTCTCAAGAACACGCCCAGGCCAATGCTCAGCACAGAAACCCCCGTGAGAAGCCCAAGGGTGGCCGTGGGCAGGCTGGGGGCAAACAGCATGGCTGGGGCTCTGCAAGGGCCCTGGGCAGATGGGAATGTTATGTTTGCCCAATTATCCCATAAAAAAAACCAAACAATATTTAAGGTAGCAGCAATTTTAATTGAATAGTTTAGAAAATATATATAAATAGGGATAATTTGGTTCAAATAATAGCGCATAAGCAAGAGATACTGCGGGGTACAGAGTGCAGGGTTCAATGACCCTTGCCACTTCACGTACAAGCTTGCCAAGTGAAAATCACCCCTTATATGCCATGTGTCAATTCCATCTCCTCCTATTTTCGGTTCGTCACTTTTTTGTCTCCGCCTTCATTACCACCCTTATCACGCATGCGCCACCACTCGGTTTGGTGGTCGCACAAGTCTTTGGGGGTCGTCACAGATGAAGGACCTGTAGTCTTCTTCCTTGTCCTTTAATTCACCTTTGGGTTACACATGCGCACCAAGACAGTACAATGTAAGCCAAGACTAACATATCACTGCATCTACATATCAAGGCAATAAATCCCTTATAATTAGCATCTTCTTGGACCCAACCAGGTTCTTTGGTCATTTTTAGCAACTGTATCTTCAGCTTCTTTCCTGTGGTCCTTGAAAACATATGCTGAGAAGGGGGGGGGTGGGTGGAGCCCTCTTTCCCTCTCTTCTTTGGCATTACAACATTTTAACATATTTTATTATTTCCAGATATTAGTTACTGTATCAATATTGATTACTGTTTCAATTTTTATCAGCACGAATCATACCTATTTACCACGGGAAGGAGCAGCAGAGCAGGTGCTGATCCATCCCCAGTGCACTGGACAGCCCAGGACAGCATCCCAGAGCATCCTGATGGAGCTGCCAACAACATCCCCCCTCTGCAGCCCTGACTTCTCCCTGCATGTCACACAGGTGCCCCATCCTTGCAGGCACAGACAAGGCAGCAGTGGCTCAGGAGCCCCTGTTTGCATTGCCCAGAGCAGGGGGAGCACCTCCATGCTGTTGGTGTGGGCACATGAACCTGGGGGAGCACAAATGCCATCAGCCCCTGGGGCCAGCAAGGGCTGGGTGACACCAGGTAAACCACTCAGCTTTGTCCTGGCCTCTGCAGTCAGCCAGAAAGTTTGTTCCCATCAGCTGGGATTTTCCTGTCCCACTGCAGACGCTGTTGCTCAGAGCTAGGGCTGCCTGGTAGCCAGCCCCAAACTGCCCTCAACATTTCTTTTGTTTCACCTTTGCTTTCTTTACTCTGTATGGTACAAATTCCTTCCCATTGCCCACCCCTGTTTCCTCCCCTGCAAACAGCCCATCCCTGTTTGCCCTTTCCTCTCTGGCCCCACTCCCCATTGCAGTTCCTGACTTGGCCCCATGGGAACATCCCTTGGGCAGCAGGATCATCCTACAAGTGCTGCAGGAATCGTCTGCAGGCTCCTGCAGTGCCTGGTGCTGCTCCCTTGCCAGAGGCACCCCAGGCCAGGGGGGCACATCTGGGCTGCTGTGTCTGGCTCTGGGGCTCCCTGTTCTGGGCAGTGAGGAGGAGCTGCAGAGGCTCTGCAGGACTGACAGGATGGGCTTTGGGGCTGGCAGGAGAAGCTGAGGGACCTGGGCTGCTGGAGCTTCTGAAGAGGAGGCCCAGGGCTCATCCTTCAACTGCTCCAAGGGTGCTTTCAGAGAATCACAGAATCAGCAAGGTTGGAAAAGACCTTGGAGATCATCAAGTCCAACCTGTGCCCTGACACTGCCTTGTCTCCCCTGAGCCTCCTCATCTCCAGGATAAACAGCCCCAGCTCCCTCAGCCACTCCTCACAGGACTTGTGTTCCAGACCCCACCCCAGCCTTGTTGCCCTTCTCTGGACAAGCTCCAGCCCCTCCATGTCCTTCCTAAATTGGGGGACCCAGAACTACAAACAGCACTCGAGGTGCTGCCCAAGCAGTGCCGAGCACAGGGGAAGAATCCCTGCCCTGCTCCTGCTGGCCACACCATTCCTGATCCATAGGGGTACCAAGGGTTGGATGAGGGAAATGCTGGGGATGGGGACAAAGTGATATTGTTTGTCAGCCTTGATTTTCATATCTGTTCAGACTGAATTTGAAGATGCTGGCGGTCAGTATCAATTAGACATTGCTGATATCAATCTATAAACAGGAAGCAAAAGCAGCCAAAACAATTTTGTCTTTTTTGAGTTTTTGAGGGTTCCCAGGATGAGGTGAGAGATGACAATCTGACTCCACGTTCTCAGAAGGCTGATATATTATGTTATGTTATGTTTTGTTACGTTACGTTATGTTACGTTACGTTACGTTGCGTTGCGCTATACTGAAAGTATACTAAAGAATAAGAAAGGATACAGACAGAAGGCTTAACAAGAATGATAATGAAAACTTGTGAAAACTTGTGACTGACTCCTCAGAGTCCGACAGAGCTGATGGTGATTGTTCATTAAGTAAAAACAATTCACAGGAAACCAATCAAATATGCACCTGTTGTTAAACAATCTCCAGACCACATTCCAAAGCAGCAAACACAGGAGAAGCAATCGGATAATTATGTGTTTTCATTCTTTTCTGATGCTTCTCAGCTTCCCAGGGGAAGAAATCCTGACAAAGGGATTTTTCAGAAAATATGACAGTGGAATGTCTGCATCGTTTTCAAAATAGTATATTAACTTTGAATACATTTCTGAAATATTCCTAATTAACCACAGAAGAATTGAAAAATTTAAGATATTTCCAGGGCCTTTTGAACAAATGCTTATGAGCCTTTTTCAGTGAATTCCTGAACTGTAGAGCTCAAGAAAGAAGAGGCCTCTGGAGTAATAAAATTCATCAGCAACATCCAAGAGGCTGACGATCCATCCCCATGACAGCAGCAATGAACAGAAATGGGCACAGCTTTGTGGCTGCCCCAGCTTTGGCATGGGCCCTGGGCCTGGAGCAGGAACAGCTCTTGAGGGCCCCAAGGCTGGGGCTCTTGTTCTGCCCTGGGCAGATGGGATGGCAGCAGGGGCTGCAGAGCTCTCAGCACCTCAGCCCGAGGGGAGCAGGGCAGCCAGGGAGCCTCCTTTGGCCTTGGCCAAGCACCTTCCCCCATGGCTGGGGCTGAGTCCTGTGGCAGCTGCAGCTGCTGCTGTGCCCTTGCCAGGGGCTGAGGCCATGGGGCACTCCCCAGAGCAGCCTGGCCTGAGCAGAGCTGTGGGGCCAGAGCCGGCCGGGCTGGGCTGGGGAGAGGCCCTTGGTGCTGCCCAGAGCTCAGGGCAGCTGGCAGAGCTTGCAGGGAGCTGGGCTGGGCTCCGAGAGCCTGGCCCAGAAACCATCAGTGTCCATCTCAGCCTGGCTGAGCGTGCAGGGGCCAAGAAGAGCAGCCAGGGTCTGCACATTCTCTGTGTGGGAGCTGAGCTTGTGAGCCCTTGAGCCTTCCCAAGTGCTGGGGCTGCACCTCCAGCTTGAGAGGAGATGGGACAGATGGGAGCAGACACAAATAATTCCTGCTGGATTTTTTATTGTGTTTGCTTATACACGTGACCTGGATCCATTAACAGAGGAGGAGTTTTGTGCCAGATAACATTGGTAGAATGGTAAGAATAATATTTTTTTAGCTGAAAATAATATTTCATGTATAATACACAATGAGAAAAATAACCCACATATGATTAGAAGAGCATCTGAGTTTTTCAGAGGATCAGAGACTCATTGATGTTCCAACAGTCAAATCTGTTCAAATACTTTCCTCAGGGCTTCCATGAGATGAGAGGTGACCACCAGAGGCCAAGGCCAGCTAGAGCTCTCTGTCCTGGCAGGTTTTGTCTGGGAGAACCCTTGCATATAGGGAATTTTTCAGAGGGAGTATCAATTTTAGCTGTGGGCACCTGGAATGACGGAGGATTCTTTTTCATAGGAAGGAAAGCATGGAGCCCCAGTTCTCCAGGGGCTGATAAGAGGCAGCCCTCAACATTCCAAGATCAGCTGGACCTGTCAGGTGGCCCCTGGCTGGCCAAGCCAGCAAGATCTGTTCCATGTTCTCTTGGTTTCACAGTGATCTGCGTTGTCCCAATGTTCTCCTTGCTTCTGAAGTGTCACAATGGCCCCGTGCTTCCATGGGGCCTTGCAATGCCACAATGATCTCCATGGATCCACAGTGCCTCTCAGGATCACAGCGGCCCTTTGGTTCCATGAGGCCCTGAAATGCAGCAATGGCCTCTTGGTTCCACAAAGCCCTGCTGCTTCACACTGGCCCCATGGGACCATACAGCCCAACAGAGCCACAAAGATGTTGTTGGTTCCATGAGGCCCCACGGTGTCACCAATGTCTCCACAGAAAGGAAAGCACAGAGCCCCTGTGTTTGAGGAGCTGATGAACTGCAGTCACCAGAGGCCAAGGCCAGGCTTGTCTGTCTGTCCTGGCAAGTTTTTCCTGGAGCAATCCTTGGATATTTGAAGTTTTGAATGTTGAATCCCAATTTCAGCCCTTTTTGCCTGGAGGAGAAGGCCAGTTCTTTTCCATGGGAAGGAAAGCATGGAGCCCCTGTGTTTGGAAGGCAGATGAGAGCTGGCCCTAAGGAGGCCAAGGCCAGATAGACCGGTCTGTAATGGCAGCTTTTGTGTAGGAGCAATCTTTGGATATAGGACTTTTGGAGGTGGAATCCCAATTTTGGCCATGGGCACCTGGAGAAGAAGGATGGTTCTTTTCCATGGGAAGGAAAGGACCACAGTGTTTCAGGGCAGAACAGAGGTGACCACCAGAGGCCAAGGCCAGCTAGAGCAGTCTGTCCTGGCAGCTTTTGTCTGAGTGAAACCCTTGCATATAGGGAATTTTGGAGGAAAAGTACCCATTTTGCCCAGGGGTGCCTGTGCAGGAGGGAGGGCTCTTTTCCATAGGAAGGAAAGCACTGAGCCTTACAGTGTTTGAAGGCAGGTGAGAGACAGCTCTCAGGAAGTAAAGATCAGACAGACTTTTTGGTAATGGCAGCTTTATCTGGGAGCAATCCCTGGATATTGAGAATTTTGAAGGGGAAATCCCATTTGGCTATGGATGTTTGAATGAGATGGATAGTTCTTTTCTATCTGAAGGAAAGTCCAGAGCCCCAGTGTCTCAGGGGTACAGGAGAAGAGACCCTCAACATACCAAGGGCAGTTGAACCAGTCAGGCCAAGCCAACCAGAGCTGTTACCCGTTCCCTTGGATCCATGGGGCCCTGCAGTGTCAGACTGGCCCCTTGTTTCCATGGGGCCCTGCAGTGTAACAATGGTCTCTTGCTTCCATGAGGCCTTGCAGTGTCACTGGGGTCTCCTTGGTTCCATGGTGTCACAATGGACCCTTGGTTCCATGTGGACTCAGTGTCAGAAGGGTGTCCTTGGTTCCATGAGGCCCTGCAGAGCCCCTTGATTCAGCGAGGCCTCCAAGTGTCATCATGGCCTCCAGGATTCCATGAGGCCCCACAATGTCACAATGGACCTTTAGTCCCATGGGGTCCCACACTGTTCCATGAATCCTTAGTTCCATGGGGCCCTGTAGTGTCACAATGGACTCCTTGGTTCCATGATGCCACACAGTTCCATGATGACAACTACCCCTTGGCCTGCCAACGCTCCATAGTGTCACAATGGTTCCTTGCTTCCATGAGGTCTTGTAGTGTCACAATGGCCCCTTGGTTCAGTGATGCCTTCGGTGTCACAATGGTCTCCATGATTCCCTAAGGCCTTGCAGTGTCACAACAGGCCATTGGTTTCACTGAGCCCCACAGTGTCACTGTGGTCCCCTTGGCTCCACAAGGCTCTAGAGTGTCACAATGGCCCTTTGGTTTCACAAGACCTCTGAGTGTAAAAATGGCCTCCATGATTTCATGAGGCCTTGCTGTGTCACAATGGACCTTTGGTTCCATGATGCCCCGGTGTGTCACAACGGCCTCCTTGGTTCTGTTGGACCCTTCATCCCATGGAGACCCATGGTGTTCACTGGAGTCCCCTTGATTCCATGAGGCCCTGCCATGCTATAATGGCCCCTTGGTTCCAGTGGGTCCCAAAGTGTCAGCACAGTCTCCATTGTTCCATGAGGCCCCACAATGTCACTGTCATCCCCTTGATTCCACAGGGCCCCACAGTGGAACAATGGACTCTTGGTTCCATGAGGCTCCTGAGTCATAATGGTCTCCTTGGATCCGCAGTGTCACAGTGGCCCCTTGGCTCTGTGTGGCCACGCTGTGTCACAATGGCTCATGGTTCCATGAGGCCACACAGTTTAACAACGGACCCTTAGTTCCACGAGGCCTTGCTGTGTCACAATGGACTTCTGGTTCCATGAGCTCTCACACTGCCAGCAACACGCTCCTTGGTTCTGCAGTGTCACCATGGCCCCTTTGTTCCAAGAGGTTCCATAGTAGAACACGGTCACCTTGGTTCTGTGAGGTTCCACAGTGTCACAATGGACGCATGGTTCCACCAGGCCTTGCTGTGTCAGAATGGACCCTTTTTCCCAAGAGGTTTCTCAGAGTCACAATGGTCTCCTTGGAGCCGCAGTATCCCAATGGGCCATTGGTTCAATGTGGCCCCAATGTGCCAGAATGGATTTTGGTTCCATGGAGTTCTGCTGTGTCACCATGGACCCTTTGTTCCATGAGTTTGCACCATGTCACAGCTGAGTCCTTGGTTCTGTGAGGCCTCGCCAACACCAAATCTCAAAAATATCAGAATAAGACTCATTAACACTAATTTGCATGCTGCCTCCACTTGAGGCGTGACAACCTGATTCGGGAACGGCACGGTGACAATCCCCCTGCCGCTCAGGCCACGCAGACACCAATGTGGCTGTCCAGGTTTAGAGCAACTTCGGGGGAGAATTCCCCAAAGGAGCTCCAGTGGGAAAAAAGCAGATCCAATCGGCCCCTTCCCCCACCTGGTCCGGGAGGGAAAAAAATACGAGAGGATTGGGGATAAAAGCATCATATAGTCAACCCAGGACATTCCACCCCTTATCCCCATATCGTCTGCTTATTGCTAACACTAATATAAATTCTAACTCTACAAGTACAAACATGATACATCCATTATACAACTATACACAGACAATGGTAATAACATTCAGCAAACAGTGATATTTATACAGTTTTTATCCAACAATCAGATCTCCCTGAGGTACACATTGTGTTCTTTCATCTTTTTGCATTATCCACCATGTGCAACCTGGTCCCTGAGCAAAAACAATCCCATGAATGGGTTTGTCTGTATTCGAGGCAGGATTGATCCAAACTGTCTTCCCTAATAAACCTCTGACATGTACCACTGGGACTTTGTCTCCATCTACTCTCTGCAAAGGCTCAGATTGGGCAGGGTGCACTCGATTAGTAGAGCCTCGGGTGTTAACTAACCAGGTGGCTTTTGCCAGATGCTGCTCCCAGTTCTTGAAAGATCCCCCACCTAATGCTTTCAATGTGGTTTTTAACAGTCCATTGTACCTCTCCACTTTGCCTGCAGCTGGTGCATGGTAGGGGATATGGTACACCCACTCAATGCCATGTTCCCTAGCTCAGGTGTTGATAAGGTTGCTCTTGAAATGAGTCCCATTGTCTGACTCAATCCTCTCAGGGGTACCATGTCTCCACAAAACTTGCTTTTCAAGGCCCAGGATGGTGTTCCAGGCTGTAGCATGAGACACAGGGTAGGTTTCCAGCCATCCAGTGGTGGCCTCCACCATGGTCAGCATGTAGTGCTTGCCCTGGTGTGTCTGGGGCAGTGTGATGTAGTCAATCTACCAGGCCTCCCCATACTTGTACTTGGACCACCACCACCGTACCACAGGGGCTTCACTCGCTTGGCCTGCTTGATGGCAGCACACATCTCGCATATCTCAGTCATGGATAACCTGAGAAATACTGTCCATGGTTAGATCCACCTCTCGGTCTTGTGCCCACTTATAGGTGGCATCTCTGCCCTGATGACCTGAGGCATTATGGGCCCATTGAGCTAGGAATAACTCTCCCTTATGTTCCCAATCTAGGTCTATTTTGGTCACCTCTGTCTTTGCAGCCTGGTCTACTTGCTCATTGATTTAGTGCTCCTCATTAGCTCTGCTCTTGGGTACATGGGCATCTACATGGCAGACCTTCACAGGCAGTTTCCCTACCCTGATAGCAATGTCTTTCCATTCATCAGCAGCCCAGATCGGTTTTCCCCTATGCTGCCAGTTGGCCTCTTTCCACCTCTCCAGCCATCCCCACAGAGCATTGGCTACCATCCATGAATCAGTATAAAGGTAGAGCTTTGGCCACTTCTCTCTCTCAGCAATGTCCAGGGCCAGTTGAACAGCTTTGAGTTCCGCAAGTTGGCTTGACCCACCTTCTCCTTCAGTGGCCTCTGCCGCCTGTCATGTGGGGCTCCATATGGCTGCTTTCCACTTCCAGTTCATTCCCACAATGCGGCACGAACCATCAGTAAAAAGAGCGTATCGTGTATCTTCTGCTGGCAGTTGGTTGTATGGTGGAGCTTCTTCAGCCCGTGTCACTTCTTGTTCCCCTTCATTAGAGAGACCAAAGTTTTCACCTTCCGGCCAGTTTGTAATTATTTCCAGAATCCCAGGGTGATTCAGTTTTTTCCGTGCATTTCCCACTTCTCGTACTGGTAGCAACAGCCATGGGTTTAGATGCTGGCTTAGGCTCACTGTCTGGTCTGGCTGCTGGCTTTGAGCCTGGGCTGTTGGCTACAGCTTGAGTGACTGGGATAGCTGATTTATCTCCCTGCCCCCCTGCCTCTGTCTGCTGCCCTATACTATCTAACAAAGTGTGATAAGCATAGGCCAGGGCCCAGCTTATTGCAATTAGCCTTTTCTCCTTAGAATCGTCATGGCACTTCTCTTTTAGGTATTTCCCCACTTCTGCTGAGTTCTGAATTTGTTCCCGTGGAAAATCCCAGTCTACAGGATCAGAAAATTCTTTCAGGGTTTGGCCTATATTTTCCCATTCTCCACACCACTCAGGATTTTTCACGCCTGCATCTGCTTCTGGGTCAGGGGTCTCACCAGCTCCTCTGGATATCTCAGCCCTCATTCTAGAGAAGCTGCAGACCATATAGAGGAAGCTTACCAGATTAAATACCAGAAAGATGATCTCTTCAGCATTCAGCGGAAACTGAACATTCTCAAAAAGTGACATAACTGATCCAAAGGAGAAGAGGGAAAGGGAAGGCTGGAAAGTCTCATTCTTGGCTGCTCCTCTAGCAGACTGAGTGTAATTACTAATAAATTCCCAAAACGTACTACTGGAATTGGGATGCAGGGTAGGATGAAGAAACCATAAACCATACATATCATAAACAGAGGCCAGTATCTTTGTGAACGCTTTATAAATCATTGTCACCAAGGCCAGCATAACAACTATTCCAATCCGTACACCTCTACCGTAAAAATTACTTGTTAAGGACAATAATCCTAATGACCAGAAAGGTATTGAAACCTCAAAAAGGTCTAGAGCCCAGAGTCACAGGGAGGCTTTCACAACCAGAGACATCAGGGGTCCAAGCATCATAGCTACTAACTGCTTTAACAACAACAAACACACAATTAATAGGGCTTTTTTCCACCTTTTCCAGCCCCGCATTGGGCGCCAATTCATGTATTTGTCCAGGTTTAGAGCAGCTTTGGGGAAGAATTCCCCAAAGGAGCTCCAGTGGGAAAAAAGCAGATCCAATCAGCCCCTCCCCCCAACTGGTCCGGGAGGGAAAAAAATACCTCCTCGAAGAAAGGTGGAAAAAACGTGTTTATTAAAAAATAAAACCAAAACAATATCAAAACAATGAGACCCATTGCCACTCTAAAAGAGATGACAAACTGAGAAAACCCCGGGTTGAAGCTCAGCTCACTCAGTCTCTGATCAATCCCTCCGGTGCTGGAATTGTCGCAGGCCAGGCCTGGCCCGGTGGGCCACAGCTACAGCTGCTGGTGCTCTCCTGGGTGTTCAGTCCAGAGCAGTTTCAAGAGGTCCAAAGAAAAAGGGAAAAAAAACAGTCCAGGGAACTTCTTTGCCTCAGCTAGCTAAAAACTAACTAAAAATCAAAAGACGAGCTCTCTGCCCTGCTGTCTGTCCCCAGACAACACAGTCAGGGGAAGGAATGTGGAGGAGTGAATGCAGTGTCTGAAAACAAACTGTGCGCTTCTTCTCTCCCCGCCTTCACTCTCTGGAACACTCTTAAAGGTACAAAACTTATTATTATTCAACATAAAAAGAATGAGACGATTGGGGATAAAAGCATCATATAGTCAACCCAGGACAGTGGTAGATGGCAAATGGCGTTCATTAACGGTTACACGGGGTTATATAACGGCGGTTAATGGTCAACAAAATGGGGGGCTAAGTAACTTTAATGGTAAAGGGGAGGGGTTCTGTCTACCCATAACATCACGAGATCTTTGATCGGTCCCTAATCTCCCAGTTTCCCCCCCCCCTTTATGATTAATTAAAACCACAGAAAGTGTAAAGGTTATAAAAATACAAAGGCTATCAAACTGATACATGGCAAAACTGACAACTGGTGAAAAACAATACAACATGTCTGCAACTAACGCGGTTCAAAGCAACTGTTGGTGGTCAACAAATAAAACATTAACTTTTTCTAACTGTTTTTTAACAAACAGTACTAACTTGTTTAAAATGCAAGGTCTAAAAATCAATGTGAGGAGTATCATAGCAACTGGGCATAATAAGGAGGAAACGAGGGTGGTCAGCTATGGGGACTAGTCAAACTATGACTCAAACTATCTTTGCTGGGCTTTTCTCTCAGTCTTTCTCTGTGCTAGCCTTTCTTTCAGTTTGCCTATGGAGTCTCTTACGACTTCGGTATGGTCTGCGTAAAAACAACATTGTTCTTTCAAGGCAGCACACAGGCTTCTCTGTTGCATGAACAGGAGGTTCAATTCTTGTCTGTTCTGCAGGATGGTCACAAGCTTTTTGCAGCTCTTGTTGTGTTGGTACTTTTGTAGAGGCTTTTCTTTGTTGATGTTTGGGATGTAGAATGCAACTGGAGGAGCATCATCTGGATGGAGGAGGAAGCTGAAGAAACAGTTTTTGAGATCAATGATCCCAAGTGGCTAATAATTGAGAGCGAAGGAAGTCTTTGCTGAAGCAGTTCTATGTCCTCAATGACTTCATTGATCTTCTTGAGGTTGTGCAGCAGTCTCTGTGAGCCTGAAGTTTTCTTCTGAATGACGAACACTGGAGAATTCTATGGACGTGGTCTCTAGAGGGAAAGTCTTGCTGATCAAACACTAGCATGACTTGTTCTGCTGCATGTGGTGGCAAAGCGATAGCTTTAGCTACTGGGGTGTTCTATGGAACAGTCAGTAGTGGTTGAAGAGCTTTGGCTAAGTCTGTCAGCTCTTCATTCTGATTTGCTGAAACAATCGAAGGATAAATGACAAGTCTAAGGATGCTGCTTCTGTCTTTACTAATTATTAAAAAGTCTTGTCTTTTGGGCAAAGTTCTAGTGACACTAGTAGGTATCACTGCGTGGCTCTCATCTATGAAGCAACTTAAAGTCTACAATCTTCTGTGGGTGAAGCACAAGGATTGGAATCTCTGAGCAGTCCACATCTGTGCTTCTTCTTTTTTTTTTTTTTTTTTACTTGTGGAATGGTCAGCATTTTCTTGCCCATGCTTCTTGTCAGCATTCTCATGCACTTGATCTAGTTTCACATTATTTACTGAGGTCTACCTGGACTTTTGTACCTTCTAAAAAACAAACAAATCCACGTTCCCGCAGGGACTGGAGGATTATCTCAAAATCTTGGAGGTGAAGAATGGGTCCTGATGTGAAAACAAAACATTGGTCTGTTCTGTTTCAGTCTCTATGCAATATTGCATAAAGAAATGTAAGATAACAACAATTAGAAATCAATCAGATAATACACATAACCAATAACACATCTGAAATCATACAATTATCAGTCACTACAACACTGAACTGTCATCCCAGAGTCTGCAACAGCTGATGAACCTTAAAACAAAAGAGAACTGGAGAACTCATGTCTGGATTCATGTTTCTCCAAACTCCCTTTGAAAACAGGCTCAGCTATCATATATGGCCAAATTGCCAAGCCAAAAGGACTTGAATACTTTCTGATGCAGAAAACATCTGGGCTGATTGTCAATCATTCCATTCAAGTAGAGCTAGAATGGAATGATTGACAGAGTTCAAACTTGGCCAGAGTTCAAACTCTAATTGATGGACATTACTTAATATATTTTAAAACAAGACTCCTAAAAGCAGCAGTTATGAATAGGAAACCTAACAATTAAAGATCAATCAAACTATTAAAGAATTGAATCTCTCCGAAACTTCTGTCAGGAGAGAAATTCTTCAAACACAGCAAACCTCTTGAATTCTCGGCTGAGGTACTATATAATAACTGAAGAAATAATAACTGAAGAAATAATAACTGAAGAAAACCACGAAACTGGCAATCTGGATTTTAAAGAAACCTAAAAAACATGAGTAGTTAAGAAACAAAAAGACAAGATTCTGAGGAGACACGTCTTGTAGATGATTGTGGGAACTCAGCACATTCCTGATGTGCAGAGTGACCGAGAAAACCCTTGGGGGGCTCGGAAGTCCTGGAACGTTGCCAGAAGTGTTTGGTGGTTAGACTTTGATCCTGCACAGGAAACAACACCTGTATGAGGATGGGAGGATCAGACGGGGATAAATGGTGAAGGGATAGATTAATTATCATGTTAAAACACAGGTTTTAGAATCTCGGTACAGGGGGGTTCTAGAGGAAATAATGGAGGAATTAGGGCATGTCCTGTCCTTCTTCTTCTTCTTCTTCTTGTCATCCATCTTCGATGGTGATGGTGGCACTTTGAGATTGGTTCTTACTGAATGTGCACTTGTCAATAAGGGTGAAAGGTATTGGGGAGAAAAGGTAAATATCTGACACATAGTTTTTAGTATAAAATTAAGCGACCGCCCCAAGGGCAGTCAGTGTGCTCATGGCTGGCTTGCTGTGCGGACCTCTGTCGGGCCAGGAGAAAATATTGTAGATAAGAATTAATGAACAACACTGAAGAACCAAAAATCCTGAAGACTCCTTTCGTCCTTTGAAACGCGGGCTGCCCCAAGGCCATCCAGAGCCTTACCAGGCCATTAAAACAGCCCAGAAACGGGACAGATGATCACACAAAGAGATAGTGAAACACATGAAAGCTGGCTGTTGGGGTTGGCTGCGTGCCCACTGCCGCGGGACCGGAGCAGGGCCGGTACCTCAGGCACCCTCTGCACCTCAACCGTGCCCGTCTCTGCCTGTGCCGCCACGGGAGTGCAGGCGCTTCTGCCCTGACCGCGCCTCCCCTGCGCTTGTGTCGGCGCAGACATGGTCTCGGGAACGTCCTCTCTGCCTGTGACCGACACCGGCACTGTCCCAATCCCAATCTGCCTCCGTCCCCGCTTGGCGGTGTCCGTGCCGCGTCTGAGAACTGGGGAAAAACCCTCCCCTCTTTCCTGCCCGTGTGTGTCTGCGGTGTCCTGCAAACCTTCTCTGTTCCCGCTGACCACATCCGCATCCCTCCACCCCGGGGTTCGCCACCCTGCGGTGTGGAAGGCGGAGGCTCTGCCCAGGCTCCCTCAGGCTCCGAGTTAATGGCGGCACCTCGCAGCTCCGAGTTAACGGTGGCGCCTTGCGCTTCCTCTAATTGCCCATCCCAAAATGACTGCGCCTGCTCTTTTCCGTCAGCCGGTGCGCCTGGGCTTGGGAGCCGCAAAGAGCGTCCCCACGGCTGTGAATCTCTGCACTCAGCAAAATCGCAATCACCCACAGTCTGCGTAGCCGCCCCAAAACCCAGCCAGGGCACCACCAGCAAACAGTCCTGCGTGGCTTTCCACGTTTCTTGCTCCTCCCGTGTTTTCCGTAGAGCCCACACGACTCTCCCCCATAATTTGAGATTCCACCCCGAGCCTGAGGACATGGCCTCCTCGGCTAGGGCCTTGGTACACCTATACCACATTTCTGTGTGGAAAATATCCACTGGCTGCCCAATAACCTCAATCCGCAGCAGCCTCAATACTATGAGGGAAAAATCCCCTGTCTTGCAGTCAATACCCCACTGCCTGCGAACCTGAAAAATGACCTTTGCGAGGGCCTCCATTCCTCTCGCAGGTCTGGGAGTATCCTCCCCGCCGAGCTGGGCCAGCCGCTGCGGCCGTCGTTCACCCGACCAGGCGATCCTCGTCCCCCGGGCAAAGTCCCAGGTTTTGGCACCACTTTGTTGCCTCCGCTTGAGGTGTGACGATCTGATTCAGGAATGGCACAGTGACAATCCCCCTGCCGCTCGGGCCACGTACTCGCAGACACCAATGTGGTGGATGGCAAATGGCATTTATTAACGGTTACACGGGGTTATATATAACGGGGGTTAACGGCCAACAAAACGGGGGGCTAAGTAACTTTAACAGTAAAGGGGAGGGGTTCTGTCTACCCGTAACATTGAGAGATCTTCCGATCGGTCCCTAATCTCCCACATTTGCAGTTTAAGAGGGCATCATTTATTCAGGCCTGAGGTCTAGCAAGGGATAACTCCTAACATTATGTGAACATGTAATTCTACCAATGTCACTAAATGTGTATTAGAATTTATCCATTACCGTAAAACCCACCCCAAGTTCCCAGATTTAGTCCTTTTTTCTATCACTGCATTCTTGAGCCAGATGTCTTCTTGTCTTCCAACCATTCCTGCTGGAAAGGCAGCCCCTGCATGCCTTGTTCCTGTGCTAAAAGCTCACAGGCACAGTAAAAATTAATTAACCCTTTTGATAATGAGCCAAAGGCTTTGTGTGGGCAGGCAGAGGGAGGCAGGAGGCAGAGCTGTCAGCAAAGGAAGGGCCCAGCCAGGTGGGGCAGCCAGGGGATGCCGACAGCCTGCAGGGACAGAGGCACAGGGCAGGGACACCGTGGGACAGCCTGGGCTGCACAGGGCACAGGGATGGGCAGCAGCTGCAAGACAGCCCTGCCAGAGCCAACTTGGGCAGCACTTTGGCCATGGCTGCTGGCCCTGGGGCCAGGAGGGGACAAGTGACCCTTGCAGGCCTGGGGCCTCATGGCCTCCTTGTCCCTGCTCAGCAGCCTGGCAGATGCCGCCCCATGCTCCTGCCCCTGGCATTGCACATCCCCATATGCCAGTGCCCATCCCAGGAAGAGCCCTGAGCAAGGAGGGAGGGACAGGATCTGCCTGGCCAGGGGCTGGGGCTCAGGCCTTGGCCCTTTGCATTCCTCAAACACATCCAGCTTTGCTCAGCACCAGAGACACCTTTCCCTTGCTTGTCCCCACGTGTCATCACTGCCTCCAATGTTCTGCTCTGCCTGGAGAACTTCCTCAGTTGTGTCCCTCAGTGGGACCCATTAAAACTTGTAGAAACTTTGGAGTTTAAATTTAATTTTTAGTTCCTGAGAAGTTCTTTGAACACTCTCTGGGACTGAGTCTTATGTAAACAGCAGCAAAGCCCTGAGAGGGTCATTAAAGTCCTTGTGCTGTGTCTGCGCTGCTGAGCTGGGCTGGGCTTCTGCCACAGGAGCTCTTGGAAACCAAGAAGAACACAAAAAGTCATTTCTCCTGATGAGCAGCTTTTCTCTCAGTCCAGCAGGGCTGAGGGCACTGATTGCAGGTACCTGAGAGCAGTGAAGCAAAGAGAGACTTAAAGGAACTGGAAGGACAATTTTGAGCTCATTCATGGAGAAATCTTCCCAGTTTTTGACACAGTCAGTTTCTGGCTGCAGGGATCTCCTAAAGCTGGAGATGGCAGGACTGATGTGACTGTAAGGATGGCTCTGCTGCCCTTTCTGCTTTGGGGGAGGATGTGCTGCAGAGTGGGGTTGCCCTGGGCACCGTCAGAGGGACAGGGCAGGACGGCTCCTGCTGCCAGGGATGGCTGCAGGGGGTGAAGCTGGGGCTACAGTCAGGGCTGCCCAGGGCTGTCCTGCAGAGCAGCTCCTGCAGCCCTCAGGGCTCTTGGCCAGCCCAGGGCATGTGCCACCTGCCAGGGGCAGCTCTCAGCCTGCCTGGCAGCTCCCCATGGATGCTGCAGGTGAGCTGTGGGTGCACGGAGTGACTCCTGCCAGGGCAGGTCCTGCTGCTGTGAAGAGGGTGCTGTGTGGGCCAGGACTGCTCAGAGCTCCAGCTCATGCCCAGCTCATTCCTGAGGGGACTTTTCATGGGGTCATTCAGGGCAGAGGTTTCCTGCTTGGGTCTCTGCTTTCCTGAATCTGTGCTCCTACTTTTCCCTGCTCAGCTTGGTGGCAATGGAAACTCAGCTGTGCAGGCCAGAGCAGGGGCTGAGGCTCTTCAGCCATCACACTGAGTTTTCCTGGGAACCTCAGCAAGAGCCTACACTTGCCCAGCCTCCAGATCCATGCAGCATCACCTTTCCCTGGTGCGCAGGCTGGGGGAGCTGTTCTTTAATCCCTGTAGGGCCGAGCAGCTGCAGGGCAGGGCTGGCCCAGGGGCTGGGCTGGGCTTTGGCAGCTCTGGCAGGGAAGGAGCCCGGGGCCACAGGAGCAGCTGGGGCTGGGACAGCTGCAGCAGCAGAGCCGTGGGCAGGGAGGGAGGGAGGCAGTGCTGAGGGCAGCCCTGCTGCAGGGCAGATGTGGCACCTGCTGGGCCTGCCCTGCAGGGCAGACACTACCCTGAGCAGCACAGCTCTTGTGTCCCCTCGCAGCCAGCACAGCCCTCAGCCCGGGGGCTCAGGGCCCTCAGTCCCTCCTGGGCCAGCAGAGCAGCCCCAGAGATGAAGGGCATCTCTGTGGCCATGCGCCCATTCCCTGCTGACCAGGGCCTGAGGGCCACTGTCCTGCCCTGCTGATGCCTGGCAGGGGCTGGGCAGGGCTGGGCAGGGAAAGGCTTTTCCTCAGGCCCAGCTCTCTCTCTCTCCTTGCCTTGCCCAGGTGCTGCTGGCATTGCTGAGGGGCTCTCTGCAATGGCAGTTCCAGCTGCAGGGCCAGGCCCAGCCCTTGGGCTCCTCCTGTGCAGGCTGAGCACAGCAATGGGGTGTCCCAGCTCCCTGTGCCCGGGGAGCTCTGGGCAGGGCAGCCTGGGACCCTGGCAATGAGCCTACTCTCCTCAAGCACTGCGATGGACAGGACCCTTGATGTGTCCTCAGGATGCCATCCAAGCTGTCAGCTGCCTCCAGGGGACACTGGGGGACAGGAGTGTCATTGGCCAGAGTGGGGTTGGGACTCTGAGAAAGGCTAAACCAGTTTGCTTTGCTGTGGGTCCTTCTGCTCTCAGTTGTGTCAGGCTGATTTCCAGGGGAACACAGGGACTGCCCTGGATCACAGAGAAGGGCAGCTGGGGACAGACGGAGTGACAGAGCAGCTCCCCTAGCCCTTCACTGAGTTTCAGCCACTGCTCTTGCCTTGCACAGCTTTCTCTGCTTTCACTGGGCACAGCAGGAAACCCTCTCAAACTGCCTTTGGCCATCACCCTCCCTTAGTCCTGGGACAGGAGACACTGCTGAGCTCCTCAGCCTCAGGAGCTGTTTGGGTTGATGGAATCCAACCCCAGGACTTGCCCCTGTCCCCATTCCATGACCCCAATGCTGCAGAGCAGAGCTGACCCCTCGGTGTCCATGGGCAGAGCCCCTGCTCATCACAGCAATGGGGCCAGATCCCAGCGAAATTCCAAGCACAGGGCTGAAGGAAGAGCTCTGAGAAAAGGAAAACTGGGGAGAACACAGCAACAGGGGCAGGGCTGGGAGAAAGGGCTTGGACAGAGCTCAGCAAAGTCTGCCCTGACTTGTCACTGTCTCCCCTTTGAACAGCTCCCCATGACCCACTGTCTCTCAGCCGGTATTGGCATTAATTGTTGCAATAAAGGTGGTGTATTGAGATGGCCCCAGATTTGCCAGGCTCCACAACATTTGCCCTGTGCACCCGACCTTGTTGGGCTCATTATCATGCTGTCCATCCCTCCCAAAGAGTACCTCCAATACTGTCACTTCTCTCAGCTGTTGGATCCCATCCTCAAGAGTCTTCCAGCACATTCTATGGTGCTGCTCCTGCATTCTTTCTCTGTGAACAAACCTCTCTC